>NC_134193.1:23140233-23740233 GCF_964188355.1 Buteo buteo | reverse complement strand
CTTAATTTATTATTATTAAGGACTAATGTAGAGTAAGTTTTTACTTTTTTTTTTTTTTAAACTTTGAGGTTCAGTACTGCTGACTAAAGTAAAATTGTTACATTTCACCTAAGCTATATCTCCTGCAATACACATGCAGTTATAAAATACTGCAAATGAGCTAGTTGATATTTTTAGAACTTTTTAACAGCACATATTAACTTACATTCTGTTTACATTTATATTTGTAACTGTAAGAAATGAAAATGTAATTCATATTTAATTGGAAGCACCAATCTTGGAAAGTTTTGTGGTACTTGCCTAGAAGAAAGGACTCTTCAAATCCTGGTATTTATTACTTAGTTTCTTGTGGTTCTTGGCAGGCTTTAGACAAACTATCAGCTAGTAACTACGGTTCTGGCCATAGAATGATACTATTCCCCATGATGTCCCTTTCAGCCAACATAAGTTCATGCTGGGCAAGAAAAATATCTCATTTGTACACAGACATACTAGTTGCTATGCAATATTTTGTAAGTTTTAAAACAGATTATCAGTTGTAAGTTTGCATTGATTTCCTATTTGTTACTTACTGTTAAATTTATTTTAAAACAGAGTTTAAAAAGTTATTTGCAGAAGAATATTTGACCAGAACTAGAGGATCATGATGACAACAAGATTCATCTGTTTAACGCTAATAGCTGTTGTGGGAGCTACTGCAAGCAAAACACAGGAATTTGAAGGCAATGACGAGGAAGCAGAACAAGAATTCATTTATATGAACCGATATAAGCGTTCCAGTGACCCACAGGACAAATGCACTTACACCTTTATTGTACCTCAACAGAGAGTGACAGGTGCCATTTGTGTTAATTCTAAGGAGCCTGAAGTTCTACTTGAAAACAGGGTAAATAAACAAGAATTACAGTTACTTAACAATGAACTTCTTAAACAAAAGAGACAAATAGAAACTCTCCAGCAACTGGTAGAGGTGGATGGTGGGATTGTTAATGAGGTTAAACTCTTAAGAAAAGAGAGCAGAAATATGAATTCTCGTGTCACACAACTCTATATGCAGTTACTACATGAAATTATCCGAAAACGTGACAATGCCTTAGAACTTTCTCAGCTTGAGAATAAGATTTTGAACCAAACTGCAGATATGTTGCAGCTTGCAAACAAATACAAAGACTTAGAGCACAAGTACCAACATTTGATGTCAATTGCCAATAATCAGTCAATAATAATTGCCCAACTGGAAGAACACTGTCAAAGAATGCCATCCGTAAAGCCACTGCCACAAACTCCACAGCCACCAAATAAAGTGTACCAGCCTCCTACTTACAATCGCATTATTAACCAGATATCTACTAATGAGATTCAGAGTGATCAGAACTTAAAGGTTCTGCCACCTACCTTACCAACCATGCCTGCAGTTACTAGTATTCCAACTTCAACTGATAAACCATCTGGTAAGTAATATTATTGATATGTCTACATTAGTTTATGCTAATATGCAGTGGACAACATTTTCATTGTAATATCAAAAATGCAGACAGAATTTATTTATTTAGCAAAATAAATGCAAGTTAATTACTTTGAACTAACTGAGATTTCTTAGATCTGACGTTGTCTGTGTATCTATCTTGTGTATTTTTAATATACATGTTGTAGTACAAGCACAAAAAGAAAGCAAAAAAAATGACCTCTGAATGTCCAACAGATTCGGACACACTAGCCCGACAGAGTTTTCTCATGTTACTTTGCCAAGACCAACCCACCGTTTATATTACATGTATGAGATAAAGGAGCTGCAGAAAACTATTACTAATCAACCGTCAACCATCTAAATTTTATTTACCTGTGCCCAAGACCAAACTGCTAAAATTCATGACATCTGAAGGGGTTTGACACTTTTTGTGTAAAGATTTATGAAGTTATTACAACTTTGTTGATCTAGCATGTGATAATTTTTGTGCTTGTGTAACTCAGAAAGGAATACGTATCTGCTCTGTACCTCACACAGGGCACTTGCACTCTTAAGACATGAGCAAAGGGAAGCAAGTGGTGGAATAGTAAGGGATATTATACAGCCCTCATTAAGAGTCTTGGGAGTTCTGCCATAAGCAAGATTAGAGGCATCTGAAATCGCATTAGAGATCAATGGATCTACATGATAAAGAAATGACAGGTAAAGAATCCAGTTTCACCTATGGTCCCACATATTTAAAAAAAGTAGTTCAAGTATTAAGTGTCCCATACAAGAGAATTCTGTTCTTCAGTGTGTGGGCAACATGTACTTGCTTCAGAAAAAGATAGGGGACCCACAGACATCTGAAACTAAGGCTCATGAACTGCACTTAGAATATATTCCAAGACTATTGGTAACATTTTCCAAATGACATTGTCAAACTCTTAAGAATTATCAAATAATGCAACTGCCACATTTAAAAAAAAAAAAAAAAAAAAAAAAGACATTTCTCTATGGAAATATCCACAATGAAAGAAACCTGAGCAGGTGTTTCAGTCTAAACACAGTCTCTAAAACACTTTGCTACAAAGCAGTTATTTCACAATATTGCCAGAGATTAATCCACCAAAGCCTGCAGCTTGCATTGTGGCATGCAGAACCTCGGCCAAAAATATCATGATTCTAATGTTCTATGTTAATCAGGAGAAAATCGGGTCTACTACAATTTCTTTGGAGCAATACACTACAGGATGGCCTCTTCAGTAATTACATTTTGACTTTGATCTCAAAGTAGGTTCAAGCTTAGTACAGTATTTCCCTACCTTTCTGTAAGTGAAATGTCTTTCGAGTGTTCTTTTAAGACCTTTCCCCTTCCTCTTACACTCTTCTGAAAACTCATTAATTGGTCCACACCCTCCTCTTTAAGTACCCAAACTGGAGCTGAGGCTTCATCATCACATAGCAGAATAGAAAAGTTACTTCATGCGTATAGTACTTTTACAGCATTTTTGTTCTTTGCAAAGTAAAACATTGACTGATAACCAACTTGCAACCCTGTAGAACCCCTAGACCCTCACCTGAAGAAGTGCTGCTTATCCAGTTATTTTTCATGTTGGTCTCCAGAGATGCTTTCCAAAGTCCATGACTCTAAGATAAGATTTGACATCTGCTACTTCACCCCTATCTATATAACTAACCAGAAAAAGAAGTCTCACATTTCTGCTGCACAAATCCATTATAATATTATTTTCCCTCCTTATTTTCTTGTTTGCAGCAGTTTTGATTTGTTCAAGCAAATTTCCAGCAACTGAAGTTAAACTATTTAACCTTTCACTTCTAGGGTATCTTCCTCCCCTCTCCCCACCTTTCTTTTGGGGCAAGGAACATTTAGTACCTTTTTCTCATCCTCCAGAATGTTCTTCACTCACAAAGCACATCTCAAACAAAATCCCTTTCCACAATTAATGCTGTAAATGATGGTTCAGCCAGGTGTCTAGAATGAACTATGAAAAACCCACAAAAACACATCCCTTGCCCCCCATACCCACAACCGACATGCCACAAACCAAACAAAACTCACCACCACCACAACTGCCCAGCCACTGGAAAAAAATCCACCTATATTTTATCCAATCCTTTCTGTACTGTGTCTTGAGTTCTCAACCTTTGCCAAAGCTCCTGGCTGTACTAACCATGTGATCCTAGCCAAACTGTGCAATGAAAACTGAAGCAAAATGGAAGAAAAATATTAAATGCCTTCTCAGTTTAATCTGTTGACAGCTCTCCTTCCTCACAAAGTAGCAGACTAGTATTTTCCCTTGATCACAGACTTAGTACAGTCTTACTACTCACAGTAGCTTTATTTCATTTTGTACATTTTGTCCACACTTGTTTTGGGGGGTTTGTTGTTGTTGTTGTTTTGTTAAAAACAAATAAACAAACCAACCCCACGAACAACCAGCCATGCCTAATACTTTGAGCTAGCATCTACTTAATCTGAGCTTTCTTCATGTTTTCAAAGCTACTGGAAAGGTCATGATTTAGCCAGGTCAGTTTCTTACCATTTTCCCGAGCCGCCTTCTACAATAGCAAAATCTATTGCAGTGTCCTCAGAGACTCTTTAACAAACTTGTAAACTCTTCTCTTGGACTGTCTAAAGCATTTTCTCTGCACATTCTCTGAATTTGCTGACGTCTATTGTATTTAAGTTCATTTTCTTTGTTTTGCTTTTCACTTTCCTTTCCTAAGAACTGTGGCCTCCATTACTTCATGATCAAGATCACCTACACTGCTTTCCATTTCACATTTTCAATCAGTTCTTCCCTACTTACTAGGATCAAATGTAATCTATCCCATGTTTTTTTGCTTTCTCTATTTTAGATATCTATGAAAAACCTATCCCTAACAGATTCCAAAAGCTTGCTATATATTTTTTATCTGCTGTATTCTTCTCCCAACAGATACAGTTGCAAGTTGGTAACTCACTGGAAGAGGCAGGCAACAAGTATCAAAAACCAAACAACATTTAAGTTACTTATGCACATAAACTGCAGAGAAAGTGAGGCTTAAGTTACTTCACTGTTTTAAACCAAATCTCATTTCCCTTTGATTTGTACTAATGATTTTAAATTAATTAAAAGCTACAAGGATCCAAGCTTCCTGTTCCCCATTAAGCACTATGGATGATTACTGAGTCTCACCAAATCCATAAAAGGCATATATAAGAGCTTGGAATATGACATCTCATTCCGTGAAACATTGTGCAGTGTGAAAGTATCAGTGCAAAGCAGAATTAGGTGAAACTCTAATTCATAAGAGCAATTACATGGACCTGTTGGAGCAGGTCCAGAGGGGGGCCATGAAGATGATCAGGGGGCTGGAGCACTTCTCCTGTGAGGACAGGCTGAGAGAGTTGGGGTTGTTCAGCCTGGAGAAGAGAAGGCTCCAGGGAGACCTTATAGTGCCCTTTATAATATTTAAAGGGGGGTGGGGCTGAAAAGAAAGATGGGGACAGACTTTTTAGTAGGGCCTGTAGTGATAGGACAAGGGGTAATGGTTTTGAACTAAAGGAAGGTAGGTTCAGACTAGATATAAGGAAGAAATTATTTTTAACAACGAGGGTGGTGAGACAGTGGCACAGGTTGCCCAGAGAGGTGGTAGATGCCCCATCCTTGGAAACATTCAAGTTCAGGCTGGACGGGGCTCTGATCAACCTGATCTAGTTGAAGATGTCCCTGCTTATTGCAGGGGGGTGTGGACTAGACGACCTTTAAAGGTCCCTTCCAACCCAAACCATTCTATGATTCTAATCCTAGCCCCCTTCCCTTTTCTTTTTTTTAAATTACACATGAAAAAAAAAAAAATTGAGAAAATATTTTGTTTAGTACAACTTAATTGTTTGAGTTAAGGTCAAGAAATAAAATATGATTAGAGAAGTTTTTAAAGAATCCGAACAGAATTAATGACTGCGGAAGACAGAAATTTAGGAGATGCAAGACAAAAAGACAGGGTTGGGAGAGTAATCATGTGGTTTGGGTTAGCAAAATCACAGACACAATTTTAAAAACTTATTTCACATTCTTCAACTTGGCAAAGGTGGGTGCAAGTCCAAAGCAATACAATACACCTCACACAATCGGTTATCAAAACCTATTCTGGTCTTTACAGTAAACATAAATGTGTGGTCTCTTCATTATACAGCTCTGTCTTCATCCTATACATCCAATACTACAAAAGTATTTTTGCAGCTAAATACGTTTGTGCCAGTGAACAGGTACTGTGCAGGTTACAAAGGTACTATTTCTCAAAGGCCTGCTTGACTCCCTAGAGGTGATTTTATCAAAACTACCTATCTGAAAGTCAGGATGCTCTCACTTTTTCAAGGGAAGATAAGATGACCATTGTTTGTAAAGCATACTCATACTTCAGAAGGAAGATTTACATTTTATTATTATAAAAACACTAATTACCAGACAGATGTATCTAGTAAAAGAACCGTCCTTTTCTCCTAACAGCAGCACATACACTATAGAGAAATTTTACACAATTGCTCCCCATTTTTTTTTTTTAAAAAGGAGGCAATATCTGTTATTGCTGGCCAACCAATAATATGACTGGAACAGTCACATTTACCTCAGTCACAAAACAGCAATCTGAATTGGAGAGCATAAGAACTGCCACAGAAATGAATTTAACCAACTTGAGAGTTCTACACACATCACTTACCATAAAATAAAGTGCTCATCTTTTTTCTACATGAATACTTTTGAAACAACCTACTTCTTAAGTTACTTATAATTTAAAATCTTCAGAGCAGTGACCCTTTCTGTAATGACTTTATGCAATCCTAGGACACTAGACTCCTATGCCTACACTCAGAGGAAGGTACTTCAGAACAAAACATTATTATGACTATGATCTAAAACAAGACAGTCATTTAGAACTATTTCCCTGTCATGTCTGAAGTATCTTTCCCTACCTGCTATTGTAATTTACTGTGTAGTGTGATTTAAATGTACAACTGAATATTTTCTCCTTATTCACAAAAGTAATCCAAAACAACTAGCCAAGTAACAAAAAATAGTGTGTCAGATTTAAGAGGTAAGGTATAGAAGAATAGCTAGCGTCTTGTTAAAAATTTATTAGGAATATTTGAAGCATTGGATATTTCAACAGAGACATCATAGTCTATTGCCTCCCAGATGACAAAAGCTGATGACTGCATAACAACATTGGCAGTAAATCATAAAAACGTGATGTAGATAAATTAAAGAACCTCAGTCTCATGGTGAAATGTTCTAGAGAAAAGAAACTGAAAGAATGCATTGTAAAATGTGGGCATCATCACTGGATATAAAGTAATTTTAGAGATACACACTCTGTAACAGACAAGTTAATTTCTCTGGAAGGACTAGTGTCATGCTTTGATCCATGCATTTCCCAGAAAGTCTTATTTTATGAGGCACACAAAACACCCCAACGTTCCTGTTGCTGGTTCTTTGCAAAAATAAAGGAAAATGTAAAAAATACTTGGTTTTGATTCTGAGTAGAAGAATTTGCAATTTTATCCATAAATAGTTTGCTGCAAATTCTTATTTCTGCATTCTTGTTTCCCACTCATGCCCCAAAGAATAAGTTAGGTAAGTTTAATTCTGTCTGCAAAACTGAACATGTACACAACACTGAAATTCTACAGAAAAAATAACAACAACAACAAAATCAGTAAATAGCCAGTAAGTCACCTAAAGTCAACAACAGAGATTGTTCAAAATAACTACAATTGTATTTTACTCCATTCTATTAAGGAAAATATGAATTCCAAGTAAAATTTCTATAGTCTTATTTAGGAACATTGCTCCTTAAACTTGCATGAAAGAGCTAAAAGCCTAATAAAAGACTTCAGGATGAAATAGTTTAGCTGTGACACTAACAACAACTCCTTTCTTGGAGTTATTACCCAGAGGTTTGGGGTGGGATGTAGGGCTATGACTCACCAAACCCCAACTACTTTACGCATTAATGCTTAACAACTACAAGTTTTAATATGCCCGTACAAAAAAGCAGATGTGGTTTATCTACAATGAGTGTTAGTTTATAACATCAAAAAGTTTAGCCCACGGTGTAAATAATTAAACTAGATCTGAAAAAACAATTTACTAGAGTGCAGAATTCTACACACAACGGGACAAACACTATTATGTGAAGCACTGCTACATTTGCTGTATAAAACAGACTTACATGAGTAGCTTATCAAAAAACTCTTGCTTTGTATACATTTGCTAGTGCAACATTGGAAGATGACTAAACACAAGACAAATGGAAGTTGAATGTGAAAACTGAATTAATTTGATTCATCATCCTTACCCAACAATCTTTTTCTGGGAACAAAACATTTAGTAGCCAGTTATATCAATTACGAAATGCATGTTTTCTTGTGCAATTGTTATAGAAGGCATTATTCCTAGGAAAACATGCACACCAACCAGTTTATTATACTCTACCAGATAAAACCTTTAGGTAAACATTTTAAATCCATGCTGCATTATAAAAAATAAAGTTAAATAGTTAAATAATAAACAGCAAACAGTAATGCTAAGGTCAATGCAGTATTAACATATAGTGTATTGCTAATTTTATATGGTCACAGAGTTTCAAAAAAGGCGTTAGTAGTATACAAAAATGAACATACAGACAATATATATTCATACTGATAATTATGCCTTAATGAAGCAGATGGTTTAAACTTATATACCCTTTAGGTGAAGTAACGCAGATTTTGTACCATCAAGTAAAATCTTTGGATAGGAGTAGTGGACAAAATTCAAGTAAGAAATGCTGAAGTGTAATCTGAAAGACAGATTATTTAAACAGGGCACAGAAATATTAGACCAAAATATATATGTGAGGCTAAGCCAAACATATATATGCTTCTAAACAAATATTACCACTTAAACAAAACAAAACCAAACCCCCAAAACCTAAAGAGACAAAAGCAAACAAACAAAAACAAACAAACAAAATTTCCAAGAACTAGATAGTTGGGGGGGTTAGCAAGATTTGATATAATAGCCAATCAGAAACTTGGAGACACAAATGACACAAAATAGCAGAATATTGTAACACCAATGCATAAACTAGAAGTGTTAACTGAAAGGTAAAATGTTTTCAAGTACCATAGAGACTATTTAAAGATACCCTACTGGAAATTCAGACCTATCCATCCATCCAAAAATAAAAGACTTTGAGAAGACCAGCAAATCTTGTCATGGCTAAGCAGCGTGGTAAAAGAGCAGTATTGTAAGAAAAGACAACATCATTCAAAGCACTAAAGCCATGTACAAATCAGGAAATAAGAAAAGAACATAGAGAGTCAGGTTAAATATAAAGACACATTAAAATCTTAAGAACGACTTGCAAAAGGAAAAAAAGGCATAATAAATCTGATTTCTAACACATCAGGAACAGGAAGCGTAACTAGAAGTTTATAGGGAAAGATAAAAAGATATATTCAGAGAAATTAAGGCAACAGTAGAAAATCTAAATTAATTTTGATATGAGTATTCATTGAGGGGACACTTTGAGGTTCCTGTGTTGACTAGGTTAATGGCAAAGAGGATACTCTGCAGGATTTATCTCAAACTGAAATGTTGGTAGAAGAGGTTATAAAGCCAATGAAAGAAGTGAATACTAACAAACTGCAAAGAGTAAAGCACATTCCCCAAGAGTTCTAAAGGAAACTGAATACAAAACAATTAACTACTGTGTAGTCTCTCACCAAAAATTGCCTTAGTATGTGAGGAATGAGAGGTGGCAAATGTGACACTGAAAAAAAATGCAAAAATCCACTAATTGATAGAAAATATGCTAAGAACAGTATAACAAGCAGTAAACAAATCTGAATTACGTACCATCATCCAATCACCCTGAATAAGAATCAACTTGGGTTTTGTAATACCAATTTGGTATCACTTTTAGAGATATTTGAAGGGCTCAGTGCCTGTGCAGATGGAGTTCTGGTTGATATACAGTCCCTGTGTATTTCCAGAAAGCACTGAACAGGTTTCTTACTAAAGGTGTTTAAATAAAGCTGCTACAAAGAGCCTCACATAAATAAATGATAAAAATCCCTTAATCATTAAGAATTTTTTTCATGAGGCAGAGTTAACCATGGTGTCTTACAGAGATCTGTGCTGGGACCAGTTGTCTTCAGTATGTTCCCTTTCATTTCTGACAGCAGATGACAAATCTTAGACTAAACACCTTAGTCAAAATTTTGGAAAGTTTAGTATCTGACGAAAAAACACCTGTCATGGAAAAGTAGTAGCAAACTCTGCTTTGAAGTATTTATAATAGTTTATGTTCATCTTAAAGCACTTTCAGAGAAAAGAATCATGTACCGTAGAGCACTGTTGCCACGGGGCCTAGAAAGAAACTTCAAGATTAGAAAGCTGTAAACACTACATCATATACTGTTATGTATTTATTTTTATGAAGACAAGATCAAAGATCTGTGGTTGACTATTTTAGGAGTTTCTTCAATAATTACTTTGAACAGACAAGTTCTTTTTTTGTTTTTAGGAAGTGCCACTACGTACACATTGTGATAAAATAAACAAAAGCAATTTAAATTACCAGCATTCATTACATTTATCTTCTTCAACCTCTCATAATAAGCCGTGCAACTGTGCCACTGAATACTGCATCTACATCTAAATTGCCAGAAATCTGAACAGTTAGACGCAACAGAAATGTAGAAGGGGCTTAGAAGCAGCACTCCTAGTATGTGAATATGACTAAGGAAACAAGGACAACACAGCATGGCCACAGACCAACAACTTGGATTGCCTCTTGGTACACTGATTTTTTGATTAACTAGTTAAAAAGACCCCAAAACCCCCAACCTCCCACAACACCAAGGTTGTTTCTATAAAACTAATTTATTACTAACTCATTTACTGAGTACAAGGGTAGCACTACCATTACCACTGTTGGACAGTGAATTATGAAAAAGGGTAGATGAACTGAAATAATTTACAAGAGAAATTACTCTTGGTAGCAACATATGCTTCATTAAGACTCCTCACGAGAAGATCTGACAAGCCTTCCTCCTTCAGTGTTTGTGTGTGGGGTAAAAATCAATCAAGGGTCTCTAATACTGAGGATTCTTGTTGACTTCACTCTTCTGCTTCGGCAGCGAAGCAGCTGGGGGAGACTATCTGCAGATATCAACACAGACTCCTAAATCTTTTATATCTAAATTTCTCAGACTCATAAAAAGGGAATCTAACTATCTTCCCATTGGATAAAATTTCTTTAAAAATCATTAATGTAAGATACTTTCAAAAAGAGTAAGCTTTTTATGGGCTCTACTAAACTCAAGGAAAAAAATGCATTCTCCTGAAAACAGGAGAGCATTATCTGTAATTCCTGTGAATATGAAGTATTTTATCTTCTCATTTATCTAAAATTTCTCTCACTATGTAAGCAGGCACTCCATCTTACAAATCTTACATTTCTATTTTGTGTTGTCATTTATTAAGGTGGCAACAGTAACACCTACATTCTTAATTTATGTTGCTGGTTCCATTGTTAATGTCCATACCAATGACATTTTGGAGGATCTAAAAAGCTGAATTTCTCAGAGACAGAAACAAAGTCAAACTTACCATTTTGATTTCTAAAGGAAATTATTAATATTAATTAATTAATATTAATACTTATCCATGGAGTCATTTATATTTAGTTTCTTTGAAGATATAATCAATGTTTTAAGTGCAGCTGCTTTTAACTAACTAACTAAATCTACCTTTATCACTAATTCATTGTGAAATGTTCTGGAAATAAAAGTTACAACAAATGAATCTGTTTGAAAACACTTAGTGGACACCGTACCTTCAATAAGAGGAAAAACAAACGCACTATTCAGCAAAAGCAAATCTACTGTAAAAAGCTACCAATTCAAATACTGCCTTGCATTAAAGATATGCTCAACTGCCTTTTGATGCAGAGTCCTTCTGTTTTGACACAGGGCCCTGGAGAGACTGTCTACAAGCATTAGAAGATGGCCATGATACAAGCTCCATCTATCTTGTAAAACCAGAAAACACAAACCAGCTTATGCAGGTCTGGTGTGATCAACGGCATGACCCTGGTGGCTGGACAGTCATTCAGAGACGGCTGGATGGATCTGTCAACTTTTTCAGGAACTGGGAGACATACAAGGTTAGGACAAGTGAGCAGTTTAATGTCTTCTACCCTCTAAAAATTATTGGTAAAGTTAATTTAAAGGGTGATTTTAGAGTCTGGCCAACAGCTTACTTGAAAAGGAACTTGTGTGTTCCACACAAGAAGAGGAAGTCTCTATAAAATAAATTACTGTGGTTTTCTACTTAAGAATACACTCAGATTTACCACTAAAACAGATGCACAATATTAACATGCTTCTCTTGCTTCCTTTACAGCAAGGATTCGGTAATATAGATGGAGAATATTGGCTTGGACTAGAAAATATTTATTGGTTAACAAATCAAGGCAACTACAAACTGCTCATAACAATGGAAGACTGGTCAGGTCGAAAAGTATTTGCTGAGTATGCTAGCTTCAGACTGGAGCCAGAGAGCGAATATTACAAGTTGAGACTGGGACGCTACAATGGCAATGCAGGAGATTCTTTCACTTGGCACAATGGTAAACAGTTCACCACGCTGGACCGGGACCATGATGTATACACAGGTACAAGGTCCCTTTCAGTTGCCTTGCTTTTTTTGCCCCCCCCCCCCCCGTTTTTTTTTTTCCCTTCTTTTTTAAAAAGGAAAAATACTTATAGTCAAACACAAAAAAAGAAATTGCATTTTTAGAGATTTGTCAGTTAGTACCTTATGAAGCACAAACTGATGTGTCAACCCTTATATGTACTAACACTGAAACAAAATTTCTCATTGAAATATTTATCATTTCTGTAAAATATGCTATGGGAAGTTATTTGAGACAGTAATGCAAACAAATTTTCCAGCAAGGGAGAGTAACACTACTGAGTCTATCTGTAGAACCTAACTACAGAGCTGGTTCCTGAAGAAGCCTAAATTCACCTTGTACCACATAATATCTACATGTATAAACACACAGTTTAAAAAAAAAAAGTTTTGTGCTTAGCTTGCTTGCTTGCTGTAAGATTTTTCATTTACTCCTAAGACTGAATTGGAGCTTTCTTTTGCAGGTAATTGTGCTCATTACCAGAAGGGAGGATGGTGGTACAATGCATGTGCTCATTCAAATCTCAATGGAGTTTGGTATCGTGGAGGACACTACCGCAGTCGATATCAGGATGGTGTATACTGGGCTGAATTCCGGGGGGGATCATATTCACTGAAGAAAGTTGTTATGATGATAAGACCTAACCCCAACACATTCCACTGAAATAATTCTCTTGGTTTGCTGTCTTATTCTAAAAATCATGTAAAGCTATGATGTTATTACCTGGAATTATCTTTTCAGAAATGAGGAATGTAAGATATTGTACATTTATTGCTAACATGTGAGGGCTTGTATATTATATTTTCAAGAATCATTCCAGGGAAAAAAAGCTGAAGAAAAAAAAGGAACTGAAATGACCTAACATTCAGAACACCTCTTGATACTCAAAGCAGTTATATTAAGCCTTTTAGAACTGGCAGTTTAGATGGACTGTAGATAAACTTTCCGGTTTTTATTCCCTGTAAATTAAGTTTGGATGGTAAAAATACTGCCACAACATTTAAATATTTTTGTATGTTATATTATGTATAAATATTCTCAAATACAGGAAATATTACAAACTGTACAGCAAGAGTTTTATTATTATTATTATGAGCAATCATTTGACACAGGAAATTGTATCCTTTGAACTGTGTAGCTGGGATATGTACATTAGTGTGATTATTCTGATTTAATCTTTGTTAACTGCCATGAATAAAGGTAGTACTATATAATTTGATTTTGAGAGCAGATACTCAAAACATTACTGTCGTGATAAATCCAGCCTTTCCCCTTCACTTTGAGCATTTTTAATAATCTGCTCCTATAAATTAGAATTCACATTTGATTCAAATATTTTAGATTAAAAACCCTAATGATTTTTCTTACCAAAATGAAGTAGCTACCTGCATATGGAAATTAATCCAGATTTACAACAGATGTAACATGCTGTATAGCCAACATGTTATACTATGCAACAACTGTCACAGTATTTTGTACCTGACTTCAGTCATTACCTGCTGTGTAGCCTCTGTAATCAGAAATGGCTGGATATAAATTAAAGGGACTATCCAACTTTGCAGGCAAATGATGGATACCAATATATAAGCTATTTAATATCCTTAGCCAGTAGATGAAAATTATATAAAGAAGTTACCTGTAGCCAAGAGAAGTTATATTTACCATATTTCACAATTATAACATATTACTGTCAAATTATTAAACAGATTTACTCATCTATATTTAGAGGTCAGTCACAACTATGAAACACAGACTGGAATAATTCTAATATTCTTCTGAGACAGGTTTCTAGAACAGATTGTTATAACACCCATTTCAAAACAGCAGCTACTATGAAAAATATAAGAATGCATATAAGAGGGAGAGCAAAAGCCTCTAGAAGTTCAATTTTTTTTCAGTAAGCCTATATGATACTTACTGTGCATTTGTGTGCACATGCTTGCACACTTTTTCCCTTATTACCTCATCACTTCTTTACAACAGTATGATGTGCATTAAACTGATGTGTGATGTAGCATGTGTTGTATATAACTGAAAGTAGGGTTATTAATATATTAGATTACCCCTGTAATATTGTAATCCTTTAATAAAGCAACAAATGTTATTTTGACACGTTCAGATTTCATCCTGTTTTAGTTCAGATTACTCATAGCAAAGAAGAGATATACTTAATGTCACACAACTCTGCCTCATGACACAAATCAACTCTTATACACAACTACTATTAATGTGTGTGAAGTGTCTAAATATTGCAACATCAAAAGCAAAGCAATTTTCAGCTGAGAAAAACACTGAATTTCTACACATCCCAAGGGGGAAGAACTTTTTGTAGGTCATATGAAAACACCAAAATTTTCAAAAAATTTTCAAACTTTATCTTCCACTGGTTTATCTACTGGACTTGAGAAAACAATTAAGTTTTAGGTAAGAAATATTAAATGCATCTGCTGGCTCTAGAGCCTGGCCACAATGCTCTAACAGTTAGGATTGTAGGATTAAGGCAGTAAAATTCCTGCTGATATCTACAACTAACCACAAGTTTTGTTAGAACAAAATGCACACACAGTGACGCCTACCTTAAAAGAGTCACTTATGAGTTCTTCAATGTGCATGGTGTGTATGTATGCACATTCAACTTATTACATGTCTATAACTAAATAATCAAAACTTCCTGAAGATACTTTAGCATAGCAATATCCTTAGGTCACATTCATTCTCCACCCTTTTCTTGCACTTCTTTGGTAACATGCTACCACGGCATATCCAGGTACAGTACAACACATAATCCATGGAGTAAGATACAGGGGCAGAAAAAAAAATATTTTAGCCATATGTGTCTTAGTCTGGAAGAACTTCATGCTACTGGTAACCACTCTGGAGTGTTTGCCCACTTTTAAAACATGGATCACTATGAACACTACCTCCCTGCACTCACAGGTCGCATGAAAAGGATTGTCAGAAGCTGTATGAAGATCGCAAATTCAAGATACTCTTCCAAGTGCTTGGCGTGGTGAAGGAATGCATAGAACTTCAGGTATCCATTGTGCAGATCTCAAGAATAGGGCATTCCCTGGAAAAGCTATTACAGGTGCTTTTCTGTAGCAGGAGTTATGGCTACAGATAGACCTCCGTAGTATACACTCATGAGAGGCTTTAAACCCATGTCCAGGTTGACAATCTTTTGTTAAAATAACCGTATTTCTTAACCTTTCCACCTAAAAGGTGAGTGATTTACCTAGAGTCTTGTCCATGAAATTAAAAATAGATAGTGCACAAAAGTCAGTGTACAATGACCTGGAGATACCATGTCTGAGAAAAGAACTTAGGCAAGCTAAGTTCTTAAATGAGATTAACTGTGCCACACCCCTCCTCCCTGGAAATGAATATGAGGAAGAAAAAGCCTTTTAAAGAATGCTTGGTCATAGGGACTTCACTTTCCCCCACACTTTCAGCTAATATGATACCACTCACAGATGCTATTTTCAATGAAAGATGAAGGACAGACCATATAATGGTGAGCTTGAATAGTTAACCTGTAAGGAAAATAAGCATGAGATTAAAATACCACTGAGAAACACAGACAATAGCTAGAGGAAAACTGCAACTAGCATCATAAGAAATCATCAAATTCTCATCTAAAGATGGGTGAAGGATAGACATAGCTGTAGGGTGGACCCAAACCAAAGTAACAAAAAAATCTCTGGTCTACTTTACACAGAAATTTTAATTTAAAGTCTTCATCTAAAAATGGTCACTTCTCTCATTAGCTCAAGATGCCTCTTCCTCTCTTTCTCTTTTCTGAGGAAGAGAAAAGAGATACAGAGAAACAGACTGAGAGTGCTGAAGTTGCCTGGATCTGAAGAGGCTAAGTGATCTACCTAAGAAGTATCCTGAGATTCTTTGCAGCCTGTAGCCTTGGAAGTTCCCAAAAATAAAGCATTTGACTGACATGAAGTACTTGTCACACACAATAGCTGAGGATGGAAGGGACCTTTGGAGATCATCTAGTCGAGCTTCCCTGCTCAAAGCATGCTCATCAAGGGCAGGTTGCTCAGGGCATTATCCAGTGAAGCTTTTAATATGTCCAAGGACGGAGACTTCACAACCTCTCTAGGCAACCTGTTCCAGTGTTGGACCACCTTCACCATAAAAATGTTTTTTTTTTCCCTTAAGTTTAAATGGAATTTCTCGTATTTCAGTTTGGGCTCATTGACTCTTGTCCATTCACTAGACACCAAAGAGACCAGTCTAGTTCCATCTTCTTTACAGCCTCCAGTCCGATTTTTACAGACATTGATATTTTCTCCCTAAACCTTCTCTTCTTTAGTCTAAACAATCTCAGCTCCCTCAGCCTCTCCTCATGACAGATGTTCCTGTCCCTTAAGCATCTCTGTGGTCCTTTGCTTGGCTCACTCCAGTATGTTCATGTCTTGTACTGGAAAGCTCAGAACTGGACACAGCATTCTAGATGTGACCTCACTGGTGCTGAGTAGAGGGAAAAATCATCTCCTCTTGACCTGATAGCTACACTCTTCCCTAATGCAACCCTGGATGCTGTTGGCCACCTTAGCTTGACACCCACCAGGTCCTTTTCCGACTCACTTGCTTTCCAGCCAGTCAGCCCCCAGCCTATACTGGTACATAGCATTACACCTCCCCTTTCAGTGAACTTCTGAGATTCTTGTCTGCCCACTTCTCCAGCCTGTTGAAGTCCCCTTGAATGGCAGAAAAATTGTCTTGTCTATCAACCTCTCCTTTCAGTTTTGTATGATCTGCAAATTTGCTTAGGGCACACTGTGTTTCATTGTCCAGGTCACTAATTAAGATATTAAAACAATATCAGACCCAGTATTGAGCCCTAAGGCACACTGCTGGCCAATGGTATCCAGATGGACTTCATGCTGCTCATTACAACCCTTTGAGCCCAGCAGTTCAGTCAGTTTTCAGTCCACCTTCCTATCCACTTATCTAGTCCATACCAAACCACAAGTTTGTCACTGAGGACTGTGGGAAACAGTGTCAAAAGCCTTACAATAGAGGAAAGAACCAGGATTTGTGGTGATAGGGCAGTGTGGGTAGAACAAGAAAATTTGATGTATCTACACTTGGATTTAACAAATTCACTAGCAAAAAAAAAGTTGGAGAACAGAATAGTTTAGAAAGTGGAGGAGAGAAAAAAAAATTGTGCTGTTGTATCATGGGCTAAGAGTGACGTTCACAACACGAACTGTGGCTCAGCTGGCTGACAAAGAAGAACTGAGGATATCTGACACATTCAAACCAATTGGGGGTGGGAAGGAGGGAGAGGAAAAGATGCAGAAAACAAGGTCCAAATGAACAAGAATATACATCCAGTTGTACCTAACAGGTTTGTTCCTATCATATTTTAAAAGTCATAATTACATCATAATAAAATATTTTCCAAAAGTGTTGTAGGGCAACGTTTTAAACACACAGATTTACTGAAATTAAAGGCATTGGAAAAAGCTGTCTATGTTACTACCCAGATTCTATTCAGAAAAGGTATTTACCAGTTGGATCTTTGCTTGGCTCAGTGTGGACCATTGAAGTAGGACAACAGTAAGGACATATCATTATTTCATAATTTAGCTAAGGCTTGGTCAGGTAAGGCCTCTAAAAAATGAAAAAACAACCCCCACGCCCCAAAACCCCCCAAAACAAACCAAACCCCACATCCCAATGCTTAACATGGCATTTTCTTGCATAAAATTTGTATAAAATAATTCTAAACAAACCCAGAGGCTGGCACATCAAAACCAATTAAGCATAGGGGATTTGGAACTTACATAGTAAAGATAAGTTATTGGCAAGTATACTGGCAGAATCACAGATTTGAAAAATTTCACTGTGCCTATTTTTTTCAAATTTACACAACAGAACTCAGTTTGCACTAGACCCACCATTTCACTACTACAAACTGTGAAAGGTCCTAGTTTTTTCCCCTCTTTCTGTAATTATTTCCAACTCTTTCAATTACATTGTTTCATCACTCCCCAAAGAAGTACATCTCCGACAACACTACACTGTCTAAAAAAATCACATACAAAATATTTTCCTATCATTAGCAAAAGCACATGAGGCGAGTTTATACAGGACAGAACTGCAACCCAATGGAGAAGAGTTTTAACAGCTTCAATTCTCCTGTACTACTGCTTCATTTCAAGAAGTACTGTAGAAATTGCCCCGCAACTGCAAATCTCCTAAAAACTTAGGTTGCTCTTCTGACTTTTTGAAATATCTCTACCTTTTTCAGAACAGTAAAGAAAATGCAGTTAACTAATGCGTTATCTGTATATCAGGAACAAAACAGTGGGGCTCCACCTATAGCATTTAGACAAAAGGCTATCTCACAAGATTTAAGTTACTCCAGAAGACAACTCGTTATTCTCTTATACACGTATTTCAGAAGAGTTCTTTCCTGAAACTGTTCTATTGTCATTCAAAGTTTTCAGCATTATCCCCGTTGTTATATTGCAAGAAAAAAAACAACAAAACAGCAAAAGTCATTGAAACCTGTAGATTGTAACAGAACATACCCATCTTTGTCCTTTCTGTAACATACGGATACAACCTAAAAGATCACCTACAGTGAAGACAGGAAAAAGCTGTAGCTAGCCACTCTACCCACGAATTTTCTAAACAATCTGACTGCTATTTTTTCTTAGATCACACTGTGGCTAAATGCTTCCAACAGTCCAAACCACAGCCTTGCCAATCTCGTTTTTTTTCTCTTCTTTTTAAAAAAAAACCAAAACAGAAAACCAAACCAAACTCAGAAGATCTGTCTGAAAAGAAAACAACTTTTGGATGTTTTACCATAGTAGTTTTAAGCATAGTAAGGAATATATTAATCTCTCATTCATAGCTTGAGGTTGTAAACATACCAGTTGCTGCCTCCTGTATTTATCTGGTTACACAAAGGTTCAGCTGCACTTCTTAAGAAGCAGGGAAAACCTTACTTTAAAAGAGCAGCAACACTGCTTAGTCTTTGCAATCACCAGGGACAGGTTCTCTGTGATGTACAAAACCTGAGGTACAACATATGCAGGAGGACAGGAAGTCTAAAGGAGGTTGGCTAGACACCAGCAGGAATTTGAGATTCAACCCTGTAACTCAGCAACATGCAGATTCTTTCCTTCCACTTTTGCTACCCATGTCTCTCATTAGGCTTGTAACACTTTTGTCCATTTCAGAAATATTTTCATTATAAATTTAATTAAAACTGACTTGGAGTGATGTCCCAATAACTGGATAGTACTAAAGCATTTCTTACACAAGGCTGTGAGCCAATTCTATAAACCAGAGTATTTGGACAATTTAAGCAGTTGTTTAACTCCCAGCATGTTCTCTAGCACATCTCAAACACATTCTCAGACTGCTCGAGATGGAATGAGAACTGATATCTCATGACTAAGTAACTGTCTTGCAGTGAGAGACAAGAGGCTCTACAGCATGAAACAGGAGCCCCATGAACTGTGCATATCTTCAGAGGCTTCATCACTCTCATTCAGTGTTTTAAGGTCACTATTTACTCCTAACATAGATCTATCAGTCTCCTTGTCCATTTAAACAGACAGATTAAAGCAGCTTTTCCATTCCTAATACTGTGTCCCCCAAGAAGATATTTATTCACTGAAACAAAGTCCCCTTTGAATATTCTCTTTTGATAAGCTAAACGTGCCTTCAAACCTGAAATTATTTTCAGAGAAGTTTCAATAACTCATACCAATTTTTAAACATATTTTTAAAAATATGGTCATTAGGGATGGCCCTCAAATTTACTTAATAAGAAATATTTTACATAAGCAGTGCTGCCTGTTATCCACAGGAATCTGTGCTGGGACTCATGCTGTTCAACATATTAATGAATGACCTGAAAATGGGAGTGAACAATGGAACAAAAATCTGCTGATGATATTAACTAATTGAGGGGAGCAAAAAGAAGGGCTGACTGAGAGGAACTGCAGAATGATTTATGAGACAGACTGCTTGGACAATAAGACAGAAGATGAAAAAAATCTATAGACAGTGATACATACAGGGAAAAAAAAATGTCATGACTTTCCATATAAAAAGAAAAGAGCAAGTAATTTCCAATAAAGGCAAGATTTTGGGATTACAAGAAATAGTTCCTGAAAACAACTTGCTTTTTTGATGGCTACTAAACTTTGAGCTAACAGAATGTTAGGAATTATTAGGCAGAACACAAAAAACTTTCTGAAGTCACCATATAAATCTAACATGCACGTCTATCTTGAACTTTGTGTGCAGTCCGTTTGCACTCTCTTCCCCTAAAAAAAGATACAAAACTGAAACACTGCCACAGAAGGTTGTCAAGAAGGCCAAGTGGCACCTGTACACGGCACGATCAAGTAATCCAAGGACTCTTCGTTTTGGAAGAGAGGTAACTGAATATTTAGCATGACGACAACAGAGATAATGACTGAAGTCCATAACGTCAGAAGTAGTCTCAAGAAGCTGCATAAAGAACAAGGTAGGGTTTATCTACTGAAGGCAGAAAATGCTATGTTCAAATCAAGCAAAAGAATGTGGTACTGGACAGAGCTGAGGAAATCCTTCCCACCTGGGTTCTGTGGATGCAAGGAGTTTACATGTGTTTAGAGAGAGAGTGCATGAGTTCATGGAATGGAAATCCCTTGAGGGTCACTAATACAGAGACAGCAGTTCTGGCCCAGAAAGCCTATGGAGAATTCTTGAGCTCTAGTTATCCAGGTTCAGTGCTTTAAAAACATTTACCCTTTTTAGGTCCAGCTTAGCATCACCCTAAATTATTAATAAAGCCAGAAAATAGTTCATTATGTTGGACTACATCCACTAACAACAACCTCTGTGCAGAAATATTCCCAGGTGAAATACTGACAAAAACCCAATTCGTCAAATGGCTACTTTGTGGATGTCTCAAAAGAAAAGGCGATTATCAACATTGGACAGCATTTTAACTGTACATCTCCTTTTTAATATATCTTCAAGTTGAACTACACGTATATTTCTTTAGCACCTGAGAGAAATACTCATTCCAGAAGCATATACATGTCTTCTCTTGTGTACAAAAAAGTGCTCATGGATACCCTTTCCTGTTTTTTGTTTTTCTAAAAGGTCTGTTTGGTAATGCAAATTGCACATATTTTTCAAAATCTGCGCTATACCAGTGACAGTCTTGGTTTTTTGTTTTTGTTGAAAGTCTTACTTTTAAATATGTTTTGCACACTTTCTTGATCTAGTAGATAATCTAACGCTTCAGAACAGCAGAGAAGAAAAAGTATGAGTAAAAGCATCATTTAGGCAGGTTCTCAGAAATACAGATGTCTTACTCTAGATACTTTCTGAAGGCTATACCTTCAGAAAGGCTATACCTTCACAAACTATATGCCTGTGAAGACATGGTCTCTTTAGGTTTTGTTGTGGATGGAAAGAAAGCAAATAGACCCCATTTTTTGCTTTATAAAATAAATACTACTTTTTTTTTAATTCTTATATATTTCTTGTAGACTACGTACAAATTTTAAGCAATCATTCCACCTTTCTGCAGGAAAAATTAAAATTCTCCCACTGCATGTTCATGTTGTGTAATAAACTCTGGGGTTTAAGACCTAGCTTAGCTACCATTAAAGTTTTCTAAAATCTTCCCTCAGGCCACAGCACCACCTAATCTGGGTCCTGGAATCCTCAGAGATCCAAGAGTTGGAACCTTACAGGACCTACTGATGTACCTCAGTTGCACAACATCAACAGAAAACAAGTTACATCTAAAAGACTATTAGAATGCTCATAGCAGCACTACAGTTGATGCTGGAGTACAAGAATATAGGGAGGTACCTGGGACAATTCTTATCTGGCATGTATCTCATCCATGCAGAACATATGGTCCCAATCGCTATATAAATTCATTAACGATCATCAGAAAAACCAGGACCTTGTTTCCCCTTAAACTTCCAGCTAGAGATGCTCTCCAGACTTATACATTGTTCATTACAGATGCAGATAAAAGATAAGGTATATTTTGTGCACATCTAATAAGAAAGCCCCACAGGGAAGAAACAAAATCCTGCTTTCAGTGATCATTAAAGCTACCAAGACTTACATACTTCAGACAAAAAAAAAAACAGACAAAAACTAGCATAAACACAAAACCAATACAAAAGCAACCATCACCTCTAAGCACTAAGAAAACTGCTGTCATGCAGAAAAGCTTAATGCAAAGAGGTTGCATGATATGAGAAGTCTATCCAGATGACAATTTTGGACATGCTTGAAATAAATGGAGGTGAGCTCTGGTATGTCATGTAGACATAGCCTTTACAGACCTATGCAAATAACCTTGAAGAGAAGATTAGAAGAAAAGATATAGCATTTTATGATTTTAACTTTGACTAAAATCAAACCAAGCCTGAATTCAAAGTTCATGTGTTCAAAGAAGGATTAAGACAGCTTAATAGACTAACTGGCAGGACAGCTGTATACAAATAGTACACAAATGGATGAAAATTTTACAGTCCTGAATTTATGCCAGTCTTTCACTTCATAAATACAAATACAATAAGTAAAATATTCCCAGCAATTTTTCATATCCTCTACATCCTAACCTAATAAACTGCCTTTTCAGCTTTTAAATCAGGCTGTCCATGACAATGTATTCATCAACAAGGCTTGGCGAATCTGTTTTCTTCTCTAACAGTCTCTTGGTAAAGAACAAAAGCAGTTCTGCAAATGATAATTTGGAAAGGATCTTACTTTTATGCATCTGTACCCCTTGCGGGGGACGGGGGACGACAAAAAAAAAAAAAAAAAGCCCAAACAAAAAACTACCTCCAAACCATTTAAAATAAACACAATACCACGTGTCATGGATTTCTTCTGAAGTATATGCACTAAATCAACAGAATAAACAGCGAAAAAGCCAAAGGAATGAAGATTCTAAAAAGCCTACTGCAAACTAGATTAAGCTACTGATTGGTTTGAGTGCTTACACACTCACGTAAAGGTTTTTTTTGTAGTCCCCTGAATACTTTAAGACTACAAATAAGCTTGAGGCACTAAAAAGCCTGTCCAAAAAGTAAAGAGTTTTCCTCATATATCTTTTTGAAATTCTGTGAATGTGTCAGGTTTGCTCATGCTGAAGTAAGAAATACCACAATGATGAGAAGCTGTCAAGGAATACAACACAGTTCTTTAACAACTGTTATGTATCATTCCTAGAATACTTAAATTTTCTTCTCATATGTGTGGCTCTAATTGTAGATCATTAACTGGAATTCCTACATCAGGAAAAACAGCCATTCCTAGTACTTTAGGTAAAGGTGTACTTCACATTTGATTTTGTGAAGTTCATGTGGCTGAAGCACAAGGCAGAGTGATGTTAGATGAGGAAAAAATTTGCATTAGAAGTGGAGTTTGTGGTTATACCAATACTTTAAAATGTTTAAGACATCTCTTTATGGTGTATTCTGTTACTTATAACTTTGTCAAATGTTAGGGACTTGTGCTGAATATCTGTGATGGAAATTCCAGACTTAGTTGAATTTTTTTAAATATATTTTTTCTGGAAGTCATATTTACAGAATGTTCAAAACAATTACTTCAACAGGACCATGCTTTGCATACGTGGACTGCTATAGAAAAAGCACCGTATTTGTCTTTTCTTAGACACTAGAAAATAATTACGATAAATTATCTTACTGTTTCTATTTTATCGCTTACAGAAGACATGGTTAAATACTTCTTAGATTAACTCTTTCTTTTAAAAAAATCATTACTAAAAAGACATTACAGTGTCTGAATGGCCTTGTTTAAGAGGAATCTGGTTTTTGCAGTGTTCCTCAGGAATGCTAGCACAGTTCAGTAATGGGAAGGAATTGCGAATTAAAAGAGCCACTAGGGAAATAATGATATAGAATGGCTACATGAATAATACAAGGGAATACTGGAAAGACAAGCCAATCAACTGAATTGACTATTCAGTCTGTATCTCTTTCCAAAGTACTTACAAGAAACTGACACAAACCAACAACTCCAGTTTAGAGATACCAAGTTATGAGGTATCTGAAAAAACAGTCCAACAAAAATGAAAGCTACGGGTACAAGGTCTTAAATCATGTTGTACTCAAAGACCCTTCTGAAACCCAGTGCTCTTGTAAATTCTGAAGACATCAAAAGGACAGTAAACAAAGACATATTTGTAGTTTCACATGTCAGTAATGGACAAAATTTCTACAAGTCAGAGATCAGAGATCCTAAACAGTGTATAGCTTAACAACCTCCACCAGAACTAATTTTTCTAAATATGAAGTGAACCATACCTTCTATATATAGTGTTCTTCAGGTGTACAACATGCTACATTAGTTGTCAGTCAAAATGAGCTACAGATAAATAATTGTTCACACTCACCTAAATATGGAATAGTAGGAACCATTTTTAAGCTTCTGATGTACTCCCGTGTCCTTTTATAATTATCTTCCTTAGACAGTAAATAGTCCAACTTCTCAAAGGTGGTCTTGTCTTTGCGATTCAAAAGCTACATAAAAAAATTGAAGGAGATAATAATATTTTAAAAGATGAATCCGAACAATGACAACAACAAATAAAATTTGTTGAATTGCCCACAGTAAAGGAAAGCATAGTCAAGTTAAGATTAAATTCATCATCCCAAACCAGCACAATGTTTGAAAACATGCTGTTAAGGGGGGCGGGGGGGAGCCAATTCAGCCTAAGTCTTAAGCTATGAACAAACGATTATCATCTCTAAATAGTTTATCAAGGATCCACATATCACTACGTCAGATATAAATATATATATATATATATATATGAATAACCTCAGCAATATTAAATTTTGAGAGGAAAAATATATACTATACAGTCACCAACATTCTCATAGTTTATCAGAATTGCTAAAAATCCTCTTGAATTTGAAAGTAGAAATAGCAATGGAAAATGCTCCAAATAAAGGCAAATTGTGCCATTTCAACAGTGCCTTATTAAAAGTATGACAAAACATTTTTGAAAAAAGTATAAGGAAAGTAAATCACTATGATACTTAAATCTCTGTTTTCTATTACTGGACTTACTGCAGAAGATCAGAAAAATATTTAGTAATGCAGAAGATCCTAAAGTGACAGAAGATTGAAAAGTAAACATAACATGCGCAACTGTAGTTATAAAAACATATTCCCGATTTCAGCCGTTTTTAGAAACACCAGCAATATTCTAAATATTATTTTAAAAGCCAATTGAGTCAGAATGAGTGGAAAATTATGGCACTGTACAGTGGCTTCTTGCAGTTGTACTTTCTGACAACAGACAGGTGTTCCATAGCACATTTCTTAATACACCTCTTCCTCTGTAAAATTCCAACACTTGTACTACAGAGCTCATAAGCCTAGCTGCTGTGTTTCCAGAGAACCGTGAGTCTGCCCATTTTTAGAAAAAAAAAAAAAAACAACCCACTGCAATTGATATGCATGAGTTAACTGCTTCATTCAGTCTTGCTCAGAACAGGCTGGGCTTGACAGGAGTCATCAGTAAAACAGCATTGTAAATGGGAGCCCTGAGGCCCTTTGCAATTCTGGAACAGTGTGCAACCACATCTTAGTTAAATAACAGCTGTTACTAAAAAGTAACATAAAAGGAACAAGAGTGAAAAGATTTCAGAGTAATTTTGTTTTCTTTCTAAGCAGCACTGAGAACTCCTTGAGGCCCTGACTCTGCACTGTATTGTATTTTTGAACTACTGTGCCTACAAAGAGCCTTACACCTTTTTAGGTCTAAGTCAAATTATTCACAGACTTAGTTTCACATGTGAGCCATTTTCCCTATTTAAATTCCAACTTCATCAAGCTGTTCAAACCAGCAGGCACTTACATTTTTATTAGATTATAGCCTAATTCTGAGCAATCAAACCATAAAAAAGTAACAGGCAGTTTAAAGACATAATAAACTTAGGTAGAAGATTTAAAGTATATCCATCTTTATTTATCAATTCTGAAGTTAATGTGATCCACGTTGGGTGGAATACTAAATTAATGACAATTACCTAATCCTTTGTATATTTACAGATTACATACATATAGCTGGACTATATTGTAATTGTGTATTCCACTTTATAGAAACAGCAAAACTTACAGTAAATTTAAATGAGAAATTCTGCCCTCAAGAGACCAAATTTCCGAAAATGGAATTATCGATGCTTGTAATTTCTGAAAAATGAAAACTGAAATGCATTGTACAATAATCATAGAATTAATGCTTCTATATTTGTAACAAGTCTTTTTTCTTCCTTTCCTTTTAGGCAAGGTATTAATGGCACCCACACAATGATTTGGATAATGGGATACTGATACACACTCTATATGAGGGTCTTCTAAGATTACTTATCAACTAAAGTCCTCTTGAGCATATAATCTGCGGCTTCTAGATTTCCTAGTCATGAAAACAGGAAACTCTTACAGGAAGAAAGATTGTTCAGAAACATGCAGCCATTTAAACTCTACTTTCACAAAACATGTAACAGATCACTACTTTTGCTATGATGGTACCACAAAAATGAGAATATAAAGAATCATCTTCCAGAGTATGCAATTCGACAATTCAGAAGAGTTCAGAAAGGCTCAGAATTCAAACAAGACAGAAAAGACAATCGTCAACGAATAACTTACAGCCCAGGTTTTGGTCAGTCTGAAGATAGGCGCACTTTGCAGTGCTGATACCACGGACATAAGAGAATGAAGGTTATTCAGTTCTAGAAGCTTCTGAAAAAAGGGAGTAACAACTTTTAGCACATCAAAAAGGGAAGCAGGATTAAATAATCTCAGAGTTGCATCAATGAAATACAATTTTTTCATTAATAAAATACAAAGTTTTCATTCAATGACTGTAGACAACACTGTTATCCAATGCTGTCAATGTGCAAAATTCTTAAGACCACTTTAGAAGTTGCAAATTTTCCAAATATACCCCTCAAAAGAATAGACATTTCTGTTGTGAGAGTAAGATTTTTTAAAAAATTGAATTTGTTATTTACCAAGGCTATTCCTTCAGGAACAGAAAATATGAAAAAATTATTTGATGCATTGTTCTTGAAAATGAGTGTAATTTTGGAAATTAAAAATTTAATCAAGCCAAAAACATCAACCAAAGATGCTGACGACCCTTTCAGAATTAATACAACTTTTTATTTTGTGATCTGTTTTACACGACAAATTTTCCTCACTTCAACATACTTTAAATTCACTCTGTGTTGACAATTACTCAAAACACATTGATCTCAAAAGAGATAATACTTTGGAATAAAGCTGTCTTAGATTATAAAGTTTCCTACAACATAGTTCCAGAAAGATATAAAAATGGGAACTGTGTCATGTAGCTTCTTCGTAAGTCTTAAAAGGAGGCTGGAATGATCAATTTACTCATTGCTCAGGAGCATTTGAGGAAGATCTGGATGTTATTGATGGAAAAGAAGGAAAGGGAAAAAAAATTAGAGAAAGAGGGGTCAGTGTTTTCCTCTTCCGGGGGGGGGGAACAACGGGACATGACACGACACCAAAACCAAACCTCTTACTTCTAAGAACAATCTAGCACCTCCAAGTTGACCACTCTCCTAGTACTTGGACTATGCATTTGTGCCAGGAACTTACTCAGATACATTCTCTTCTGCCTCAGCACAAAACTACTAAGTAAACTGATTGGAAATACTCACAATACCAAAAAAATTTATTTTGTATTACATGGAAAATATTATTCTAATTATCTACACACACATGCAATTTCATACGTACAAGATTAGCACTCAGGCCTTCGATCCAAGTGCTATCTTCTTACTAATATTAGTGTCACACAGGGTCATACAACAGAATGACCACAGGTCTTGAAGCAGAAAATTATTTTTTAAAATTTTTTTTTTGAAGTTACAAATTACTTGTAAAATGCAGTGCTCAGCACCTACATGTTACAAGTAGGAATACATGTCTTACAATAGCCGTTTTAGAAGCAAGAGATAAGAGGTAAGTTTGAATGGGGGGAGACAAAAAACCAGAACAGTTTACAATCATGTTCAGTGTTGAAAACACGTATCTGGCCATCAGCAAGACAAACCACTTTTAAACTTGTTAGATAAAGGTACAAGACAAGTCACACTGAACTGGGTAGTTTTATTTAACCAAGTAGAAACAATAGATGTCATACCTTTATCTTATTCATGGGGTACAACATAGCAGATATGCTAAAAAAGAATGTTACCCTCTAATCCAACAATGGTTCATAGGAGTAGTGCAGAAACAAACAGAAAGGAAGTAAGATTTTGAATGATAGTACAAGAAATTTGCACTTACTTTAGCTATTTTCACAAAATGGCTCAATATTTCTGCCCTTATTTTTAAGGTCTGTGCTGTTAATATTTCTCGTACAACCCAAAAACTGACCTATAAAGTAAACAGATATAACTGAATTTATTTACAAAAAAAGGACTTTGTTATTTGTAAAGTTCATTATGCTCCAAGGAGAAAACAGGATAAGGAAAGAAAGAGTTCTGATCCCATGAATTCTCACCTGTATAGCTGCAATTACCCAAAAGTATTACCACTGGATATAAGAAGTATGTAGAGAAGTGAGGTGACACTAAGATAACTGAATGAGCAGGTGAAACACAGAAAAAGAAGGAAAAGAATTGCTTATGTTGTACCATGACACATCAGCACAAATTATTAGGAACTAGTAATTAGGAACCAATGGTCTAGAGGAACAACATGAAAATGTGGGCAAAGCAATTGAAAACATTAACTGCCATTTAAAAATCTTAATTCTCATTTAGAAAAATACTCTGGAGTTTTAATTCATAGGGTAGTTCTATTTCACTTTACATTCAAAGACAACTGTCAAACAGTACCTGTTCATCACAGTAATCAAATAATTTACCTGGTTAAACCTCCTAGTAAAGGCAACAATATTTGGAGCAAGGATATGTTTTTCTTTCTTATTCCATCCACAGCTGGCTAGTTCCTAGGAAACACATTTAAAAACTGCCTTAAAAAAATTGGTAATGTTTAAAAACATTTAAAAGTGTAAAAACTGATACATGACAGAAGCATCTATCAGATAACTACTAAAACCAATTCAAGGCACCAAGTCAATGACAACTAGCCTAACCAAACACTTCTGTGTTTTCCTGATGTACATAAATTATGTGATTGGTATATATTCTCCTCATACTAGAAAAAATAGACATTATTATTAATACTCAGATACAGAGAGACTAAGCAATCAGCTGCAACTCATATCTCTGAAGTTTCATTCTGCATTGATTATTTCAGTCCAGCGTTGCCTTGAATGAGTACTCAGCAGACACAGGAGTAAAGACTTTGCTAGTACATAATCTTATCTGGTTCAAAACCGAAGCTAAAGCTAAACGTATCAGTAAGCAATACTGGAAATAGTGAAAGAGGACAAAATTCAGCTGTGCAACTAGCGGTGGTAACCTAGCTATTATTCCTGAATGTCATCCTCATTATTACAGTTAGTAAAACTTCCATGAATACACCACAGTTTAGCATATTCAATCTCTAATTTTTTTTTTAATTACAATGTGAGATCTAAAGCATTTGAAGAACACAATTTTGGAACTGTAATATTATTGTTCACAGTAGTTACAAACTAATTTCAAAAAACCTGAAACCTCCATACATGATACTCAGACTGAGAGAATCTATCATTTGAAAAAGGCTGGACAGTAACAGTCTTAAATCTGAAGGTCTTCTGGTGGACATATGGTCAGGGTTAGAATTCTTTTGTTTTATTTTGGGCCTTGATATTTATTTTTTTGGCTGTTTTTTAAGCCATGAGAGTTTAGACAGACTTGACTGAAGTGTGGCATGTCCTTAAGAATATAGATTAGTACTTTGGTGCTAATAAAGCAAAAAGTTGCCAGTAGACTGCATAGTTCAGTCACAGCATGTGAAACAGATTTTTGAACGCTTTTTCATTACAGTGACTACTTCAAAGTCAACCCCGTTCAAAATAAGAAGAAAAATCACAAGTGCTGTAGTATAGCTGTAACCACAACCAATCAATTTCAATGCATAATCAAACCCCAGTGCTCTATGGCAAAAAATAATCTTTCACCTAAACTGCAAAATAAATAGTAGAAATTCCTGTGGGAAGTAGAAAATAAACAGAAGACCTAAAAAGCAGATTAATTATTTTCTCCTTAAATAAACTGTTAAATTATGTATCAAAAGACATTTGAAATTGGAACTACAAATATGATTTAGCCAGAAAGAAAGCGTCCATTTTCCAATAGTTATTTCAGGCAGTTCTAAATATATTTAGACAGCCTGGTTCTTTGTAACTACAGATTCAAGTTACCACATATCTATACAGTCTTTATATTCAGATCTGACAAGTAGATACATACATACTGGAAATGAGTTCTCCATAACACCAGTTCTAAATCACTCTTCTGTTTTTAGAACCACAAATTTCTGTTTCAATCAAAATGTTCAACTTTCCAAATGTACGCTATTAACTTTAGATGTCTTCGCATGAAAAGGGAGAGTCAGCCAATGAGAATTCTGCCTCTGAAAAGCACTTTGTACATTCTGATAAACGGAACACACTCTCGAGATGCGGAGGTCTGCATGTTCCTGTGTGAGCACCAGGAAAAGCATCTCCAGTTCCAAACATATTTTGTTTCCGAATCTTCCAGCATTTAAGCCTTCTGCAGATAAAAATGCCAATTCACATCTGTCAAGACACAGATTCTCTACATGATCAGTGCACGTCTGGTCTTAAGAGTTTGGAAATTATATGTTTATGTGGAAAAATCTCAGTCACTCTACTAGGGACAGCAAAATTTACATTTGTCAGAAAAGTGGAAGGGGTCAGTAACCTAAGGATATTAAGCAGATGCCAGAGGGCTAGTAAGCAACAATGGAAAATCCCACGCATGGTAAAATCATTTGACTAGGTTTAAAATTTGGACTGAATAGGAAGGTTGATAAGAGTAAGTGATCCAACATGCCCCTGCTGATTTTTTTTAATACTGCTAAAATGTACTGTGTTCTAGAATTACACTTCATCGTTTTGTATGGAAGGATGCAAGCAATTTCCTCAATGCACACAGTCACAAGAAACTTTCCAATCAAGCGTGCAAGAAAACCCTGAAATTTGTGGAGACTGCAATTTTCAGGACTTTGAAAATAAATAAAGTTACATAGAAACCTAGAATGTAAGCATAGTTATTTCTGCTGGAGAGCATAGAATTGTTAATCAGACATCCTCTTACTGAACTCTTGCAAAGTAACATGCAGATGTGTTTTTTAGTAATAGCTCAAACAAAAAGCAGAAAAAAGCTTCAGCAAGTGCCAGGTTTAAAGGATATTTGTGTGTTTGAGATAAGACTTGGCAGCCAGAACTCTAAAGTCTTAAGTCTTTCCATCCACACATAAGCTCATGTTAAAGACTAAAACCTGAAGGCAAAACAATATAACGCTCTTCCTGCAAACACAAAATTCAACAGGTAACTCACTAAAGTCAGTTAAAGTAAAGTAAAGTACTTAGTAAAGTTAAAGTGAGTTACCAGCCTAACGGTCGCTGGCTAAGGAAACCTTCTCTGTGCACAGTTCTGCCCTGGAACCTACCTATGCAACATCTAGCAAACCATTTCAACCCCTCCATGCTTTTTTCACACCCCCTTTCTAGCACAGGAAACTGGATGTATTCACTCTTACTCACCTACCAGCGTATTTACCATCACTTCCTGCATACAAAAGCTGATTCTGCAGAGCAGTTGTGACCACCTTGCACAAGCAAGCATGAAAGGAAAAGTAGGGACCATAACTCTGCCTTCATCATGCCCAGTGACGTAATAAAACGAGGACATGACGAAACACAGGTTTCAACCAGAATATTGGCCTTTCCTTCTTCCATGCAACACAGGGACACCAAAGGAAGACTGACAAGGTAGAGTTTCGGTGTAAAATGGCAGACAACCATCTGCCCACGAACAATGCAAGAGCCAGCAGTCATCTATGTGAAACCCTGCAGGCCTCAAAGGGGTAGTTTATCAAAGGGCATCCAAGCTGATGGACACAGAAGAACAAATATACCAACTTAACTTAAAAGGCTACCAGGCCTCAAAGAAATGCAGACAATTACCAACCATACATTAATATTTGATCCCACCAGAAAATTTTAACCTTCTTAGTCTAATAACTTACCTAATAAGAGGCAGGTAGATGACAAACACACAGACTAGATCTTGCTTTAAAACCTAGTCCTACAGTTGGCAAAATTTCAGGATAGTTGTTTATTTTTGGCAAACAATTAAATTGGTAATTCCAGTAAGATGAAAGCCAGAAAATACAATTAAAAACTAAAAGTTTGTGGCACCTGCTACTTATACACAGACCTGTATTCTAGCAGAAACTCAAAATATGACATAAGGGGTTTTTTTCTGATCATTTCTCACTAAGTTACATCTATCTGCCAATCAGAGTAGCACTTTAGGAAAATTCATTTCCGAAAGGCGAAATGAAGCAATGACAAAGGAAGAGAAGAACAGCTAATCATCATTTTATTTTGCTATAAAATTCTATGGCACAGATATTTCATAGCAATTAAAGCAAATGCAAAATTCACTTTAAATATGAACATCTATAGTTTTGTTCTTTATTTTGTATTCATTCATCTCCTCAGAGTATCACACTACCTCTGCTTTTGGTGAAACCTTCATTTTGTTCTAACGGATGTTTTTCTTAACAAAATTTTCTCATGAAAAAGTATCTATGTATCTGTTTGTAAATACTGATATTTTTGTGTTAACAGATTTTTCTATGGGTACTGCTGGTTTCTTATTGCATTGTTCACTTGTCATTCCCCCCCGCCCAGTAGAGACTCCCTGACTGTCTGGAGAGCACACATAATTTCAGAAGCATGAAAGTGTTTTCAGCTACAAAACTGTCTTGGTGTTCTTGAAAAAAAAATTAATTTATCTGGTAGGAAGGCCAGACACCAGATAGATGAATTTTTATTTTCCTTCCTATACTTTCTCAAAATAGAAGGCTGCTAATCTCTCTAAACCACTGTAATATACGACGAGTTGTTTTGTTAGTGACCAAGTTAGATGGATTGAGCGTCTACTAAGAACCTTCTAAACTGGACTGCCCTTTCTGATGTTGTCAAAAACTCAGTTTTGCTAATATTATAGGGGCTTTTTTGCCCTTTATGTATTCATCATATTCCATATAGGCACAAGAAGACAATAAACCACAATGGATCTAAGGACATGTTCTTATATTAAAGAACTTGAAGCTGGAAACATGCAATTCTTGTACCTTTTGCAGAAAATAAATTTATTTCATCAAAATACTGAGATAACATCACTTTTATGGAAATTTAACATAATCTGATAACTACCTTCATTCTTCATTTCTGAAGTTCTTATTTCTGATTTTCAAATGTCTATGTTAACTTTGATTGCTTTTTCTCAACAGGCCTCAAGTTTCTTTCTGTGTCTTTCTTAAAAGGTTAAAAAATTAAAGGACACTAGTACCTTAACTCAGGTACCCCCTCAAGGGTCTGGGCTGATTTATTCCCTCAGAATTGAATCTTAAACATGATAGTACAAATTAAAAATTTTACCAAGTGGCTGATGCAGCCTAAAATACAGGTTATGACTAGAGGCATAGGTCAAACACTGAAATCAGATGTGAACTGAAAACAGGAGCAGAAGGGAGAGTAGAGAATTTTGACATTTGTTATCCTGAACACTCAACATAAAGCAGGACAGGAAGACTTCCAGAAATGCAGTCATCTCTTTTGGTAATAGATGACAAATGAAAATAAATCAGGGTGGGTTACAGATTCACAGCGGTAACAAGGAATAAGCCTAGAAGAATATTAATGCAGTGCAAGAAGTTGAGCATTTTTGAACGAAAAAGCATTATTTAAATGGCCATATTTCCTCAGGCACTGAATTCCAAAGATGTAAGCAGTTTAAGAAAACCTACCTCAGGCTGTATAGCTTTAAATACTGGCATATCCATCAATGTAATCTGGCTCTGCAATAAAGATAAAATTTTAAATAAGGTAATACAAAGAGCTAACAATCATGTATTTACACCTGCCCTTTAGTAACTACAAACCATACAGTCACACTTTCTCCATAGACCAGAACTGACCAGTCCTGAATTTAGCTTCCCCTGTCCAGGCTGACACACCACAAGCAGAAACTCCACCATCCTGAGAGGCAATATGTCATTATATTCTCCTACATTTACTGGCTGTAACTAAGTGAAGGTTTTCAGTACTTGCAAGAGTCTAAGAGGAAAAACCTGTGTTTGAGAGTCTTTCTGTTATGCCAATGAAGGGCAGGAAGAATTATTTGCCTTTCACACAGAAAGCAGCATACATTTTACATTCGCTGGGTTGAAAGGCAATAAAGCATTATGAGGCATTTATTAGTTATGACTGGAATATGCTTTAAAGGGGTCATACACAGATTTTCAGTCACTGATGAGTATGTCCTGATAAGACATTGTAACGCTGTTTCCAAGCCAATCATTTTCAAAAAAAGCATTTATAGAACATTTTTAGCACCTGAGTGATAAGATACTTGAATTGCTTCAGTGACCGAATAACATTATATATTTAGAAGTTATGTAAACATGTAAAAGAAAGTGTCAAAGGACACTTCTTTGGATCTTTCCACAGCAAAGCTTCTCTACTGGCCATTTTGTAATGCTAAACCCAAAACAGCAAAAACTTGCTAATCCCCTCTCAGAGTGCTCATTTGATTCCACCAATTAAGAATGATAACTATCTATTTAAATGTAGTTTTAATAAGGTTTCTACTATTACTGGACATGAGCCTAGAAAAGTTAATGAGGCCCATAAAATTTGATAGACATGAAAAAAAATTCCTTCCATAAATGGTTAATCTACACTCTCTAACCATCTCTTGCTCGTATATTATGCTAAGATTTTGCCACGAAGCCCTAGCAGACCACTCTTAGCAGCACTCAATTTTGCCATTTATACTTCTGAGTAACTTTTGGGTATTTACAAACTCAGATGTCATTAAGATCTTGCTCTGCTTCTAGAAAAACTGCAGTCACAAATGCTTGTTTGCAACTTCTTGATTGTGTCCTAATAAGATGGACAGCAGAGGCACAAAAAGTTGACTATAAGCCATTAATAAGGAAGTTTTCAGCAAGAATTGGTAATCATTTCAACAAGACATGGGTTCAATCAAAATCACCAAAAAGCTGAAAATGAAATTCAGTAGTATTGACAAGCTGCTGGTCTTTTCGTTATATATGTGATTACCACCAGGGAATTTCTTCTCTGCTGCTTCTAAATTTTAAAAAGGAACGCAACACACTAAATTGGGAAGTGACCTTAACTTAGCTCCATTCTCCTTCTCTAAATATTTATATTCAATACAGCAATCCCACCTTCTACAGATCTCTGCCCTAATGTCCAGTAACCAAATTGTACTAACATAGTAAACCCAGACCTATGGGGTTTTTTTCATTCTCCCCAACTGAACTGTTTCAAGTTATCTGAAACACTCAAACTACTACAGTCTTGAGTAACAAGAAATGGTATGTATAATTTACTGGTTGCTATTATTTACTGAAAAAAGAAATTATCTGCTTCTCTGGATGGAACAGAAGCAGTAAACATTACTTGAGCTGTCAATAAATAGAGAGGATCAGGGTAAACCAATGAAAATGTTTTGATGTGGCACAAGGAGAACAGCTACTCTGGCTAAGAAAGCCTTGGTGTTAAAAGTTTGTGTGATCATATTAAAATCAACATCAACAAACAAACCAACCCTAAACAAACAGCCCTACCACTAGGGTTTACATATAATCTTTTTCAAGCCTCACTGCCAGTCCTACAAACACACATTTCAATTTTTGGTTTCTTTGGGGGTTGGTGGGTTTTTCATTTCCTTGCTTTATTCATGGCTACAGACGGAAAGTGGAACTGGAGGGAGAAAAGCAACTTACAGAAGTTTGGCCTTCAGAGTTAAAAGATGTTACAATGACATAAGGGTGCATGTGCAAGTGTATGTATGTGTTTTTAAAGTGTACCATAAATCAAGACCCTCAGCAACAAGCTTCTGTCTCAAACCAACAGCAGTAGGAATTATGAACATAATAGAAAACCAATGAGTTTTAAGTTACAAGCACTTACCTTGACTTGATCATTTAATACATACAGTTCTGAGATCACCACAAATTCATTTTTGCTGGTGTAGACTACACATTATGTTCTGGGCCATCTTTGGACTTAATATTCAGTCTCCTCTGATGAAATTAGGTATCTCTATTTTTGTGTAATTTTACAGGCCTGTCTAAATTGTAGCTCTGTTCATTTCTGAATGTAGTCCTTGGCCATGGATCATCCGAACTTGGATGCAAAAGCATCAGGCCATTTTTTAACTGAGTTGATGCAGATTTGCCAGCCAAATAGTTTTATATTTTTACCTAACAACAGCTCTCATCCGTGTACACCGTATTAGTGTTAAGAAAGACTCATCAGAATTTGTTCCAAAGTGACAAACTTACAGGAATAAAGTAGGCATATCTCCAGGACTTTTTTGTGAAGGGTATTATACGATCTTACGCCAAATGAGGGAAACATCATTTTGATGCCCAGAACATTAATGAAAACATTGCACTAGGTTCAGTAGCTTTCATTCTCACTTCCTCCTGCTCCCCAGCAAGACAACATATAAATTAAAAACAAGGGGGCAAGCACAAGAACTGTGTTGGACTTTTGCCAAAACTGCAGTTCTGCTTTCAGTTTAGTACTGAAAACTTGTTATTAAGGAATGCAAATTGTTTCCTCTCTACAAGCTTCTTTCCTGCTTTTAAGAAACTGATTTTTCTGAGAAGCTGATGTTTCGGCAGAAAAGATGAGTATTTGTGGTTTCAGTTAAAAAAAAAGAATCAGACTGTGGATAACTAACCTCTTTAAACCTATGCTAGGTTCTTCTAAAACACTAGAAAAAATTCAAATGGCTTTACACAGAAAAACAAATATGCTCTGTCAGGTCAGTACTGAATGATTAAATCCCACAACATGTTTATTTTGTTAAAGTTTATATAATCAGAAATTTGTTTTCAAGAACAATGGAAGTTCATTTAAAAGATTTTTATTTTAAGGAAAAAGTTTTATTTATTTTTTAATATCCTGCAAGCCCTGAGTGTGATACAAGCTTAAATGCAAAAATAACATTTCTACTTACAGCGAACTCCTCAGGAGTTACTTTCAACACATCAAATACAACTGCATCGTAGCTTTTATTGGCATAATCTGAACTTCGCCCTTCCAGAGAATCTGAGCTGCTACTACCCTACAAAGAAAAAATAGCAGGCTTATCTGCAGAATTTCATGTCAAATTCAGAAAATAAGTATGTGTAAAAATACTAAGAAATGACAAGAAAACGTATGAACTTCAAAAAGTTTCAGACACTGAATTATAAAATTTAGTTTAGCACGGTTCACAGATGTTTCCAACTAACTTTCTTCTGCAAAAACTATAGTGACATACAAATTTAGCTCTATGAAAATGCCAGCTTTAGAAGGCCATTTTAAAAATCAGAGACTAGATAAAAGAGCTGTCACACAAAAGGAAACGCGTTGGGATTTTGAAGATTCATATTCAATGGAAATTTTTAAATTAAATAAGCAAGGTAAAGAGTGGGTAGATCCAAATCATGCTGCCCTATCCATAACGTTATAACAAAAAACAACTTACATGTCCTGAAATTTAACCCAATGTTAGTTCCAGGGTACCTTAGACTAGTACTGTGTCCTGCCTTAAAAACTGGTGCCTTGCCTTCCTTTTGAAGTTTCTGTCCTTGGGCTCAGATGCAGGCACTTGTGACTCCTTTTCCTTTCTTCAGGAATAACATGATTTAATAATAATAGCATTATTTTTCTACTTCTTATCTTAAAACTACATACTGAATAAAAATATATGCACGTAAAATCTTAAGCCCTTACCTCACTGAGGTTATTTGTTTTCTAGAAGAACACTGTTGTCAAAACGAGATGTTCTGGCATCTTAACTAACTGTGACATATATTTGTCACTTAAAACTGACTTGGTAGCAAAGAACTAGAAAGAGGTAAATTAGATGATGATTTTTTTTTTTTTTTCCCTACAAAATATCTGGGGAACTACTGATTAGGAAGCCTGACAATTTGTACTGGGCAAACCCAAGAAGAGAATAAAGGGGAATTAGTAGAAACACAGATTGGTATGCTGTATCAAGAAATTGCCAAGTTAGTATTTAGAAAGAGAAGATAAGAGTATAACACTGCCTCAGTATCTACAGACATGTGGGTAAAGGAACATGACTAATACAGTCTTGTTGGACTTCCAAAAGATTTTTGACGTGGCTCCTCACGCCAAAGATAGTAAGGAAACTATGCAGCCCTACCATAGAGACTATTCTTCCAACAATAAATAATTAGTTACAAGACAGTTGTTACAAGCACTGAGAACATGTGAATCAGCAGAGAATTATGCATAGATAAGTGATGATTATTATATATTCAACAACCTGGAAAACAGAGTGAACAATGAGGTGACAATTTGTTGATGACTATGGATCTTTGCTTTATTTATTCAATGTGGTAAAATAAAAACCTGGCAATGAAAAACTGAAAAGGGACTTCACAAGATTTGGTAAGTCTGGAAAAGGAAAAAAGAAAATACATAACAGAGTATGCATATGCTCCTTTATAAATCCATGATGCACCCAAACTTGGAATACATATGCAGTATTAGTCTCCATCTTAAAAGGGCTACCAAAGAAATGGAAAAGTTTCAGAACAAGGCAACAAGGATGATCATAGGTATGGAATGGCTTCTTTACAAAGAAAGACTGGCTATGCTAGAAAACTTCAACCTAGAAAAGAGGTAGTGGGTTGTGGGGAGGAAGTACAATAACCAACAAAATAAGCAAGAGGAAAGATAGGAATGGTCTCTCTTTGCTTCATCTAACACCAGGAGAAGGGGTTATCAGTTAAAATTAGAGATGGATTTTAAATGGATAAGAGGTTACAGGTCTTCACACAGCATATAGTTAAGCTGAAAAACAGCTTGTTGTGGGATTCTGTATAAACTAAAAGATTACACAGATTCAAAGAGGGGACTAGGTAAATTTATAGAAAACAAATACATTGAGAGGTAGCAAACAGGACCTTCCCTTCAGGAAGACCCTGGGTTGCAAACAGCTGAGACTTCTTATGCTCTGATCTATGACAGATAAAACGGTGTCAGAAAGTCTTTTTTTTTTTTTTTAATATAAATTATTTTGAAGAGGAATTTCAAAACTGTGTGTTTACATACCCAATTCAAAATGTCCCCCATCTTGAGAGAATGAAAAACTATTTTTTTTAGTCTGAGGTCATTTATACTATGTTTGAGAAAATGATCTTCTGCAGGGCACAGCTGTATTATGTATTTTTATTTTGTTATAAGATTTTTAAAGATCAGCTCACTACTGAAACAGCTGATTTGCTTAACGAAAATCAGGACAAATGCTTTAATAGGATCAAGTTGTGTGTGCAAAAGGCGCCACTATGATGGAAAAACTTGCTTCATGCAGCTCTTCAGCTGTCTTAAGAGATTAAGAAGCAGAATTTTTCAAGTAGGGAAGAATTTCATCAAAGTGTTACCCTTTTTAAAAAGCAAAAAGTACCTCCAATCATACATTTAAAATGTATGTTTTACTGGTCAAGCTTTATTGTAGCCGATTTAGAATACCTCATCATAATAGTACATGAAAGTAAGGCTGTTAGCTGCACACACCAGGTCAACACGGAACTAGGTAGTTTATGGAAACAGCACAACAGAGCTGCCTGGTCTCCAAAGGATACAAAGGGTTAAAATGAACAAAATCTTGCAGAGCATGTTCTTACTAGTAGACTAGTAAATTCCAAAAAAATCAGCTGGAATATTTCTCACTGGCTCCATTTAGATGGTACACTACATTGCTCTTAACTCATTGATGATAAATGGCTGCCATAAGTTATAGAGTAACAGGTCAAAAATGATATTTAAAACTAGTCTAAATGAGTAATCATCATCAACAACAACAAAAAAATTGGCTGTGGACACCAACAGCCATGGAGTGTTCTAGAAGTACTCTGTTGCCAAATACTACACCATTCATAAGAAAAAGGACTGACACAACTAGTAGTGGAAAGGGCTTCTGTGAAAGTTGAAATAAGCCAAAATGTCCATTTTGATACAGGACCTAACAAAAAACAAGGAACTGTACCTCTGGAGTGGCGGAGGTGACCATCACATTGGCCATGAGGTCATTCCTTTTATACATGCTCCCCCCAAGACACAGGAAGTTTCACCTCAGCCAGCAATGGTGAGACAACATGATGAAAACAGAATTCCTGCAAAGCAAATTTATTCATGCAAATAAATAAATAAAGTTTAAAAACCTCAACAATACAAGAGATTTCATTGTTCCTTTAGAAGATACTGTTTGGAGACAAGCATTCTCTGTATTTATCTGAAATGAAGTAAAAGCCAGAACTAAAATTCAAATTCTGCTCTCAAACACAGCAAAACCAGGCTTCACACAGATACTGTATTTGGCACATTTTGGGCATCCACACTAACCACTAGTTTAACAGGTTAAAGCTCCCCTTTCATTAATGGTCCAATGACAATTAGCACAATGACACAGTACCTGCCAAAGTCCTTCAGTTAAACCTTCAACATGACACGTTACGCTCTTATCTTAATGACTGAGAATTTTATCACCTAATACATCATAATGATATATTTAAAGTTTATGTTTATTGAATTATGAATCAGAGTCCACATAATCTCAAATCTAAGACTACCCTTGCATCGTAAAAATCTTACAGGAATACATTAACAGACTCTTACAACTACAATGAAATGGCTCATTAAGTGAACAAGGAGACAGCCATGGATGTTTACAAGCCTTACTGAAGTTACAGTGTTCGGCATGATCCATTGCTAACATTCTTTACATAAAAGGTCTTAGTACAGGATCTGCCTCTCACTTTGTCAGCTAAGTGATGCTTTGCAAGATTCACACCTGAGAACCCTAATGGAACCTTACGTGAAAGCTTGTTAAGATGGGCATAAAAAAAGGTAACACAGTCCAGACCCGCAGGACTGTACAGAAGAGACTGCTGAATCCAAACACCTGTCTCATCAAAAGAAAGAACAACTCTTCCTCCCAAATTAAATAACCAGTATTATGCCCATGGGGTGAAAACTAAACTACCTGACTATTTCTAATTACTGAACCTAAATTGGCTGCTAGTGACAGGTTAAAATACATACACCACATAGCCCTGTTTCACCGCGCGAAGAACTGGCAACATCGCAGAAAATTTACACACACTTCAAGCATGCTGCTAGCAGGCAGCTAGTAAAAATTTTTCAGATACAGCATACAAACATTTTCACATACAAACTAAGAGCAGAACTATTCATGTGTGTCTCTGCACGTCTATAAGTGTGTGCACACACAAAAACCAAGAACTGCTTACAGAATTACCAAGTAGTCAGCTCAAGCTCTGATTCACTTTAAATTGAGAAAACAAACAGCATTGTTGTTTCATCATTTCCCCACAGCACGCACAGATGAACCCCAGGGCAACTATTGCCAGAGACTCCTGTATATATATTCTTTTAGCAAAATCTGCAATTGCTCAAATATGCAGCTAGGGATACTGCCACATCTCCCTTTGCATCCTCACCCTTTGCCACAACACTCTGATCACACAAACAGGAAAATGGTGGAAAAGCAAGCAGCTGAGAATAAAAATAACTTCTAATTTTACTCCCTTGAGAAAGATGAGGTCTTCACCCCACCTGTCATCCCTTCAACGCCTTACATGACAAACAACAACAACAACTCTCCCCACAATCTCACGGGCATGCATGAAACAAATCAGTAACCATGTTTCAAAAAAATGCCAGAATCTCCTCAGTTAAACTAGTCGAGAAGCAGTTTTCTTTATCTTGTGTCCTGATAAAACTGACTCATATTTTGAGCACTAACAGACTGCAAAGTATTTCTAGGTCTGGAGGTACTCCTGTTAACAGTCCTTAGAGATACTGAAATGGAAAGCAATTTTCATGATGTAATTTCTTTAAAACGTGGCATTTACATCAAGGCCACAAAAATATTCTCGTCTCCTCCTTCTCCGCCTTTCTGACTAGGCTTTCCAGTGTGCGGGGGCTCAAAAATGCTCTGAAAGGGGAAAGAAAAATCCCATATGTGATCTTGTACCCTGTCCAAGCTCAGCTGTACTCCAAGTTTCTACGTTCAATAAACCAAAAAGAGACAAAAGTGCTTTAATATCTGAAACCAAACTTTTGCCTTTCAACATTCAGTATATAGAAAAAGCTTGCAGGGTTAGACACTTTCATTCTAAAAAAGACCAAAATAGATTCTTTCCCCAAAAATGTTTCAAATATAACACAAAACTTTAAAAATGCACTGCTTTTTTCTATGTGCACAGGTTTTTTCCAAGATTCACATCTCCTATGAAAAAATACTTCTCTACACTCCCATTTGTTTTGCTGCTCTGAGGAAAATCATAGGGAGCAATTACCCTTTTAATTCAAATCCAAGGAGGAGTTTTTATTCTTCTGAAATCACCTGGTGATTTGAAGTATTTCCACACCTGCTATCACAGAAGTTATTACTCTGCAAATTAAGTAACACTGGAGGCACTACTAAGCCTACTGTAAGAACAGGCTGTCAGACAACATACAGAAAGATATCAAAAATAATTAATATAAAAGCTACTCCCCCATATTTGCAATATTTCACTCCAACAAGATTCAAAATAATTTTTTGAAATTCTGAAAATTATCAAAGGTCCAACGTGTTGGCAATAAAAGGTAAAAAGTCACTAAAATTACATATAATTCTTTTTCATAGCTTTTGATTCTCAAAAATTCTTTCAACTTGCACAGGTTAATCATTAAAATGATGCATTACACAAACAGTGCTAAAAAAAACAAAACAAAGAAAACACTTTATCTGTTCATACGGAAGGTTCATGGGTACATTGCAGTAGATCTCATTCATAGATTGCCAGAAGCAAAGTGGATAAATCAGGATGCAAACATACATACCACCAGAGGTTGTCTGTTCTTCTTTGCCAACTTAACAAACCCATTTAGATATGTAGTTCTCTCTGAAGCAAAAGTGAAGACAGTTCAAGAACAACTAAACTGGAAAAAAACAAAAACCAAAACACCACCATCAAAACTGAGCACAAAAGTAATTCCTATAGCCATTATTTTACCAGCATTTGTCAAGTTTTCTCATCTATGGCACAGAAGGAGCATTCTCTGAAAGCAGAAATGCAAATTTTACATTGCTATTAGTAATATGCATGTAATCCAGTTACAAAGACCATAAATTCATTCTCATTACTAGTTATCCAACTCACAAGAAACTCACTAAAAGACTCTTAAGCACAGATACCACCCCTGGCCAAGGAAGTCCCTGTGCCCTAATTTCTGAATGCTAGCAGAGCAATCTGCGGAAGTTACTAACTGTTCACACTGCTCTCAGCAAATATGAGAATAACCATGTAAGCAACTACTGATGACTATTGTTCTTACTGACTTTCTTGTTGGAGGAAAATATACTGAGCTAGACAGGCTTTTGATCAGACCTGGTATGGCCATTCTGGGCTCCAAAAGTTAACTGTCTTAGCTGATTTCCAACCCTATTTACTTGCTACTTTTGTTAATTCATTACAGTTTTCCTAGTATCACTGAGTTATGAACTGACAGCTGCAGCATGCTTTTAAGAAAACATACTTCGGTACTCTACCAAAAAATAACTGATCTTTCTTAAGCTTAAATTAGCTGCACAACTGGTTCAGTGAAGACATTTAAAGATCACTAGAGCCCTGTCAGACCACTAATAAACTTGGCTGGAACCAAGGAAAGTTACCAGTTGGGTTTCCTTTTTTTAAAAAAATAAATTTAGAATAGAATAGTTCCAGTTAGAAGGGACCTACAATGATCATCTAGCCCAACTGCCTGGCCACTTCAGGGATGCCCAAAAGTTAAAGCATGGTATTAAGAGCATTGTCCAAACGCCTCTTAAACACTGACAGGCACGGGGCATCAACCACTTCTCTAGGAAGGCTGTTCCAGTGTTTGACCACCCTCTCAGTAAAGAAATGTTTCCTAGTATCTAGCCTGAACCTCCCTTGACTCAACGTTGAGCCATTCCCACATGTCCTGACCCTGGATCCCAGGGAAAAGAGCTCAGCATCTCCCTCTCCACATCCTCTCCTCAGAAAGCTGGGAAGAGCAATGAGGTCACCCCTCAGTCTCCTTTCCTCCAAACTAGACAAACCTAAAGTCCTCAGCCCTGCTCAGAGGACATGCCTTCCAGAATTTGGTATCAAACATCACAATGGTTAGCTGTCACCGACCAAGATAAGGGAATGAAGAATAGTGAAAGAATCCTGCTTCCTACCTACAGCAAGATCATCAATATACTATTCCACTTCACTGGCAATTGAACCTAAGGACACATTTACAATAGACCATATAGAGCTCCATATTCAATTCTGAATTTTCATCATTGCACTCATTTTCCTCTTTCTTCATTCCAAAACTATTCCTCCAGCTGTTCACCATTAGAATGTTTCTTTCCTTGATGAACCACAAACAAAGTCATATTCAGATGCTGTGGGCGTAGAGTACAAATGATAAAATGTTAGCACAGCAGAGTTAACGCACTGGAAGAGGAAAATGGGACTGTATTATGAAAACAGGATGAAACAATAACGTGGTTATACTTGTGGCCCCGTGCTTGCATTCAGCCACTGATGTGAAACTTTTATCACCATCTACATCACATCCAGCTTCGGCCCAGAGACTGATAAAGGGGTGGAAAAGTGTCCCATCTTTTTGTGGTAATGCAAATAAAGATAAAAAGGCAATTAGCATCAAGGTATCTAAACCCATGCATTGCTTGTTCTCCATATCTAGATATTTACATACCTTTTTTCCCCTCACTAAGTATCTGTTGTTTAGTATCATCATTTTAATATTAAAAACAGAAAAAAAGAAGTAAATTTTCAAAATCCTTCTGAGTCTGAGCAATTTACAACTGTTTTGTCACTGCAGTGACAGGGCAAGCCAGTCTGGAAGGATTTCTAGAGAAGTTCTTTAAATCTTTCAAAGAAGCAACTACTGAGTGCCACGTGGATACTTGCTAACCTAGAGAAAAGTTAATGCAAACCTCAGAAGCACTGAGCAACACTGGTGTAAAACCATTTTATTCCTGACAGCATCCCATCCCAAAAGTTTAGTTACATTCCAACACTACATTGTATGTTCACTTTCCTGAGTGCCCCTGTCCAGTCACCTATCACCTCTCAAACCCCATTTCTCATCCCCTCACATTTCTGCACGTCTCCTATAGTAAAGGCAGAAATGATCCATGTGAACCCCACTTCCTTCAGAAAACAGCAATCTTTTGTATGCCAATCTGAGCCCTTTCACAATATACACAATCCATGCACAAATGCACGTGTGAGACTGGACAGTTGTCTAAATAGTCACAATGCTTTATATGAAAAAGCTCTTTTCACTTCCAAAGTCCTTTTGAAATAATTCAACATTACATCTTGGTGGCTATTTAGTACAACATGAAAAATCTGAAAGTATTCAAAAGCCCAGATTTAAATAATAATTGCTACTAACAGTTTAGTAAGAAAAATAAAGCAATTACACTATATAAGATTAAAAAGCCATTACATTTATATCACTAACCATCCTCCTAAGTGAAAACTGTCTTGTGTATTTTCAGTATCCATTTCACCAGATAAGTCCCTAATATATTCCATTATGCTTTAGGCAACAGTACCACCTATAGATAAAATATGCCATGAACAATTTAGTAGTTTGATGCACTTCTTTTCTGAGAAACTTCTTACTATAGTTAATGAATAATAACGAAAACATAATAGAAATAATATTTATAATTTAGTATATAAATCCCTATATTGGGCTGTGACAAGATCCAACAACGATATACCTTTTGAAGGGAAATGGCACTCCAGAGTTCAGTGCAGCAGTTTTTACCAATCACTGTTATACTACCAGCACAAGTACAGAAGTTGAGCAGAACTAGCAAAGTAAGCGTGTCCCAGGTTTAGGATCACTAGACCTGTCAATCTTCAATAGATTGAAATAGGATTTTAACCAAAACCACTATAAACACTATTAAGGGGCTGTGGATTAAACTACGTGTTAACCCCACTGATTTAGCTGACTACAAACTGAAATCATTGAAGCAAGTATTCTTCAATAACATGCATCATTCCTGAGCAAACAGGCTGAAAAACCCGATTCTTTTAGCACCTCCCAATAGCTGCCCATGAATCAAGTCTAACTCACAGAAAAGCAGATTCAAGTTGATTTCTCCTACTGAAATTGTCTCAGCTCTCCTACTTCCACCCCTCTAGTGCATGTAAACTCAAATGAGTTCTATCACAAGGGCAGAAGCAGCTGCTATGATGAGTTTAAGAAACAACTTCAGAATCCAGGTCCCAAATTCTTTGGGTTTTATGAATACACAACTGATTTGATTTATACCGAACAGTAGGTTAAAAACAAGATCTGAAGCTCAGGTCATGCTTTTATGATACACTCCACTTGACTAGTCACATGTTACACTAGACTGCCACAGATTCGTTTAGCCAGGTTGCCCTACAACAGTACTAAACCTGGATGTTCAAAATAACTTACTGTCATAGGGTAACCTGGATACAAAAAAACCTGTGGCAATCACTGCACCAAAAAGGTAAGCTGACATTCTACAAGTTGAATAAAATAAGGTCTTACTATTTTTCAAAATTATAATGAATGCAAAGTCTCAGTCTTATAGTTTAAGAGCTGTATGCACGATCTCATAATGAAAAGGCTCTTCATAATGCTCCTAAACTGTCCAAATTTATTTCAAAATTATTAAATATCACACAGGATCCTCAGCTGCTAAAACAATGGAAGAGCAGGAGGCTGACAATGCAGGTTTGAATGTGCAATGCTATTTTCATCCTGATTATGCCCCTTATCTTTACTATATCCACTGATAATTGAGTTCACTCTATGACCATTTATTATACTTGCAAGTTAACTATTAAGTATTCTCTTCTTCTCCCTCCATTCTGCTATGTCTACCATCATTTACAGCATCAAGTAGTAATGAAATGATCAACACTACTTGTATAAGCAAAAGAAACATAATAAAGTGACATCCTACTAAGTAAACATAATAGAAAGATCTCAGTCTAGATACCTAAACAAATTAAGACAAGAAATAGAGTGCAGGTTTCTAATAATTAGAAACCATTTGAAGAACTCTGCATCATAGACTGTAGAATTTTACTCATGTCTGGAAATCTTTACATCAAGGTTGAATTTATTTATTTATTTAAATAAAAATTTCTAGTCAAACATTGCATTCTGATTTAAATTTCTCAGCAAAACTAGTTGAAGTTTTGTATTTAGTACCAGTCCCAAGATTAGAAGACACCCTGCCTGTCACACGAAACATCATTGACATATTTTGAAATAGTACATAAACAATATATTATAGAGAGGAACTAGCAAGGACTAGTATTTGCAATATTTGCCACAAAAGCATGACAGCCTTTGTGGCTTCTGAGTGTTCCATTAACAAAAAGCTGGTTTTTTATTCAAATGTTAGAAGTCAGCAGGAATATGTCACATTCTACCATAAATGGGGAAGTAAAAAAAAAAGGTGCATTTCTTAAATGAAGAATAATGACTATAAGCTACTCCAAAAAAAGAAATCTAGTAGCCTTTGCTACTTTGCAATTGGAATCTCTCATTCTGAGTCAACCGTAAAAACCTGTAGACTCTCCTCTCCAAATTTTATTTAATCGAGTTTTAGAACATGTCAAAGTTTTCAATGTACCAGTAGGTGGCAGCGACTCATAAGTTATTACAGGCCTGCTTTCAAAACGCCTCCAATCTTCTGTTTTAACATGTAATCATAACTCAGAAAAGAATAGGTACTCATCTTTGATAGATTAACAAATGAAGATGGAAAAAAGTGCTTTCTAGGTTTTAGTTTTTTTACTCTGAGAACCTACTGAACAGCATCCCTTAGAAAAATAATGGAAATAAATACAGAGAAAAGTGTCACAACTTTGCTAATGTGAAGTCATTCATTCAGAAGCCGATGCTAGATTGCACTGTACTGCCCTAAGTCCTGAAGAACAGAATTTACTCAGGGCTAGACAATAATTTATCCCTCACAGTTTCCATCATTCCAAACTACTTTCATACTTGTATTAATTTTGCCAAATCATTTTGGCTGAAAAAGCAAGTATTTTGGCAGAGATTTGCAAAGTGTAGGAAGCAGCGATTTCCATTACTACTTTGCCTGTGATTTAACCTGTACTCCAATGATCAAGATGCTCATGTAGGACTGTGATAAATATTCCCTCTTTAGCATGAAGAGTTATGCACCACAACTATTGCCTCACCTGCAGAAAGTTAGTTTAGAAAGCCTGCAATCTCTCTCAGACTCTGCAATACGCACAATCTTAATAAACTATCTTTTCAGAGAACCACTGAGGCTGGAAGGGTCCTCTTGAGATTATATAGTCCAATGTCTCTACTCAAACAGGGCAGGTTGCCCAGGGCCATGTCCAGTCAGGTTTTGATTATCTCCATGGATGATGCAACTTCTCTGCTCAACGCGTTCCAGTACGTGATCATTCTCACAGTAAATAAGTGTTTTCTTGTGTTTAGGTGGAATACCATGTGTTTTCCAGTACTCTATTTTAATATGTGCCCATTGCCTCTTCCATTCACTGGGCACCACTGAAGATTCTGGCTCCATCCCCTTTACATCCTCTCATCGGGTATTTCTATATATATTGTATTGGTGACATCTCCCCTGAGCCTTCTCTTTTCCAGGCTATACATCCTCAGCTCTCTCAGCCTCTCCTCCTATGACAGATGCTGCAGTTCTTTAATCATCTTTGTGGCTTTTTGTTTGACTCGCTCCAGTAAGTCCATAACTTTCTTGAACTAGGGAGCCCAGAACTGGACACAGCACTCCAGATACAGTCTCACCAGTACGGAGTAAAGAGGGTGGATCACATCCTACAACGTGCTAGCCATGCTCTTCCTAGTGCAGTCCAGCATGCTTTCCCACAAGTATCACAGCAGCCGACCAATAACCAGATGCAGGTCCCTTTATTTTATGGCAAAACCATCTTCAAGAAGAATTTGGATTATTTTCTTCCCTTTCCCAAAAACTTCTGCTGAAGGATGGGGGCGGGGGGGGGGGGGGGGGGGGAGCAAGACAAAAGCGAAGAGTGCCTTAATGGAAGACAAATGGATGAAATAAATTCCCTTTTCCTCCCCTTCCCATTTTTTCATTGAACTAATGCTGAGCACTGTGGTGGTGGAGGTCGATTTACAATAGTCCTAAGAGCCTTCATCACTGACCAAGGAACAAGAGTCTTTCCATGAGGCACAGTACAACAAACAAAACAAGAAGTAATACAGTGTTATCTGGAAAGGGCCAATAGCATAAAACAAGAAACAGACAGACTTACAGACTACAAGAAAATAAGAGAACAGAAGAGGATTACAGTGCAACACGAGCACTTCTGAGTTCTGAAAAAATACTGCAGCTTTATTTCTTAGGAATAACAGGGAGCAATAAATTGGGAAAGTGAAGCAAAAGCCTCGATGACTATTCATTTAAGCAAACAAAATAATGGTTGCTATCCAGAACGAACCAGTTCTTCAGGTCTGAATCCTTTAGGTAGGTAACTAGAAAATTGCTGAGTGATGGACTTCTGAGCACTTGATGAAGCCTATCCTGAACATACTTGACACAGGGGACAGTTCAGTTACAGGAACACTCGCTCTCTTTGGACGGGGGAAAGGCAAGGAGGAGTGAGCAGAATCGGTACACTTGCTGCACAGGGAAGATTAGATAACTCAGAGAATTTAACTGTTACAAGTCCCAGTGTAAATCTAAACAAAGATCACAAATGATGTACAAACTGAAGCACAGAGATGTTTATTATTTTGAGTATCTAATTACAATAAAGACTTTACACAGTGTAAATGTCTACTTATTTCAGTTAACATATTCAAGAAGCCAACTGTAAATCTGAGGCTCCTGCAACAGAGAACTTAGGAAAAAAGATGGGCATACAGGAGCAGCTCAGCCATCATTACTGGTTGCAGGGCTTACAGTCATTGCAAGAGTGGGTTCTGCTTCCAAGAAGGTGTAATAGACAGTCTGTACCCAAAAAAAGCTGTCAGAGACACTAAAGTCTAGTAAAACAAAGGATCAATGATGGTGTTTCTTGGCTGCAAGTTGACAGGAATGAATCAAACATTCCTGTATTTGTCTTTAAATATGAGGACCTAGGAAGGAACCACCTACTGAAGAGACAGAGATGACAGAACGAGGAAGGAAAACCCAAACTACACAACAGAAACTGCAAAACACTCACCCAAGTAGGAATGTGACAAGAGTTATTTGTATATATACTTATGCACAAGAGGATCCGAAGTCAGGAAAATAAGCCAGGGATACGTACAGATGGGGATTAAGAAACACGCATGAGAAGGGAAAGAATTTATAGAGAAAACTCAAGGTTTGTAGAAATCTGCCAAAAACAGATGGTGAAGGTCAGAAAAATCAGCAAGAAAATTACTTATGTGAGAATATGACCATGTAGAAAAAGCAGAGAAAGTGACAGCATACCAATGAAGAAAAAAAGATGAATCGGTTTCCCTCTGCTATAGAACAAGGAGTTTAATGACAGGATGGCCAGAAACTAAGAAAATGATATTAGCCTCAGCAGAAAAGAGTCAGGGAGGTTGCATGGACTGAACACCAAGGTTCAAATGCACTAGCAGTTTAGAATTTTTACAAAACCTATCTGGAATTTTCAGTCCAAACAAAAAGAAACAAGTCAGTGATGCTGCTCAAGACCCATCTCAAAAATGGTACTAGGAGTAAAAAGTTGACAGGGAAATGGTGGGGGGGGAAGCCCTGACTAGTGAAAAAAACCCTACAAACTTACATAGTGGAAGCTAGAAAATAAAAAGAAAGTAAGAATAGTCCGAAGCCAACCTGACATGATGTCTGCAATAGATATTAAATACAAAGATTAAATAGTTATTTTGTTGTGTAAATAACTGCATGCTGTGGGAATGGTTCAGAGATGAAGAATGAGCAATACACAGCCCAGAATTTTCTAAGTCTGTCCCTTAAAAAAAAAAAAAAAAGAAAAAAGAAGTAGAAATCACCACATCCAATATAGTAAACTCAGCAGTGAATGCTTTAAACAGTATATATACTAGAGCTGGTAATCTAGTAGCTAAGTAATTTCCCAACACCCTAGACCAGTAATTCGGTCTGCTTCATTTTGCTAATTGATTTCCAAATACTCCTAGATGACAGAGAAACTATTTTAGCAGAACATTTAGATTCCATATGCTGGAATCCCTTTAGTTCGCTGAATGCAATATGGCTGGCCATTTACAAGCCACATAGATACATACACTGTCCAGAGAATGTGTATCAAGTTGAGAAAAGCTCCAGCCTCTCCAAATTGGCTTTCAGGTACACAAGCAGGTATGCAGTACCAGCAGCTTTTCAGGGTAGTAGCAGTTATGGGAAGGGGGAAAAAAAAAAAAAAGCTATCTCCCCAGAGCTATGAAGATGTGTGTTTATAGGAGGGCATATATATTGGCACAACAGAGCCATGTCTTGGACCCTGCTGAGGTTAAAAGAAAGTATCATATCTTAAGCTTTGAGATAAAGAAATCCTTTAACACCTTTATGGTCATATTGTCAAGTTTGAAAGCAAGATTAAGGCATCAGCTATCGATGTGCTAAACTGAAAGCTAATCCAATGTAGATATAATATAGAAATGCACGTTCCAAAATTTTAAAGTACTCAGTGCAAGAATCTGAATGCTTTATGCGTACAGGTCTCAGAGATGATTATTCAGTTAGATAAGACACTTCTCAAGAACATCAGACTACCAGTTTCAATTGTCTCAGGCTTCCTCTAAACTTTGACAGTAAATCTAGCATAGAGAACTACCCCGTGCATCTCAGAAGACTGGTTTAAAATGAATTGGCCTGGAAGCAGTCCTCATTTCAACAGATGATTGTGTGAAGACATCTTGACTGTAATACACACATCAATTCAAGAAGGCTATCAGACCAGACTTTCCAATCTAGCCTCCCACTGACACTTTTTAGAAGTAACGTCCTTGAACTGCTGGCCTTACTTTCCTGGAACGGTGAAAGAACACTATATTGCTATTTCAGTGGCCACTTCTTTCCCATAATGCAGTTGGGGAGTTTTGCTGTGATGCATTACATTACTTTATCTTAATTTAGACTACATGCAGTTGATATTCTGCAGGAGTTGCCCTTACAAAAGCAGCTCGTGGAGGCTGCCTGTTGGCACCTGGAAAAAAATAATAAATCAACTTTTGTAACAATGTAAACACAGTTACCCTATGTTAACTGACAATGACTTCATGTAAATGAAACATGAACACAAACTCCATCCTAGCAAATTCTAAGAAACTGAAAGATTACTACACAAAATGAGGAAAAAAGGGAGAAAGCACTTTTGCATAATGTTGAAGGGAACAAAGTGAAAAATATATCTAGGTTAACAACAGTAACTACAAAAGCAATACTTGTCCTTAACAAAGAACAAATAATAAATAATTAAAAACCCACAAGTTAAAAAGCCAATACCATCTTGATCCATATCAAGACGGAGCTGCAACTCTCTCTCTAGCAGTCCTCCCTCAAAGGCCATTACCCTTCAAACAAGTCTGCTGACTTGCATAGGATAGAAGGACAAGATACATGTTCAGGAGAGTTAAACTTTAGGGGAATCTCAATAAAACGGTCACAGAAAAAGGAATATATTATCTGCTGTCTTACAGTATAATACTAACACGACTCTAGGTTCTATAAACAGAGGAGAACTGACAGACTCTTCTTTATTCTCTGGTATCAAACATAAGTGAAAACAGGAAAATACTACTTTAATTACAGTTTGACAGACTCTTCTGTAATCTCTGGTATCAAACATAAGTGGAAACAGGAAAATACTTACTACTTTAATTACAGTTGCGTACTTACAGTGGAATAAGGTAGTTCTGCACTCACTCAACCCATTTTGCTGCACGCTTCCATCAGTCCATTGTTGGGTCTAGCTCTCGCTATTCAGCAGGTTTCTCTCTTGTTTAAAAGCATGACATTCCTGTAAATTAACAGGAAACAGGGTTATGGTGACATTTATTATATAACTCAGTTCTTCTCAAGCTGTGCATTCCTCACCTGAAACATGCACTCCGGTATTTTCGTTCTTAGCTCTCCCTCCCAGCTTTGATGGCTAGTTCCCCATTCTAGTTTCATTGGTATGCGACAAATTCCCAAACATACATCACAGCATACATCACAGAGGGAAGAGCAACATATTAGGAATTTCATAACTAAATATTCTCCAGATATGTACCTGTAACTCTTCCTCACTCTGTCAGTCAACATAGGGCCCAAGCTGATATGGGTTTGCTTACTGGTTTTAATCACTTCTTTCAAGGTGCTTTATGCATGGTAAATGCTACTCATTCTCACTTTGTTTTCCTCAAGACTTAACTAAACAAAGCAGAATGGACACAAAACCAAATACAACCATTCTTCTTTCTCTGTATCAGCAAATTAAGCCACAGCTCTTCCACCAAACTTGATCAGCAACAAACCTGAGAAAATACTGCGTAGGGAACTTGCTTGGTGATATTTAGACATAGCCCTTCCCTTTTCTCCTCTTCTGCCTTATACCAACTTTTGTAATAGCTAATGTTTAAGAAAATTATACACCAAATGAGAAGAAAATAATCTCAAAGATGGATACTTTCATGTGGAAACTGACATGACAATCCCATTAAAGCCCATGTTGCTTTGATAAAGTTAAAAATCACTGCAGATCATATGGTGTTACTACTGCGCCTGTACTGCAGTCTCCATTCTCCTTCTATTGTTAAGGAACTTCCACTTAGAAAAATGTATATCTTCTAGTCTTTAAATACGTGTAATTCCTACAGGCATCAAAGACAGACATCTTTTGGTGGAAAAGTAGTATTCTCTTCCTACATGCAAAACTCATCCAAACTCTGAGTATACATACAGCAGGCACTCCCTGCATGAGCAAAAGATCCTCATTCATAAAAGAATCAATGTGACAAGTTATGAATGAGTTAGCATCCACTTACATATTTCAACAAAAATTACAGACATAATGTATGTTCACATCCCATGTCAGCTTTGTTAATCAGATTTGTTCCCTGGCAATTAAGTTTTTGTTTTGTGTGTGTGTCTGCATGTGCCCTGTTCCATCTGCTTCCTTCACCCTTAATGGCTTTGAAAACTGACTTCCCAAGTAAAAATATGATACATCTGAAAATATTGCCTTTCCAAACTCTGCACTGGCAGTCTCCAGTGTATCTGAACTTTTCAATTAGGCAGCATTAATTCTTCCTGTTTCTCCACCTCCCCTATGCTGTTAATAGTCAAAGGTCATCTGATATTGCAGACATCAATTAGGCAGACAGAAAAAACTTATCAGGAACAGATACACATGCCACCTGATGTCAGCAAACAGAAGTCCATGAAAACATTAACAGGGAAGAAAACAGACTCTTGTTGGGAAAAATTCATTAATATTTGGAATCCTGCATTAAAGAAGACCTCTGCACCTCACCACAGATTAACTGAAAAACTTTAAAAGAGACTATCATTCATTCAAGTGGAATCATGTGTTTCACACAACAAACTCAGTAAAAAATAATTTTTTTTTTTTTTTTACAATAATCTGGTTACCCACGATAGCTGCTGAAAAGCTTTGAGCCAAGGTATTTAGGACTACATATACGAAGGAATGACATGAATCAGAAAAAAACCTATAAAGATTAGATAGTCCCAAACCACGTCTTAGGTACCTGTAAGATAGCGCAAAAAAGCCTTATGTTTCATATTACTTGCTAAAGGAAGTATTAAAGCTTCCGTTAACCTTCTATCTTCCTCAATTTCTTTGGTGCAACGTGTTCCATAACAGCGCACCTAAATGTTTATTTTGGAGAAATTTCTGCAAAATAGGAAATTGCTTTCAGATCCAAACATGAGAAAATACACGTCTTTTTTTTTTTTTTTACATACTTAAACTAGTTTACTTCTTTAGTTAAAAATTCTTGTACTTACTTAAGAGGTGTGATACTTCTGAATATCTATTTCTGATTGCTTATGAAATCAACAGATGTAGTCATAAAAGAAAACCACTGAAAGCAGCGTAATTTAACTGTGTTATTTAAGCATTCTTTTTTCCTTTGGTAAAGGATCAGCTATGCTTTGCTAGAACACAAAAGTGGAGTCTACATTCGCATACCTGTTGCAGATATTTTCATTCAATATTTGAAACCTGAAAACACTAATTGGTATTAAAAAAAAAAATACCTCAACCTTTCCACTATTCATTTACTATCACTTGAAGATAGCATTTTATAAGATAAACCTGAAGATATTAAACTAATATTAAACAAAGCATTAGTCTGTTGAAATAAGAGAATTATCTGGAAAGCCATCCTAATGTAGTTTCGGAAAACAAATCTGGATTGAAGACTGTATCTAGCATATTACTCAGGAAATAGAATATATATGACATAAAGGCCAGCTGAAAATTGGGCTTTCATTGACAAAAAATAAGAAAGACAGCTCAGATGCAAGAGGAGAGGCTGAGAGAACTGGGTTTGTTAATCTCAAAATGACTATGCTAAGGACTGATCCTGTTGCTGGCTTTAATGGCCTAATGTAAACTTACAAAGATGGAAGCAGATTTTTCTCCAAGGCAAGCCATGAAAAGACAACAGGCAACAGAGGCAAGTCACAGGAAGGTAAACCCCAATCATACATCAGGAAAAAAAACATTCACAAAGAAAACGCCTAGGCATTGGAACAAGTTGCCCAGAGAGGTTATGGAATCTCAAAATGCAAAACTCAGGATGATGCTGAGCAACCTGCTCTAAACTGGCCCTCATGATTTGCAATCGTGATTTGCAGTTCAAGGACTTTCTAAGTCACTGATAAAAATCTTCGCACCTAATAGTCCCTCTAGACTTCCCTCTTACAAATTTATCCAGTTGCTTTGCAAATATACAAAGTTTTTTGCAAAACTTGGAGCATCTACAACATTAAAGTTCTGCAGCCTGTGAGAAAATGAATGTTTTTGTGAAAAAATATCTGCTCCCAAAGGTAGCTTTATTGTTAGTCTTATTTTATGCCCTCTGGTTCTCACATTAAAGATGATAAGAAAAAAACCCAATCTTTCCTGTTCACTTCGCAATTCATGGAATCATCAAATGGTTTGGATTGGAACGGACCTTAAAGATCACCTAGTCCCAACCCCCCCCTGCCACAGGCAGGGACACCTTCCACTAGACCAGGTTGCTCAGACTGACTGGCCTGTAGTTCCCCATGTCTTCCTTTTCTCCCTTTTTAAAAATGGGCATTACGTTTCCCCTTTCCGAGTCAGTGGGAACTTCCCTGGACTGCCACGACTTCTCAAATATGATGGATAGTTGCTTAGCCACTTCACCCGCCGGTTCCCTCAGGACGCGCAGATGCATCTCATCAGGTCCTATGGGCTTGTGCACCTTCAGGTTCCTTAGATGGTCTCGAACCTGATCTCCGCCTACAGCAGGTGATTCTTCATTCTCACAGTCCCTGCCTTTGCCTTCTGCATCTTGGGCGGTGTGGCTGGAGCACTGGCCAATGAAGACTGAAACAAAAAAGTCATTGAGTACCTCAGCCTTCTCCATGTCCCAGGTAACCAGGTCTCCCATTTCCTTCCAGAGAGGGCCCACATTTTCCCTAGTCTTCCTTTTATCACTGACATATCTATAGGAGCTGTTCTTGTTGCCCTTGATGTCCCTGGCCAGATTCAATTCTATCAGGGCTTGGGCTCTCCTAACCTGATCCCTGGCTGCTCAGACAATTTGTATTGCACCCAGGCTACCTGCCCTTGCTTCCACCCTCCGTAGGCTTCGTTTTTGCATTTGAGTTTGTCCAGGAGCTCCTTGTTCATCCATGCAGGCCTCCTCGCGTTTTTGCCTGACTTCCTCTTTGTTGGGATGCATGAAAGAGGTGACCCCTGAATATTAACCAGCTTTCTTGGGCTCCTCTTCCCTCCAGGGCTTTACCCCATGGTATTCTACCAAGCAGATCCCTGAAGAGGCCAAAGTCTGCTCTCCTTAACTCCAGGCCAGCAAGCTTGCTGTGTAGCCTCCTCGCTGCCCTAAGGATCTTGAGCTCCACCACTTCATGGTCACTGCAGCCAAGGCTGCCCTTGAGCTTCACATTCCCCACCAGCTCCTCTTTGTTGGCAAGAACAAGGTGCAGCACAGCACCTCTCCTTGTTGGCTCCCCTATCACTTGGAGAAGGAAGTGGTCATCAACACATGCCAGGAACCTCCTGGATTGCTTATGCTGTGCTGTGTTGTCCCTCCAACAGGTATCGGGGTAGTTGAAGTCCCCCACGAGGACCAGGGCTTGTGAACGTGAGGCTGCTCCTACCTCTCTACAGAGGGCCTCATCCAGTCGGTCTTCCTGGTCAGGTGGCCTGTAGGAGCCCCCCACTATAAAGTCACCTGTCCCTGCCCTCCCTTTAATCGTGACCCACAGGCTCTTGGTCAGATCCTCATCCATCCCCAGGCAGAGCTCCATGCACTCCAGCTGATCACCGACATAGACGATGACAACCCCTCCTCGTCTCCCCTGCCTGCCCCTCCTCAAGAACCTGTCTCCTTCCATTCCAACACTCCAGTCACGACGTTAGAAGGATACCATACCCTCTCTCAGACACCTCTTGTAGGCTGAGGGCTCCTCCTAGTCAAGTTACAGTTTACTCCTTGTAAGTCAAGCACATCATTCACTTTGGTCCCCTGGCCCCGCTCTGTAGCTTCTCTAATTTTCCTCACACCCTTCTGAGGATGGGGATAGAACACCACACACTATCCAAGACATACACTTACTGTATACTTGTTCTTTGGTCTCCTCATATAAATCCCTACAGCTAATACTTATCTGATCACTTTGATGTTCTCGTAGATATCTCTCTTGCCTGTCTTGAAGAGGCTGACTGCAGCAAACATCTCTTGTATTCAAGACCCTCCTTGATCCTGCATTTAATCAATTAGGCTGATCTTGCTCTTTAAGTCTCTCATCACAAATTCTTAAAACATTTTTACTGCTAATTTTGGGGCACTCAGAACTTTTACCTTCCTTTTAAAAGGAGAATATCAAAATCATGCATTGCAGTCCAGTATCATTTTCACAAAACACTTCAGAACTTAAAATCTTCTTCCTAATTCTGTTCACTACTTCCTTGTCCATTTATTTATAGAATTAATCCTTTTTTCCTGTAACACTGCACTGAGAGTTCCTGTTGCGCTGCTTACCTATTTTGACTGCCTGCATCATTTGCGGCACGTCTGCTCCTCAAAACACATTCCCTTGTACCTCAAGCGAAGCCTACAGTACATCTTCTTCAACATAAAAGTCTGTTTGACCTTAACACAAACTCTATTCAAATTCATAGCATGCCCAGTGGTCTACTTCACCCTGTCCAGACTGGCTGTCTTAACTAGTTTTTTTGGGTTTTTTGTTGTTGTTTTTTTTTTTTTTAAGAAGTTATGTTATTTACAAATGTTAACCACGGCATTCACAAATTTATTGCCAGATCACTGATGAAGTTGTGGACTCACTGTCAGACCTAGCGCAATTCCCTGTATATTCTTATAAAAAATGGTTCTTTCATAAGCAGCTAGTACCAGTACAGCTGACAGACAGTAAGCCATCCGCTTATTGCATTTGGTTACTAAAAGGATAATACATTGTTATTTCCTAAACCTGAGTATCACATAGTATTAGAGTGCTTGATTGAGTAAACATATAGTTTTTACCTAGTTAGCTTGGTCAATTCAACCTACAAGTGCACACAAGAACAAAGTTAGGTTTAGTTAGCAAGACAAATTTCTCACAGAACTCTGTTGCCTAACTACCCCAATATTTCTGTTCTTCAATATACTATAAAATAAAGCCCATCTTATTTTCCCCTATTATTTTGTTCACTACAGATAACCAAGGTAACATTAAGGAATAAGCTTAATGGAGCACTTGCCTTTTGTTAGCTCAACACGAGAACTCTCAGTCTTCAAAATCAGGACTGGCAGGCCAGAGATCTCAACTTCTATCTAGCAATTTAAGAAGAAATCTGGTTCTCAGACTTTTAAACTGTTTCTCCTCAGGAGATACTGTCTGACATTTATTACTGGAAAATATCTCATACTTCTTGTCTGATACAACATCCTGTTTCTTACCAGAAGAAAAAAAAAAATCTGCATTATACAGACATTAATGATTTTCCCCAATTTGCCTAGCAATACACAAACATATTGCTAGGCTTCCTCCCTGCTTCCCCCAGAATAGGTACCAATTTTTTCCTTGCTGTCCTGCGTTCTAGTAAGCACAACTGGCTCCAAAATCTTTGGTTACTTTTTTATCTGTGGTACTTCAAAAATTCCAATTTATACAATAACTATCTAGTTCCCCTACTCCCATTTTTATCTATTCATTTTTGCTTCTAAACACCTCCATTTTGAAACTAAGTCAGTTTGAGCTGCTGATGAAAAGAGTTACTCTTCTCAAGTGTCATAGGAATGGAACGCATGATTTTTAAATGGGATGATCTCTGTGTTGACCACTGCGCCCCCGCCCCCTTTCCACGTGGGGTATTAGCCCACGTATGATGAAAAATGGGAGAAAAAATTTGCAGAATAAAAGTTTTAGACAGAGAAATGTTGTTGCAGATTGAAGTTTAATTTAAAAAAAACATACGTTTTTGGCAGTTAGGAAAGATGAGCTTTTGCTGTCAATACAACTTATTACTTTAACCAAAGAGACTGAAAAGCTATAAGCAAGCAGAATTCAATTTCACCATTGTTAGTCCAGAAAACACTGAATGGGATAGAAGATACAGCAAGTATGGTCACTTAAAGATTATTTTATTTTTTTTTAAAGAATAAGTTGCTCAGTCTCATAGTCTGACAAAAGCTGTGCTTCCTATGTAAGTTTGCTTTAAAGATATTTTACATTTGTATACACAATAAATTAAAATACCTTTCATTTTCTAGGGTGCTCATTAGTAATGCTTTTAAATATACTATCATATCCACATGTAAAGTTTGATTACAAAATGCGCTGAGAGCCTGGAAATAAAGTTTACACGGAACAAAAAGCAAAGCTCATAACTACTGCCCATATTGATTTCTAGCTGTCACCCCTTTACTAAAATAAGGTGAACAAACAGAAAAATGAATAAAATAACTTTGTTAAAGTAAGAGTTTTCCAATTTTTTTTTTTTTTCAAACTGGTGCTACGCCACGCAGGACAGACAACATACAGAAAATGAACAAACAAGGGCACATAGTTCCGTCCTTGTTACGCACTCTTCCTGTCCTTCTCGCACATGAGGAATAACTACTAAGTGCAGCGTGACCTTTCAACACAAAAACAAACCTGACTTTAAAAGCATCTGTTGGACATAAAAGGCACGGATTGCTACATTCAACTATAAGGTCGTTAAGGCAAGGAGTGTCTTTCCACCACATTGTAAGAGGGGGACCAACCCAGGTTTAATTTTTTTTCCAATGATAAATACGGCAAGAGACTACCCACGCTCCATTGTCTCGGGTTCACAACAACAGACTGCAGACCAAAGGCACGCTGCGGTTCTACAGCTGCGAATTTCAACAACGGTTCCCTCTCCGCCACGTGCCAAAAACCTTAGGCGTGCTGAAGCCAGATCAAGCATCATTTGAACCGAAGCTCCCTAACAGCACCTGCACCCCACCGTCCACATGACACGCAAACAGGTTTCCCCCCTTCATCCCACAAGCCCAGCGGAGGACGCGGCCAAGCCCGGTCGGTTTCGCCCGCTCCCCCCGGCCCCGGCCCCGGCCCCGCCCCCCCCAAGGGCCGCTGGCGCTGCCCGGCGCGCGCCGCCACCCCACTCCCTCGCGCCCGCCGCGCCCCCCGCCCCTTGTGTAAAGGGGCGGCCGCTCCCGCGTCCCAGGCGCGCGGCGCTCGCGGCGGGCCAGCCCCGCCCCGCCCCTCCCCTCCCCGCTCCAGCGGCGCCCGCGGGCAAGCGCGCGGCGGCGGCACGAGCGCCGGCGGGGCGGCGGGGGGGGGGGGGGGGGCTCACGGTCCAGAGCGGGAACGTCACGCGGCTGCCCGCGCACGGCCGGCAGGGCGACGGGCCGAGAGGCCGTTCAATGAGGGGCTGCCGGCCCGGCCCGGTCGCGCCCCGCCGCCGCAAGGCCGCGCGGCGCGGGCAGCCGCCGCCGCCGCCGCCGGCCCCCGGCCAGAGCCCGGTGGGGCCCGAGCCCCGGAACGGCGCCGACGGGGCGGGGCCTCCCCTCCCCTCCCCCCGCCCGCGCACCTGCCCGCGCGCCGCGCCAGAGGCCGCGCCGGGCCCGCGCGCCACCGCCGCCGGCGGAGACGGGCTGCGCCCCGCGCCGCGCTCGCCGCCCCCCCGCAAGGCCGGGAGCCGCGGGCTTCCCACAAGCGGCGCGCCCCCGGAGGGTGGGCTCCCGGCCGGGCCCGTCGCCGCAGAGCTCCTCCCGCGGCACACGCCCGAGCGGGGACGGCGTGGGGGGGAGGGGGGCTGCGGCGGCCGGGCCCGCAGCCCGGCGGGGCGGGGCGGGAGCGGCCGGGTCCCACCTATCCTCCAGGCACAGCAGGGCTCGTCCACGTCTCACCTGTCCGGGGACGGCTGCGCCCAGCGTCGCCCGCGAGCCCTCTCGGCGCGGGGACCCCGCCGGCAGCGGGGGGGGGGGAGGGTGGGCACCTTCAGCGCCGCAGAGCCGGCCGCCCACCCGCCGGACCGAGCCCCCCGCCCGCCGCAGCCGCCGAGGACGCAGGCCCAGGCCGGCCGAGAGCGGGGGGGGGCGGGGGGGGGGAATCGACGGGAGGGGACGGGGCGTGCCGGACTGACGGGCCCGCCGGCCAACCGCTGCCTCGCACGGGAGCGCTCGCCAATCGGCGCGGGGCGGGGCGGGGCAGGAGCGTGCGAGCGCGCAGGCACTGCGCAGGAGCCGGCGCCCGCAGGTGCGCCGCGCCGTCCTTGGCCTTGGGGCGGCCGCGGGCCGGGAGGGGCGGCTCGGCCTGGCCCGGCCCGGCCCGGCCCGGCCCGGCGCGGCCGGCGGCTCCCTGGGACCAGCCGGGCCGCGGGGTCAGGGCGCCGGCGCGGCCCCCCAGCAGGACGGGCCCCCGGGGAGGCCAGCGCCGTCCCCGCGGAGCAGCGTGCCCGTGCTCCCTCCCGTCCTCGGGCCTGCCGGCGGGCGGCAAGTCCAGCTGCTCCCCGAGGAGACGCGGCCCAGTCTATGCGCGGAGACGAAAAATCGGCTGTCTCTTACCCGCCTGCCACCTGCTGCCGCGTGGCCTGTCACTCGTCCTGCCCAGTCGGCGAAGAACGCCCCAAAACCCCCAAACCAAACCCGGGGTGGGCTGCCGTGCAAGCAATGGCACTGGAGTCACCTGCGGTGACAGCGACATGTTCTTCCGAGGCAATCAAGTAGGGCTTCGCGGGCTTCTTGAAGATACTTGGAAGTGAGAACATTTCCACCAAACTATGTATGGGTCAATTTGCCACATGTGCTAAATGCTTTAACGCTTTTAGACATGGTACAGTGACCTTGAGCCCTCGAAGCTACATAGCAAAAGGAAGGCACGTCTTTCTCCGAATTACGGTTTCTCTAAAAGCAATATTCGGTGGATGGGTGGTCTGCAAGCATCCCTGTAGGGAAAACATTTGCTCTCTGGGCTGGTAGCTACATGCAGGACTGCTTTCCAGTCCACCAGACTGAAGTTTTGTACATGGAAGAACAAAAGCCTAGTGAGGTTACTCAGGAAGTTTTGAGAGACTGCATAATGTCCACAATACATTTTGAAGTTATCTTTCCAGTCTCCTAGTTACTAAAGGTCTTCAATGACTATCAAGTCCAAAGCAGTTTGAACATCTTCAGATATCCCAATTAAACATGTACGAGCTTTCTTTCCAAAGCAGAAAGATTCAGTTTGAGAATAAACTATAAAAATAACTTTAAACATAGGTTTGGGATCTGCCTGTGAATACTGATGCTCACAACTCCCAATATCCACATCACAGCCAAATGCACTATATAGAAAGGTATTTTCCCTACGTTCCCCCCCACCCTCCAATGGCCGAAGAATTAAAATTAATTTCATATGAATCTCCAGCCATTTCATAGGCATAGACTGTTCTTTACTAGTTCATCCTATTGGTATTGCTAAGCTACGTGCACCTTCCTCTAAAACTTCTAGCATCAGCTCCCACTAGAGCAAGAGTACAGGACTCTCTGGCAAAATATTTTCCACTCTGTCCTCTGTCACTGTGCCAGGACATTAAAACATTCCAGTTCATGGGCTACAGTCCTCTCTAAAAAAAACCAAAAACAAACAAACAAAAAAAACCAACACCCAAAACCAAACAAAAAAAACCAGCTACTGGTATTTCTACAAGGATTCAGAAGAAACACTCTGAAAGCTAGTTACTTCTTACCATCATAATTACGAGAATCTAAGTCAGAGTTTCCAAACTGGTGCTTCAAGTACTGCAAAGTGATAATGTCCACTGCCTAGATAGGTCTTGTGCATTACAGCAGGACACTCTCTGAAATCCAGGATATAAACACTGCCCTGCTAAGAACTGAATTACTCAGCAGCTGCTCCTGTTGAGGCTATCTTAATAAACAAAGATGGGAAGCTTCTTTTTTAGTTCCTGTTTCAGGTTTCTGCTATGTACAGCACCTTAAATTATCCCTGCGTAACTTATATTTTAAAAAATTGGCCAGCACCCTCTGGTGGAAAAAAACGCATAGAAAAGATTTAAGGTTGTACTGTACTGAATTATTTGAAAAGGTTGGCAAAATGCATAGCCAAATAATGTCACTTTAGACAATGCCATTAGCCATATAATCTCCCAAAATTTTAATGAAATGTTTCTGTCTATAGTTCAACTGACATTTGATTGAATATTCCATTTAAATTTTTCCTAAATCCATGCACAATACAATTGTAATATGCTTTTTCATATAGTTAATGAAATGAAGCATCCATGGGATCAGGCTCCATTTTTCCTGCATGATTATTGCTGAAAGAAAATAAATTCTATGATATGTCATGTTCTTTGGCCATTCTACCTTCCCTTCAAGCTGTTTTCAAGAAGTTTGCATTATGAAAAGCTAAACAATGTGGAGTGTGTCTGCATGTACACAAAGATCAGTTGAACAGAACTGTTTCTTTTTAACCTAAACCAGGTTTTTTCCATTTCTTAACATAACTTCTTCACAAAATCTTTGTCTTCTATCTCCCGCTTTGCTAAAAGTGGTGATTATAACACCTTTTTAACAAGTACTCAATCTCAGAGCCTGTTTTTCCCTTGATGATGAATTCAGATGTGCCAGCAAAGATGAGACAAGTTGAGGTATTTCAGAGCATTCATAGAATCATAAAATCAGAATGGTTTGGGTTGGAAGAGACCTTGAAAGATCTAGTCCAACCCACCCAGCCATGGGCAGGGACATCTTTCACTAGACCAGGTTGCTCAAAGCCCCGTCCAGCCTGGCCTTGAACACTTCCAGGATGGGGCATCCACAACCTCTCTGGGCAACCTGTTCCAGTGTTTTGCCACCCTCATCATAAAAACCGTCTTCCTTATGTTCAATCTGAATCTACCCTCTTTCACTTTAAAACCGATGCCCCTTGTTCTGTCACTACATGCCCTGCTAAAAAAGCCTTTCTCCATCTTTCTGACAAGCCCCCTTTAAGTACTGGAAGGCTGCTATAAGGTCTCCCTGGAGCCTTCTCTTCTCCAGGCTGAACAACCCCAACTCTCTCAGCCTGTCCTCACAGGAGAGGTGTTCCAGCCCCCTCATCATTTTCGTGTCCCTCCTCTGGACCCGCTCCAGCAGGTCCATGTCTTTCCTGTGCTGAGGACCCCAGAGCTGGATGCAGTACTGCAGGTGGGGTCTCACCAGAGTGGAGCGGAGGGGCAGAATCCCCTCCCTCGACCTGCTGGCCACGCTGCTCTTGCTGCAGCCCAGGATGTGGTTGGCTTTCTGGGCTGCGAGTGCACATCGCCGGCTGATGCCCAGCTTTTCATCCCCCAGCACTCCCAAGTCCTCCCCTGCACGGCTGCTCTCAATCCCTTCATCCCCCAGCCTGTATTGATACTGGGGATTATAAATTATTATAAAGAGCATTAATAATAGCATTATAAATAGCAAACCATCAAAATGCATCAAAGATACACGGGCACTGGGCAAATAAGTACAAATTGACACTGAAATTATCAGTAATTAAATTCAGAATTAATATTCCATTCAGAGTAACAGAACTTTGCATCTTAAAGGGTTTTGAGAGAACCTCTGTCAAAATTTCTACTTGCTTTTTAATTCTACTGTCCTCTGATATTTATCCCATCCCCACGTAATGCTCGCTATGGGAATGGCCACATCTTTCCTTCTCCCGACTCTGCTACATAAATGGTAATTTCCAGCAAAGGAGATACATAGCAGTACTGAGCAACATCCTGTAAATCCTTGTATTACAAGAACATCTATACGTAATAGCTAGTAGATTTAGAATGGTGGATACCCATAAAACAAAACACAAGTCCCTGCTTATAATATTTATTCTACTGAAATTACAGACATGGTTTAGGGAAGCAAGTTATACTATATACAAAAGTAGGAAAAATGAAACAAATGAAAGTACTTCTGATAAGCAGTTCAGGCTTAGTGTTATCTTGGATCAAGAAGTTCTGTGTGTTATTTAAAAGGATGAACTATTAAGTAGTTTCAATAACCAAACTTTTTGGTGTGTGCATTTGTCTGTCAGCATTGCTTGAAACTGATCTAGAGAAAACCTTTTTCAGGTTTTACCAAATTAATGCTTTGGAAATAAGTTACTTCAGTTTACGCAATACAATTCTTTTATTGGATATCTCTGCTGAAATAGCCTGAAGTATTTTCCAAGTTATTTGGGACAAACTCTAAACAAGCAGATAAGTTGAAGTTTAACCACACATACTGTACTATGGCACTGTAATTATTGCCATGGATCACAACTTTAAACAAATATGAACTACCCAAGGTCAATGGTGTATCCCTAGATAGAACTAGATGAAGTTAGAATCCAATGCAACAAAAATGCAGCTTAAGGTTAGCGAGAAAAAAGGGAGTTAAAGAAAAACCTGAATAATTTCTGAGTGTTAAGTGCAAAAAATATCAGAATTATTCTAATAGTCTAGAGAAGAGACATTTTTTAGTTCTTAAAGTAATCTGAAACACGCCACCACAATTCCTCTTATTTCCACATCTTCATGTGGACAAAACAGACAAAGAAGGGGTCCTTTGAAGCTACCAGCCAGTTTACACAGGCAATTGACCTATGTCATCTCCTATCTGAGTACAGTGGAACTCCCCATCTTTGTATCAGAATATCTTTTCTCTCTATAAAAGGAGACAAGCCAATCCTAAGAAAGACTATTCAGGTACTGTGAAGTCTTCTGATGTATTATGAATGGATCTTGAAGTGATAGACACTGTGTTTTACGCAATGCGAAAATTTGATTGTAACATCACTTCAGCTTTATTTGACTAGCTTGACAAGTTTTGACTCAAACCTACAAAGACAGTTTTCTAATCTTGTTGCTTTGGTCATACCCCTTCATTGTTTTCCCAAGTTTTCTCTTCCAAAAGCAATTGTGTATCTTCACTTTTAAGGGCTCTTCCATTAATCCTCAATAGATCTATTTTCTTATCATCATATTTCACTTATATCTAGCCAGGGTCACTGTCCTTTGCCTGCTTACCATGTTTTCAAACAAGCACCTTTGTACTTTCTCTGATACTGCCTCATACTGATGAATTCTCCACCAACCTTGCAAAATCACCTCAAAAAATAATTCTTCAAAACCCTCCTTTGTTTCAATGTCAGAAAAAGTCCACTGTGGGTGACTGCAAGTTGCCCATCTGACCAAAATCCTTCTATCTTTTCTTCTCCTGTCTACATCTGTTGTCTTTTGTTATACACAGTACAAGACTTCTGGGGAAGTCATGCAGGAACATGTCTTTCTTGAACATGTGTCTGATTTATAGTACCACGACAGTACAGACGGACACTTTTTCAGACCTCTGTACTGCCTCCCTAAGCCTTCTGCTACACTCTATCATACAGGAGAAGATCTCCCCTGATACTATTTTACCCTTTTTTTCTGATGCCTGAACTTAAGAAGTTTCGCAGAAAGGGAGATCTCGTGCCCACTCAGCATTATTAGCTCCTATACACATAGTTCTTATGCAACTAGGAAAAAAGCTCAGTTTGCACAGTGGACATACAAGTATGAGCCTTCATAAAAGTACAACTTTTCTCTAATGCCCTTGACCAAACTCCAGTACATTCAGAGATAGGTGACCAGGACCAGTAGTCTACCGCTACCCATAGTGGCATATTTGCATTTTGCTATTGCTACAATTTTGTGCTTTTCAAAATAATACAATATTTAAATGTACCGAAAAAATGCAATTTAAAGGAAAGAATGTTTTATTTCACTAACAATTTAAGTTACTTTTATAATTCACAGTACCACTCATGCTATAGGGCACACTAGCCAGATGCTCTTGCACACATGCGTGCATGGTGCTCTGATGGTGCAAAGACATACATCCCATTCTTACTGAAAACCACATTTCCAGAAGCACCAGACATGCACTGCTTCTATGGGAAAGAAGTTCCTAATTCCTTTCCCTTCCCCCATCACTCCCAAAAAGTTTGATGCCCTTAGGAACAGTATCTGTTCTAAAGGGTAAATTTATCTGGAACTCCATAACTTGAGAAACAATAGAAACAACATAAGACATGAACCTGTTGGAGCAGGTCCAGAGTGGGGCCACGAGGATGTTCAGGGGGCTGGAGCCCCTCTCCTGTGAGGACAGGCTGAGACAGTTGGGCTTGTTCTGCCTGGAGAAGAGAAGGCTCGGGGAGACCTTAGAGCAGCCTGCCAGTACCTAAAGGGGAGCTACAGGAAAGATGGGGAGGGACTTTTTACAAGGGCATGTAGTGATAGGACAAGGGGTAAGGGCTTTAGACTGAAAGAAGGTAGATGTAGATTAGATGTAAGGAAGAAGTTCTTCCCGGTGAGGGTGGGGAGGCACTGGAACAGGTTGCCCAGAGAAGTTGCGGATGCCCCATCCCTGGAAGTGTTCGAGGCCAGGTCGGATGGGGCTTTGAGTGACCTGGTCTGGTGGAAGGTGTCCCTGCCCATGGCAGGGGGGTTGGAACGAGGTGATCTTTAAGGTCCCTTCCAACCCAAACCATTCTAGGATTCTATGAACTTAGACTATATTTACATAGCATTGTAAACAAAATACAGCATGTTTGTTTTGCTTGACTAAAGTAAGTAAAAAGCAGCCAGCCATATCAAGGAGGAAACTTTCCACTTGCCTTCAAACAGAAATAACTAAGAGATACCGGGGCCTGTGACTGATACTGCGGTGCAGCCCCTTCTGCGTACTCACATACTAAAGGCAATTTCCACAAGGTGCCCAGTGTTACCTAACATCTGTGCCAGCATCCAGTGCACAGACTCTGCTGTAAACAAATCTATGATGTTTATAACGCAGTTGTTGAGGATCATGTCAGCTCACACTCTTCCCAACTCACAAGTCTGCACAGGAAACAGCTAAAGCTCCATGTATTACTGGTCTGTGCACAGAAACATGTAATGAAGGAAACACAGCAAATATTTTCTGAAAGAACTGGTGAGCAGCTTGGCTCAAAAAATTAACTGCATCAAGTTTCATGGACACAACCTTGCTGCATCTTATTTCTAACCTCAATGGCTATCTGACAAGATGAGCAACTCCACCAACTCAAACAAAACATAACAGAACAAAAGTGTGGAGGGGAATATAAGAAGTATGCTATGTTCTGTCTCTCTGCTCTCTGGGTAAAAACAACATTGCATTTATTCCTAACAGTCATGTCCTGTTTACCCCTATTCTGCATTACTTGAGTTTTCAGACCTTACAAGCAAGGGGATTTGAACAGATATTTTGCTAAAATAGTCTGTAATTCTGAATTTGCCCATAGGGTCTCAGGTGACCAACCGACCAACCAACCCCCCACCCACAACCCCAGAGCCAGTCAAGGTAACTATATCCTTCAGCTGCATTAGCATTATATAAACATATCCTTTGCTGCCATGTGAGTTTAAAGGTCATTTAAATTTAATTCAGTTTTACTATAGAACAAAAGTCTTTGCTGGCACACATCTCATACAAAAAAACCTGGCAACAGTGTTGGTAAATTTTAACCAAATTTAATAGTATCAGCTGTGTTTTCATGAATATAAAGCAAAAAATCTTTCTGCAAAATTCCAGTTGTCCTGGGAATCTCAGCAAATCAGTGATAGTTTACAATTGGTTGAGGATATATTAACTCCTCCAAGAAGCTGCTTGTTACAAAGGCACTTAAAGAGTTGTCAATACCCAGCTGGCACGAAACAAGTCAAGGCTGTGCTATCAGCTGAAGTAACTAAGCAGTTGCTGGCTACACATGTTAAATTCAAGCTTGTGGGCGAGGAGGAGCTGTATCCTCCACTTGCTGAAAACAGTATTAGCTCTACTGCTACATATGGCATAACGTAAAATGCAAATGCTGCTGTGGAAATTAAACATTACCTCCATACCCAACAGACTTAGCTCTGGCTTGGTGTTGACAGAGGGCCGCCACCCGGCCAGGTTTTTTGTTTTGCTTTGAGAGTTGAACAAGGTTTTGGAACGCAAAACTCAAATGATCATCTGTTCAGAACTCAATGAGAAATACTGGTAAAAAAGAGAAACTTCAAGAGTAGTTTGTCTCTAAAGATTTTTGATTCCTAGTTGGTACATGAGTATTAAACTGCAACTTTTTATAACACTTGAGGAAAAGTATCTAAAATGCAAGTCCCTTGGTAATTAAATATCTAAATGTAGACACTGACACCAGAGATTTGCTCTAGAAGCATTTTAATTTACAAACAGCAATTCCCATTGACTTTATACCATAAAAAAAGCAATTTACAAGCAAGAAACAAATTCATCCGAACAAAATAAAGCAGCACTGAAATATTCATGTCACAAATCTAAAAACAAAGTGAATACAAGAGTAAAATATCATTTGAATAAATATTTTAAAATTCATGCTATAAAATAATCCTTAATGGCAAGTTATTAATTGTTACAGCATCAGCTTAGCTAGCTTCATTTACTTCATGTGGTGATGAAGTGTGGAGTTGTGAGGTTACCGGTTTATATTGCAAGATAATGACACCAAGTCAAGTCATTCAAACTGTTCAATTATTTATCATGAAAAACAACCATACAAATAAAAGTTATTTAAAAATACAATTTTTCAGTCAGAAACAAACACTGTTAAAATCGTGCAAGAGCTCTACCTCTAATCAGATATACAACCAGAGGCTTGCAATACAAGTCCAAAGGCTGAATTCATAGCATATGTAAATGGGAGAGACAGCAGTTTATTGTATCTACCATAGCAGGAGTTACTTACATAAACTAGAAGCAAACCTGCTCAGTTACTGATACTTAGCTTCACATCCCCTGAAGAAATACAGGAACACATGTCCCAGGCTTAGTTGTTTGTTTAGCATTTTTTTTAAAAATGTAAACTTGCGTAACTTAAGTTAATGCTGTCACAGGGATGCGCAAGTAGTATTAAATCTACAATATTAAATACAACTATTCTGGCACTTGTTAAAATATATGTAAAATGCACACAGATTATAAACTTTGAACATTTTGAATGACTTTACTAAACTTCCAATTCAATCACTGAGTATTATGAAATTTACAATTCATGAAATAAACAGATTCATATAAAGAATTTACATAATTCCCCAAATACTTTCAAATATAAAATTTAATAAATAACCCTGACCAGTCAAAAAGCACCATTCAAGGGTAAAATTCCCTTGGAAAATAGATTAGGTGTTGCATATTTGAGTCCCTTTCAATGGTTTCATGTGAAACCTGTTTAGAAAAATGACAATAAAAGAATCACAGTAAACTAATACAAAAATTCAAATAAGATATATATATATATGTATTTAAAGGTAAAGCTCATTCAATCTTTTCCCAGCCCTTGATTTTATTCCTGCTGTTCTTCCCATAATTCAGCCTAAATATATTAAGAGGCCTCATTGTTTTATCTAAAAGTAAACCAAAGGCTTCAGCATAAAACATGAATTTATGCTTGGGAAGACTGCATTAAGAACTATCAATTTAGGCCTACAGTATATTCTGCTGAACAGTGAATTGACAGTATCCTTTATGCTATTGAAAGATTTCACACTAAAAAAGCAGAGCCAATCTTGAGGCCTTATTGACCAAACTGAACTTTTAATATACTGTAAGTATTTACAAAGCTATTTTCTAAATGTATTTACAAGTTTAAAAGAAATAATATGGAAGATAACTGATTAAGAAAACTAAAAAACCTGTTTAAACCCACAAACATTAGCAAAGGTATAAAATCCTTTATTTTCACAGTTTGTCATAATAGGTTAAACATCTAGAGGAAAGGACACTGTCACTGTTTTCACATTTGTCTATAATTAAAAAGGTAGATTAAGAAGAGACTCAATTATGAACCAGCCTATATAATTTCATGATTTATTTTGCTGTCAAATATTTCTTCACATATTTTATTGACTTCTGCATTTATTGTAAATGAAATGTGTAACAGCTCTGTGCTAACTTAAAACTGTACAGACACAAGACACTGTACAGTACTTCCATAATTTGCTTAAAATAACACAGCATACTCTGTTTTGGTGGACTTGTGAAATGAACTTCAGTCAGATAATGCTTCATGTTTCATGACAATGTTAATCCTGGCATACCATTATGTGACAAGGCACAATTTAATTGCTGTTGCCAGGTTTGAAGTTCGTTTTCTACCAGAGTCACACACTTTGTAAGTGTAAATGTAATGCCTGATGATGTTTTATGCTCACCTACATATGCATCCTTTGAAGCACTGCTGAACTTTACAGTACTGTGTTATGGCTTGATAATTATTAACACTGCTAGCAGTGGAAAGGGTAAATGGCATATCAACACGAATAGGAGCAAGCAGAACTTGCAAACTGCTGAATCATGATTTTGTAGAAAAAGTGATTATTTCCTGCCCCTTAACAGTCCCGTTACAATGTTTTGAACCTGAACCTGTACAATCAAAGTGATGTTGGTTTTTTGTTTGTTTTTGTCAGAGACAATTTTGGATAAGTCACTCTTTGGTAAACTCAAACCATTTTAATACATTTACAAATACAAAGAACTAGATTTAAATAATGTTAAGATTGTGACACAGAGAAATTCAAGAAATATAAAATTAGTACCCATATCCTGCTATCCTCAACTCATACTTCCATGGAAAAAGTCACACCAAAGGCACCACAGCACAGGTCCAAGATAAAGGGTTAAGAATAACTGTACATTTCTTGAATTTTGCATGTCTCAAACTTAATTTATCAAAACACTTTTTTTTTCTTTTTTGCATTTAATTACTTAAAACAAACATTTACGAAAAAATCAGTATCAGAAACACCAACATGTTTTTAAGTGGGTAAACATATAGACTACCTTCCCTAGACACAGACATATACTTTCCCTTACTGGAAACAAAAGTTGTATTGTTGCTTCAAGGAGAGAAGTATCTCCCCACCCTCTGCCTCTTTATTTATGCAGTTTGAGGCAAATTATGTACTGAGTTTAACTGAAACTGCTCCAATGGAGCAGGTGGGGTTTATCCTGTAAATCTGTATTTAGTGAAATTAATTCTTATTGCAGACTGTCACAATATTAAGAACTAGTGTATTTAATAAAGTTACTGCACAAATATGCCCCGACTTCACAGGAGCCAAAAAAGCTTTACAAGATAGCAAACCTACCTTTTTGCTTTCCCGTAATTTAGGAATGAGCTTTTATTTTCTAAATTTCAGGACTTAAACAGCATGTTCACAGATGTATTTTCAATATTTACTAAACAAACATAAGGCCCAATTATATAAAACCTGCATTTTAAAGAAGCATGTGATTAATTTAAATCTGTCCATCGGGTAGAATTTTACACAGTAGTGTTTGCCAGTTCAGGCTTTTGAGGTCTCTTAAGCTATGGTTGGGTTTTTTTGTTGTGGTTTGTTTGTTTGGGGTGGGTTTTTGCTTGTTTGTTTGTTGTTGGTTTTTGTTTGGGTTTTTTTGTGTGTTTTTTTTTTGCTTTTGCTTAACTGTTACCATTATATTTCACATTTTATATATTATACTGACCTAAATGATGAAGTTAGCACCATATTAAAAAAACATTTGGTAAAACAAAAAGATTTAGAGTATTTTTAAAGTTGTTGGTAGTTCCTTTATGCAGAAAACCACTGAAAATAGTAGGGAAGCCATAGCAACTCTGTAATACTCACACATGAAATAACAGACATATTGCTCGAAATTCCCATAGAGTATTTGTTTTTTTTATACAAAAAAAAGTACAAATTCCAAGTGCTGACATATCACTTGGAGCTTTAAGTAGGAAGTCAATGTGCACCTGAAAACAGCTCTCTGTAAAGAGACCTATTAAAACACTGCTTGGAAATACTGTAGTTTAAACTACAACATCTCTCTCAGGTTTTAACCAACCATGAAGAGTGATGAAGTTAAATTTAATTACCTGGTATGGTTCTACAGTACGAAATGAAGGTAGATTCTGAGGCCAGTAAAAACACATTTAAAACCACAATGCTACTTTTAGGTTTGCTAATATTTTATATATATTTATATATATATATAGATATATCTATCTCTATATATATAAAAAGGTCAGCACCACAGGTTGTCCAGCTTGCGTTCTAGACAACTAACAAAACCCCTCAACAATTTAACCATAATTTAATAGATTTATGGCATTTGGTTTACATATGTTATAAAGCAAAGCTATTAAAACAATTAACTTTGCTCACTTTTGCACACAAAGTAATAGTGTAATAAAATGAAAACCAAACAACATTCTTTTAAAACCAAAACTATCCTCCCAAAGTCCAAAGTCCTAAATCCTAAGCAGAGAGGAGACCTAGCAGTTGAAAGAGTGGTACATGGTATAAACCTTGACATACTTTTACATTCACCTCAACCAGAATAGGAAAAGTGAAAGCATTTTATATATATAAAGCAAATTTATATATATAAACAGACTAACTACCAAAAACAGTTAGTAAAAGCAAACAGATTTCATCGTGACACACGGAAGGAATCAAAGTTATAATATTCTCTCTCCCCACTGCTGTGTAACTCATTACAAGCAACAGGATTTAAGAAATAAGGGAGATTACAGCTTCTTGGTGTATCCAGCAGAGCTGTCAATCTTATTCTAATATCTTTCTCCACTGGAATTTGTGTCTTGCCAGATCAAACAGTAGGGACACTTTAGCAGAATCTTCCTATCCTTTCCCCAGTACATTGCCTTTTATATTTTGAGCATCTTCAAAAGTAAAAAAAAAAAACCAACAAATAACCCAGCCTCCTTCAAAAAACAAAGAATACTTATGTAGTCTTCTCCAGAAACCATTTCAAACTGATTTCTAGAAGGTCAGGAAAATTAAAAGGCTGTTATACTTGTACTGAAGATTACTAAAAGAATAAAAGATTTAAAAAATACATTAGTAATGTGCTTGTTTGTGTTGCACTTAGAAGTAATATTTTAATCAGATGTGTTAGACATTGCATGAATTTCCATACTAGAATCCATAGCTTCAGAAGCCGAAGCATCATTATCTACTTTCTGTTCCACAAACGCTTCTGTTCTGTCTGGAGACTCTACCCTGTTTCTTACTTCTGTTACCCCAGGGTGATTTTTTCGCAAATGCTGGTTTAGTGTACCCTGGAAAGGAAAACATTTTCCACAGATCTCACAGCGAAAGGGCTTGTCATCTGTGTGACCACGAATATGATACTCAAGTTGGTCCTTGCGGGTATATTTCTTCCCACAATATTTGCACACGAAAGGAGTTATTCCCATGTGCAATCGCATGTGTCGATCAAGGCTCCCCTTCTGGTTGAAAGACTTTCCACAGTAAATACAAATTAGCCTCTCGTTGTATGGATACCAATGACCTCTTGTATTTCTTTCCCGTGGACTATTTTCATATCCTGGGTTACTCACCATGGATTCACTGTCAGCCCCTTGCACCAAGCCCTGAACATCACTATGCAAGTGACCAGCGGATACCCGTTTTTGGCGTGCACGACCCCCTCTGAAACAGCTCAGCATTGACCTTGAAGGACTCGTATTGCTCAAGCTTCCGAAGGCTTCAGACACACCTGTAGCCTGCGATGAGGCATGGGTGAACGAATAAACATGTTGTAAGACAGACCCATAGGAACCAACATTTACTGCCACCACTTGCTCTCCATCCACCATTTCAGTATGATATCCATCATCACCAAGGGAAGAGCTATCAGAGCAGCTTGGCCTGTCGGACTTCTCCATTTTAACTTTCACCTCTGCAATCTGACTTTCCCTTACTATCAGGTCTCCTTGCTCATGATCACCTTCAATCTGAATCTCATATTCAGAGATACTCCCACTGCTTCCTCGATCTGAATGCCCTTCTTCTTGCAGACGACTACGCAGAGTTTTGCCTGGAGTAGTTTCCATCCTAAGATCGCTGCCTGCTGTTGACTGTCGCACCTGAGAGCAATAGGGGGGAGATATCTCAATAGGATTGGCAAAGTAGCTGCTGTCTTTAACTCCATTGCGATTTTCTGAATTTTCTTCAGCACCAACAGTGACAGAGTCAACATCACCAACACTTATCTTTGAATGAATACTCTCCAGTATCTGTGTGCATTTATCAATGACGCACTGCATCTGTAGAAAGCTAGCTGCAGTTAGAAAACTAACAACATCCTTCAGCTGTAAGGACATCCTTCCAGTGTAACAAAAAGAAAGCAGCTGTTCAAAAACATTGGGATTTTTAATAACTGATATTGATAAGCCACTCATGGTGCTTAATGCTGAATGGTCACGGAAATAGGGAGAACTGGCAGCTAAGACAGCTTTATGGGCTCGAAATGGCTGACCCTGAATATGCACAATTATGTCACATAGCTTTCCTTGCAAGCGGAGTTCATTTAACTGGCTCAGAACAGTGTTGCTGTACTCGGGCACATCAAACTGAATGAAACTGCTGCTGTCCATTTCTACTGATGTAAAGAGTAATCTGAAAGAAAAATGAGAAGATTTACAACTGAGAATGAATACAGAGTTTATATTTCAAAAATAAATGCTTGCACATTAAAGTTAATCACCACATTGATCTGATTAAGGTGCTTTACAATAAAACGGTATAAATACTTGATACAATTAAAAAAAATAGCCTTAATCTACCCATTTTTTGCATTTCTATAATTTGAATTATCCCACTGCAACATTCACAATTCAACTGCTCATAATAACACCACAGGCTCCCTGGGACAGCCTATGTCCTAAAAGGAACTTTGCAATTTCCCTCCCTGGTAAGAATGGCTGAACAATACCCTCACTCTCCCAGAAGAATATTAATTTTATAGTCACTGGGCAAGTTAAAAACTTCAGAAACTTCAGTAGGTCTTCAAGCCAGATACTACATTGATACTTGCAGGGAACTGCATTGTTAAATTGCCCAAGAATGGTTTTTGGAAGGTACTTCATGAAGTTTGAAAAACCTGCTAAAGAAAAGCCACAGGCACATATATGTGAGTGTGTGTGTGCATACACACACACATATATATATATAAATATTCCTTAGGTCTAGATATGCCAAATTTATTTCAGAGGAGATAAATATACTATACCAGTGACATTTCTGTTTAAACTTTTACGTCCTTAAAAAAAAATTTCAGTCATTCTGTAAGAAAAGTAAAAAATCACTCTTTCAACAGTCACATCACAAACCAAGGAAATCCTAGTGAAAGGAAACATTTAAGTGCGGACTCAATTCCAAGATATTTACCCAGTGCGTCAGCGGTTCCCAGAGAATAATGAATTTGTGTCAATGTGCAAGGCAGCATTTGAAGGAAAACTGTTTGAGCCACCCATGGACTTTCAAATTTTTTTTTTAATTTCCTTTTGTGATTTTTTTTTTTTTTTAAATAAACCATGATGTGAACGTTGATACTCATCTGACACAGCAGTGATTTCCTAGCTAAAATGATTTGGCATTTAAATTCTAACCTAACCCAAAAGCCATGGCTACTCAAACTTGCCCGAAAGACTGGGAAATGATGTTCCAAGAGGCTTTAGAGAAATCTATACATTTCAAAACAAGATCTAAAGAAAAGCACTTTACCAGTTTCATAGAGTATTATCATAAAAAGCACACATACACACTTGTTCCCTTGAGAGTGTCTATCTGTAGCAGACATCACCTCACATTTCTGAGACTGGGCCACTAATCAAGCACCCAAGAATCTTCAGACTTTTATTGCTATTATTGTTCTTATTAATGCAGAAGTCTAAACACATAATATTGCCACCATACCTGCTTTTCCAATTGAAAAAATTGATCTCAACATCATCCATTGACTTCTGATGCAGGAAGCATGTCCAATGTATCACAACATACTAGTAGATTTTTTTTTCTATTTATGTCTTATGTTACATGCTGTAATGGGACATATGAACAATTTAAATCAAATTATGAAAATTCATGCAGTCTAAAAGTAAAATCAACAGGTAGGAATATGATAAAAAGCCTACGAGGGAGAACTGGAGCTATATCAGCTGACTGTCACTTAAAACTAACATTCATAATCTTCACAAATGGAAGTTCTTTTCAGCAGAGAAACAAGACAGCCAGCTTCCTGACTTGACTAACATTGTCTGATTCAGAATACTGTCAAAAACTGTCCCAGAGCATTCTAAATCAGGTTACCAGAGTTGCTAAACATGTTCTTTAAGTTACCAATGTGTCACAGATTAAAATGGGTAAACCAGACTTCATCTGAGTTTTTACAGTTGTTATGTAAAAGCAGGTGAAAAGACATTTTATATGCTCTTATATCCAATGAGGGAAATAAGGACTAAAAGGTGGTTAACAGAAGTGATGCGATCGCAGCCATCTATACAAAGATAGCTTTGGCAGGGCAGTTCTTTTATTCAGTGGACAAAGCTACGGAATGATTCAGAGCTTGTGAACCAATGCAAGTCAGACATAGGTCAGAAATCAAACATTACAACAAACAAACAAAACCCAATCTAACAGTGGTGTAGTTAAGCGGCAAGATTAACCTTGTTATTCCAAGCATCCCTGCATGTTGTGCAAAGAACCACTGTTCAAGTCCCTAGCAGATGAATCCACTCCATTGGGAAGACAGAAGTCTCAGCAGTTAGGATACATGTTTGTCAACTTCCCTCTCGTTTGACAGGGCAGCAGGCTTCCTTACAAACCCAACATAGGTCACTACCTTTAATTTGTGGGGCTTATGAGCTATGTACAGACGCAACATCAGGACATTCCTGATTAAACTTCTCTTTGCTAAGTGGAGGAAGAGCTTTTGTTGACCTGAAGTGACATGAATTGACAAGTTACCGAGGTTGAGGACTGTGAACAAACTGCAAGACCAGTCCCCAGGAACAATAACTTGTCATTCCTTCATCATTTTGGATCCTTGAGCTGAGGAACCAGATCTTGGTTAAGCCTCACTCAAATCCCATCAGAAATTACTCCTTTTTTTTTTTGAGTCTAGAATGTACAGAAAGTTTGTCAATATATAGAAAGCGGCCTTCCTCCTTGCCCCATACTTCCCTAAGGGCTCTTACTCAGTGAAATGGGGAAAAACTTAGTCCTAGACCAAATATTAAAATGCAACCTGTCACCACTAGCACTAGTCCAGACAGAAGGAATGAATTAACGATAGGCACCTGAGTAGAAAGAAGATGGACATTTTATGCCTTACCACGGAGAAAAAAAATTATGTTCTTTTGATCATGGCATCTTAGCATCTCTAGATAAATTCATGCTCCCTAGGGCATGGCCACACATTGAAAATGGACTGTGAACACATGCCAGAGAAAGCATGAGAACCAGGAAGAGAGGTACACCAAGAGGAAAGGGATCCTCAGCAATCCTTGCACATCACAACTCTGTTAGAACATCTAATTATCTCCACAGGCATCTATATCTATAAGCAATTCCACATCCTTGTTCTCAGAGTTGTTTCATCTTTCTTTTGGGAAACAAAGCATCTTCTTTTCCTTAAAATGAGGAATAAACAGCACAAATCCTCATAGTGAGTGCAGAGGATGGTGGAGTAAGGTCTGTAAGTCTCACTGTCAAGTGTAGCAGGTAAGCAGTAAAAAGCAGAAATGGGCATCAAAGGAACATACAGTATTGCTTTGAAAGCAAACAGATGAAGTACACAAAACACAGCCCAAAAAGCAGTGGACAATGAGTTTCTATACCCATCTGCTCTTAAAAAAGAAAGTGAAGAAGCTACAACACGCACTTGTGACTACTCTTCCACCTTAGTTTCTTCCTTTGAAGATGCACGCTTCCTGTGATCTTGAAAACATCTGTAGAAAGCTAGGGTTAAATAACACGAATTTTGAACAGCAGCAGCACTTGACAGAAGGGAACCCTTCTTTTGCTTTCAGCCAAACTCTGAAATCTCTAGTTGAAGAGGTCCTGGAACTGACGAGGTTGCCAACGAACACCACATTCAGGAGTAGGCAGGACTGTAGCAGGAACAGCACTAAGACTGCAGTAATTTTGCTGGGGTTAGGACCAGGGCACCCCAACTTTCTTGCACCAATTTAGGAAGGCAAGACCCGGGGAAAAAAATCTGGGCATTAGACACATCAGAGAAGCAGGCACCACTAGCAATGTTTTATTGATAAATAATGGTTAGAAGAAGAATGATCTTATTTATTCACATAAATCCTCAGTGTCACTATCTAGAAAATAAAAGTAATCTTTAGATTATATTCCCATACACAAGAAGGTTTTATTTTATTTGTATACAGAATCAAGTTAGCAGTTCCATAATCAAATTCCAGTAGAATTAACCAAAATATTGTTCCGCAGGGTACTGTACCATAACAATACTCAATTATTCATCAATGCTGGCAGGCCAGTAGCTCTTTCAAGACAATATGATTTATGGCTGAAGTACTTCTGAAACTGTCCTGGAAGATCACTACAGTTTGAAAAGGCTAATAAGAAACCCTCAATTTTTTAACAGCTTCCTCCAAGTTGAAATGTCTCCCTAACCTCTTCTCTTTTGGCGTGAGGTGAGTAGTGTTAAACTGAAGCAGAAAGGTACTCTAAAAACTCAGATTAACTTTGGACACATCCACTGTATGCTCTAATGAAAAAAATTCTCTCTACAGGTAACCAGACAGTCATAAGGAAGCTTTGCTTCCCAAAGCAATGAGAATATAATTACTTTAATTCACATAACAATTCTTTATAGAATTAGCAGAGGTGAAGAGAAAAGAAATTAATGTGTAGTCAGAAGTCACATCCAGTACCTTCCATGATATTTCAGCACATACAGAGGTAACCTGTGTTCTTTAGGTCCAAGACCACAGTACAGTAGTTCAGAATGAATACAATTTTATTTGTATTATACAAACTCAAGCATTTTGGGGGTAGTGAGAACTAAGACAACTCATAGCAATGTTAGGTACTCTCATTGTTAAAAAGTAATGCATTTTGTCTTGCTTTAGCTTCCATCCTGGACTGTGGGATAGTGTAATGTTAGGTTAAAGTCCTGTAAAACTTAAGTGCACCTCTGGGCACCTGTCTATGAATAGGTCCTCTCTCAACCTTCCTGCCTAAGTAGATCAAAGTGTTTAAGGTTTTCACAGATATTATGTATCCAAGAAATTGGCTGAAGGCTTTCTAGTTTTAAAGCACAGGCCAGAACTGGACACTAAGTTCACTAAGTCGTAGCAGGGCTCTGTGTTGAACCTCCTGTCTATTTCTGTAGGAGATGATCCAGTCACACTCAAAAGAATCATATCAATTCTCTTTGCATCTGCATTACATTTATTCATCAGGGTCTTATACAGCAAACGTAGACCATAGTACGAATTTACTAGTAGTGGATCACTGCCCTATATCTTCAAACAAAAGTGTTCATTGAAGTAACCTGTGAACATGAGAGTGATAGGCATTTAACATTTCTCATTAGATGTCAAAAGAAACTTACTTTAAAAATTATGTTCTATGAAAGCTCTTATTTCACTTAAAAAAACAAGAATAGATGGTGACAAAACACATTTGGTATTTAATTTTACTGACATCATACAGTAGCAGCAGGGAAGCATCATATAACTACAACACGAAGCTGTATGTCTGCCAACGTCGTATTAGTTTCTGCTTCTAAGTCTGCACCTGTTTAATTTCTTTCACTCACTGATGTATGATTCGCCGTTCTCACAGACAGGTGAATGATACAAATAATGCTCATTTTAACTCACACAAAGGTGTGAGAAAAGATCCCTTGCATTTTCTTTAGTTAGTTCTGCAACATGGGTTCCTTGGGAAAAAAACACATTACAAATCATTACTGTTGTAGCATGTGTCTGAAAAGTACATAGAAAAGTTAGGAGGATCATAAAGAAAATTAAGATTAAAATAAAAAAGTGCTCCGTGACACCAAGAATGGATACTCCATACATTACTGCTCACAATATAGAGAAAAAGCAAGAACAGAAACAGGTATTTGTATAAGTCAGCACACTCCTCCCCCGCATTTTGTAGGATTCAGAATTTACTGCACCATCTGTGAGAACTTAAGACATCATTGCAAAAATGTATCATCACTCAAGAGAATTTTAACCTAAGAATGCAACACAATCAGCTGTGATCATGGAAGTTTTAGGGCAAAAATCTTCTTCATTCTCACTCCTTTCAGTTTGTATTTGCCTTAGTCTTCAGATTACAGCAGCCACAAGAATTAATGCTAGCTGTACGAAAGAAAAACTGCAATCAGATATGTCACAGTCTAGGGGCATTTCTAAGACAGTCCTCTTTAAATAATCTTTGGAAACAGGGAAGAAACTGATCATATAATCTTTTACCAGTTTATGCCTCTCATAACAGTAAAGTATTATATTCTCTTTTAAAAGTCAACATATAGTGCCCTTGGATGGCCTTATGTAGCATGACACACAGCACCGCTGCTTCACTTAAAATCTGGCCCACGAAGTATGGTAAGCTTCCCTACAGCTAGAAAACAGATTTTAATACTGCAGTCATTGAAAAAAGAAAAAAAAAAAAAAAAAAGGAGGGGAAAAAAAAGCTACTATCCCAACAATTGAGATAGTTTTGTGCAGAACTATAACACACTTATAATACTATAAACAGTACTGTGTAAATACATAGCATTTGCTTTTGCATCAATTCTTCCTAAATTCGAGTAGCCATTTTCTTAAGAACTCTCCAGCCTTTAAAGATCATGAAGGAAACTAAATCATTTTATATTTATCTTGAGGGAGATAATCAGATACTACTCATTTCTGCAGATTTAAAAATCAATTGCACCAAAAGTTTTTCCAGAAACACACAATAAATAGTAAAAGTAGAGCCTTGTGTATTTTCAGCTCATCCATGCAGTCTATTTTGTGGTATACACAACACACTGCCAGAGGCATCCTCCTGGTGACAGAAAATACACCTAATGACATACTTCTCCATGTAATTTATGCACTAAAGTCACAGACATACATAGACATATGTATTTATAAATTTAAAACAATTCTTTTAAACCACAGAAAGGATGATTGGGGGAATGTTTCCACTTGATACTTAAGGGAATGCTTGGAGCTTAATGGAAGGGATATATAAAATAAGTCTTTGTGTACTAACTAGATTTTTCTAAACTTCGACTGCACTACATAGAACTAATATTTAAAAGCTCTTTAGCATAACATTTATCACATAAATCATAGCACTACAGTAAGCAAAAAAATTGTTGAAAACTTTGCTCTTTCTGAATCTGACCACCTAGATGTTCTCTTGTAGCAGTAATTCACAAGCACGTGCCTGCTAACTAAAACCAAAGAAATTAATGACACAAAGCAATAGGCTTTAAGATTGGTGGTAAAATTGCAAGTATCTGCTTGACTACATAAAGTGACAGTTTCATCCATCTTCTTTCAAAGCTTCCCTTGAATGGAACATTAAACAAATATGGACTTACTGCTCAAGTATTTGTCATGTCAAACAAGATCATTTCCTAAATCATTCTTACTTATACTCTTCTTTTGTGAACTCTTGGTTTCCAAAGAATTACAAAGCCGAATTCTAGAAGCATTATTATCCGTAGAAGAATAAAATCAAACAAAATCTCTGCTTAGGTTGATTTGCAGTCTTTTGTTTTTAAACTTACTCAAATATATTTAAACTTAGGCACACTGGAAAGTACAACCAGAGAAACTGCCGCCTGTTAACATGAAATTTTGGTATCTCAGAATACATAAGTGACTGTCATGGACTCGGAAGTTCATCAAAGAGATGATATGCAGATCCTAAGAGATGCTACAGCACAACAGAAAATTCTGTTAATATTTCTGCTGCAGCATGAAGTTTTGCTTTGTTTGCAGCTTCTCCAACAGGATAAAATGCACTTTATTCACAGCATCTTTTACATCTACAGTGATCTCAAAACCATTTCCAGCTCAGTTCAACACATCATTCTGTTAGATTTGCCTCTGACAGGTAAATAAAACTGCCAGTATGATTAAAAACAGCTAGCACAAGCCTATGTTTACATATACACTCCTGGCCTATACTTTTGTTAAGCTCAGTACTGTTTTGAACAGTCTACAGTATGGTTGATTCCTGATTCAAAAGCCATCATAAAAAAACCCAACCAAAAACCAAACCCTAAATGAAAACTAAGCTACCTTCCTAGTAATCTAATAACAGTGATGCAAAAGTTATGGGAATGACCACATCTCTCAAAAATAAATGGCTATGGAAGCAATTAGTTCCTTTCGTAACAAAATAGGATTTCAAATCCTCATTCCTCCAAATGTTAACCATTCACAAATCACTCTAAAGATTTAATTCACAACGTGTGTTAAGTTTTGGGAAAGCTTGAACTAAGCTTAAAAAAGTGTCCATTGGAATCAAAGGAAATATAGACAGTTTGGCCAAAACTTGAAATAGTGAATTATGTGTAGTAAAGCATACATTAAAAGGTGCATATGCCTTATTATTCACCAGAAAACAGCTTTGAAAATGAGTCTGCTTCACTTCTATTTTAGACTAAAATACGGAATCTGTTATAGTAGTAGAGACTACATAGCAATTAGAAACTTCATTACATTACCTTATAAAAACGCAGGAAAACTCCAGTTTCCTCAGAAACTGAAGCCAGTTAGTACAGACTGAAGTGTAGTTACTAGAAAACTTAGTTCTCGCACACTTTCATCAGTAGATATCAGAACACTACAGTGAAAGCCAACATCGTTAGCCCTCCTCTGCAGACAGAGAGGTAACACTCTACTCAAAGTACTAAACATCTGCAGTGAAATCAAGAGTAAAACTCATGTCTGTCAGGCAAGGACTCCTAAAGCGTCACAGAACATGACCCCATCATTTGCATGGGTAAGCAATACATTAAACCCCAACACTCTTTGCAGAAAATTTTTTACTAACTTCAGACTTTTATCTAATAAAAATTGAAAAGGATTTATTTTTACCTCACCAACATTCACAACATGATGAATAGAAAACCACTTGAAGGAGTGGATGATTTTAACATCAAAATTGAAAACAATTAATTTATATGTATGTATATGCATACACACACATAAATACACACATGCTAATATCAATAACACTACAAACCTATTCTCAATACTTAGTAGGGTGCAGCAGGGAAATTATTGGAACTGCATATTTAGCATTTCATAGAAAAAAATCAAACAGGAGCCTCTTATTTGAGGAAATATCCAAAGAAAGCAGTTGTGAAACTGAAGTCCAAGGGCCACCTTCGTCCCTTATTCTCAAATTGTCTTCCTCACAATTGCTTGCCTGTATGGAAGTGATTAAAAGAGTAAATATGAAACAACTATTGATGCATAAACAAAGTTTCACCCAACGATTAGAAGCCTCAATACAAATAATCTCTAAATTTTGGCTCTAGAAGTCAAATTACTACAAAAGCAGTTACAGGTATGTATCTGTTTCTGAATGTGGAAGAAAAAAAATTACTAGGAGGCAAACTGGAAATAGCCAAGATCAGCAGAATTATTGTATCAACTAAATAAAACAAAGGGGCATATTTATGATACATACACTTTAAATGAGCAAGATCTTAGAGTTAACGATCACAAACTTTTATTTTGTGCACAGATTTCATAATATACCCATTACGTAATCCTAAATAGTTACTGTCCACATTTTCTGAAAAAATCTGACATCTTTGAGGTGTATGCTTTGAGAAGCCACTATCAGCATAAAAAAACCCCACCCAACTGGTAGCATTAGACTTGCAATATATATATATATACACCCAGAACTTTAAGAAGTGGGGAGAGAGAGGAGGGGGAAAGGGCTTTTGTACCTTCTTCTGTTACAATGATAAATGATTTGCTACCAAGGGAATACTTGGGTTAGTATTATGCATTTTAATCCATCTACTTTCTTTCTTTTTTTTTCTTTTTAAACGTCTTCATCAAATCATAACTTTTTGGCTCCAATGTTTCCTCTAAGCAATGGAGTAGCTATATTCTCTAGGTATCAGCAACATTTTTTGCAGCAGATTTAAAGCAGCCTGAAGAACACATTTTCATAGAATTTTCCCAGTCCGTCACTTCTGATAGACTGAGCATTTTGTAGTTCTCATTGAACAGGCAATGAAGCACAGGCACATCCTGATTCCAGATTATGAGAACTCTGTAACACGTAACAACTGTAGTACAGCTAGTCTATGCCGCTTTTTTTTTTCCCCTGGCAACCGGGCTCTCCCATATCAACGTTTCTGAGGCTGTTCAGGCTCGTTCCAAATTCACTCTCAACTCTGGTTTACTGTAAAATAAATCCAATCCCGCGTGCTACGCACACCTGCAGGGATTTCAAAGGGCCTTCGCGATTACAGAGATGGGGGCTTCACTAGCGCTTCCAGCTCCTCTAAGGGAACAGCAGCCGCAGAAGGGCCCGCCAGCTCCCGGCAGTACCACCACAGAGGGTGCCGGTCTCAGCCCGCTTCAACCGGCCAAGCCCACCGTGCCAGTTATTTCGTGCCTCGCTCGGCTGAGCAGAAGACCGAGGCACAGGCGCATTCGCCCTGCCTACCAGCAAGCCAAAATTACACTAGAGACTCAGACTCGGGTTACGCGACGACAGCTTCTGGCAGAGAAGGCTGGAAGCGGAGCAACCCCGGCGGAGCCGGGATCGGTCTCCGCAGCACAGCCGCTGCCGCCGCTTCCCGGCGGCCCGCGTCGCGGCTCGCCCCCCGCGACAGCCGGCCGGCCGCAGAGCCGAGCCCGAGCCCTCGCCCGCTGTGGCACAGGCCCGCGGCCGAGCCCCGCGCCGCGACCGGGCCGCCCGGCCCGCGGCCGCCGCCCCTGCGGGGCCCTGTCAGGGCGCCAGGACCCCCTTCCCAGAGAACGGCCTCCGTCCCGCCCGGCAGCCGCCGCGTCGGCCCTCGGGCCAGGCGCCCGCTAGCGGCGCGCCGGCCCACCCGCCGCTCACCTGGAGCTGTCAGCGTCTTTCACATGGCGGGTCACCGGCCCGGCCCGGCCCGTCTCCTGCCCGCTCCCACCGCCGCTTCCCGCCCGCTCCCACAGCTACTCGCACCCGGAACCGATTCCACTGGCGGCGCTTCCGCTTCCTGCTGACGTGCGCCGGCAGCGGGCGGGGGAGCTCCCCGCGCACCGGGAGCGGCGGGCAGGAGCCGGCCCCTCGCCGCCGCGCCGCTCAGCCCACCGGGCCGGACGCGCTGCCGGCGGCCGCCGAACGTGGGGCCCGCACCGCGGCCGGGGAGGGCCGGCGTCCCCCGTGCAGCACGAAGACAGACGGGAGTTAAAGCCTTTGCTGCGGTCGGTGCGTACGCGGGCAAATCCGTCCCTGGGGCTCTCACGGTGCTTGGCTTCCTAACGTAACGAGCATTCAGAACGGTGGAGGATTTAAAACAAATGAGAACAAAGGCGTCAGAGATTACTGTGAGCAGCTCAGCATGACACCAGAAGCGTTCCTCTCCGGAGGGGCACGCTCTCCCGCCTTTGGAGACACCGGTCGTTTCTGTCCCGCAGCCTCGGGCACGCCTCAGGCGGCACACCCGTCTGGGTGCACGGAGACGCAGCGAGGAAGCTTTTAGGAGAGGACCACCCCCCAGCTGTGAACTACCACCTTTACTGACCACCCTAAGCGAGGAATTAAAAAGTTGACTCGTGCTACACTGCCCTTGTAACTTAGACAAATCGCTTTAGCAAGCATGCACGTGTTTTTTGAGCTTATCTTGCATATGCCTGTAGTTCACCTTGGGCAACGACTCACTGTTTTACCAGACAGTTCACGTGCTGCTCGATAAAAGTCAGTGACCGCTGCCAGTAGGTGCCGCTGGGATATCCACGTGGTCTAACTTTGGACATCACCTTTTGTCTTCAGGAGGTACGTCTTTATCTCCCCATAAAACATATGGAAGACAGTCTTCAGAAATGAGGTGTTGAATGGTAATCAGATAAAGTAGCAGCCGGGGGGGGGGGGGCATCCTGACCAACGCATAAATAACAAAGTTAAATAACAGATGCACCAATTGGTATTTGTTCACTCATATCAAAGAAAATCAAAGACTGATTCTGAACAGAGAGAGTACTTCGGGCTTGTTCTTATGTGTATTCAGTAAGCATAACCCACAGCAATAGCAAATCAATTTGCTTGTACCATATTCCGTTTAAAAGTTGCTGAAGACCGAGGAGTGTGTACACAAATATTGATTTCTCCAGGAATTAGCTGAATATGTTAAATGAGTGAGCTCATTTTTCGTTTAGATAGCAAGCATTAAGCTGCTGAGTAAGAAGCATCAGCTATGACAGTTCCATGAGGACTAATAGATGGATGCTGGGCAAAGTCATTCCATTCAAGTACCTAAATTTGGTCAGGGAGAGGAGGAATTCACACAGGAAGATAATGGAAACTTAATCTTTAATACTTTTTCACAGTATGAAATTTTTCATACTTGGACAAGAAAAAAAAATCTACACGTTATCTGTACCTCCTTCAAATTTATCTGTAGGCTTTTGGGGCATGCAGTTGCTGCTACTATGAAGCGAGTGTTCTGGAATTTTCCTATCAGCCTGTACATTCTGTATTGTAACTTCAGAGATGACCATTCTGCAAAAAACTGTTATAGTAACTCCTGTTTGATAAATTTGGACTAACATGGGAACCAATTACCTAAGCACCAAAGGAATGGGCCCAATTCCACAAATTCATAAACTTACTGTGTTATAAAAAAATCAGTTTTTAGTTTAGTGTTTTCTTAGGCTAGGCTGGCATGTTCTCAATATTTCAAGAAGACACATTACTAGATACACTTTTTCTTTATATATTTAATAAAGTTATATATCAACAACTTTTGGATTTGTACTTGTTTGAGCACTTATCGTTTTGGCAAAAGTGAAATATTAAATACTAGTACTAGACATGCATTCCTTTCATTCAAGCTTAAGAAAACATTTACAAAGTTGACAGATAACATTTATTAAAACATGTTATACAAAAAAGGGGCATGGGACTCTTCTATAAGAAGAAAATATTGAACAGTAACATTAAATTAAAACCATGCTGTACAATTAGGACAGCAATATTTATAGACAAAACTATCCAACCTCTGCAATACAGGCATAACATCTCACAAAATATCAAGATATGCAAATTTACTATAAATGACTTGTTTAGAATAAAAACTTATAGCTCATTAAGGAAGATTCACTTGACTTGCATAAACAGTTACATTTCTGGAAGAAATATGGAATCCCATGAATAATAAAAAAAGGAGCAGCAATCAACAGACACAGGCTTCAAGCAAAAATCGGAACTTACAATTTAATCACATTAAAAATATACCATTTTGTTTTCCAGCATCTTCCCCTAGGGCACTGACAGTTTACAGCTTATAGCTAAACAAGCCTAGCTATCCAATGAAGCATTTAAATGATTAAAAAAAAAAAACAAAAACAAACAACAACTTTCCTTTGTTGTTTTGAGAAAGGTTCTAATTCTGTTAAAGCAAAATACTCAATACACTGCTGTAGGCTCTCATAATTCAGAGACGGGTCACCTTTCTGGCACCAAAGTGTTGGGATTACAAGACCTGACATGCCTCCCTTTTTTCTGCCTCAGTAACACAGGGACATCAAATATTCTTTTTATTAATGAGAAACCCAGTACATTAGCCTTTGATCATCTGCCTTGCTTTCGATACAGGACAAAGTTACTCAGCCCCAGAAACACCTCAGATGAAAAAAAGCTAAGACCAAAAATTGTACTGACAGTACCTTCTAGAGTCTACCTGCTCACCCATAAAACAAATAAGGTAATGCTTTAAAAAAACCAAAACCAACAAAAAACCCCAACAGTGGTGTGTGAAACAGGAACCTTCTCTCTCAAGAGGGTCAGATACACACCTAAGCAGACATATAACCCTGCTAATAGTTGAATTTTTCAGAATGGTACTTACACAGATTCCATGGTAATTAACATCTTAGGTACAAAATAGAATGAAAAGAAACTTAGCTGTAGTATCGTTAAGTGTTCTTACCACTGATTGGACAATGAATGGCTTCACAGTAGCAGGAAATTCTGAAAGCCTCCTGTGTGTACAATGATTCTGGTTTTCAGAAGACATTCACTTTACTACAGCCAACAGCGAGCAATATAAAAATGCACAGATGTTTCTAAGCCATATCATTAAAGGTGATGAAGCTTAAGGGAAGATTAATGAAATTCATTATACACATATGCATTCATATTATATATATATAAGGATCGCTTCCCTCCTCCCCACAAACAAGAAATAATTTCTTGTATCTTGAACGAGACCACTTCATTAGCAAAGATTAAGAGCCTGACAGAAGCTGCATCTGCATATCTTGATTTACTATGTACATCTGTATTGGCCATAAATTGCAGGGTTTTAGTAGTAGGGGGCTGCAAGGGTGACATGTGGCAAGAGGTTGCGAACTGCAACCTGTGCTAGTCAAAAGAGATTCTAGCCTGCACTGAAGTGGATGTAAACAATCCACTGCATGCCAAAACTTCAACCAGAGGTTCACACAGTGCCTCTGCTTGAACATACTCTAAGAAAGAGTGGCAGCTGCTAGCAAGAGGTACACGGAGACACATAAGGAGAAGATACTCCTGGGGAAACACATTTGGAAACACATGCAGAGAAACTTAAGAGCTGCTCTTGGGACAACACATGGAGAAGACATTGAGAACATGTATAGAGACATACCCACAGAAGGACTCACTACGTGCCTGAGAGGATTCACTTCTGAGGGGACTTTGGCCTATAGCTAAGCCATGCCAGAGCAGGTACACCTCTGAAGTAACCGAGGCCCATAGGAGACGCAAGCTGGAACAGGCACATCCCTGAAAGGACTATGGCTCAGCATCACCATGAACAGTGACACTGACCAGCCCAGAGCAGCAGAGGACACCCACTAAGAAATGAAGAGCGTCAGACAAGCCAGTATGCATTATGAGCCCAAACTCCTGTGTGATCTGTCACCTCACTAAAAGAATTGGCATAGGCTGAGTGCAACTCTCGGTGAAAACAAGGAAAACAGAAGCAGGGAGGAAAGGTGTTAGGCTTAAGTTGAGCCTGAGGAAGGGGGAGGAAAGATGTTTCCTTAAGTGTTTAAGTAATTTTTTGTTACCTTTTTTCCCCCCAATACCTGAATCGGCAATTAGCAGTTTGTCAAAGGGCAATAAATTAAATTGAGGAAAACCACCACAAGTCAACTGTTTTGCCTGTGATAAGCAAAAGTAAGGATTATAGACATGTATCTCAAGCTTCCCTCAAATCATCAATCCTCTCAACTAGATCTCATGACAGTCGTATCAGTATTTTCCTGCAATCAATTGGTTTCATGTAAATTAATATCAGAATGCCAAGCACTACAAAATCAGTGGAGCAACTTTTGTTGGACTTTCAAGACAATGTCATAATATGGGGTAAAACAGTAATAGGCAAATATTAAAAAGTTACTATTCATGCTAAGTCATTAAAAAAGGACATGGTTCTATAATATGATCTACTGGACCTGTTATAAAACCTTTAAAGTGTCTCTCGCAGTACATTTTATTTTAAAGCTTTATTTCAAAGTAATCTAACTGCAAATATGAGTAATGTTCAACTTTGAAATGTCCCATATAAAAGTCATTCCAAGCTGGTAAAAGAAACAGTTTTGCTGGCAGCTCTGTAGGATGGTCTGGGTTTAACAAATAATTTCTTGCTTGACCATGGTTTTCAGCCTGGTGTTTCTGACCAGCCTTATTTATGGTTAAATGGGAAGAGGCACCCTTAACCTTTTTATGCAACACTGAAGTGACAATTTGAAAGGGGTTGAGAACTAATGTAATATACAAGATCATCTTTGAAATGAGTATGAGAATACCTTCCCTCAAATGTGATGATGGTACTTGCAGAAATGACACCCTGTATGTAGTAAGGCCTTGGAGAATGGAAAAATAGGGCCACTGAGTGCAAGAACCCTTTCCTCTACACTCATGTAAACAGGCAAGCATTATAATTTTTTTTTTTTTTTAATATTAAAAAAGACAGTGTTAGCAGTGTGGAAACAAACCATAAAGGGAATATAATTTCTAAGTTTAAAAAACATACTTATAAAGTTTTACGGTTTGTTTTTTATTTTTTTTTTAAATACAAAGTGCTTCTATACATTAAGCAGGTTACAGTGTTAGTGAGCAAATCCCTGTTTAGTTACCTTGATTACAAGGGTTATATATGGCCACCATGGTATATTGTAGAGTTCAATTAAGTGCTAAGAATAGGAACTCTGTGGTGCTGACCATTCATGCCCATTGCCAGCAATGGGTTCATCATATTTGGGAATATCTGTTTTAACAAAATTCCATATGAAAAATATCTGAAGCATTAGAAGATTAAGAATTAAGAGCCTCTTAAAAAAATTAAAGTTTGTAAGTAGAATGCCAGAAAAGAAGTTACAGTAATTACAGCCCACTGAGTAGTAAACCCCCCGCTTGTACCAGACATTCATGTTCAGGATACAGTTCGGCTGTATCTTAAGACAATTTGTAACAGGGAGTTCAAAAAAGCATCTTAGTAGTAATTATCTTTGTGTGTTTTTCCTTGTAATGTCACCATACAGGGTCATCTGTTTAAGTACATTATCCTGCATATTGCAGTATCTAAAACATAAATTGGGGGCAGAGAGGCTTAGGCCTTCGATGCTGGTTAACTTTTTCCCCCATGTTACCAGCACTGTACTTGGACATCACCCCTTTCTATTACAGTCTTTGTATGCTCTAAAGGCTCTTTCCTTTTCTATAATATGTTTCAGTAAACTACAAAGAAGGGTTAATTGCTTTTGCATCAGACTGCATTAAGCTTTCAACCCCAAAATCCTGTTGCCACCTTTACAAATGATGCATTCACTCTACCTGCAGAGCTGGCAGCATCTCTCAGAACTACAAACACTCCTCCATCTATCTCTAAGAATGAGAGCCCAGCATATAGATCCTCACCCTAAAGAAGCAGAAGTGCCACTTTCCCAGCAAAAATCCAGACTTCGGACATGAGCATGGTACCATGTTCTGCAGTACCATTAACAGATCCAAATACCATACTTTCTACTTTTTTTCCCACAAGCAACTTTGTTTGAGGAGGTAAACAACTCTGGCTGCTTGTGATCACATGTAACCAGTCACAGTAGTTCAGTACCAAGAATCTGTATTATGGTTCTTACTATTCAAAGAGTAAAGAATTAAAAGTATAAATACCTATCAATGACTAAATAATTTTCCTAAAACAGGTTTCTAAAACTATATAGAAGTTCTCAAAGAAGTTTTTGTACCAATAAAAAGTCAATTCATGAATCCACAGAGTTTGGTACTTGCTACTGTAGTAAGCCACAAAAATCTGAACAGAAAACTACAGTTTAAATGTTTGATTGGTTTGGGTAAGTTCCAAATGTTACATCTTATTTCTTTTTTTTTGACAAGCCATACTTATTACACACACTTCTAGAAGCTCTCACGGTGTAGCAATCAAAATCAAGTCAAGCCAAGAGTCATACAGCATTAGACCCTAGAGGAGCAAAGACAAATTATACTTAATACAGATTGAAGTTTATATAGTGCTCAACTATATTTAAGTGCTTTAGAGATTCTAAATAGAAATCAGCACAAAATTAGACATTTGTTTTACTAAAGATGGATAAAAAAATGGAAGACAGATAAAGGAAAGCCAAACCATCTTTAACACAGCCTTTCATTAAGCAATACAGCAAAGGCTATTTAATGATGTACACTATCTAATGATGCATGTTAAGTATGTTGGCAGTCTCCAGTTTGAGGTGGAATTCTAATTTTTTTTCATTAAAACATGAATCATATAACCTGGTTTAGTCATCCTAGTTCTCTTTTCCACTAAGTAGGGCTACTTGAATTGCTGCTTCATCTATGTATTTGAAGGATTTGGGTCAATTTAGAACTGGGTTTTACTGTGAGTTTAGAAGACTTAGAAAAACAACAGGGCTTCTAAATACTGCTGTGATTACAATCAGTGTCACAAAGACCTTACAGACCTCACTTTGCAAGCACCTTTCAGATTAACCATTTGCGCTTCACACATTGAACACCTGGAGTAATACTGTGGAAAATAAAAGTTTGGTCTGCTTATACCAGCATAATCATTAGAACTTGTTTTTTTGAGAATTTACAATAGCAAGTACCAGACATTATTTGCATAATTAGTTTATTTTGCTTACTCTACTAAACAAATGCAAGCCCTAATGTCTTAGTTCATCTCAGTAGTACTCTGCTCAGCTTTAGAAGCTTGATATGACTTGGTACAAGAGGTCACATGCCGATGAAAACTGTCCCGCCACATAAATCTTTTCCCACAGATGTTACACTCATATGGTTTTATGCCTGTATGAATTTTCATATGGCCTACAAGATGGTGTTTCATTTTGAATTTCTTACCACAGACACCACAGCCATAAGGTCGAAGACCAAGGTGCATACTCATATGCCGATCTCTCTGACTTTTGTGGGTAAAGCTTTTTCCACACTGACAAGGATACAGCTTATCAGCATGTGAGAATCCAGTGAGGGATGTTTCTTCTTTAATTCCTGTAGCCATTTCAATGCCTTCACCATAGCCTGCTGCAATCATAAGATCCTGTCTGTGGGCACTTAAATTTCCATCTGCCCTTTCACCAGAAAATTCTTCCATAGAAGAGCCATAGAAGTCAACTTGTTCATCATAATTACTTTCATCTGCCTGTTCATCAAATTCTGCTTCCATCTTTTTGTCACCTATATGAAAGTCTTCAACACCCGAAGACTGGATTGAATGATCCGCCTGAATAGCATTCATGGATTCAGAAACTTGGTGCTCATCATAAGGATTATCCACACCTTCACAGTCTTGTTCAAATCTTTCTGGTTTCACATGGATCCACCGCTTGTGAGACATGATGCTGGGTTTGCTATACATAGGTCTGGTATACTGATACTCTGCACTATCACTAGTTCCTTCTTCGCCATCCTGACTTGTCATTCCAGTGCTAAGTCTATCATGTTCTGTTGAAGAATTACTGGGAAGGTACTCATGTTCAGTTAGTTGACATGACAGCTCATCTTTAGAGCTCTCTTCTTCATTTTCGCCATCCCTTAGTTCCTGCACTTTGTGGAATTCTGTCTGTCCTCCAGAGCCAAGTTCAAAGGTTTCAACAAGGCCATTGTAACTACTACTGCTTGGAGACTGATGATCACTGCCATGATTCATCTTCTGACACAGAACTGTTGGGTTCCCCTCTAGCACTTCAGTGCATTTATCCACTACATGCCACATCTGAAGGAAACTTGCTGCTGTCAAATAACTAACAATTTCTGGAGCAGGCATTACCAGCCGACCTGTATAGGTAGACAGAAGAATGTTTTCAAATACTCTTGGATTCATCACATCAGGCAGGACTATTCGCCTGCTGTTTTTTAGGAGAACCTGATCACAGAAGTAAGGTGAACTAGCTGCAAGAACAGCTTTATGGGCTCTGAAGAGGTGGCCCTGAACTACAATGGACACATCACATAATTGTCCTTGCTGGCGCTGCTGGTTTAACTTCTGCAAAATGGTGCTAGAAAAATCTGGAAATTCCACTCGAAAAGAGCTTGACCCAGACTCCATTTCATTACAAATTTAGTGTTGTGCTGCAAGAAAAAACAAAACAAAACAAAAACAAAAAAACAAAAACAACAGAAATTCTGCTTAGTAAAGTATTGATCTTTCCATTTCCTTCTACACTTTTTCTTTTTTCTTTAACAAGTAACACCTAAGCAGACTCATACGGAACTCAACCCAACATTTTCTGGAGCCTATGTTACTGCTATGCTTCTATTTCTCCCACCCCACCTCATTACTCTCTTTTCCAAAAGTTGTACTGAGGCCACAGATTGCTATGTCAGCACATTTAGTTGTGTTTTTTTCTGTCCAAGAGGACTCGGCAACAATAGCAGGAGCTACAAACAGCATGTTACCCAGTTGAGATAGATTAAGCATTTCAAGCCTGAGTTTAGGATAACAAAACCAGTTATTTGATGAAATTATAGCAGTAGAGTTCTAACTCCAGGATGTCCCAGAGTTTATAACAGCACATGAAAGATTCTGCATTTCAACTGCCAAGAAAACATCTCATTGATCCCCCAATAAAGACTGATTGTACTCTTATGAAATATTCCACTTTAAATGAAGTTTTCAAAAGCCAACATATTGATTCATACAATGACAAAGGCTGCATAGACAGAACCTACTGAGAATGAGGTTTATGACTCTTCTAGTGGTATTTCCCTGTCATTTTATTAACTGAAAGGTGGAATAGCAACATCTTGTACAGTTGTAGGACTATAATCCAATCTTTTAATTCTGAGCTTTTTCAGATGTTATTATAACATTCCTTACTTAAAGAAAAACCTTACAAAACTTAAAATGTTAATCAGGAAAGTGATACCTCTGCTGTACAGAATTTTTTCTGTGCGTACCTTGTATATATGTAACAATGCAACAATTATATGCTAGAAGCTCAGGTAAGAGCTCACAGATTTTAATGTTTGTATTCCCACAGGATCCATATGTCTTACTACAATGTTAAGTCTTTTAAGGAGTAATACAATTCTTTAAAATGTCTACTTTAAATTTTAAATTGAATTTGAGACAAATTTGCATGTTATCATCATTAGAAATAATGACAGAAATTTAAATGCAACTATGAAAGACCAACATTAGCTGCCTGAATAAGTTAAACTCATGCAATTTTTCAATTTGATAATGCATAAATTGAATACAATGGAATTCCAGAAGAGCCATAGAATAGCAAGCAGTTTTCCTCTGTCAAGTTCTGTTTCTCCTAAGTGGTAAAGTGTCAAAGTTTTAATAGATGGGGCTGCAGACCTGAGAGAGAATACTTAGTAAATTAGGAGATAGTGTATACATACAGAGTTTAAAGCACTTTGTTAATACAGTGCAAAAATAGAATTTGCATTACAAACAGTTGGAGGACTCCAAAATGAAAGTACGTCTATAGAATACAGAATCTAGAAAATATGATTATGAATCCCTGCTACAGAGAGCCTGTACAATAACAATAGTACTTTCTGTACAGTTATGTAACCATCAAAAGAAAACTGTTCATTTGGTGTACTGTGTTAAAATGCTGGCACATTGGCACAAATGTATGACTACTAAGTGCAGAAAAAGCAGCAGTGCTTGCTTACAAAAGGCAGACTACACAGGAGTGATTATGTAAACCACTCAATGTTTAATCAACAGCTCATGGTTGCATAATCCCTTCCTTACCAATCTGATCTGTTTTCCAACTCATATTCTTGACAACTCTCCCCCACTCCCCAAAAACCTCAGTGTTCTGTCTCCAAAGTTTCAGAGCTAGAGAAGGATGACAAGCATATGGAGCACAGGTGAACACAGACTTCTCACTGTTATCTTACATAAAGTTGGATAGGTTTTCTATAGAAGAGAGAGCATGGGAGTCAGAAAGCCATCAAGACTTTTCAATAAATACAGGCCCAAACTCCTTGTAAACTTTGAAACTGGCATCTTCTGCAGACCTGTGAATATTATGCTTTCAAATTTCCTTTTAATTTTTCACTAGAAGTATGGTATCAATCCAACTCTCTTATGAAGGTGTGTGAAGAAAACAGACTGGGAAGAATAACCTGCTATTTATGAAACCCATGTGTAAACATAAATAATCGCAGCAACACAGTCAAAAGAAAAAAGGTACCTTTTTTGAACAGTTTCCTTCCTTCTTCAAATCTTACACTAATTTCCAATGCTGGGTAGGAGGAGGAACTGAAAGGACTGGATAAAGCTCCCATTGGGGGACAGTCAAATTACGAAAAATTTTGTAGTTGAGCACCATAACTGTGCTGTATACAGTCATGTTCACTTTTACGTTTTCATAAATCGTTACTGTTTTAATGGTTGAAACAACTGGTTAACTTAAGAGGTGTTTATCAACCATCTTGAGATCCTCAGATTTAAGATGAGAATCAGTCATAATTTTAATCTTTTTTTTAAAACACTTGGTGGCACAAGGCAGTTTTCCTACAAATACTGCCTCACATGAATCAGGGGTGAGCTGTTACATTCTGCTGAAACAGTAACCAGGATGCATCAACTGAGGAAACAGACTAAAACTTGCAAATCTAGCACACAACTACTTTCAAGTGCTTTGACTAACAGTGTTAAGAAACAGGAAAGCCCTTTTTATCACAAAGCATTACTCCTCAGAGAGTCCTCAACTTCAGCCCTCACAGCTTGCTTTAAGTATTTGACAAGCTAAAAACGATTATGGATATCCTTGAACAAGCTTCTTGAGATGTATTCATAAAAGTATATGGGAATTTCACATGAAAGTGCAAAACAGAAAATAAGACCATTTCTCTACCTTTCAAGTGAAATAAAAAGTCTTGGGACAGTCATCAACTCACCAGATGTGAATTACCAAACTGTCATACCTCAGGTGTAAATGTGGAATTTGGATTGAACGCTACTACATTTATAACCACTTTTAGCTAGTCTCAGAACAATCTGTATGAACATTCAGAAGTCTGAACATTCAGAATTTTATTTAGTAAACCCAATGGACTATTAGAAACAGCAGATTTTTAAATTACTTCCTTGGAAAAGGAATCTCTGAAAAGCTTGCAGTTCAGCTGATGATCTTCAAGTTGTCACCTACATAATAGCAGAAGACCACCTCTAAATCTACTGTCTTCAGCACCCCTCAGTTTTTTTCCTCAAAGCATCAGTCCTGCTATGTACCCATACAACCAATCCAATTCAGGAGACCAAGTCAGCTACTGATGTTTTCCCAGAGAGCAACAGAATACTATGCCTGTCAGTTCAATTGTTAATTTTTCCTACCACTTTGCTTAAAACAACTTGACAACGTTATTTCAGTATTTCAAACAGTCATCTTACACCTAGTGTACATTACATAATACCTACATTTTAAAAAAAATAATTTTTTTTATTATGCAGATGCAGTTCTTCACCTCCTTTCAGAATATTCTCAGATTTTAGACTATATTTTTCAACACTTGCCTACAAAAAAATATAAGCCTTTAGGATATGTTCAGCTGAAATTTAAGAGAGACATGTCTAGAGACCTTACATAATTACTGCTAGTCTAAACTGCCATCTTTCAGCAAGGGCTCGGCATACCACCACAGAAACAATTCCAGGCGGGAGCAGACTTTTGTGTATTTTAAGTTCTCATGAAAACCAAAGCCATCAAACATAAGTAAAATATCTTCTACTAATAAAGCCACACATGTCAAGAAAACTTTGTTTTTCCAAAGAGGTTTCACTTCCTGCTTTTACTACCTGTTCTGTTTCTGCATTTTCTTTATCCCCAGCTCATAAAGAGCAAAATCCTTCTACTTCCCTTAATAAAAAAAATAATTAGCCTCCATGCTGCAACACCGAGCAAGACACACAAGGCACACGTCAGCTGCTTAAAAATAAAATTACTTCAAGAAGCACTAGTGGGCAGTTCCCTCAGTTCGCCGCACGCAGAGCTTCCGAAGAAATTAATCTCTTACACCTGCCACGGCAGCACCTCAAACGCTACAGCACCCGCTGCCGCGAGCGCACCGGCGGGGCCCTCTCCGGAAGGCGCGGCAGACCGCGGCCGCAGGCTCGGCCCGGCCCGGCCCCGGCGACGGCGCCCCCCGCGGCCGAGCGCCGGGCGGACCCGCCCAGCGGCGCTGCCTGGAGCGGGCCGGGGCCGGGTCCAGCACCCGCCTCCCGACCACCCACCCGCGGCTCCGCCGTCTGCCGGCGAGGGCCGCCCCAGCCGGCAAGCGGCGCGGCGGGGAGAGGGACGGGCCTCGCTCGCCGTCCCGCCCCAGAGCGGGCCCGCGGAGCCAGGCCCGGCGGCGGCGCGGCCTCCCGCGGGCCACGAGCGGGCCGCGTCTCACCTGCGGGCCTCAGAGTCTCTCGCATAGCGGGATACGAGCCCGGCCTCAGCGTTCGGTGCGGCCGGCACTGCCTCCGCGCCCCAGCCCGGCCGACGCCGGAAGCAGCCCCCCCTTCCTGCGGAGAGCTTCCGCATCCCGGTCACATGACGGCCCGGGTCAGCCCTTCTGCTTCCTGCCCACCAGGGGCCGCCCCGCCCCGCCCTCGCCGGGGCCGCTCAGCGGCGGCAGAGCCACCGGGCGCCGCTCGCACGCGCGGCGGCGGCGCCCCCTGCTGGCGCAGCCTCCGTGAGCGGCGCCGCTCGGGGCCGCCGAGGCCCGGGGAGGCCGCGCCGCCGCCGGGCCGGGGCCCGGCGGGACTCCGGCGCGCCCCCTCGCCGCCGCACGGCCGCCTGCAGCGACGGCGCCCGCGCCTTTCTCCCGCGCCGGTGAGGCGGCGCGTCCCGGAGCCCCTCGGCCGTCCCTCCGGCGGGCCAGCTGAGCCGCGCCCGCGCCCGACGCAAGACGCCTCTGCCGGGAGAGTTGCCTCGGGCCCTCCGGGCGCCGAGTCCCGCGGGCGGTCCTGGCGCCTCGCTCGGTCGCGCAGCGCCTTTGGGCAGCCCCTGAGCGCCGGGGGCGGCCCTGGTCCCCGCCAGCCCGGGGCGGGGGGTCTGGGTACGGCCGTTCTGGCCAGTACCCGAGGCCCTGGGACTGTGCGGTGAAGCCTCCGCTCGCCGAAGAGGCGACGGCAGGGGGCCGAAGCGCGTACCGGCGGGAGCAGCGACAGAGAGCGAGCGAGCGAGCGCGCGCCAGCCGCTCTGTCGGGACGTACGAGCTGCCGAGAAACCCCGGAGGGGCTGCGAGACCCCCGCGGGAGAAATAAATGATAGTATGGCTTCGCTGGGGTACCACCTCTTCAGCGGGGCTCTGAATACAGGAGGTGGTTTTGAACGCCTAGCTGGTTGCCCCACGGGAAGGAGATCGGGAAGCAGACGGTCTAGCACTGGGCACCTGGTCCGCCCCGCCAAACGGTGCTGCTGCCAGAGAGTAAATCAGTTTGGCAAAACTAAGTCTAAGCTAACGTTTGGTAGTAGCAACTAAAAAGGGCATTATCATTTCATCAAACTTTCTCAGTTGTTGAGAAATACAAGGCTGAGACTAATACCTGTGCTGCGATTTCTTACCAACATCATGGAAAGCATTAACTCTCAAACGAGCACCAGATCTCTGAAACGAGTTGTTTGTGTTACATAAAGAAAAGAGGCAGAATCCCAACAAGCTGTCAAGAGCAGGTTACTGTACACATGTCACAGAACAAATGCAATCTAATGCCTTAAAAAGCAACAAAGGAGATACATTTTGGAGCAGAACCATTTTGGAGAAGAACAATAATCTTGCCCAGTGCAGCTTCCCCCCCTTTTTTTTTTTTCTTTTCCTTGGCAGGTTAATGTGCTTCACGGGAAAGGGTAAAAAATATAATATGCAATTTTGTAGGAATTTATGCACAAGAAAATTTTATGTTTAAGTCTGCTTCTACTAGTTGTTTTGGTATGCCTTGAGGCATTATTTTTCCATTTATTAAAATACATGTTTTTATTTTAAAGTTAAGACTTCCTTACAACTCTTGAAGTACTTCCTGTAATTTTCTGAGTGGGAGTTAAACGCATATATATAAGGAGGGTCTGAATCCCATATTGCCTTCTCCCTACATTCTAAATACATGATTTGCACATTCTTCAAGTCCATTTCTTTGGATTAACGTGGCGTTCACCTTTCTGGTTTCCTCATGATCTAGAACCAAGAATCATTCAGCAAGAACTCCATGTGTAGAAATGTGGCACAAGATGAATGTGTAGCAAACTCATCTCTAATAAAATCACCGTTAATAAATTGTTCTGTGTAAAAGAGTGATGTCACTCTATATACACTGGAGGTACCATTTACATATTGGCAGAGGAAAAATATATTTTTTGGACTGCCCTCAATCTACTGGTATGTGTGAGATACATAAGGATGGACAGATATGATACATCCTGGTAAAGTGCATTTCATTGCTAAACTATTTCAGTGTGAGGTTTAGACCAATATTATTTGTAGAATTCTTTTAATGATGAAATAGTTGAACTGAGGAAACAGATGGTTCAGGAAGTGCTCCCTAAGTACTGTGCATCATTGCTATGCTGGCCATGACAACAAAGTCTTAGAGCTGAGTCAAACTTCAAGTCTCTAGCAAGGCAGGCAGAAGCTGTGAAAGTGGTCTCAGAGGGATGTAGAGTCAGCTGCTCTGCTCATTCTGAATCCTCTTGTGGGCAAAACTGCCAGGCACCCCAGCATTATTTTGCAAGGTTGAGGTTTCTGCCCAGGAGGTAGATTAAGAGAAAGAGTCTATGAATTAGGAGGAGGCACACAGGAGTCAAGCCAAAATAAGAAGAGTGATGGCATGTTTCGCGTGTGTTAGCATTACAGATGCCTGTGTTGTACCAGCAGCAGCATGAATGTGTGTAAGAGGCGTAAGGAAGATGCGTTGCATTGTTTGCCCAGGGACAGCATTCTTGGATTCTCAATACAAGCTGTCAACACTCTCATTGGTGACATTAAAGACGCAATTGTTTCTGCATCTTTGGAAAATTGGGGTTTGAACCAATATTGGGTGTGTAATTAAGTGCTATTTTGGGGGAAATAGTGAGTCAAAGCAATAGACTGGTCAAGAAGGTAACTTCTGCCATCCATTTCAGTGAATGTTCATCTTGGAGCTTTGACAAGTAAGGGAAAGCAGATTCACGTAGCTTTGTCCCAAGTAGCAGGATGAAGGAGAAATACTCTCATGCATGATGAAGAAGGAGCTCCAATTTAACTCAGAATTAAACATTTAATTTGACTGTTAATGGACTTTTTTCTTTTTTTCCTTTTCTCACTTAAGTGCAAATGTGCATTCCCAGATCATTCTCCAAACTTAACATATAAGGAAGAACAGATACCTTCCTTTTGGAGTCTTCAAGCAAAGTTTGTGTATGATGATTGAAGAAATTCTAAAGGGCAATCATTCCATCCTCCAGTAGTACTTCTGGCTTTGTCTGGGTATTAAGGTATATTATATACTTAGATAAGCATTGTTCTATCTATATTGTCAGAATTGAGAAGTTGCTTTAGTGATGAAAAGCCAGAATGTATTAAGTTAGAATTTGAAGAATACCCATACAGCGTACTCTGTATAATTTCTCATATTACCCAGAGTGTATCTACTGAATTTAATCCTGCTTGAAAACTGGCCTTAATGACAATGATCAGGGGGGGCTCAGTTTCTGCAGTTCAATTCTAGCTGCACTTACTTCAGAAAGCAAATTTAATGCAAAATCGAGGACAGGAAAATAAAGAAGTAGCAGGAAAGTTGCCAGCATCACGTGTAGTATACCAAAGAGATGCATTTGCCACTCAGGGATTGTGATAATGCATAATTGCTTTAAAGATTACTTTCTTTCTACAGTTTGATTTGGGAGTTGATGTATTTTCTAATATAAGCAGTCAAGAATAATAATATTGTCACCACAAGATTTCCCTGAAGAGTCCTCCTTTTTCTTTGTTTCACTGATCTTTGTGGATGAGTTTTTCAACGCGGCTGTAGGCACTACTAGGAGGGGACCACCAGAGAGCAGTACTTGATTCTGCTGTCCTGGCAGGGCTCTGGCTGTTCGCTCCTGTTAAGTCACATGCTGAGGTCAGATACCTGACCTGCTACATGACAGGAATTGTTCCACAGTCAGACTGCTCCACTGGCCATGCCACAAGCACATTAACTTTTCAAAATTAAGAAGAGATTCCACAAGAACGATTTCTAGGATAAAAATAGATCAAAGACTACTTTGAACTCTCCGAACAGGCCTGTGGCCTTCATGATAGTGTTATTGTGCCAGCATAGTAAGGGAATTCGTAACTCCACAGCCGGTTGTTCTATTTCTATCAGGGATCAAGGCTCAAAACAAAGAGTTAACACAGTTTTGGACAGTATCTTAGGACAGTAAGAGAGGCAACTGAATACTAGGCATTTTGGGGAAAGTAAACTACTGAAACTTTGTGAGACTCTTGCTCTAAGAAAGGGAGTTCAGGTGTGGCCAATAGTCATGCTCGGTGGTATGGCATTTTTTTGCAGTTGTTAAGGATGCAGCAAAAGACCTGTGCTGCCTCTCTAAGAAACTGGCAAGCTGAGCAAGGGTATTACCAATTTTTGTTTCAGAACTTTCTCATTCAGTTCAACTTTATGAGAAAGAAGACACGATGGATTCCGCTTTACAAGTGAAACCCCAGCAAAATAATTCTCAGTCTTGGAGATGCCTGGCATAAGCAGTGACTCTCTACACTTCCCAGTCTTGTCCTGCTTCAATTCCCTGAGCTTACCTGGAAATAATGATGATTTTAATTTTAGCTGCACACGTAGTACTGGGTGTTCCTTGCGAAAGGGTCTCCAAGGGAAAGAAATTGCCATTACATGCGTCTATAAGGCTTCGTGTCAGGGAACTTAATTTGCTGGCGTTTCTGTCGCCAGTTACCAAATCTCTTTTAGGTGGTCATGTTTCAGCGGCATAAAGGGGGACAGGCCAGGAATTTAGGATAGGACCGCCATTCCTTCAGGAACCTCTAGCGCTCTGTCAGCCAACGGCGGCTGCGGGTCTCTGATTCCCGCCGGGCTGACGTCACGCCCTCCGTTACCGCCGAGGGCCACAGGCGGGGCGGGGGCGGCCGCCAGTCCCCCGGCCCAGCAGGTGGCGCCCAAGGCCGGGGCGCCCACTCCCGGAAAGGGCTGGGGCCGAGCGGGTACGTCACTGCCGGGGGCAGGGATTCTTTCCCCGGAATAAAACCCCTCCCCAAACTGGTATTTGGTATGTTTAATTATTATTATTATTTTTAAACAGACGACAATATCTAGATCTTTAAATTCACCACAGAGACTTAAGCTAGATTCGGCTAGTCACTGAAACGCAGCAATCCGGAGAAACACCGCGTAGGGAGGAAGTACATCCCGGGCACCCTCAGAGCGGGCCCTGCGCTCACACTGCAAGGGAAGCTGCATCTGTCTCCCATTTCCATTGTCGAAGCTCTAAACCAGAAACTTGCTGCGCTGTTAAGGCAAAGCACCAGCAGCGGAGCACGGCCGAGGATGAGTGTTCAGCAGCACCACGCTGATTCGGGCCATTCACGGCCTGTGGAAGCCTCATCCCAGGTCTCCTTGAGATTTCACCCAAGCTAAAACAACAGAGATTTTCTGTGACTTAGCTTGAGCAAGAAAACATGTTAAAACACAGAGGGAAAGACAGAGCGTGTGCTGTTCCAGAGGTTCTAAATGAGTTCTTTGAGGTGGAAACCATGCCCGTTTTATCAAGTACTATATCTGAACAAAATTTGGTCTGTGCACGTATTTTCAAGTCTAATAGAGCACATTCACAGCTTTTAAGTCCATATCCTTCCTACATTAATAGGAACCCTAGTAAGAACTTTACTACAGACATGAGAAAAGGGAAAGCCAATGTTTAGTACAAGACAGTTACCTAGATGTCTTTTGTAGTCATTATTAGAACATGTTAGCCAATTAAGCAATATATGGGAATGAGAAGCAGTAGGGCAAGGAAGTTTTGAATGTGGAAAGACCTATTTTCAGCTGAAATTTGAAAAGGAAACAATTGCGTAACATCGCAGCTGCTGCAGAAGAACAACCTCTAACACAGTGGCAGGGTAGGGGAAAGAGAAGGCCTCAGTACTAAAGATGGGCAGATAAAAATGAGGACAAGTGAAACAAGGTGTAGGAGAGACCCTGGAACATTTGAGTTAGAAACCTATCAGAGGAACATTGTACACTGCCATTGTACAGTGTTTTGGAAAAACTGTTGAACTTACAGATGAGCGCAGAATATATAAAAAATAGCTTAGGATCAAATCAGATAAACTAACCTGTCTCAACACAATATAAAATCCCTGTATTGAAATTTGAGATCTAGATAGGAAAAATCTAGCATCAGGACTGTACTACTTACTGAGTGATTAGGATGGTAACAGTGATGGCAACATGCTGATGGAAATTTGGCTGAGAGGAGCAGGAAACAATCAGTGATTCCTCCTACCACCATGTAGATTGAGTAAATGACACCTTAGGCTATGATGCCATTGCTAAGTTTTGCTAAGTTTGTCTACTGCTATGTGGAGCCCAAAATGCATTTGTGTTTCACATTTTTACAGGAACCTTAAAACCAAAAAATTCTGTAACAGAAGGATTTAATTTTTTTTATTTATTATATAACCACTCCCACCCCTCCCAATCCTCATTAAAAAGAAACTCAAATCAACTCTCAAAAGGATAAAAGGTTTCCACGTGGCATGAATGTTATTAAAGATGCCCTGTTGGACCAGAAGAAAGCTAGCAGGGCTGAACAGCAGACTAAAGGAGGCTGTTTGTAAAGATTTAATGTCAAAAAGTTGTAGTCATCTCCAAATGATGAAAATAGAAAAGATCATAAACTCAGGTCAGTTAGATCTCAAAGTACAATAGAGCAGGTCAAAATAAAAGACACTGAGGAAAGAAGGTGCAACAAACCCTTTTCCAATACACTAGGAGCAGGAAGGCTGATAGATTTTGCAGTGTCAATGAATGATCAAGAGCATGCAGAGCATTAGATTAGGTTTTTTTTCCATCTACTTTTTTTTTGTGACGATCAGGGAGATTTCCACATTAAATTCATGTTTTTTAAGGGATGTACTGAAAAAAATCTCTCTCAATCTGAAATGCCTATAGTCCTAGAAAGAGCTGTAGAACAGATTAAAAAAAAAAAAAAAGAAAAATAAAAAATTGCCAAAACCGGATAAGTTTTAAATAAAGAATTCTAAAGGAATTTGAACATGAAATTCATTCTTTATTGACTGCAGTTGCAACCTGTTTTGTGAAACAGCTTCAGTATCAGAAGGACAGAAATGGCAAATGTGATACCAATTTTTAGGCAGTTTAGGAGAAAACTGGAAAGCTAGAGTCACATATATCTGAGATCCATATTAGGAAAACAGGTGGAAACAATAATAAAATGGTTATTATACACACAGAAGAATATGTCTCAGTGAAAAAATCAGTGTATCTTTTGCCTCACAAAACTGTTTATGTTCTCTGAAGAAGTCATTGAGCATGAGTCCAGTACAGTCTTGGATTTCTAAAAAGCATCTATCAAGCTTCCTCACCAAAAACTTTTAAAGAAATTAAGCAGGCAAGGGACAAGGGGAGAGATCAGGTCTTCCCATGGACAAATATCTGTTTAAATATGAAACTAAGGTAGAAATAGTTGGTTGTTTTTCTTAATGGAAGAAAACCAGTAGTGGTGTCCACCAGGGGTCTGTGCTGAGGCATCTGTCATCTGCCAGATTATAAATTGTATAGAAGAGTTGAACAGTGAGGTGGCAAAGTTTTCTGATAATACTGAATTGATAAGGGTAGTTGGGGGGGGGGGGTGGAAAGACCCACAAGGCAAGGGATTTAGACTTCACGATACTGAACAACTTGTGATAAAATCTTGTGTAAAATTTAATGTAGATAAAATTTAAGTGGCACCCATTAGGAGAAACAAATCGTATGTAATTATGGACTCTGCAGTAACTATTAATACTGTGGAAGCAGATCATAGTTTATAATAGATGGGTCTTTGAAGATTAATGCACAAAGCAGAATCAAGACCTCTATTACTGACAGGATGTTTGGAAATTCTCAGAAAATGACTAGAGAATAAAAGAGAAAACACCATGGCATTTTGTCCTTGTGTGTGATATCAAATCTTGAAGAGGCACAGAGGATGCTGACAAACATGTTCAGTGGTAGTGAGTGGTTTCTGTGTCAGAATGGTTAAATAGATTGGGATGCCTTTATCTGGACAAGGAAGGGAATATACCAGAGGCCTGTCATGCAGTCCGTACAGAGAGCATTTCTGGCTTGGGACACCCAAGGGCTGCTGACAGCTGAGGGCTACAACACGGTGCTGGGGAGCTTTCCAGTATGTATCTGGCAGTGACCCACTGGGTAATGTGAGCCTAGATGGATGTTGGTGTGAACTGGGGCAAACATCCTAATTTATTGACAGGTTAATAATGGAGGGGTTTAGAAATAGGTTCAGTATCCAATCTGGTCCAAAGTGGAGCTGGTAGGAATTATAAATAAAGCAACACATGTACAAATCCAGAGAGACATGGAATTATGTCTCAATCAAAACTGATAAAATATTAATACCATTATATTTTTTAATGATGGTTTATTATTATGATGTTAAAGTGACAGAATGTTCCATGGTGTACCATGAAACTGTCTCCAGTGGGAACTGCACTATGCAACAAAAAGTAAATAGGCAAAATGTCAGGCAAGGCAAGTGGTCTTGCTTTTGATCATTATGTTGATTTTCCTATACTATTCACAGCTCTCAGAGGGAGAGGAAAGGATTGAGAGTGCTACAGGTTTTCATTTTGGTTTGACACTGTCCCTTTAAAATTTCATGTTCACACAAAAAGAACATGTCAAAGTGACAACTAAAAGCTGACATTTAAAAAAGTGACAGCTCTCTAATGTCACTTTTGTTACTGGTTTTGATTTCCCATTGCCCTATAGGATAATTGCAAACAATACTGAAAACAATTCAAGTGAACTTGGTTATCTTTCAAGGGTGCTACTGAATCACTTTCCTATACGATGTTGCTTCATTTACTAAAAAATAAGCCTAAGCTTGCTGCAGACTTTTTTCCCTCCCCTTCCCTTCCCGCCAGTGACTGTAAAAATTGCTAACTAGAAATTATTCTTGTTTAAATCTGACAAAATAGGTGCCCAATCGCTCTGTGCTGAGTTCTGTCTGAAACTGGCCACCTTCACGGAGCAGGCTGCTCTGCGGTGGCCCCATAGCTCGAGCAGAGCTGAACAAGTCCCTGCTGTACCACATTGCCCAAGCAAGCCATGTAGCCCCTCTGAGCTTCAGTTTCTAGCCTGTAAAATGAGAAACAGCCCCCTCGCTACTGAAATGAGGAGGCATATACTCCAGTGCTGTCTTCACCAGAAAGGTTTTGAGAAGGAGTTTCAGCAAAGAAATTTTGTACATGAGGACTGGAAAGGGATTTCAAGCATAATTAATAGTAGAGAAGAGAACAGTAGAAGGGCATTCAAAAAAACATATCAAAACTGGAATTCTCTATTATAAAAAAACCTACTTTTGCAAGTATTTTCAGTTCATCCTCCATCTTCTTCATTGCCTTCCTAATGTTCATTCATAAAGAGGCAATATATTCTACTTTTTCAGGATGTATAGAAGTAATGTAATTTACTTAGCATTTTCTAGCAGTGTGTTTGTAGGTGGGAAACCTCTGTAAACTGTACACCTCTTGCATTCCTATTTCATTCCATCCATCTCTTTCTTCTAAAAGCTGATTCTCCTTTATTGAGAACCAGCCCCTGTGAACAGAAATTTATTGTGGGTTCAGCTGGCTGAGAACATATGCCTACATGTAGTGTTTTTGAGAGCTATGACAAATTCCTTTCCAGAGCAATCTCAGGGCAGGCTCTAAGCCCTGATAATCTAATCGTGTCTCTTGGTGGCAGAAGGCTATGTTCAACCCACAGTTCAGAAATAGACAGCAGGCAAATACAAGATCCTCACTATGTTAGACTTTCATAGTTAGCCTTATCTAATACTGATATCATAGAAATTGCTCAGAAAGGAATTCTTGGATCAAAGTTAAACTCAGAAGAGTTACCAGCTAGATGGACATTTTTCCTAACTTGGCACTAAAACCACTAAAGACACAAGGCTAAGAAACCATGACCCTACCACTATACTTTGAGTTTTACTGTCATTGGATTTGTCTAACACAAGGTTGGTCCATGGGGAATCTTACAGTCCACTTCCAATTTATGCGGGATTTGCAGTATTTCTAAAAATCAGAAAGTAAATATGAAGAAGCCTTAAAAGCTTTCAAGTTTATACAGTGTGTCCATTCAGCTGATGCCCAAAATAGATCCTAAGTATGTATCATGCCTGTCCCCTCCTTTTTTTTTTCTTTTTTTTTTTTTTTTTTCCCCCTAATTTTTGCAGCACACAGCTGACAATTGCTGCATCTGAGCTGCTCCTTGCTGCTGCTGGGCAGTCTTGTGGACCGAATCGTCATGCTAACAGCAGATGGGAAGTCTGGGGCCAGGGGCAGAGTGTTGCTGCACGTGCTTTTGACAGATCACATTAACAGGTTTTCCTTAACATTTTGTATGTTAGAGAGAAAATTCCTGTCAAGAAAGCAGGCCCTTGTGTGATTAGAAAAGGATTCTTCCACCTTTGACAGGCTATCAAGCTATCGACAACACTTTAAATGGCTTTTAATAAAAGTTTCCTATCTCTCCTTGTCATGTCTTCTGAAAGTTGTCTTTGTGTCCTGGTTTCAGCTGGGATAGAATTAACTGTCTTCCTAGTAGCTGGTACAGTGCTATGTTTTGAGTTCAGTATGAGAAGAATGTTGATAACACTGATGTTTTCAGTTGTTGCTCAGTAGGGTTTAGACTATAGTCAAGGATTTTTCAGCTTCTCATGCCCAGCCAGGGCACCTGACCCAAACTGGCCAACAGTGTATTCCATACCATGTGATGTCCCATCTAGTTTAGGAACTGGGAAGGGGCGGGGGCAGGGATTTCGCCACTCGGGGACTGGCTGGGTGTCGGTCGGCGGGTGGTGAGCAATTGCCCTGCTCGTCATTTGTACATTTCAATCCTTTTATTACTACTGCTGTCATTTTATTAGTGTTATCATTATCATTATTAGTTTCTTCTTTTCTGTTCTATTAAACTGTTCTTATCTCAACCCAGGAGTTTTACTTCTTTTCCTGATTTTCTCCCCCATCCCACTGGGGGGGGGGGAGTGAGTGAGCGGCTGCATGGTGCTTAGTTGCTGGCTGGGGTTAAACCACGACACTTTGTTATCTGCTCTGCTGTTTGCTTGACCAAAAATTTTTTCTGATCAAACTAGTGGGAATGATTATCTCAAGGCTTCATGTCTTATGGTTTTGCAGGACAGGTAGTGAGTCACCTGTCCTGGACCAAATTCCTGATGTTGGCTGCAGAGACCAACACTTTCAGCTCTGAGTCAAAGAGAAAAAAGAAAAAAGAAAGAGTAGTTTATTGGAAAGTCTTTTTGTATGTGCTCCTGAAACAAGCAGCGTCAGGTACTATTCTGCTGCCTCACACTACCCATCAAGAAATTTTTTGATACAATTTGCTTTCAGTCAAGATGACAGAAGCAAAAACTTCTTTCCTTATTTACAAGCAGAAAACACTTAAGTTGTTAAAGAGCAAGTTTATGCCACCTTCCATAGTGTTGGGGTTTTTTTAGATGACAAACTGTAGTTGAGAGATGACGTGGCAAACAGCTAAATGAAGCATATGTTTCGGCCTGCGTAGAGGACATCGTGACCCCACGGTTAGAAGTGCAAAGCGTTGCAAAAAGCAAATAAGGATGCATAGAGCAGATGTGAAAGAAACTCACAACAGAAAAGAACTCAGCCCAACCTTCAGTAGCACAAACAGCAGTAGAGGCTTCCTTGGCTGCCCTGGCAGTCCTCATTGTATATTCAGCATGCAAACAAGAGGAAAGAGGATTCAGTTTGCTCCTCGTATGGGAGTCACGTACTCCCTACAGGTAGGCAAGCTATTCAAGTACAGCCTCAGAACATTACCATACGGGTAACCTAATTTCCACTGTAACTGATTGCACAAACCACTTTTGTAGAGATGTATTTTGGAATTTCTCTCTAGACTACCATAGTATTAACTCTGTACCTTGCTTGGCCTGCCAGGTAGCTTTGCTAAGCACCTGGATAGAAAACAACCATCTACTCCACTTTTTAAATGGCAGATTTCTGTAAAGAGTCAACATCACAAATGCAATTGATACCTGATTCAACAAGCTCCATCCTCTGGTTACAACAGCAGTGCAATTCCTCAGCAGGAAGCCCACAGCAGCCAATCTCACAGGTCAGAAGATATCCTGACTAATGCCAGGTTCATGCCACAAACCAGGACCTCAGTGAAATTCTTAAAAGCTCCTGCTACTTTCTCTGCTAAATTAGTCAGGTGCTGATGATTATTCACCTGCTAGACTCCTCTCCCACCCTTTCCTTGAAAGGACTCTGACTCTGCATTGTCTAATAGAAGCCAGCTGGAATGGGATACATGATTGATATAGCTCTGAACTAAGGAGTAGAATTCTGAGATCATGGTGAAGAGTATCAGGTCAAACCCTCTTCTTCTCCCTCATAATTTTGGATGCTAATAAACTCTTCTTTAGATGGATTTTTTAAAATCTCTATTTCTACCTTTATGTGATACGGAATCTTAAACATGATTAGAAAAAAAAAGCATTATCCTCTGTCCCATCTGATTCTTTGCCAGTCATGAAGTCTTGCATTTTCTTCACGTTTAAGGAATGTATACTACATTGCTCTTTTGCATAACACTGTCAGTGAAAGATCTGGAATATTATATTGGCTCAGCATTTACACTGAATTAGCACTGGCAGTCCCTGTTAGATTCAGGATCCCATAGTGCCGAGTAATGAATAAACAAAGGATGTTCCTGCCCAAATATTTGTTGAAAAGGGTTGCAGCACATGGCAGCTGGCTGCAGCACAGTTGGTGGATGGAATGTGGGAGAAGGGCATTGTGGTATGAGGAATATACGATTAGGATTTGAAATACAGACAAAATCATTCTATATAGTTAACAGACAGACAGCACTCACTTCTGGTGTTAGTATCAGAACTGTTGTGCTGTGAACTCCTGTAATAATTTACTTTGCAGGATTTGGGGAATTAAGAGCTACTTTTGCTAGCTGCTTCTGATTTCCTGCTCCTGCATTTTCTTCAGAAAAAAACCAACATATTTTTAAAGGTAAAATCTGCCTACAATGCCAATTATGATTAACCATGAGCGTGGCCTGAAAAACATTTTGGATTTCCTTCATGGACCAGTTCTGCAGTTACCATGTAATCACACTGACTCCAAGAGCAGAGCTGCAAGGTAAAGGCTGTTTTATTAAATCAAAATTTCTGGTTTATAAAGGAAGCAAATGGAAACAGCATTAACTAGATTTTTGTATGTTTTACTTTTTCCTGAGGTTATAAAAGTTTGGATCAAACTAATGGATATAAGCAAGTAGATTACCATTTTTGGCACTTTCTGGTGTTTCCAGATACCTGTAAAGAGTGAAGCTTCAGTTCAGGATCTGCAGCCATGACAAAAATATAGAAACCTTGTGGATACCAAACCAAATGCTAGAATTTTATTGTCTATTACTAGCATGTCCAAGTTTACTTTGCATTTTAATTGCAGCACAAACAAGGGCCCTAATGCTAGTGGCTGTTATAACCAGTGGTTGTTATGACCAGCATTAAAATGGGAATAATAGAATTGTAAAGTATTACACAAAAATGCAGCTTCAATTAGTGAGATGTTTGTGTTAAGAGGTCCAACTGAAGAGGTTTGCTCATAGCTAGGGGCGCTGGAGCTTGCACATTTGACAGCACATATTTGGCCTCCCTCCTCCTGATTCTGGCGGATGCGGTGCTAATACTGTTCATATCTTTCTGAAGTTGGGTATTTGATAAATGTGTCAGATTCCCATCCAGGTTGGTTTTGTTGTGGATGGTTTTGGTAGCTGGTTTTTTTTCCTTTGGTGCTTACTAAATGAATGCACTGAGAATGCAAGAAGCAGAATGCTGACTAAAAAGCTGGTTGGCAACTCAGCTGGCCTCTTTCTCTTACCAAGGATCTTCTGCAGACATAAAATAACTGGCCCAACTTACAGACTGATTATTCCTTGGATACCAATTGCATGGCAGCTGCAGGTGGTTCATAAGCTTATTTCTCTTCATGGTTTTTTTAAGAAGAATGAACTTAATTTAAAAGAATGTTTGCCTGTTGGCTGTTCCTGCTGTTAGCAGCCTTTGGGGATGCTGCCTGGTTGCTGCTCATGTGCTGAGTCCTGATGGTCACATATGTTTCTAGGGCCCACTGAGGTCAGCAGGAAACCACAGATGGTGTCATTCCCAGAGCTTTGGCTGCACCATCCCAGAAGCTTGTGCTGTTGAGGTGACCCTTATTTTATTCCCATGTGGCACCATCTGGCCGCTCTTGACATTGAATTGAACAGTTGGAAATTTTTGCTTTTGTCTACTTCTAAACCATCCAAAAATAATGTACAGCATTTTCTTTTACTACTGGAAAATAGAAACAGCATATCTGTACAAAATAAATTATTTTGAAGTGTGATGCTTGTGATCTCCAAACCCAAATACTTGAAATACTCCTTTTGTGTAATAGCACTGCCAACTGCTTAGCCCTTTAAAGGAAATACTCATTAAATTCTCTTACTGCAGAATCAAATAATTTATAAGTGTTTCTTAAAACTAATAAAAAAAAAAGACACGCCCATCCCCAATTAATTTTTCTGGAAGGGAAGTCTGATTTGAAACTCTTAGTTGCTTGGCATAGATTGCTGGACTAAGCTGGACTCTGTGAGTTATGAATTAGGGCTTTGCGTCCTGGCGTGCAGTTGCACTGATGTTATTTTACACTGCTGAGAGAGAATACTGTGCGAAAAATCACTGTTACGTCCATCTTTCACTAATGGAATTTAGACCCATGGGCTGAACTGCAGGTAGGGAAAAATCATGTGCTTCTGTGAAGCTGTGTCCTTTGGTGTGAGGTGTCAGTCATCACGGACAGTTCTTCATCTCATAGAATCCATTTATTTTCAAGCTGAGACAGGCAATTTGTGTACAATTACAAAATGAAAAGAGGAAAGGCCTGTATTATTGCACTTCGTTAGAGACACGGAAGGTTTCATCTTTATCGGGGCAGGTGTACTGAGCTGGCAGACTGGATCTATGTTGCCACATTTTCATCAGTGCTCTGAAGAAAATAATTTCATGGCTTATATACAGCACCTCCTGATGGTCTGGTGGTCACTAATAGAGGAGGATTTTTTATTTGCTTTTTCCCCCATTTTCACCTCCTTTTCTTGCTAGGACACAGCTTTATTGGTTCTTTCGATTTGGAACTGCTCCTCTTGCATCTGGCTTTTAAAGGCGCACTGAATACAAGTTGTTTAGTGCAGTGGAGTACTCTACAGGCAACCAAGATAAATCTGAGGAGGAGGAGAAATTCAGTGTAACACTGCCAACAACAACTTGTTTCCATATCCATGTCTGAGTATTGGAAATGTGCACTTGTAAGAGGTTATAAAAACCCTGAATGAATTTGAATCAATAATTGTAAGAGCTGGTCCAGTGAAAATGAGTAAGTTTAGAACTGCTGCAAATCCACATAGTGCTCTCCAGCTCAGATGATGCCTCTGTTAGGTGCTCACTAGCAGACTGGGCAAGGTTTATGGCAGTTGCAGTTCCAAGAGATGGGAGTTTGGGCATTACATCCGGCATTTCTGTGGCCTGAAAATCCTCTGCTGAAAACACTATAGCTAAGGAAATGTTTTACTATACCTTCTGTATGCCATACAAAAGCTTTTATATGGGCACCAGTGTTTCAGGGGTTGGGCAGAGGGCTTTGGGAAGCTGGATGCCCTGCTCCCCAGATGCCACAGGAGGCTTCTTTGTTCCACTGCTCGGTCACAGGGAAGGGCTGAGAGCTTTGAGTCCAGTTCTATACCAGCTTTCTAGTAAAAGTCAAGTTTTGCTCTTCGGAGGAAATTTTACATGAAAAGGGAATAGAAACAGCTATCTCTCAAGCAGCTGCACCCTGCATTTGGTATACCATGACATCTCTAGTGGGAAAATCTTTGGGAAAGGTGAGTTTGTACTAGCACAGTTGAAAAGATAGAAACTCTTGTGTCTGCAGGACTTTTGTAACTTGTATAAAACAGTCTGCAGTGGTACTCAAGGGTGTATGGTACACAACTGTAGCCAGGCCTATTCTATAGTGTTCCAGTCCCTGCGCCAGCAGTCAGCCTGTCCTCTCTTGGAGGAGAGCAGAAGAACCATCCTTGGGAGGAAACCGAATTCCTGAGCCCCCCTGCCCTGGGGAGATGGTGTGTGATGCATTCCAGTGCCCAGCGCTACGTCTAAGACAGCAATTTCAAAGCACTCTCCATTCTTTTACCAAGTCCTCTTTTTTTTTTTCCCCACAGTGCATCAGCTGAGGGCCAAAATGCCATTTATCAGTTATTATGCTTTTAAAATTTAAGTTGTAGAAAGTCTTCCAATTATTAAGATGTAGTTTTGATTGCTCTGTTTTATTTGTTTCTTCAGGCCCGCTAGTGGGATGTTCTGGCAAGGCTCACACTCGCAGATCTGGGCCTGAATCACTGTTGTCCTGTATGCCTTCCCTATGTCCTCTATGTCCTGTATGTAAGTGCCAGTAAGTGTATAGACCCAGTGTGACTCAATGTTTTTTCAGTGGTATATCTGCTTTGAATAGATAAAAATTATTTGGAAAGGAGAAAAGCAATTAGGTCTAACACTTCTGATGTAAAGACCCCTAACTTTTAACCACCAAAGTCACAAACATATAGAAATATACAGTCACCAGATTACGCGTCTTGAAATAGCAAAACAACAATGCCAAAGAAGAATTTTATCATTAGATTTTGGCAGAAAGCAGAAGGCTGCAATTATTTTAGGAAGGGTTTAGCACTTACATGCCAAGCTCTGAGTACTAGGTCTGATGTGGATGGTATCTAGGAGTAGGTTTCAAATCACCAACAATTTGGAAACAGAAACCTGAGATGAGTCCATAGCTCTCATTCTTTTCTTTTTTTTTCCCCACTCATGTCTTGATCATTCTAAGCTTAGAATTTTTCTCCCTTGAATGCTTTTTTTAATAATAGTGTGGTTTTTTCCTCCTCTATACTCCCTGCTGTGATTCATTTAAATAGTTTATTTTTAAGGTGGTGTATTTCACTCTTTTTCTGTTATAATGAGAAATACAATGTTCTAATAAGTCAACTGAGAGAGAGTTCTTCCTTGATGTTTCATGGGCTGACACAAGTGTCTTCCCAAAGCATACTTATTTTGATTTTGAGACAGAGATATTCTGAATCACCTTCTGTTGGTAAACATAACAACACCTTTATTTATAAATAAATACAGTTCTTACAGTAAGCACAACAAGGACTTTAGCTGCACAATGACAGTGAAAAAATGTATTTAGGTCTGTCCCATAGTGTTCAGATACTCTCAGAGTTTGTGTCCTCATTTAATCTAGTAAGATGACAATAGTTAGTATCTTGATGTACGAGTCAGACTTTAACTAGCAGACGACTTAGAAGGGCAACCTCTGGTACCTGTGGGTTCTATGTAGATGCATAGAAAAGTTTCCTTCTCCAGGAAACTTGGGTTTTGATGCCACACTCCCTGCTCAGGTAAACCTCTTACTGATTTCCAGTGCTGGAGACCTTGTCCTAGAGACTGGAAATGGGAGCATATTTTTTCTTTAACCTGAGTCCAGCTTCTTCATAGCTTTTAAATTTCTTTCTTCAAGTGACAAGAAAAAATTTACACATCTGTAATTATGCAGGGCCGTTCATTTGCATGTTGTTAAGTTTGTGGTTTACATTTGTATAAAATTTTATATTTTAGCAGACAGGCACTGTCACTAAATCCATTATAGTGCTATTGTTCAGAAATACACCAATCCATTAATCTCCATGTTATCTTGTATTATTGCAAAATTTAAAAAAAATCTGAGCATTGATACAAGTCTAGGAAATAATTATGTATGTATCAAATATTTATTGTTTGCTCATAAAAAAGGGAATGCCACAATGATAAGATAGAAACACTTTACAATGTAACAAAAATTATATGTAAAATTTTATAGCACTAATCAAGAACAGGAAAGTATTGAGTTCCACAACACCTTTAAATTTTAAACAGACACACATTGCAAAATCCCTTGAGCAAAACTTAAATAATACATTATAAAGATATAAATTTCATTCTGCTTCTCCCCAAAAAGGGAAGGCTGTGTGTTGAGAAGACCAACCTGTGTTGAAAACAGACTCCAACAAGGATGCTTACAGAAAACAAACCAACCAAACGAAAACCCATTTATGATTCAGCTATAGACTTGTCTTTATTGTACTTATAAAATATACATAGCCTTTTATTGAATTGCCTGCTGTCGAAATCTGCAAGAATTTTATTGCTTTTTACTGTCCTGGAGAGGAATAAAGCAGCAGCCTCTGTGTAATTTTGTAAGAAGCAAGGACAGTAAATCTAATTTTGCTGGATATGGGATCGATGATAAAAAATCATGCAGTGACCAAAATTTAGAAGTTTTGGAATACACAGTATCTGTATGCTTCTCCTCATATGTATTTTCAACACATTTTTTTTTTATATTTATATCTGAACACATTTCACATTATAGTGCACTGTATGAGCTATTTTAAGGTTTGTATTTATATATTTCCCACGATAAGTACATTAGCCTGTTCCAATATTAAATGAGGGTTTTTGTCTGTGCACTTTACAGCAGTATTGCCTTTCCTTCACTTTGAAATGGGATGTAGTTGACTCTGCAATATGATGGGAATAAGGGGGGCTTGGCCACTTAACAAAATCCTTTCCTTGCCCTTTGTTTCCTTTCCTCTGAACTGAAAGAGGGGTCAAAGCATGACACCCCCAAACTGTCTCCAGAGAAGCCGCTATCCTGGAACTTGAAAACTGGGATATAATTTTAAAGTAAAACGCATAGCTTAGGAACTTTTGGACAAGATGTACAATATGCTGCTGTTGGCTGTGTTTCTGACCTTGGGAACCCTCTGAGTCTTTCCCAAATTTCCCAGATATCCAAGGGAATACTGGACCAATATATGACTAGTTGCTTGTCACATCCTTTCAGGAGTGAAATAAAGCTCTGAAAAAATTATTTGACCTCCTATCTGCTAAATACTGATGTTCAGCAACATGGTCAGTTTAACAGTTCAAGGAAAAACTAGGAAGAACTTGTTCTTTTCCATTGTAAGTTTTGTAGTTTTGCATGAGGAAAGGACATTCAGGAGCTGATACTATCAGCTATGGTCTATCTGCTCTGATTCTGGAGGATCCCAAAGCACTTCACAGTTTAAAAGTCCAATGCAGATCAGACTGAAGTTCTTGCAACTTTGATCACTGGGAACTGAGGATGTACAGAATCAAATTGTTAAATTAATAACATTTCAGGACAGAGAGTCAAGAAGAAACAAGAATCCCACTGAAAGTTTTGAATGCCAGGGGATATGAAATGAGAAAATTTGAAGGAGCAGTATAATGCACAGATGGCTGAGAAAAAAAAAAAGAAAAGATCTTAGCACAGGACATATGGGTAAGAGACTATCTGTTGCTGTTGCTACCGGAAAACTACAGTACCTCGGTCACGGTATAGTATGGAATGGCCTGGGAGCAAGATTTTCTTGTACCATAAGCTGAAAAGCCCTTTAGTCATAATAAGACCTGACTGTGAGTCACAAACTTGTTGCTATCTAGAGTGCTAGAAATCTTGACTTATCTTTTTATCCAAATTATATTTGTAAAGGCCATTAAAGTATGAATTTTGTAGAGGAAAAATACCATGCAGATCTTATGTGGCAGAAAGATGCTACTCTGTATGATAAGCAGAAGCCTTGCAAATCTGAAATGTTAGCAATCTGAAACATGAAAAAAAAATCAGATCAATTTAACCAGGGAAACCAAAATTTTAAGGTACTACCAAGTCAGCACTTGTTTGGCATTTTGGAATCCAGCAGAGCTCCTGTCTTCCCGGGGGCCCAGTTAGAGCCATGGGGAGTGCATGGGGCCAGGGCACCAGGGCAGTTCTCCCCCACGGTGGTCCAAGGCGCTCTCCTGGTGACTGGCAGGTGTGCTTTCTAACAGAGCAGAGGAATGAGAGTGCTAAGATGAAGCTAACAGGGAACAGCTCTCTTTCAATTCATGGCAGAGCTATTGTCGTCCATGTATAGATTTCACGTTAAAAGGTTATGTGAAAACATATGTGAACAGTTTTTAGTGGAGCACTTGGAGTCTGGCACTCCCTCCCTTGGACTGAATTCTTGAAATGAATGCTGAAAGTTTGGCTCCAGGAAGGGTACTGAAAAGCTGAAAACTTGTTCAGTTTTCGTGATGGACTGCTACTGCCATAGTCTTCTACCATGGGGAAGCTGAGGCAGCTCAGATGCTCACACGGAATGAGTCTACAAAGCCCTCTCATAAACAGTGGCTATTTTGAATGAGCTTCTTTGAAACCTATCCAGAAACAGGTCCTAGAACAACTTGCCAGTCTGTTGAGTGTTGCCTTTGTGGAAATGAAATTACTGCTGACCTTCCCCAGGTGTGCAGCTGGCTGTGGCATTGCTGTGCTTATCAGGTTTCCCTGAGTGTGGCAGTGCAGCTTGATGAGCTGAGGATGCTCGTTATGTTCAATAGCCGGGCTCTTGCACATGCACTTCTACTAGCTCAAATAACTGAAGCTGAAAATCACTACACTGTTGCTTCTAGATTTGCATGTTTTCCTATTCTACCAATATCAACTTTAGTCTCTTTTTGGAGGCAATTTCGTGTGGCTGCATGAATACCTGTAACTCTAGTTTAGTGTGTTTTCAACTGGGTAAGAAATTTCAACCATGTGGCAGTGATCAGAATTCTGTGAAAAACCTTTAGTCATGCCCAGGAGGCTGTTGACACTTATTTTTTTGTTTACAGGGAGAAAAAAAATGGTATTATATGATGCTGGGCTCTCCCTTGTTAGTCCATGAAATAGATGAAATCTTCCTGGAAAGTTTTGGTCTGATTAATTGTCTTGCTTTAGTTTCTCTGGCATTCTGAGAGGAGTGTTCTGAGGTTATAGGCATTTATTCCTGTATAAGAAAGTTGAAGTGCTTTTGATCTCTGGAAAATTTTATAAGTATATATCCTCAGATTTGCTTCAATTTGCTTGCTGTTTTTCTTGGAAAAAATGCTGTTTATTACTGTCATGTAAAATAGTTATTTTGTAAAAAACAAACAAACTTAACAACTTTGGCAACATTTAACTATGTTTTCATGTAAAAATAGTGAATTTCATCCTAGGGAGAAAACTGCAGAAAGTTCCCAAGGGAAATAGTTGGTTTTCACTTGAGTAAATAGAATAAATTCTCCCTAGGGTGAATTTAAGTATCCTCACAAAATTCTGTGAAAAGAAGTTAGTGTCTGTATGGCAAAATCCATTAAAAAAAAAAAATCTATAAAGCAGAAAAAGATTTTAGCTCAGCTTTAATACAGCAATTGGGAGGAGCATGTATCTTTGTTGCCGAGATGGTATCTTTGGCAAATCTATCATTGCCCTGCCTGTTACTGGTGTTGGACAGAACCATGTCTTGGGCAGGCAGCAGACCCAACTGCCGTGCGAGCCAGTGGGATGCCAAAGGGCACGCTGAGAAGCTGAGGGGAGATAGGCTCTCCTGTCCCACCCTGTTTCAGTAGCAAGTGAAAAGCAGCTGCACGTAAACTGTAAATGTGGCTGAAAGCACTTTGAAATTCACTTCTAAATTGTGGTTGTTGTTACAGAGATTTTCTGAGGGGGGAAAGAAGAAAATTCTGTGTCACATGTCTCAAAAAATGTGCCTTATTCTCAGACATTTCTTCTTTACACAACGGGATTGCTTTCTGTCTGAATTTTTTGTTGTTTTTCTTTTTAACTGCACAGGCACTTAGGAGAAGGTGCTTATCTGGGAGCACCATGGACAAAATGAATGTAAAAAACCTCTTTGGCATCACATATCGTATCCTGGTATTTTCAAGAAGCAGCTTGATGCCAGATGCCTGCAAGTAAATACGTATTTAGGAATAAACTGATACCAGGCTCCTGCAAGAATAATTTGTTATCAGATGCTGGGTCTTTAAAGCTCTTAGATACTGGATACCTGTAAAAATTCAATTCATTCTTTCTTGTGAGACAAATCTAATTTTAAGTGTTTTTACTGTCTAAATTCTGTCATGAGTCCAGGAATGAGACATAGAGCATTGTATTAATACTGATGCTGTCTCTTTTCTTTCAGCAACCTCGATGAAAAAGGAATTCTGAGGAACACAAATGGAACTTAAAAGTCTAGTCACTGGAGGAAAAAAAACAATGTTAACCTTTCCTTAGATACATAGCCCTGAGAGTTACCAGTGTTCAAGGGGCTGAAACTTTTGGTGTGGCACTGGCAGTGAGGGTCAGAAAGGGTCAGTCCTGCAAAAATCACCTATATGAATGTATCCTTTGAAACTTCTGCTGGATTCTTAAAAGCACATCTCTGCAGAATTGCATAAACTGCAGAGTATGCTAGGAGCTGCTTATGCAGAGCCTGCTTTTTAAGTCTACCAGCTGTCTTCCTGGACCTTACGGGCTGTGCAAAGGCATCGGCCGAACACCCAAGCGCAAGGGTGAGTGGGTCTGACTCCTGCCACACTGCCAGACGTGGTGCTGGGGAAATGCATAAGCAGGTCACCCGCAAGGCTAAACAGCTATAGAAGCCAAAGTGAGTGTTGCCAGCCATTCGGGCACTGGAATTGCAATATTTTTTGTTGTTGGTTTTTTTTCCCTAGAATGTCAAATACTGCCCTTAAAACCAGTCTGTTTGGAGAGTGGTGGTGGTGTAATTTTTGCTTTTGTGAGACTTATACCTGGCCTACAATTATCCTGCACGTGGGGAGTTTTTCTAGACGTCTGGCTGAGTCCTAAGCAGGGTAGCGTACAGACACTGCTAACCGCAGTAACTTCACTGATTAACTCAATAGATCACTCTCGCTGTGCTGGAATCAATGACAGTGGTTAAAGGTCTGTCCAATTGCTGTTTTTCCAGTAATGAGTTTATAACAAAGCTGCCACCAAATAGTTTAGTGTCATGTGTTTTCTTCTTTATTGATTTCAATAAAAAGGCTAATTTGGAGATATGCTGGATTGTCATTTCTGGGTGGAGGGTAGTTAATATAACTAATGGCATTGCTGCAGCACAATGGAAACATCAAACCTGCCTCACTCACAGAAGACAGACTGAGTTTAGCAGACAAAGGAGGATGTTCCAAATGCACATCCTAGGTCGGAGGAGGTGTGGCAGCTGCCGGGATGCACGTCGATTGAACTGCGTGTGAAAAGCACAGCCAAATCGGTCAGCATCTTGCTCGTCCTTCGTTCTAAAAAACCCGTGCCTTTCTCCAGGCCTTGTTCGCACGCGTGCTGCTGTGCTGTGTACGTGGCAAGGCTGCAGGCCCAATATCGTTCTGAAGCTCCGCATCAAGGGACTGGGACCTCCAGGCTGCTGCGGGGCGGCAGGAGTTGCTGCAGGCACGTGCATTAAACCTTTCTGGTGTGTCACAGTTTCGGCCCCATTTAGAGCCAAAAGGCGGATGGTGCCTGGCCCTCTGCCGAGGCATTGCTGCAGCGGACGCGAGGCCGGGGCCGGCTCTGCCGGGATGGGACTCCTATGCCCAGTGAGCGCTGTGACTGCCAAGGTGCTCTATGTGCAGGGCCCGGCTGTTGCCGGCCTTAACGTCTGGAACTGCTGCATCCTTCAGATCAAAATGGCTCTCCTCCATGCTGCTAGGCCAAGGCAGCAGTAGCTAGATGAAGCAGTCTCCCTGCAGAGAACAGCTTAATCCTCTGAGCCAGGAAATCGCAGAGGGCCCCTGAGTGCAGCTGGGTTGGTTCCTTCACCTTTGCATGCTGCTGGCATTCAAAGGGATTATTTCTTCCTGGGCTCACATTTCCTTGGGTTTAGATCCCAATCTGTTCACTGCATCCTCTCATGAGTGTTAGGATTATAAATTCTTATGCTGTTCAGACTGCCATGACCAGTGCTTAGGAAAAGGCTGCCATAGCAGAAGTTGATGCAAGAATTGCCACAGTAGTTTAAGAACACAGAACTTGCCTAGAGTAAAAAAAAGTTTTAGCGTCAGACTTCGTGGTATGTGGCTCTGAGCCATTTGAGATTGTGTCCTTAGCTTTTTAAGGAATTCTGGCTTTGGAAATATTAGCCTAAGCAGTTCTGAGTAATATTTCGGGAAAGTATTATATTGGCTTTAGCTACTGTAAGTCCAGCATTAGTAACAAAACTCCAGTTAAATACCTGACGAAAACAAAGCTGTTCTCAAAAGATTGGATCTGTTTAAAAACAGCATCCACTTTGGCTATATTAAAGGTTCCCTTATTTCAAACGACAAGGATTAAACAGAAATCTTTTCTTCTTTTTTTTTAAACAAACCAAACGAAACATAGTTTGACAAAGAAGAAAACATGTTTAGCTGTGATCGCTTCTAAATACTAAGCTTCATTCAGTGCAACATAATGGGAGCATGCAGCTGCCTGCTAAGGACTCTGTGGTTTGCATTCTGGGTTTCTCAGTGTCGTGATGAAAGGTGAATTAGTCCCAGTACCAGCTACTTGAGCAACAGTTGCTTACAGCCCCAGACCTCAGGCTCACTGCAACCGGGGGAGGGACTCCCACCAATTTCCGCAGGGCTGGAACTAAGTCTGTGGTGACGAGGGCCTATCCTAATTTCCCCTCTAGACTGGGGGCAGAGAATGTAGGGGTCGGCGTTCGGAAGATCTCGCGTTGTCACGGAAAGTTAGAGGGTTAGTCGCAGCCTTGTGATGTACCTGTAACCCCACCTCCCCTTGTTAGTATAAAAGGAATTAACTGCGCAATAAAAGGCGGAAGTTGGCGCTCACACTGTGTGTGTTATCTGTCTCTTTCCCTGGTCCGGGCCGACCAGTGATCTAAGCGTGGCACCTTGATGTGTAGCGAATGCTACAGAGAACGCACCCAGGAGAGCGGTTGGTGGATCGCCACTCCACCACTCTGCCCCAGCTCCCTTATCCTCCCATCAGCCCTGCACCTTCAGCTCCCCACTCCCACTGCTCCCAGTCCCCTCTCTCTTAGGGAGGTGCCCCAGCCAGGACTACAATCGGATTGCTTCCCTCTTTTCCTAGCCGGGTGTGGAAGAAGCAGACGTTCTTCCTTTTCCCCCCACCAAGGAAGTGGAGCTCCCCAAGCCGACAGCCCTTCATAACCTCATTTATGTGGGGGTGGAAGGGAGGGCAGGTCCGTGGCTGGCTGTCAGCCTCTGGGAGAAAAGCAGTCAGTGGAAAAACAGCAAAATAAAGGTGCTTTCTCCAGGCAGCACTGAAAATGTACTCTGAAATGTACCTTCCCCACTCTGATGTCAGGATAGAGGTCCCATTTCCAGCCTTAGTGCAGTGTACCCTGAGCACCAGTAAGAGGTGTTTTTGAGGGATACTTACTGATTGTCCAGCACTGTGATCTATGCTTTCCAGGAATGAGATGAGAACATGGAGCTGAGACAAAAACCTGGAGGGGGATGTGGCTTTCTTGTCCTGTATCTCCAGAACAGGAAGACTTTCACTGTGACTGAACGCACACAGGGGTATGGAGCTCAGCAACACAGGAAGCTCTTCATATCCAGATTTTAACAAGAGCTATATGTATATTGTTGATAAAGACCCATGTGGAAGGTGTACCTTTAAATAGCGGGTAGCATGTGACTTAATATGGAGCGAGAAAGATACTATGTCTCTCCTGCCTCTTAATGCAGAGCTCCTGCACTTCCTCCGAAACAGGCAGTGCTGGCCACTGGGATGTACAGAGACTGGATCCAGGCTAATAACTTCTGAGATTATATGATACTAAAAGAGACTCTTGTACAGTGTGCCCAAGCCTTGTTTACAACCAAGAGTATATCCAGTTGCAGTAGGCTGTAGCTTTTGCTTGTATTTTCGGCTTGTCATGACCCTAAAATGGTATTATGGTGCATTTGCTGTATGTTTAGCTTTCATACATTGTTTACTCGAGGAAGCACTAACTGCTTGGAAACCAGAATGTGTGTGATGCATGCGTGTGCAAATCTCTGTACGTATGTGACTGCACTCACATGTGTATAAAGACAAGTAGCACACGGAGACCTGCTTTCTCATTTTACCATCACGTAAGTGGACACAAGCACACAGGTGCGTATCTCCAGCTTACGTGGTCTGAGAGTTCTTAAGTTTTCATCTTTGCTTATAAATGGAATCAGTCAAATCACTGTGGTTTAAGATAGAAAAACACAACAAAAGCTGCTCAGCTGAATGATTTTTGGCACAATATGAAGAAAAAAATAGATGCTGGCTTCTCTTTCAAATAAGTGCTGTGCTCTGCAGAGCAAAGATCAAGCCAAAGTTCACGTTATCAGCTCCCGTACCTCACCTGGGGCTCTGTTATTGATAGGTCTGTCATCCTCCCTAATATTGGAGGGGTAATAGCAGCCGATGATTAGGCCACTCTCAAGCTATTAACTACATTTCTTATCCCTTTTATAAGAGCTTCTTAGTCAGCTGGGAAACAAAGGCTGCCTTCAGCGAACAAGAGCCCAAATTGTGGGCCTGCATCCTGCAACCTGAAAGACACAACTGTTGCACTTAGAGGAGCCTCCGAAGGCAGTGAGGGGGTGGATGTCAAAGGTTACCCCATGGTGTTATCTGAAATGAGCGGGCTCTGACTGCCTTTCGTGCTGACAGAAGCTTGCAGAGAAATTACAGAAAATTGCCTGTTTTGTCAACATTTTCTCGGGAGGTTTAGAAAAAAAAAGGACTCTAGTTTCAGAGAGTTAAAGGGGCTCAGTCAGCCTAGAAGTGACTGACAAACACTCTATTATTCATCTATGTAAAAAAGTGATATTTTATATCATTTCTTTGAGTGATTGTTAAGTGACTGGATAGTGACATTGACATGCAAGATAATCCCAGTAATATTTCCAGTTCTTGTTTGAAGGCAGACTTGCACATTTGTCAGTGTTGACAATAGATATTCAAAAAGCAGTGGTGATGAAGAGCCAGCTCCCAGTACAAACCCAAAACACTGGGAGGGATCTGCACCCTCAGATCTTAGCACAGAGTGGATTGGAAATGGACTGTACTGTGGTGGAAAAAACAGGCACATAGTCTCCTTAACGAATCATTTCACCATGGGTAAAACTACAGATGTTACCAACAGGACTCCTGCCACACTGCAGCTAGAAAAATAGCTTTTCCTGCATGGCTTTTGTTTTAACCATATAGCAGATTTTTTTCTATATAGGCTGTTACTGAGTTGGAAATGTTTTTGCAAGAATGAAATCGCTAGTAAGCTTGAAAAAAAAAAGGTTTTGCTAAATATTTTTTACAGATAGTAGGTGGATGCGCTGTGAAAGAGTCCAGTCTAATCCTCATTGCTTTCTCACAAAATGCAAGTCTTGGTCACTCTTGGCTCAGACCTGTTGTAAGGAGACTGCCCTGGGCAGTTTAACTCTGGTGGTTCACTATTGGTATCACAGGGAAGAAAGGCGTGTTTAGCAGAGTAAAATTCTAGCTAGTCTCCCTTATCATAAGCCTGAAAAGTAGTCAAATTACAATTGATAGCTGATCCCCGACATTCTACTGAAACGGCCCTGTCATGTCTTCCAGCATTTATTCAGCACTCAGGGTAGTCGTTGGCATATGCAAATGAGTATCTATCATATTGCAGTCATCGCTGGCTAGTACCCCAGTCCTGTGACAGAGGCTTAGAACTGCAATGCTTCCCCTCAGCCTTTTGCATGAAGCAGAGCAGATGTTAGAGGTGACTTTATGAGGCCCATGAAGGCTATTTACACCTTAGCTGAATTGATGTCTCTTAGCTACAACTCATAAAACCATCAATAACTTGTTGGATTTGTAGTGTCACTGCTGGTCAGTAGATGTTGTCAGATTGCCAGAGAAAATGTTACAGAGCAACTGAACTAAAAAGACAATTTGGAACAAATACACATGAACTTCCTAAGGGACACTATCTGGGATCAAGTATGAATTTTATAATAAATGTGGCTTTGAAGTATTCTACTGACATACTTTTTGAGAAAATACAATTTACTTTGGTGATAAGGTGCCTTTGGCGTTGCTGCTGCTGGTGACAGAAGGCTTACAGCAAAGGAAATAGATGCAAAAGCACAACAGAGAGATGATGTTGTTTAGACTATGATCGCACTCTTGGAGTGCTCACCAGGCGCTAGTGGCATTCAAGTAAGTCTGCAGAGTCAGTGCAATGTAAAATCTCTGGAAGTGCAGATAGTCTGGATGTAGGATGCCTGGGTGCCCTCAAACTTACAGGAGTGAGAACATATTTTGGCGGCTGGCAAGAAGGAGAACAGATGGTTTGGGAGAGCAAATTCTGCAGAGAAAGTGCAGCCCTTAGTCAAAGAAAAATGGTAAATAAAAATTAGGCAAACAAACTAAAAACTGTTACAACTGCATTACTCAGATCCAAGCTCTAGGGCTACTCTGTCCACTTCTCATTCTTAAAATGATACAATACAAAGATCAATGAGTCCAGAGGCAGGCAACAAAAAGGATTCAATTTTACTGTATATAACTTGGTTTTGTTGAGAGAAGAGATGAAGAAGAGAGAATGTAATAATGATAAGTCAAAAAAGTCCACAGAAAATCATGCTCTCACATTTATCCTTTCTCATAATGTAAGAACAAATGCAGCTGAGGACAGGAAAGGCTTTTCTCCTTGGTCATCCCATGGAATTCATGGGATGCTTAGCAGATTTTAAACAGTGAAAGAAATAAGATCCACGGTTTCTTTCACATCTTTAGCGATATTAAAAACTGTTGCTTCTGGTAGGATAAACCCTAAGCAGTGTGTTTAGGAAGAAACTGGCACTGCAAAGGAAAATCAGATGAGACACATGGAGTGTCCGACTGCCAGAATCATATGGAGGAGAAGGTTTCACCTCACCTTGCCTCTCCTCTCCAATTTAAATTTCTCTCTTCTGTTGTCTCTCATATGCTGCTATTTCAGACATGAAGAATGCCTGTGTACCCAGAAGCTTTTCTGATCCTATTGTATCAGCTGATATAATAAAAAATATAATCTTGCACTACAAGTCTTGGCTTTGCTTTCATTGTTCCATCCAGAGAAGTGTGCTCTCTTCTCTTCCTCCTTACCACCCAGTGAAAGTTTTTTCAGCCACCTCATCAGCAGGGTAGAAAGGGGTTTTTATACTCTTGGCATTTCTTCATGAATGCCAGCTGTGACTGCACAGCAATTAGACACAAAAGGAAAGGTGAAATTAGATGATAATTGAGGGCTGTCTCCAGCAGCTAGGTTATAAACAGCCTAGTATTTATATACCCATATTAAATAAGACAAACTGCTCAGTCACATGATTACATGATCGCAGTTCAGGTAATTACTGTATATCAGCAGAACCAGCACATCAAACTCTCTGCACTCAGTGCATCACAAATGCAACCCCAAATATATTACTTTAAATTTCTCCCATAAGAAAAAATGAACGCGTTCACCTTGTGTTTGTGGTGCTACTGCTGGTTTTACTTCAGTACCTGGGGTATTAATGGGGGCACAGCCGTTGCTGTTGGACAGACTGAGACACCCATGGAACACAGGGAGGTACAGGGCAGGCGAAGGGGTGGCAGACAGTGACCGTCATTGCCAGCTGTGCTTCTCGGCCAAGGCCTTCACACCAAGCCATGTTTGTTCTCTCTTGGCTTCTGCAGTGTGCTGGTTTTGCTCTGCAGCACATGGAGTGTATTTCTTCCATTTAAATACCATTAAGAGCTCAAAGAGCACTTACATCCTCATAATTTCAAAAACAGCTTCCATAGATAATGCTTCTCTCTTGCTGTCAGTTTTGCCAGGTAGATGTGTACATGAATAGAAAAATTAAATAAAAAGATGGGAGAAATTGTATAAATGTCTTTGCCTCCATTGGTTAGTCATTGTCTACACCTTGCAGGGACTTGTTATTCATTCATATTGAGCATATTGCTTTAAAAATGTATGGCTTTCAAATCTCTTCAAAACCAGGGAATTTGTTGGAAGAATACTGTATGTTTAAGCACTGCATTCAAAGGGAACTGCTATTACGACCCATTTATAACAGTGGTGATGTGTATATGACAAGATGTCAAGAATATGCTCAGAAATGTGATACTCTGTATATGAAATCTCCTGGTTCATTTTATTCGGGGACTATGCAACTCACCTTGTGACCTGTGCAGTAACATTCTTGGCTCTTTCGGAGCACCAGATGTCAGTTCACTAGTTAACCATTTTGCTTCTCCATGTAGCAAGGCAGTTCTCAGCTACACAAAATGTTCTTTAGAACAAGAGAAAGTTTCAATAACCCATGATCATTTAATCTTTTAATTTTGTTGGTACCAATGTTTTGCTCTGAATCCATACAAGCTGACATCAACTGTCAGAGATCTAGGTCTTGGATGCCACTGCTGCAGGACTATATAAACATTGCCAGCAATGTTTGGTTATAAAACTATAAACCCAGATGTTTGGCCACCTCATGTACAATGAGTATTTAGTAAGCATTTCTCATTGCCTACTGTAATAAAGTTCAAATCACATAAAGTTTCTTGCTTAACAGGATTAGTATGGCAATCCTTAAATTTTCTCCCTCAGGTAACCTGTATGTTAATACTTTCTTTCACATTTGTTTGTTGCCTGACACGTTTGGGGTGCTGGGATAATGAATAATAAAAATAGCAGCTTTAATGGCAGTATAGTATGCTGTAGTCTATTAGTCTTTGTTCATCTTTGCAGAGGATGTTTTAGTTATTAAAATATATCTCACACCAAAGTCTGCAGTTTAAAAGGCTGCAGAGTAAGACTTCTCACACATCTGGGCTTTTACAGCTTGTCTTCAGAGTTGTTTCCATCACATCAAGGAGTTTGTGTGTGCTTTTACGAAAGTGCTCTTCTGTTATTGTTTTACATTACAAAGTCTGGATGACACAAGAATAAACAAAACTGGCTTCTGATAGTGACCTCTTTTGGGTGTGATAAGTTCATGTAATTATTTTTAATCGCTTGAGTAGTTATGTTGGATTAAAAGAAGGGCTGCAAAAAAAAAAAGATAAAACATAGTCTGTCTAGGCTTCAAAACCCTGACCACAGACTGCAGCCAAAGGATCCAGCATAAATGTGATTTTTCCTTGCTTTGCTTCTGGCTTCAAAAAGAGACAGGACGGGCACTTGGCATTTTGGGGAAGAGGAGGACACAAATGCCCTGTGGTGCTCCTCTCACCACCCAGCCACTGAAGACCACTTTTTTTCCAAACAGGTTACACCATCCTTTCTACAGTGGGTTTTTCATGTTTTTCAAATGTCTGAGGGATCCTTTCCCCTAGAATGGCTGGACAAAGAGGGCTTGCACACCCTCATATGAGACAGGAGTGTTTTTACAGTGCTGCACCTTCATCACTCCACCAAGAGCATGGGTTTCCCTGCATGCTTTCAGCGCTGTTAACTTCAGTGGCTAATGGAGGATGTGGTAACAAATCCTCATAATCTTCAAACACAAGAAGTATGTGTAATGCATCCACAGCTGCCTCATGTTTCCCACAACAGTTGAGAGATGGGAAAGTAGTTAGACTATTACTCATTTTGTAATGGCCACTGATTTATTCCTGAAGTGGATTTTGCTTCCAGCACTTCTCTAAGTGCATCTCATTCCCTCCCTGGTTCCTCTGGGCATACTGAGAGACCTACTGACTGATACTTCCCAGCTTTGCTCCTGTCTCATATCCTGCTCACATTTTCTATCCTGAGAAAGGCAGCACAGTATCTGCAGCAGGAATAGCCATGAAGTCCAACACTAGAAGACCCATCAAAGATTGCTCTATTTTCTCCTGCATATACTACGCAGGTACGTTTTTGTGATCATTGCAGACTTGTACAAATGTTAGAATTTTTATTAGCAGCCAAAATAATTCAGCTTGCTTGCATCAACCCCTGCCACACCCCCAGGAAGATCCAGAAATCTTAGGTTAGAATCAGCAGCAGAGAGGTAGATGAATTAATCATTGATGGTCTGTGGGAAAGTAATTGTTAATATCCCAGAGCTACCACAGTCTGCCAGACAAATGCCAGCCAAGCTGGTTAGTAGTGTGAAAGAGAAAACTGTTCACCTCTCTCTCTTAGACTGCTAGTCCTTAGCTAACCCCGGTGCTAGGAGCAGTTAGTGTTGGGATAAAAGGGGTGGAAGTAACACTGCAGCTTTTGGGTAGCCCCTGAGAGGTACCCAAGCTGGAATTACCCAATTCAATTGCAGCCTTAATTTAGCTCTATTTGTTTTACACATTTTTTTTGAAGAGGGTTATTTCTAACCCAGGTCACTCCAAAGACTCAGTTCACAGTGCAGTCTTACAGACAATTCTATTGGAACAAGTGAGGATGCAGCAAGGGTGGACCATGAGTGAGAGAGTATGTGAGAAACCTTTCAAGAAAACTCTGTGGTGGGGAAGCTGTGACATGCAGGTTTATTCTCAGAAGCTAGTATTTTGACACCACTGTTGTGTGAATGTTTTGGACTCCTGTGACATGAATGACTAGTGTAAGTATGTCCTTGATGTTTGCACTGCTGTGCAGAAGGACCACTATACAAGCAAATGTCTGCCTAAGAAAGTATGCAGCAGAGCAAAGTAAACACAGGTAGCAGTGTTGCTGGCCAGGTGAATCCTGTGTCTTGGTCACTGACCTATAAAGATTGTAGGGGACCATGGTAATCAATGGCTCCAACCTCCTACAGAGCATAAGCCATGGGACTTCCTGAAAGTCATGACAGTAGAACTAAAGAGTTAATTATAGTAAGAACACACAATCTCGATAGAAAGGAAGTGTTGTTAGGGAAAGTCCACTACAACTCTCAATAAGTTACTTAGCTTTCCTCATAGTAAAAGGAAAAAAAACCTCCAAAAACCATGACTGACTTAATTTTAGCCTGAATTTACACAGTTTCAGCTCCTTTCTAGAGCCGTGCCTACTACACAATGGTTTCCTATTAACAAACACATTTTGAAATTATCCATTAGCCATCTACAATCCACTTTACATGTTGCATATTCTTTTGTTTCAAGTTTTTTTTGGTTTCTAAATTAAAATTTTATCTTATAACAAGTCAGTTATTGTAGTGAAGCCTCGTTCAGCAGCACTTGTATCAATCTTAGCAACCCATATGGAAAAAATATGGATTTAGTCTCGGAATTTTTCTCTATAAATTTAACTTTGCTGGCACTGATTCTAAGTCTACCTTTCAACCATTGTCAAAATAATGGTGAAATTGAAGACTGGTTTTACTGGCTTACAAACCCTACTTCATATACTGTTTCTAAATAAAAATTCATTTTCTTCCAGACAGCCAAATGTTCAAAGGCCTCTTGAAAGAATTAGCATTGAAAGTTCCAGTTAATCTATACTTATTTCTTCTTGAATCCTTGGATGCAAATTATTTGGATTTGCTGATTTAAAAATATCTGATTTCAATTATTGTTCTTTAGTAACCTTCAGACTCACTCTGATGAAATTTGTTTCATCACCTTCCATCAATATAACCTTTTTTGGTGAATTTTTCTCACATTTGGGATAGAAATATATGCTGAACACTGCCTTTTCTGCCTTATCAGACAGTTTACCATTTCCATTGGAAACAGTAAAATCTTTAGACCTCTTCGTAGTCCTGCTACATATACCCCCTCCATCATTGTCCCAGTTAAACAAATATGTGACAAATTCTGGACAACAGGGAAGGGCAAACCGTTATCTTTTGAAACCACAGAAGTCCAGAATTCAGCATTCTACCAGTTGGTATTATTCAGTAACGTGTTTTGTTTGTATAATTCTCTTTCCTTCTCTCCCTTAGTTTATGCTCTCCATTTGGAATATTTGTAACCTTAAATGAATCTGATTTCTACCTCCTGCTTAGTGAATTGGGCAATGCTATCTTCAGAATTTTTCATGTACAGGAAAAATTTATATGTAGAAATAATGTGAACATGACTGATGTTTACTGGCACCCCATAATTATTATGTATGATTTTATCAAGAGAACAATATTCTTTAATGCAACATCAGAGAGTCTAGTAGTATTCTCAATAAACACAAAGTCATGCACATAGTAAAGTCATGACACTCTCCTGAAGACTGGACTTCCCTTCTTTTACTTCTCAGCAATGGTAGTTCAGATTTATCTGCTACAGAGCACTGGGGTGTTTCTCTGCAAATATTTCTTTTTTTTTTTTTTTTTAAATAGAACCTTTAATGTGCTCTAAAAAGCCTTTCTAACTTGAGTTTTCTCTCAGTGTTATTAATTTTTTTATTACAGATCTTGTTATTTTCAGGGTTCCCAAAGGACCTATTAACAGCAGACTTTTATGGAAAAGAAGCATGGTTAAACTGGTGAAAATAACTGTGCACAAGTCATAAGTAAGTAATATAAGCTGCAGCAAGGATACTGTGTGTTGTTTTAATTTCCAAAATAGTAACAGTTCAGACATTTAATTGCATTTTTTATGACTTTTTTTCATAGCTGCCTAGTGTAAAATATGTTGCCAGTAATATATAACTGCTAACAACTTTTAAGTTTCTTAAGCTGGCATTAGATTTCTTATCCTATTGGAAAGGAAGGTCACTTAATGTACTCTTCATCCTTATGAGGAAAAAAACATGGATGGTCGATGTATATCTCTGGTTTTATGTTCTTATAACGTCAGTATTACCTGAAATCTTTTCTGCAGTAAGAAAGATACAGGACAGTGAATTATTTATGCCTTCTCACAGTCTTAGTTGTGTAAAGGGAGCTTTTCCACCAAAAGGATTTTATGAGGAGCCAGCTTAAGTTAATTTTGTAATAAATGATTCCTAGTGCCATGGACATGCAGATGCTCCAGTCCCTGCACCCACCCCCTATTATTGTGCAGGAATGGTGACTACAGTGTCGACGTGCCCCCTGCCCAGGGCGAGGCTGGCAACCTCGTTCTCCTTGGAGATTTTGAGGCCCCACCAGCAGAGCATCGTCGGCAGACCCTGTGCAGACATGGGCTTCTGCTCCAAGTTAAAAAGCTGTGTTCATTGTTCCAGAGCAGCACCTCTCCACATTTCTAACCACCTTGAGATAAGCAGTCAGGAGACTGCAGAGCAAGTCTGATGGAGCAGGGCAGGACATGTCTTTTCCCCTAGACATGGTGGTAAAAGTTCAGCAGCTGAAAAATGTCTCCTTATTTTTTTCTCTTTCCCTGATTTTGCCCCCCCCCCCCCCCCCCCCCCCGGTAACATTGATAGGAGAGCCTTTCACATGCCCTGGACATTCAGCTGGTACCAGTTCCCAATCCTATGAACTCACTGGTAAAGGGTTCCTTTAGGAACCCTTTAGGGTTGGAGCTCCCTTTGAGATTTAGCTTTATATCAACCTACAGTAACATCTAAGATTCTGCTTGTTATGGAGGACCAGGTGCTTGCCCTAAAGCTTTGGCTCAAGCATCATATTGATCTATTTGATCTGAAATTAAATAAATGGGGGGGGTGGGGAGGTGCGGACAGAGAGAGGGAAGGAAGCAGGATAAGTGGGATAAAGCTTCTTTAACAGGCTGCTGGTTATCCAACTGCATACCAACATTCAGCAGGAATGAACTTTGCTATCACCATTTGAAAACCCAGCAGATGTGTACAGTTCATGGAACATTTGGGAGACAAGAACAGTCCCCCAGAATTGAGTTTGTTTTCTCCATGCACATAGGCAGTAGCTCTGAGTTTGCTGAGTAGTTTGGTGAATTTGACAGGCATGGCATCAGCATTTTTTACATCTGGCTCATAATTAATATAAACAGGATGACAGAAAATCATTTACCTGTACTGTAAAAAAGTAGATACGAGATGATGCCCTAACAGGCAGACTTGTAGGTACCTGGAAAGAGCAGGAATTCACTTGTTGTTTTAATTAGTTTCAACTTGATTTAGTATTTAAAAATTCTTACTAAAGCTCTAATCATTTTCTACTCTAATACTGCAACCTGCTTTTCTAGACTTCCTTTTCCTGCCCCCCTGTCCAAGCTGCAAAGATAATTTTCACCTGAGCTCTTTATTCATCCTTCCATTGGCTCTTTTCACTGCCTCAGATGTGTGCTACTTGACTTCTCTCCGTGGTCCATCACAGTTTATAGCATCTTACTGCCATACCCCACTTGCTATTAGGGCTGGGACGCTACCTCCAGTCAGTCAGTTTTGCCAGTCACTGTCCACCTTCTCCCATTTTCAAATAAGCTTTCAAATAAACATGTCTTCTCCTATGCTGCTCCTATCTCTATCCTACTGTGCCTAACAGCTCTTATTGTGTAGGGATACAGACTGTAACAGTGCTTAGCTTGGTCCTTAATATTGACCTATACAAATATTAATACCCATAATAGCTTATAAGGATGGGAAACTGAGGTAGACAGACTAAGGCACCGTTCTGCTGTGTCTATAGCTCTATTATGTCCAACTCTATCTATTTGCTGGGCCATGCCAGAAAGAGGACCCTGGCATCCAGCCCAGGTGATGTCAACTGGCTCATGTGTTGTTCATGACTAGCATCCTTTGGGGAAGAGCATGTTGATCCATACTGTGGAGAAGTCGGTCATGTCTCCTCTGGATGCCCTATGGACCTAAACCACCTAATTGTAATTTCTATAGTAGTGAAAGGTGCGGGGGGCTAGATAATTTTTAAAACATTATGTAGAGGGTGAATGTTCTGTGCCTTGTGGCATGGCACAAAGGTGGATGGAGGCTTTTGGGATAGTGTTAGAAGCCTGTCCTGGACAGAGGCAGGGAAATTTGCCTTTTCTCATGCATAATTGCTGCCTGGAGTATCCCTTGTGTGAATGACTCAGCCAGCTCTGCTTGGGTTGCTTCAAGGATGGAATTACCTAGCTAACTAGAAAGGAACCTAAGCATGAAGTATCATGACTGAAGTATGGATTATGTAGACACCAGGGTCTACAATAAATAGGGAGCAAGTCAGACTGGTAGGCTAGCCACAGGGAGCACTAAATCTCATATCTAGAAACAATCTGACCATTGAATTTAAATAACTTCCTTCCTTCTCTGCTTCACACCTTCAGTTTTAATGCCATTAGAGAGATACACAAATTCTCTAAACTCATAGCAAGGTATTAACATCAGCTACCCATACATCTCGCTACTCTATCTTCCTCTTTGTCTTCCATCCACTGACTCCTTTCTAAATCACTGACAATATGCTAGGGAGTCATTGTATTTATTAGGATCCAGTAATGCATTACACATTCCTCCATGTGATGCACTTCTAATTATTCCCTTGGGGATTATTCAAGCAATACTGACTTTGGGAATATACATTACGACTGTTCAGGTTAATGGCCCAGTGATTCATTAGACAAGACATTCTTGGAAAGTAATTGATTGCATTAATTGTTTCACTGAACAGTGTGAACCACAGCTGCTACATGGCCTTCCCAGCAGCGGCCCACAGCTTCTGCAGTGGCAGCATCAACGGGGCAAGTTATTGCCAGCTGTCATGCTGTAGGTGCATTAGATCTTCTTGTTTTCCTTTGCCCAAGGCTGTTATCTGCTGCCTTTGTCGCTCTTCGACTCTGTTTCTAATTCCTTCAGGAGATCTGTGATACCATCTCGGACTAGAATAGTTGCTGGGGTGTGGGGAGGGACATTTAGCTGGCAGTGCTGAAGACTTCCTGCTCTTTGGCACTGACCAGTATTAGGTTACTAGATAGTCTTATTCAGTAGGGTTGAAAAAAAGGGCATTTTGCAAAACTTTATTATGCTCAAAACAGCAAATGACTTGGTGAAAGTCATATTAGTCAGAGTGAAAGCAGCTATGATTTAGATGGCTCTCACAATCGCAGTGGAGGTGAAGACTAAATGGCCTGCAATAGTGAGAGATAAAGGAGAATGGCAGGAACTGGTATGACCATCTCTTATGTCATGTATCCCATTTTTCACATGGTAACGTTCCCTTCGCTTTTGCTGCAATGACCTAAGACAGACAAACAATAACAATACAGCTTCTATTATACCTGAGATTTAAACCAGCATGTTGACCCATGCAAGCTCTTAGTTTTCCTACCCTTCCCTGCATCCACTATGCTGTGCAGCTTGAGGTGAGACACCTGCCTTCTGGAGTTTGGCTTTAGGGTTAACACTAGTAGAGGCAATGGAGCAGAAATGTGAAGCCTGTGGGTGCCTGGATGGGTTTCTGCAGGATCTTCCAATTTGTGGTTCTAGTTGTCTCTGATCAGAGATTTATAGGCACCACCTTCCTAGTCTGTCAGCACAGAAGCTGACATTTGCATTGAGTGGCATCAAGACTCTAATTCCCCTCTGGGGGTGACTCATCCAAATAGCTTCGTGCAGGCGCTCTCTGTGTCCTGTGTAGCTCTGAGGGCCCATTCTAACAGTTCAGAGAAATTTGCTAGGGCAGAATTGATGCTGAGGTATGTGCATGACACTGTATGGAAAGATCTGCTTTAGTGACGTGGGGAATTGCTGCATCCAGGTGACAAAAGGAAGGGTTCTGTTTGGAATTAGTTCACCATAGAAAACCTTGTCCCAGGATGAAGAGTAAGAACTCCCCCACTTAGGGAGCAAAAACTGATGCTTTGTTCTATGTTGCTCTGAGCATGCAGATGGCATGGCCTGGGCAGGGAATAGCTGTGCCTACAAGTAACCTTTCCAAGATGGCATCACATGACATGGCACACCTGTGTGTTACATCCCTGAGATGTAAAGGTCATCTACCACACAAAAAGAGAGGCTGTCACAGAGAGGCAGAGAGATACTACTGAAGACCAATGCAGCCAGCACCATGCTCTATTTGCAAGGGGAAAATGTGTGCCAACAAAATAAATATTCATTGAAGTAAAAGCAATGCAAGCCATGGCTGCAAATCTCTATGTCAATTACACATCTCTGCTTATTAAATCACCACTATGGTGATGATGATTATGATCCTTACAGCATCTGGCCTTACAAAACATAGACTGTCTATCAGGCAACCTAATTTCTGAGCATTTTAGGGGTCAGACCAGAGAAGTTTGGCAACTTGTAAGACAAATGTAGCCCAGGAGGCTATAAATTAAGGTTACAAATTGTAGAAGACTTGGTGATAAGGAATACACAGTTGAAAGTGTCATAGATAGTAACCTTTTGTAATTATAGTTTGCTTAAATACTCCCTTGGAGACTTCATCATTATAATTTACTTTTGCTCAGCACGTTATCTTTGTGAGGACTCATGGTGATAGATTACTTGGCAAGTATCTGAGCAGTCAAATGGGGAACAGTTGGGTAACTTCTAACAGAGAGGGAAGCAGAATCCCTAAATCCTGCAAATTCCTGACAGGACAGTCCTCTAGATAGTGTGTACTACTTTACCTGGCATATAAATAATGTTGCTGTATCTATTTATGAAACCTGCACACCTTATAGAGAACATTGCCCACATATTTGAATACATATAAGGAAAGCACTCTATTAAAAAAAACAAAACAAAACAACCCAAACTCAAGGACACTTTGGAATTTACAGCTGCAAATTCTGAAATGCCTCATTATGTATGAGTATTTTCATGAAAAGACATATGAAACTGCATCTTGCTAATGGAAGAGAAATACAGGCTACTGGTCAGAGCAGTTGCCTGGAAGCCAGGCACTAATGATCACTGGGGTACCCAGTCATACTGGATCGGACCCAAAGGCTGTAGTCCTGTTTCTGACAGTGGCTGTCATGGATGTTGAGGAAAGGCCATCAGACCAGAACACGCAAATAGCAGTTCTTCCCAAGGTGTACCTTCTCAGACTCCAAAGATAGTGGTCTGGGGACATCCCAAGCTGGGGGGATCAGGACAGCTCCTCTTGTCTTAGGGTCCAAGTAGACATGGGGAGCTGTTCAGGTGGTGGGGGAACTGAACTCTTCATTGCTGCTGGGTGAACATACATGTTTGTGTGTATGTATAGAAGCTTCATGTATTTGTCTGTGGGACATAGAGAATGAATAGAGGTGCAGTAAGACTGGCTTCAGGGAGAAGTTAAATATTAACCTCAACTAGTCTGAATTTGGAAAACAGAATATATATTTGTTGTATGAAAGTGTAACATCACTGTCAAGAAACAAATACCACAAAGAACATACCTTTGGTTTTTGGTGACTGAAGAAAGTTATTTGGTACTTTGGAATCAATAAATTTGGCTTAAATGATGCAGCTCAAGGCAATCCTAACTAATCGTTGTTTTAAAAAGTATATAAAATTCAACAAAAAGCTTTAAAAAGAGACATCTTAGACACAATATCAATGTCAGGGGAGAGTAAAATCTTCTTTGAACTTCCTGCCAACTGCTAGTCACTTACTGAAGTTTTATAGCAGTAGCTTAGTAGTGGCAGCCTTCTGTATCTGTCACATCTTGTTTTATTTGCATCAGAGGCTATAATTATATTCATACAAACTTTACCTTATTTTAAAAGCTGAAAGCAGCCCCTGATTTATGCTCCCTACAAGGCAATTCTTTCTCTTCTGGATGTAATATGTCACAAAAAAGAGTGAAGCTGCAGCATTGCTGCTATCCCTCTGCCTTCTCCATGCATGCCTTCAGGATACTGCAGATACATTAAACAGTGACAGCAAGCCCTGGTTTCTTTCACCTCTCATGCAATGCTCACACTCAGGGGTTGCCTGTGCCTTCGCAGTAGAATTTGTAAGTGATGACTTCTCAGAAATGCTAAAACATGTTCCTGAGAACCCATACATGTCTAGTCCTCTGTGCTCACAGGAAACCCCTCTGGGCCAGGCCCACAAGGGTAACCAGTTACTCCATCTCATTAGAAGAAATGCGAAGAAAGTGAACAAACACAAGCATAAGCATGGACTAAAGGCCAAGAGAAATAGTGTACATGAGTGGGCTGATTGGCTTTGGGGAAAGGTACCGCGCTGGCTATGACTCTGTGGGCAGCTCAGGCACTGAGACTGCTGCTCTTTAACAGACCCTTGCTAACCATGCGTTTGGGTGTCCGTGTGCCCTTCTGCCAGCACTGGGGTGCTCACCCTTCTCTGTTAGAGCTCCTTTGTCCAGGGAAGGTCACACCGGTGAGGTGGAGGGCTGTCAGACGTCCAGCACAGGTCTCAAGCTGGGTTTTGCCAACACAGGCACAGATTATTCAAGCCATGAAAGTAACATGCCTGTCTCTGCTGGAGACCTGCATGTGTGGGCTGTGCCCCCACTGGGAGGTAGTGGTCCAGGGTGCAGGGAATGACAGAACCAGAGGCAGCCCGGGATGCAAACTACTGGTACGGTGAGGACTGATGGAGGGCTGTGAAAGAGCCCTGATGGAGGCTGAGGACAGCACTGTGATTGCAAAGAGGCTGCAGGTTTAAATTTTAAAGTACAAGGAATGGGGAGGGCAGGGGGGCATTGCAAACCCCTCTGTCTGTACCCTGTCTGCTTTTGGCTAAAGCAATGACATCCTTGTTTGATCTGTAACTTCACTCATAAAACTTCTAAAATAAATTGTGGACAATAAAGCTTTTCTGAGAGAGCAGAAGTAAAACACTAGTGCTCCCATTTCAAAGGCATTGGTGTGGAGAATTTTGCCTCTAAACTACTGAATCTTCCTGTGGTATCCCTTACTTCACTTTTACAGAAATTCAGCTGCACACCCTGTCAAAATGCGATTAGCTGACTAGAAAGATATGGCTTTTGGCTAAAAGATTAAAATGAAGATTTATGGCCTGTGATGCTTCTCCCTAGGGTCATTCCCCACACTTTCATGCAGAAGGAGTGGGATGACACTGTCTCCTTTCCATATGTATGTTTTGACAACTTTTTCTTCAAGCTTGCTGCTTATTGTCTCTTAAAACTCCTTTAAAAAGAACTTTCTGAAAACTCTTAGTCATGTCAGTAAACATGAAGCCAGCTTTCAATTGCTGAGCAAGGACTTGTCTGAGGTTGGCTGGTATGTAAGAAACAAACATTCAAAAAAGAAAAAAAAAAAAGAACCTCTAGAAAAAAATCTGAGCTGAATAATCACAGAATGTATTCCCAATGCACAAATATTGCATGGGTTTAAATTTCTAAATTAATCGGTTTTTTACATTTTTGTAGAAACAACTCAGAAAGGAAAACCCAACCTCAGAAGCCATTCCAGTCAGTTACAATGTGTGGAAATGCCAGGCTTTGTGACTTTTTGCTTCTTTCTATTTTACATCGTTAACATCCGATTCATGGCCTAACTGGCTCTCATAATGCACAAGTGGCAATCATAATAAAGGCAGAATTCAGGGGCCCTGACCGAGACGAAGGGGTCCTTGGATATTTGTAACACAGGAGTAGAAGGCAGTCCCTTGTCCTGAGGTGCGCAGCTAAATAGGTAAGACAAGGAGTGAGAATACAACTGGTGTTGCTTGACTGAACAGGAACCAAGGATCACAGAGATTAAGAGCTTGAGACAGAGTCAGCTGCAATCAAGGTCAAATTCACACAATTTCTTTCAAATGTGAATGAGACCTGAAGTAATCAACCCAGTACTATGGAGAGGGTGCTACTGGGCCCGCAGCAGAACTCACTGTTGTCTTCCCAGTTCAGCGCTTTTACCCCAGAATCAGCCATGGTGTATGTATGTGTATGTGTGTTTACTGGAAAATAGTTAGAGCTTTTCCAACTGTGGAAGAAACATGGAGAAAATTTCCAGCTTGATTTCAAAGACAAACTCTCACCTGCTGCCTTCCTACACACAAACTTCCAAAAGTTCAGTCACAGGTGTCTCCAAACTGCATGGCTCTTTGGCTTGATCTGTATTTCAGAAGCTTCTGCCTTCTTTCTTCCTTAGCTGATATCCCTGTTTGGAGTTTGAAGGACAGCAATTACCTTTTTTTATGCATCAGAACATCCCGAGCACCTGTCCTGTGACACTCAATGGCATTTTGGAGTGCAGCATCACTTCTCTTCTTTCCCTGCTGTTAATTCTCACAGAAACACATCCACATAAGCGATGTCTGCAGCAGTAGCATAGAGTTAAAATTCACTGAGTGACACAGGAAACCTTAGAAGGATTAAACCGCAGAGACTTTGCTAAATGTTTTTAAAAACTTGGGAACTGTTGGTAAAACTGCATGATTTATCCTGTGCATCAGCTCTCCCTTCCTATATTTCCTATTACGTGTGGCAAGCCTGATAAGGGCATGACTTTATCTGTGATTTCTGTGCATGTACAGAAGTGAACGTATGGTTTCTTGTGGGTACACTTCGGAGTCAGTTAAGCATTTACAAGGAAAAGCTGCTGCTTGGGGTAGAGCGTGGTGTGAGCAAACACTCTGCTACCTGGCAGCGGGCCCATGAGGCTGGGACTGCACACACCTACATGATATTTACCTTTGCATAAGTCACTGTTGAATGAACAAGTGGCTGTGTGAGAGGGACGGCCAGAAAAACAATATTTAGATCCGTTTGGCAGGTTTCTTCTGAGGCCATGACAGAGACCTTCAGGAAGAGAGCAGCACTGGATGTGCATCAAACCCCTCGCATTTCTGAGCCATCACTGGACCTGAATTCTCCAGCACATTCCAGGCAAAAAGGCTCCCTTCTGAAATCCCTGTTCTTGCTTCCAGCATGTCATTTTCCCAGCAGCTTCCCAGCCCCTCCACGGACGTGGTGAGATTTCTGAGGAAACGTGGGTCACGGAAAGCTGCAAGAGGAGCAGGCCTCCGGAGCCGGTGCCCGGCGAGTGGGGCTGAGGAATTTACAGCCCTTCTAATGCTCACACTTTATTTCTCTCCACAGTTGTTATTGTGCAGCCACGTGAGCCTTCTGTGTTGTGTCAGCCAGAGACCTCGGACACAGAATGCGAGTACTTTCCAGTGCCTTGTTTGTTGCTATTATTCTGAGTCTCCCATCTCTGAACTCGGGGAGTATTTCGGCTCCCTCGCAGGGTGTGTTGATGTCATGAGTTCAAGTGTTGTGGCTGCAGCGAGCGGGGGATTTGTGCCGGGGGGGCAAAGGTGTGCGCGGCTGCCATCCACCCTGGAGGGAGGCATAAACCAGAGCCAACCCACTCTGCAGCCTGTGCTCTCGTGCTCGTTGCTGACCTCGGGACAGGGGGAGGGGGACTGACAGCCCCTTGCTCTTTGACTCTACCGTCTTAAGACAATATGCATTTCTGCATTGCTCATAAACAAATGTATCTAAAACACCACACTTTATATCCACTTACAATTCTGAATACCTTTCCATTTATCTAAAGCTTGCTGAGGTGAGTTCCTATAAGGGAAGACTTATTTCATTTCCATGAAATGTTTATATTTTCTGGGAAGTTTCTCTCTCACCTCTTTAAATTTTACTGCAGTTGGCGTGCAGCCTGCAGCAGGGTCCTCCCAAGGAAGCTGGTGAGGCAGGGAGGTTCAAGAGGGACTATAAATTTCAAACTCTCTGGGTTAGAATAATTTAAGTGCACCAAGTTCTTAACCTTAAAGGATCAATACTGAGTTAGTTTTTTTTTTTTTAGTGCTGTAAAATTTGAGCTAAGAAAAAAACTTAACAGAAAAAAAAGCCCAAACCAAAACCAACTCCCCCCCCCCCCAACCCCCAAAGTAAATAAAGATTGTATGTGAACAGGGGATTGATCCCGAACGATGTTTCTGGAGTTTCAAATTATACTGTCAGAAGGATGCCTGTTTTGGCTGTTCATGGGAATAACCATCTCGGGAAAGTTTTCTTTACAAAAAAATATAAAGACCCATGACCCAGTACTCATCCTTGCAAAATGGATGTAGTTCTCGTTCTGCATCTAATTTCTTTGTTTAAAGCCCAGAAGGGACTTGGCCTTTTCAGCACTGATTTTTGGAGTGGATTAGGGCTGGCAGATAAGATATGTCCCCATGGGTGATGAGGCTGTGGCTGTACAGACCACTTTTCCGCATTTCACCCTGGTGCAATTACATTTTCTGACTAGTTTGCTGAGTGTCCAACTTAATATCAAGCATATACCTATGCAGGTTTCATGTCGTATATCCTCTCGTATGGCATTGGTATTAAAGAAGGCATTGACTAACCTGTTTTCTTATCAGCATATTAACGAATTGCCTTGGTGAAATCTCTAGCACTATATTAGGGCATCCATATTTGTTTTGGGGAAAAACCCAATGCCTTCAAATGTGGCACAGAAACTTACCAAAAAACACACAAAGAATCCCAATGCAGTATAAAATCTCAGATGTTGTTTATCCAGCAGGCATGTATGGTAAATGCATCTTAAAAGAAAGATTTAAGTACCATATCCTGTTTGCTATTTCAGTCAGGACTTGGGGTTAGGATTTTCCATATTTTTCCTGGTGACATCACAGGCACCTAAACCAGGTTTTGAAATCTTATTTTAGCAGAATATGTGAGATCATCAATCTAATATGGCAAATATAGGACCCTGAGGTCAATATTTGACAAGTCAGTGCAGGAGAAGCTCTTTTATAAAATACAAATTCACGTTTAACCCCTAACCCTACACGCAGTCTCCAATAATAACTTTCAGTCTGAAACAGTTCTGTCCCATGGCACTCCCACAGCCTCCAAAAATCACACTCATCTTTTATATTCACTGAAGGCAAAGATTCTTCATTGAAGATATTACTAGACACAACTACATCAGCTGTGCTGTGGCTGAGAGCTGTGCCACAGATGGAGCACGGTGTATGTGTGCTTGCGGGAGGTACCCACAGCTGCCTCTGGGGGAGGATGCTGCTGAGTACCCTTTACCCAGGGGAAAAAATGACACGGGATGGAAAGTGTCAATACAGGCTACATTTATGCCAGTATTTAAACACTTCAGGGTGCTGGAATTCATTCCTACCTACTGTTGAACTGTGGTCCTTGGCACAGTTCTGGCTTAGGCCAGCTAGCATTCTCCCTTCAATTCCCCAGCACGGTTTGGAAGTTAATGCAATTAGGGAACCGTTCCCACTATGCATTTTCCATGTGGCTAATGTTTCTGCAGACTGAGATGAATAATACAGACACAGGTGGCTCTGTGCCAGCTGTCCTTAGTGCCATTGTCACTGGTGTTTTATTGATGCACGTGTGGTCTCCCTGTCCAAGATGGATGCTCCTGCCTAGCATGGCTACTCCAACCCAAATGGGCCCTTGCTTGGTTTCATACCTGACACCACTGAGAAGCCCTTGATCAACCAATCTTCTCAGTGAGAAGACACTACTGCTGGCCCGGCATAGTGGACTGAACTTGTACTGTGGTGCTAAGTCACTTCATCTCCTGACTTGTTCCTTACAGTCTGCCCCACAATAAAAATGGGGGACCTAAACAAAGAGAGCAAACCAGAGTTACAGGATGTGTTTTGGGTCTTTCCAGGAGAAGCCCTGTAGAGAAAATTCCTAAGTTAATCTTCTGAATGCCCTCACTTGATCTGGGATTACACAGATGAGGCTCATTTTGGCATCTTACCTAGAAACTCCATTTGTAGATGCCAAGTACAGCTCAGAAGAAATAAAGGATACCTTGTGTGATAGCGACAAGGCTTTCTATATAGAAAGTATCATCTTTACAAACTAGATCCATAGCACAAACCCACCCAGTATGCACTCTACTGGGCATTTTACGTAGTCTGCAGATCCACCTGCCTATCTGCTGCTTTTTCTGGCAGGACTTAGCACTGTACCCAACGAAGGTGGAAGGCATGCACCACCTCGCTTGCATGCTGAGCAGCAACTGCAGGTGTGCAGCAATGATAGCTGGTAATTGTGCTTCCACTGCTGCTCAGTGCCTCCAGAACCAGCATCTCGGTAAGGCACCTTCTTTTTCAATGACAATACTAGCTTTGCCAGGCATTAAGAGGCATAGCTGAATCCAATCTAATCTCCGTAAAAGTCTGGGAACAAAATGTACCGACACCTCTATCTTCTAAGGACTTGGAATACAGGATAGAAGTTGCAGGGTTTCTCCTCATAGAAACATTTAAATTAAGAGAATTCAGCCAGTGCTGAAAAGGGACAAAAGAAACCAGTGTATTAGATTTAGCTATTATCTAGTAATCCCATTCTGTATATTTTCTGCCAATTTTTTCTGGCATAGTTTGTAACTCCCAGAATCATCTCTGGGCAGTGAGATAAACTATGAATTCATGCTCAGAAATCCCCCCTTGACCTATGAGTGGACTTTCTGAGGAGCCAAAAAATAGCAGAGGTAGAGCAGAGTTAGTGTTCGTGGTGCTTCTGGTCATGCCAGCTTCAGGTGAGACTGGTCTTATCTGTCATCGGCCAGCTGAAACCAACAGGGACAACTTACCAGCAGTAAGATCTACAGTTGGCTCCCCAGTGTACATGCAGCCACTGCCTTTGTATCTTATCCACAAAAAATACCCCAAACGTGTTCTAGCAGAGCATGTTCAAGCCTGCCACAGCCTTTCCAATAGCTGACTGACAGCATAGCAGGGCAAAGGTTTGTACAACTGCAGCCTGCTGTTCTGCAGGAGCCAAAGCAGAGATCCATGCTAATGTAATTTGTCCTCCCATAGCTTTCAAGATAAGAAGGGAAATATGGTATTGATTTACCTAGTAAAAGTGACACCCTCCAACATGCGGAATCCATCCCTGCTTGTCACTCAGTGCTGCTCTGCCTTTTTGGACAAGGCTGCTTGTATGTGTGAAGTTATTAAGCAGAAACATATTGCCCAGCCTGACTATCAGAGCCAGCTTCAGGAAGGGCAGGTATCATACCAATTCAAAGAGCATGTGAAAGACCAAATGGCACTTAGCAGTAAGCTGCAAATCAGGCTGCAGGAATGTATACAGACACCTGAATCTAAAGAGACATATTTCTATTTCTGGACATAAATCCCATGAGATGGTTTAATTAATAATTAATTCAAGCTGCTTCTAATCCATATTTTTTTTACCCAACAAACCTAAGGAATGATACACTTATGAGCTTATACTATGGAGAAAACCTTAGAGAAGAAAAAGCTTAGGAAATCTAACCACACAGGGAAGGGGGGGTCACTGTCTCTTGCTTTATAAATGTCACAGTTTTCAGGTGTATCTAGTAAATAATTAAGGCTGATAACAGTCAGCTGGTTAGTAGTTCCTCCCGGGGCCTGGGGGCTTCTAGTAATTAAGGCCTGAGCAGAATGGAATGGATATTAGCCCTTCATTGATATTAAAAAGATAAGACCCGTAACTATGTCTGGGACTAATGTTAAATTAGGTCGCCTGTGTCGCAAGGTCACTCAGTGTTCTACTTTTCTTCGTTCTTCTTTCTGTTTGCCTCCTTCAAACTGTTTAATGAAGAGGTAGCAAGGAGCAATGCCTATCTGTGAACTTATTAGGAAGCAAAGCAAGGAGGCTGCAGCCAACTCAGATTGAATAGCCACAATAGGCTCTGTGGGAAGTACCTGAAGGTAGAAGCTAGTAAGCTCTATATCAGCATGGAAAGTAATAAATAAGTGGGATTAGTTAGGTAACTTACAGGTCTGTGAGCCTGGCAACAGTCACAGGAATGATCTGCATCAACTGATATGAGATTCAGTCAATAAGAAGGCAAAAGTTGTCATTAATGCTGATCACCTGGGTTATGAAAAACAACATTTGTCAAATATCTGAGGTTTTTTTTATTATGAGAAAACATGGAAATCCATAATTGAGGATTGATGTGAAGTGGGAATTTATCCTGGGGAAGGCTGGTCTATATATTTCCCCTTAGCATTTGCTAGTGACTGTGGCTGGGCAGGGGACAAGAGAACAGAAGGAGCCTTGACCACTCTGGCACAGCCCTTGTAGTCTGCTTGGGTAGAGTAACAATGTGGGCAGAACAGACTCTAGTATGTCATCTGGTTTGGTACCATCTGCCATTTTGTTCAGGAAAACCGAATGTCATAAGCATGCACAACATGGCAGATATTAAACATGGACTCTGAAGTGGAAATGGCGAGGTTTTATTTTCCTTGTGTTTGGCATTGTAGCTGAGGCTGGATACCTTATTCTGGTGTCTTAGTTCAAAGAGTGGCTATGTGAAAGAGCAACATAGAAAATCATTGAGGTATGGAAGTATTCTGGAAAGTGTGTCAACATTTGCACACCAGTGCAATCCTCTTGGAATCCTCCAGAAGCTTTGCCTCCTGCTTGGCAGGCCCTTGGGGCACAGCCTTAGAGCCAGGTCCTCCTTCTGTAGAGCTCTGCAGCAGCAGAGTCCCACTGCAAGGTGGGTTCTTTTGCCAACAGAGAGAATTTCCCTGATGTTTTACAATTGGTAAGAGACTTAAGATGGGACTTGTTCAGGTATTCCCCATCTTTCTTTGTCTCTTGCAGCTGCCATGTCCTGTCATCATAGTCATCTTAACCAAGCAAAGCAAGTGCTTGTGGCACTTATGACACTCAAGAAATAGTGATTTCATTGGTAAATATCCTTATTAAAAGAAGAAATCACTTTAGCCTTTCTAGTTCATGTTGGGTAGACCTCCTGCTTCAAACGATTTTTCAGCTAGGGAAGTAATGATGTAAGTAATTAATTACACACTGTGGTCATTATAACTACAGTGAGAAAACCTGTTTGAAATCCTTTTCTTTGTAAAGTGATTTTCTAGGATAGTTAACAACAGCGCTACTTGCAAAGGCCTTGCTTGCATGAATGTCTCTCTAGTGAAAAGAGAAAGGGACACAGAGGAAATATTATTGTGAGCAAGGTTATTCCTAAAGTGAATGTTTTTCACACTTGTTGGGAGACCCAAGAATCTTAGATGAGCAACAGCTTAAATGTTCCTGCACACAACTTACTGTTCGTAAGTTTCCTTTGCAGTGGCAAATAATGTGAGCTCCAGAGCAAGATGCAGGGAGTTCTCTCAGGTTACCTCTGCTGTGTGATCTAGCATAGCAGAACGAGCAATGCAAACAATAAATAATGACAGAATCAAAAAACATGGAAGCCCTTTTCCTGTAACAATATATATCTTTTAGTGAAACACTCTGATCTCACAGAAGTAATGCACCATTGTGCCCCTGAGGCCACTCCTCTGATTCCACATTTTATGGACTAGCTCTTTATTCCTAAATTCAGCAGATGCATGGCTTATAGCTGGTCCCAGCATGGAATGCATCACAAGCAGCTTGTCTATTACAAGTGACCTGCAAAAGAGAAGAAATAGTGTTTGTATCCTCTGTAGCATTTTTAAGGCTAAAAAAGAAAACTTGGAAGATTTCTTTTTTCTGGATCCTGCATATTGCTCAATATTAAGTATCTGGAATATTAAAAAAAAACCCTGAAGATTCATCATTCATGTATTTTTCTGTTGGAGGGGTGGAAACAGAGGATGAGTAGTGGAAATCCTTGGGAAAGACTCTGCTTGAACTGTAAGACAACTAGAAATTATCTACAACGGCTCTCTGGGATTTTGGCTGAATAACCCTTCTCACGTGGAATTTTAAAGCTTTACTAATAGTATGATTTTTAAAAGAATCTGTTTAAACTGCTGTGGAAAGTTTTATAGGGTTTTTTTTTTTTTCCTTCAAGATTTCTGTTCAAACAATCCTTAGTCCTTTCCTTTTTAGTAAGAGATTATTGTATGGCTTGTTGTTATAGCATAGTATATGTTAAGTAACCACAGAAGCCTTCTTATGTCCATAAAAATAGTCTATTGTACATCTCTCCTACCAGATTACAGACTCTTCTATCTAGCAATTACTTTTGGGGTGCAGTGGTGGGCTGTGTGCCAAGTTTAAATTGGAGTAATAGAAGTAAGGCACAGCCTATAATTGCAGTTAACATCTACCCGAATTCCTGAGAGAATGCCAGACAAATCTTGTGTGTGTTCACATATATACACACACACACACACACACACACACATATATGTATATATGCATCAAGTCACTGCAGAAATGTTTTGGGGTTCATGGTCCACATGATGTTTAGAAACACAAGCATTCTAGACCAATGGAAGGTAAAGACTCCAGCTGCCACTGCCCAAGAGCTGGGGCTTTGCCTGTCTTGACGGACAAGTGCCCATCTCTCATGGAAATGAATAAAAGTTAGTTCCTGGTCACTTTTGGGTTGTGCTTCTGATTTTGACTTGGCCATGAGCAGCAAAGCCAGTCTCCTGTATGCGAGGTCATATTGCTTTTTGGCAGGTAATACTGGACCAGCCACCACCAGAAGCATAATAAACTCCAAGAAGACCTAAGCAGCATTACTTGAGGATCTTTGCACTTCCAGTATTTTTCATGTTGTTCCAATCCCAGAATTCTGCAGCTTAGTCATAACAGTATAGGTTGCTTCAATCGCTTTCTACAAATTTTCTTCATCACACCCTTGCCCATTTTGTTCCCAGAGCCTATTTACAGCTCCGCTTTCTCAGTGGTTTTGGACAAGTATTTCAAACAAGCATTCTGGAGCTGCTCAAAGCAGACACCAACCTGTGAGGGGGATGCTGAATGAATGAGGATCCATATATGCATATGCCCTAGTTATGACACAGTATGCAGGTGGTGTTTGTCTCAGTTGTGGCATCACAGGGGGACTCTGATTTCCACTCTAAACTGACTATTCTGTAACAAGACACCAAAGCGTATGGCACAAAGCAGAGCTAATATTTTCTTTGTCTCTTGTTTTCCTTCTGCTGGCTCCAGCAGCCTTCTCTGGCCTACCCACAAAAGCCAGCTTTGTACGTGAAGACACAGCAGTCCAGTGGTTTGCCTCTGTAATTCCTGCATGGAGATTAAAAAAAAGCAGAAACAGTGGGGAGCTGTGAATTAAGGAAGACATTATACTGTGATATATTTACTGAATGAACATGTGCACCCTAAAAAAGTGTATTCAGATTCAACAGAGGACAGGCATAACAGAGAACTGGTATTTTCGATTCCTTCACAGGAAAGACTGGAGCTGTCTTCTGCAGTTAAGAAGTACTGATGATCTAATGAATATTTAAAGAATGGACTTGTACTTTTAAAAGCTAAGTTTCTTAACTCCCATTTCCTTATGGACAAGTCAAACCATTCTAAAAAGCTCTGTATTACCAGATGGCACAACTTGCTCAGAGTGCTACTTATGTCAAAGAGAGTTTGAAATTCTCTCTTTACTAGTGGTTTTTGCAGAATGTGTACTGCAATTTACAAAGCGATACTGCTTTAAGAAAGATAACATGATGGAGAAGGGAGAATGAAATGGAAGGATTGGCTCCCAAGTTATGGAAGAGTCTGATTCTTGGTTACCTGAAACCCTATGGGCATCCAAACACAACAGAACTGTAGCAGGAAAAGGGAGGGAGAGCTTATTTCTTCCCTGGAATGGAATGACATGTCTCAAACTAACACTTGGCCAGGAAGCTTTATTATTGTTGGTGTGATTTCAGAATTATAAGGAAAAAAGTCTGAGTGCTGATGGGGAGGACTTACGCTCTTGCTTGATGGTGCTTAGAATTTTAAAATAATCCCTTGAAAGAAGAGCACAATTGGAATCACAGTTGAATGTGTTGATTCTTCTCCCTGCAAAGACTACAGAGAGCCTTACTAAAGGGGGGAAAATCATCTGTGTGGCCTTGAAACCTTATATAATGTTTCTGTGTTGGGCCAATAAAAAATATCCTAACCGTTATTTCGTCTGAGCTCAAGTCTTGAAGGAAACGTTGGGCTGAGTAGGAAAAAAGTTCTACGGTTACAGCTCTTATAATTCTCAGAGCTTTCTCCCAAATACCCCCTACTTCCAAGCCCTGTCTCCAAACACTCAAACTGTGGAAGTGATAACCTGCAGACTTGGCAGTGTACATGACATTTTACTAAGGGAGCTTACACAAATATTATCTCAAGTGAAATGAGGGTTTAATTCTATTATCTGTGGCTTTTCTTTCCCTGGGGTCAAAAGTACAGAAAGTGGTCATGTTGTCTTTATAGCCCAAGAAACAAAAGACCTGTTTTTAAACCAAATAATTAGTCATCCAGAACTAATGTCCCACAGCACTAACCACTAAGGGGGCTTTAGAGTGATCTGAACCGGTTTGCAGTTCTCCAGACACATCATTTCAGAAGTGCTGGTAAGAATGCATTGCAGGGGATTCTCTTGAGATGGCTGACACTATAGTCATGGAAACAAGGAGCAGGGACTCTGCAGGTACTGTGAAGAAACCCTACAATAGCCTGTTTCTTGAAGAGTGCTGTTCCTTGTGTTACACTGAAAAATTCCATTCTCTGTTGCTTTGTCTTTACTTTGTGCAGGTTGCAGGTGTGTGGCTGTACATGGCACACTCTTGTGACAGCCAGCAGTCCACTGCAGAGAACAGAGGGCAGATGTAGGGTGACGCTGGTAGAGCTCAAATGTGAATAGTGTGTGGTCTAGCATCCTACAAGGCATCTTAAATTCTGCAACTGTGATGAGAGCTGTTTGGAAGAAGAAACCTTCCACCCCAGCACCCCAGAACCGGGATTGGCATAAATCTGTTCTTTGGCTTTGACTAGTCACTAGCTTTTAGCAGTTCTTGTGCAAAACAAAAGGAGTCCAGACTCAGTTCTCTGCCTTTTAAACTGTTCATTATGCAGATTTGGGAATTCCAAACTTTGCAAAAGACTGAAAAGCACCAAAGAAGATTTTTTTAGCTACGGAGCTAGAACCTTAGTAACTCCAGTGCCTGAGTCCTGTCTCCTCCACTTTTGCTGAGAGTGTGGGCTCCAAGGAGCTCACAGTCTAGACAAAAGATGCATGAGAGTGCTGGAGCACCATGTTTGGCTGTAGTGTTACCTCTCTCTAGGTAATGAGTACTGTAAGGAAGGATGACACAAGCTCTCTCTGACCAGGATTTTGGCAGTGGATCAGGTCAGAGGTTGTGCAAAAGAGCTTTTGGAACTGGCATGACCTGAAGGAATTAACTGAGAAGGATGCCTGTGTCAGTAATGCACACATCCATCAGTTTTGCCTTTGCTGTCAGGTGATGCTGCGGAATAGAGCCGTGCAAGCCTTACTCCTAAACAGAATGAAAACCCTGAAAGTGTCGTAACAGTCATGACATTGACTCAGGGACTTATGGAGTCAATAACTTGCTACAATTCATGTCCTGAGCCAACTCTTTTAGCTAGTCATTAATTTACAAGCAGTGCTCACAGCGCTGATTATTATTGCTTAGAATAATGACTCAAATCTAGCCAAAGCTTTCACAATGCTTCCATCTCATATATGCATTGCGAGGCTAAGGCTGGATCTTGTTCACTGCAGGTTCTCAGGGAGGAGGTGCTAAGTTAGTTCCAAATTGCTTAACATTTTCTCCTAGAAATCCCTATTTTCTCCTACCACCTACTATGACTGCATATGATTGGCCAACAAATTTTACAACTACTTTTATTGTACTGGTTTTGGCTGGGATAGAGTTACTTTTCTTCATAGTAGCTGCTATGGTGCTGTGTTTTGGATTTGTGACCACAACAGCCTTGATAACACACTGATGTTTCGGTTATTGCTGAACAGTGCTTACACAGCATCAAGGCCTGCTCTGCTTCTCACACTGACCCACTAGCGAGGAGGCTGGGGGTGCACAAGGAGTTGGGAGGGGACACAGGCAGGACAGCTGACCCCAAATGACCCAAGGGATATCCCATACCATATGACACTGTGCACAGCAGTAAAGCTGGGGGAAGAAGGAGGAAGGCGGAGACATCTGGAATTATGGTGTTTGTCTTTCCAAGGAACCAGCACACATGATAGAGCCCTGTTTTCCTAGAGGTGGCTGAACACCTGCCTGCTGATGGGAAGTGGTGAATGAATTCCTTATTTTCCGTTGCTTGCACATGTAGCTTTTGCTTTACCTATTAAACTGTCTTTATCTCAACCCATGAGTTTTCGCAGTTTTACCCTCCCAGTTCTCTTCTCTTCCCCATCCCACTGCGGGGAAGTGAGTGAGTGGCTGTGTGGGGCTTAGCTGCCTACCAGAGTTAACCCACAACATTTATATGACACAGCAACTGAGACTTTCAATTCACCTCATATCATTTGTTGGGTAAAAACTGCAGTCCTCTCTCAGGATTCAGGAGAGACTCTCTACTTTCTCCTACTCCCGAAGTCATCTCAGACCTCTCTTCCAGATTGTTTTTTCTTCAACACTGCATTGGGAGCTCTGAATGAATGCAAAAATGGTTGTTTTAATGAAGAAGAAACTGAAAAATGTGTTTTGTTTGCAGCATGTGCTAGAATAATAAGATCCAATGATACTACTATGGTAGTTACAAGGGAAACAGTCCTTCACCCTAAAAGATACTATGCAGACTCTGTTTGTTCAGATGGCACACTGTCCTTTTGGTCTAAAGCTATTACTTAAATTTTCCACATAACAACTTCCCAAAGATGCCTTTGAAAATTTCTAAAGACAACATGTACTTAATACTTTAATATAAGCAGGTTTGATTCAATACAGATTGTTCAGAAGCACCAAATATCTGTGGATGTATCTTAGGTTGTATCTAAATCTGTACTTCCGTGCATAGTTTTGTGTCTGAAAGCAATCTCAAGCCACATGGTCTGTGAAACAGCACAGTGAGCTTAGTAGAAATATGAACCATGTGAACTGTGATGCCACTAAACCACAGATCTTCCTTTTGTCTGTTTTGATAGCCCTTGATCCTCCAAGGACGTGGAAGTATTTTTCAGTCCAGCAACTGAAAAATAAGGCCACTTTGGATTCTGGAAAGAAAAACATTCTGTTTAAATCCATCCCTCTATACTTTTGTTTTCAGACACTGTCTGTCAGTCTAGCCTTTGAAATTAGCACAAATACCCATGAGAAATATAATCCTGCTCAAGGCTCTGAATCAAATACATTGCAGCCGATAAATAGTTGCCCTTTGACTTCCAAATGATGTTTAATCTCTGAAGCAGGTACAGTAACCTTGGATAATCTGCTCATCAGTTTTCTAGGTTAAATAAATGGATATATTAGTTTCTTCTAGATTTCATTGTTCTATAATAGCAATGGGAACATAAGATCAGCACCATGAAAAAGAATGAAGAACTGTCTGCTACGCTTTGTGGAGTCTATTAATGAGCCTTAGAAAAAAGGATCTTTATCACCCATAAAATGACTCTGTGCTGACCAGTGAGACAGTAGGCATTTCTGGGGTGAGGAAACTCTGCTATAGGAATGTTATGTCTGCCTTGATCAGATGTAACTAGCTAGCAGAGTTGTTGACTGTTAGACTGAAATAATACCTGCGTAGCCTAGGGCCACAGGAGACACTGAGGCTAGCACCGTTACTCTGCTTGAGGTGGAAATGGCATCGCTGAGTTTCTCTTTTGAGGGTTTGCCCATTCATTGTCTGTACCCCAATATCCGTGACTTTGCACAGTAACTTGTTGGAGACTAATTTACTTGGAAGAGAGCACAGAAAAAGAACATGATCACTTCAGATGATTAAAGAAGCAATATAAAGAAGATTAGTTAAAAGAAACTTTTACATAACATTGGGCATGCTCAACAAAAACGTCTTAGGAAATAAAAATAATGTCAGTATATTTAGATGAAAATACTTTTAAAATTCAGATTCAGCTCAGAATTGAATGAGTGGTTCACAGAACCCATTGCACAGTGTAGAGAACTCGCGCAGCTCATTATTTTAATGCTTGTAAGATTCTTCACTTTTTTCAAAGCAAATCAAGAAAAACAATGAAGCTCATCTAGTACAAAGTGTTCCCAGCAAACCCTAAGGACACAGCAGCCTCAAACTGTGGGAGCCTCTGGGTTCATGAGATGGTGTCCTACTGAATTATCTTTTGGTAAGACACTGTTAAACATTGTTTTGAATGCAAGTGACAATAGTCAGCTTGGCTTCCTTGTGATATAAATCATCAGAACAATTGGAGCATGCACAATTACCTGCCTCAAATCCATACTTATGTAGGACACACGAAACTGTGTAAAATTCATTCTTTAATGCAATTTACAGATCATTTGGAGAGATGATTTATGGAATTATAAAGGTCTGACATTCGTTGACCATTGAATTACCCTTTAAATTATTCAATGCTTTGGAGATTATTTGCTGACCTGCTGTGACCTAACTTGAGTTGACTGTTGCAGCAGTGAAGAGCATTGCTTGCTGCTGCAGTGCAGGCAGGTCACATGCAGATTTTAAACCCTGTTGGTAGTAAAAACAATTCATTAAGTCCAAACTCGTTTTGCAATATAAAGCTATAAAAAAGCATTAAACTGAAGGTCATATCAGGTCAAGAGTCCCCAAATCCTCTTCCAAAAAGAGAGCAAGCTGCCCATACCTCTACTTTGTTGAGGCTGAAATCAGGTTAGGTCCCTGTTTGCCAAATATAGCAAGCAAAGCCAGGCATTTTTCAAAAGGTAGTAAAGGTACACTGTACTTCAGTCAGAGCAGGCGGTAATCATCTTAACATGGCTATTAAGGAGGTTTTGTGAGAAAGCAAGCAGATCAGACATGCTTAGCGGCAGTAACAGTGGCACTAGCTCTATACTCCAGAAGCACTTGCTTGCTGCAGTAATAGGTAGTTATGGCCTTTTTTTTATTTTTGGTTGACAAGTAGATCTCTGAAGCCAAAGAAGAAAGCAACAGGAACTTCCCAGCTGGTTTTGTCAGTGTAATACTCAGAGATTAAATAGTCCATGTCATACTTATAGAAAAAGAAAATTGACATTTTTATTATGAATTTCAGACTACGTCAAAATGAAAGCACTTCCTTGGCACATCATGCTAAATAAATGAGGTTGATGGGAGGGACTGCATTTCAGAAAGCCACTGAAGTTGTTAGAAAATGAACAAACATTTAGACAGATTCATGCAGGAGTTACTGATCCTGACAGAAGCTGTCCACACCTCACACACAACAGGGAGAAGTTAATTGGAGAGTAATGTCTATGAAAAGATGGGAAGCTAAAGCAGGTCTAGGCATATGGGTGCCAAAGGGCTATTGTGTAAGAAGCATTTTGGTATAGGTGAAGAATCCACCACAGCTATACTAATGACATTTACACATGATGAAAATTTGTCCAGAGTTAGACTTGCCCAGTTAGCATAAAGAGAAGAGGTATTTATTTTTAAGGGTTTGATGAGCACTTGTGAGAAACTATTAAGTAACCATGTTCCTTCCCAAATTCTAAACTGTGACCCAAAGCCTTTAATGCAAAAACCTAAAGGTTCCCTTTTTCTCATGGGATTTTACTGATGTAAATGTTAGGTTAGTTGTATGAGTTTCCCTGTAGCTCCCAAAAAGGGGCACTTTGAAGTGGGACAAACTGTCCTGTAAAGGTGTGTATGGTAAGCTGCAAAGCTGCATGAAATGAATCGTGCCTCGCAACTTCCACAGAAAATGGAGTAATCTCTGCATTTCCCATGAGCATGCTATAAAACAGTGGTTCACCTAAAGCTGAAGGGAAGAGTGCACAGAATAAATTCCTTCCTAGATAAGTTAGAACATGCTCTTTACACTGTCTATCTCTCTCTACTCCACACTTTCCCTGTGTTTGAAACAGACTCTGCTGCTAAATATCTGGATCTGCGTTATACTTACTCAGTTGCAAGTCCTCCAAAGACATAATCTACCAGTACTGGGACTTCACAAAAGCATGAGAAATGCTCTTCCCTCCTTCCCATCCTTGCTGTGCACTATCTGCAGGGAACATTGCTAACACTGCGAAAAATAATAAGGACTAGGGAGTTCTTGATCTACACTGCTCAGGATGTTACATGTAAGACCAACCACAAAAGCAAAAGGACTGGAAGTGTTTGGGACAGAATGCTTTCTAGTCACAGGACAGATAATGACAGGCAGCTACTGCAAGAGCTTCTCAAGTTGCTGTGCTAGCCCAGCCCTGAGAGACAGAGCAGTCTCCTGGTTTGTGACAGATGCAGTCAGGTGCCAGTTACCCAGGGAGGCAAAGCAGTGTATGGCATTAGACTGGATTAGCTCCTGAATTTCCTTTAGCTGCTTACATGATGATACACGGAAGGTGCCAGTTGCTTAACACGTCAGGTACAGAGAAACACAGAGCTTGTAACATTTCCTATGAGAAGTCACCCTAATCAATAGGTTTACCTCGAAAAAGGGTGAGGTGCTGGAAAGCTTGATTTCCATACTAAAGCAGAAGATACTTTGGGGAGTCTGGATGCTTACTTTCATTTAAAGTTCCTTGGGGCAAGAACAGGATCTCACTACCCATGCATACGGCATTTAGCAAGAGGAACCTGCCTGATCCTGCCCAACCTGAAACAGCTACTTAACCACATGTAGTTCTGTGTGAGTGTAAATGGGCTTTGACGCTTGTGAGGACTGCACCTTGCTAAAAGCAAGCTTTTAAATCAGTTTATTCTGTGGTAGCTTATGTATTGAGGAAAACAATGAAATGCAAATTTCTGCAGTGGCAGACCAGTTCTGATGGAAGGAAAAAGAACTAGCGGCCTCACAGTGTTGCTTAAAGACACAAAACAATGACTTTTCTTCTAAACTTGTGGCTTCCACAGACCATTAATCAGCTTGGGCTGGAGTTCCACATTTTGTCCTTGTGCATTTTTTAAAGTGAATGCTCTTTCTTTAACTCTGAGATTTGTACAGTTAATATGCAAGAATATCAATCTGTCATAATGTAATAGGCATGCTCTGTCCTTTGCTACTCAGTGACTTCAAATACCGGTGCTCTGTTATGGACTACCAAAACCTGGGCTGAGAGCTAATATTTCCCTCTCTTTAATGATGGCTGATACTGTTACACAGTCTGAATTTGAAACACCTATGTTCCCTCAGTGTTCCACACTGGATTTGCACTTAGGCTAAATGTAAATATCATAGATACTTGCATGCACAGGTGTTTCATCCATAGTTTGAAATGTAGCTGCATTTACTACAGGATATTATGATTTTTTTAACTCAGCAACTCCCACAGTCTTAGGGAAGCATGTATAAGAGGCTTCTGCTAACTTCCATCAGATTGATTATTTGATTGAAATTGTCACAGCTATCATACGTAGTGGGGATATTGTTTTTTAAAAGTATATATCTTTAGTAGATTCTAAAAAACATAGGATGTAATATAAATGACATCATTACAGTTGAATTAAAATATTGTCAGGTTTACTGAGAAATATTTTTAAATGAAGTTTTATTTAAATAACAAATCCAATTTTTATTTTTTAAATATTGCCTTTGTGCACCTTCATGGCCTGTCTTCGGTGCTGACAGCATGGTACAGAGCTTAGGTCCCCTTTCCCTCTCTCCACTTGCATCTGATGAAGTGGGCATTGAGAAGCTAGGGTTGTGGGTGGCAGCTGTTACACAGAGAATATTTATTTCAGAAACCAGCTTTGGCAGCATCTGTGCTTTATTTTATTTTATTTTTTAAAACCATGTTGCAGTTCTGTTTTGCTTGTACCAGCTTTGAGGTAAGTAGCGTGTTCATGTTTCTTTGGCTAACCAGTGACAACTTCGCTGTTTAGTTTGGTCAACTTCTAAGGACATTAAGGATGCTTCTAAATTTTTTGCTCCTGTCCTTGATTTCTCATTCCTTCCACTGTGGAGCTAACAGGGAATTTTGCAATCACAGGATTATAGCATGGGCAAATAACAGCACTGCTCTGTGTTCAGCACAACACTGCCGTCAGTGAAAGTGGGTGGCTGTTACCCAGACTGTGCAAATTTTGTAACATTTGCTTAGTATGCCTACTGTCCTAGATACACCGTCTCCTGTGGTCCTTTCCTGATCCATATATTGTAAGTGCAGGGTATAAACCTTCTAAATTTGCTTTTCCTGTGACCCTTTTGCACAGTCTAGCCAGAGCATGCTTGGAGCAAGGTTGCCCTACTAAGGATTCTCCTGGCTGTTCCTTTCCCTGTGTGGTAGATAAGTTAGCTACCTTCTCATCCCCAAATATTTTACATGTACAGAAATTAAACTGGTGAGCTGTTGATGGTTTTCTTCTGCTGAATTTATCAGTGTGAGGAATGTTCATCTAGAAGTTACTTTAATCTTAGTGTGAACTGTAATCAACAATCCCAAATATACTAGAGCTCCCAAAAGCACCACTCCCACGCAATCTCTACACCTTTAGGGACCTCAGGACTGATCACTGTATTTTTTATTTCCTAGTGGCCTTAGAAAGCAGAAGATTCAGTTTTATGTGGTGAGAATTGACACACTGATTTCACTAACTGAGCAATTTTTCCTTTAATTTGTTTTCTCTTTGTTTTTACTGTGACATCAGAAAGCAAAATCCTTGGGCTAAACTTAGAAGCCCATGAGAAAAAATAATTTATCAAGATAAACACCCAATTTGAAGTTAACTTAAAATTTTTAATTACTTACCAGAGGACCTGTGCCTGTCCCCTTTGCAGGTCTCCAGTTGAAATATTGCACAGTAGGGAGAGGCTGGGTTGTCACTACAAATCCTGGACTATAGTCAGGGCTTTTTTTTCTCCCGCACTAGAATAACTTAGTTTCTAAGCAATTAAGTTTAACTCAACATACAGTTGGCATAAAACCCTCTTTGCTTTATTTTCTTTCTTAAGATCAGTTATGTGCAGGGCCTGAGAGTATGGGGGTGTGAATTTATGTATAATATAAGGTACCCTGATCAACCTTGCCAATGCTCAGGATTAGTAATTGGCAGTTCAAACTCAATTAAACAGTTGGATTTTGTTCTCCGCTATCTGTAGCGTTAATGTTGGTATAACAACTAGCCAACTGCAGAAAGAAAAAGCCAAGGGTTCTAACTCACCGTTAGGTGGTGCCCCTGCCTTTTATTAAAAAAAAAAAAAAAAAAAAAAACAAACAAAAAAACCCCCAGCCAAACTAAAACCCACACCAAACCAAAACACACAAAAGCTTCTACTATCCTCATTTTAATTATGCAAATAGGAACAGCTCTAAGAAAGAATCTGTAGGGGAAGATTAAGTTCTAATGTGGGAATAAATGAAAAATATATATACTTTTAATAAAAGAAAATTTGGCTGTTGAAATGATTGGTAGAGAACAGTAGCTTCTTGACTTGAGCTCAGCTACGATGCTGTCTGCCAGACCAGAAGAAGCGTTGCCCTATTAGGTTTGCCACCCGCTCTTACCAGGGCACTTGTCCAGTGTGTATATTTATGCCTAACCTTTCTCACTGCAGTTTATGCCAATTGCAGAAAACCAGCATTCAGGAGGGACTCCACAGAGAGTCATTTTACACATCAAAGCATGCTTTCTTCTGCATCTTTGCCTAAGCTTATGTACTTGTCCATATTATTTTGGGTTTTGCCAATTTACCTGCCCCATTTTAAATCCTATTAAAGTGCCTTGCCCTGTAGCCTACTGGTAGGAATGCCATGCAATAAAATGACCTCTTTACCTGTATTTCTTATTGATCAATTTTAATTTTGTTATTGTCTGCCCCCTTGCCCAGTGGTGACAGGATATGGATATTATTCAGTAGACCAAATAAAGCTCATGATGTAATCTGTCTAGTTGCAAGCAACACACACAGCGTAATGTGACGTCTTTTTGCACGTCATCTATAGACAGCAGGCACTGTTTCCTTTATTCTGAGGCTCAGCTCATGGGATGAAGTAAACAAGCCAAATACTGAACCTTTGCTCGTGACCAACAGCGGAATGAAACTCAGAGCTGCTGACCACCTGATCACTCCTTTAATCCCAGTTCCACAAAGGCACCTGAACAGCTGGGTCAGTTGAAAGAATTTTGGCTGCAACCAGGGAAGGTTTTAAAAAACCAAATGTTCCCTGACTTAGCTATTTTTGGTTCAGCTGCTTCCTAGATAAACTCCACTGTACAGCTCAGAAGAACGGCAGGTGGGGTGGGGGATACTGTTCAAGATATTTGGGCCTAGCTTGGACCTTATTTCACGTTTCTGAGAAAACAAGCACTCTCCATTTCCTGTCCATGGATCTGGGACGTTGTGACCAGCTCAGCAAGAGCAGCTGGTAAGAGCAAAGACCTGGGGAGGTGCCTGGTACTCCTCAGTTCCAGCAATCCCAGCAAAATCAACAGCCTCATTTCTGCACATCAGCTTTCCCATTAGCATAATTGAGAATAATGAACTGAACCAACAACCCTAAGGTTGACTAATAACTACAGCTTCTCTGATGATGAAAAGCATTCCATATCCTGTTATTAGTAGATCAATGTGAATAACTGGCAGACATACAACAAAAGCTACTGGTTGCAAAGATTTCATTCTAGTTTTCAAGTAAAATTTCATCAGCTACATTTTTATGATTTAAATATTATCTCTTTGATTTAATCTCTTGAAACATTCAAAATTACTATTATTTTTATAATTTGCTTACCTGCAATTACAGAAACCAGAACCTTGTATTTGTCCTATCCCCTCATTTCTTACACTTGCATCACTCTCACTATCCTTGTGATTGCTGTTATAAACCCTGCCATCCCAACATTGTGAGTCTCATCTTGGTATCAGCAGCAGGTCCTGCTGCTGCTGCCGCCGTTGTGTACTCCCTATCTCAGGGAATTACCCACCGTGCTAGCCTCACTTTCCTGGAGCCTGTGCTCACATTTAACCAGTAAGCTGCTTAGTAAGAGAGATTTTCTGCCATTCTTCTGGCCTACACTGTCAGGGAAAATTATTTTCCCTCCTGCATGTCTGCTGAGTGTAAAGCTGCAGTACTCAGCTGCAGTGAGTGAACAAAACAGCTGCCATTTTCTTTTTGAAGTAGAGATCCAATCATCTGCAGACTCAAAGAAGCTGGCATTGGAGATCGGTGCTTTCTCCACTTAGCAAGCTGTTGGAGAAGGTATCTCGTTGAAGGGGCAGCCCCTGTGCTTCCCCTCACACCTTCTCAGTCAGCAGATCCAGGGGCTTTTGCACTGGCTTTGTGGGGAGAGCTGCACAGGGAGGACAGACTCTGTCCTCGTGTGACTGCACAGAGTGCTGCTGCAGATGGTGTGTGTCGTGGTAGGCTAGGGACTGGAAAGACAACATCAGTTTGGATCCAGCTGGTCAGGCACACGCACAGCAGGCTTAGCACTATGCTGAGCTACAGTGCTCAGTAAAGTCCTCATGCTGGAAATGAGTCGTTTCAGCCACCTCTGGCTCCAGCAAAGCTGGTACCTACAGGCACGGATGAAGAGGAGTGGGAAGAAGTGTTCTGAGATGCCATCACTTTTATCCTTGTACTTGTCCCTCCAAGTTTTGCAGGATCTGGCAATTGTCTTAGCATTTTATGTGCAGTTCATGCTGGCCATTCTCCTGATCCTTACCCTGACTGGAGTGGGGTGAGGGCTGAGTGGGTGGTGATCAGCACATGTTTTATTTATTCTTTATTATTTATTTCTCCTGTGTTTAATTTTTTAAAATACAACCTGTTCAGTTTGGGGGTGATTTCTTTTTTCCCTTTTTTTAGGGTCCCAAAATTAATGTAACTAATGCGGAAAGTATCTTGCACTAGGAAATTTGCAGATGCAGATGAAAGTATGTCTCTGGTGCCAGTTACCTTCACTGGACCTGACCATGTCCTGTGGATTGACTCTGTGACTTGACCCTGAAACTTCCTCAACGCCACAGACTTGCCCGATGATCTGGACTCTTAGCTGATGCTGGTTGCTATCTCTGGACTTGTCCTGCTCTGCCCACCTTGCTTGGGTACTCCAGGACAGGCCTTGGCTAAAAAAGTCTCTAACCTGCCAGCCATGCCATCATGCTTGGCTCCCATCCCTTAGCAAGCAGCTGGCCTTTGGTGCTTCTTGACACCAGCCACATTTGTAATCTGCATCATGTTGTCTCCAAAACATGCATGCGCATGATCAGCTGTGTGTAGCTGATACTATCTCTGACTTCTAAGTCTGCAAGTTTTAAACACGCTTCTCTGAACTTCCAAAACCTAAATTTGATGTTTCTGTGTGCCACTTGTTCCTTCTATTTCAGTTTTCTAGGAATCCTTACTCAGCTTTTGCCCCAGGAATTCTGCTGTGCTGATGCTATGGTGAGTGGCTGCTGTGCATCAGCAGCCTGGTAAGACTGTCCCTTTGTTCCCTGACTATGGGGGAAACAACACTTGGGAATGTGGTTTGCACCTGCTTCCTTTCTTGCATGTCATATTTGGAGATGAACATTTAGGCTGTGTCAAACATTAAAAAAAAAAACAACCAAAACCAAACCCAGACAAAAGCTGTAGTCATTGGTGTAGGATTTTCTTTCTTGAACCTTTTCCAAGATCACTAGCTGCATGTTACTTCATCTGCAGGTGAACAAGAACATTCTCTGGGGCAATAGCACGCTCCAAAGATGGAAGCAGTTGCGTTGTTACTGCACGTCTTTAACAGGAGGATGTGAATCCACCCTGATGCCAAGTGAGACAAGAAAGGTGCTGGGACAGGAAGACTCCATGAATTTGCTGTCAGTATTACTCCCAGCAGTGCAGTTCCAGATCTAAACAGAGTCAGAGTACAGCTCCTTGCTGTGGATGGGGAGAGATTCAACTAAACAGATATTTTCTTTGTCTGGAGTACCAGGTTTCTACTAAATGAGGGCACAGGGGGCAGCTGAAAGGAAAACAAACTACATTTAGATAAGCACGGTGCAATTAACATCCCACTTGTGTTCCTTTGAAGTTCATTGTTTTCTCTTGTTAAGCCTAATTATCATCTGAGACAAGTTCTGAAATCTGTAAGTTGGCTTCTGTGAAGATGGGCATTTATTTCTCCTGTTCCTTACTTTGTTTTTAACCTTTCTTCCTCATTAATATTTCTTTGGCCTGAGCGAAAAGCTGACCTTCTACAGACTGCCTTTCCATTTTAATTTCATGTGGTACTGTAGGCACCTCATGGAGTTATTCATACAGAAGCTAATCTGCACCACAGACCCCTTACCAGCTGTGTGCCCTAGGCAGGGAGGAGAGGGCGGCACAGGAGAACACTTGGTGACACTCCTACCATACAGCCTGCAGATAAATTTGGGAGTGCGTGTACTAGTTAAGCTCTGAGTATCTTACCTAGACTTTGTGTCTAGAGCTTTCCACGGAGCAGTGCATGGATATTTGGTTATTAAAATCTAACCTGTGACTGTCAGACCAAGTGTACGTACTGGGTGTGTGGAATCTGCTTCTGAAGTCACATAGGCAACCAGCTTGCACCTGTAAATCAGCCAAGCCACGTGTTTCCTCAGTACTTTCAGCTTTTTTCACAATTCAGAGGGCTGGCACAAGTTGCTGAGTCTTTGACTTATGAACAACCATGTGCTGGTGGGTTGGAGGTGAGGAAAGTGAGAAGAGTTTCTGCCAATGACATCCCTAGGGCCTCCGGGTCCCAGGAATGACCTGGTGGGTGTTCAGGAGTGCTGGTGCTGGGGGGCAGTGAGACAAAAATCAACACAAAGTGCTCTCTAGCAGGGAAGAGCTGTTGTGGCCAGCAGACCGGGAAACTTCTCCAAGGCTATCTAACAGCAACAATCCTGAACTGAAAGGCATGGGCTTGTTGTGAAGGTAAGTGTCCAGAAGGGATGGTGGCAAGAGAGAAAGCTACTTTGCCACAGCAAACAAAACCTCCCAGGGCACCAGAATACTTAAGAGTCTCCGTCCAGTGGGCTGCATATGTCTTGAAAGAGGTAAGGAAGCCTTTACCTGGTTAAGTAATCCTGATGCCATCCTTGGCATGTTGGAGAAAGGTGACGTTGGTGCGTGGCTCTTGGAGATCCAGCTCCAGAGATACTACTAGTTTTTACAGAAAACTGGTCTGAATGGGACAGGGATGTCCTAAGTCTCCTGTGTGTCTGTCAGACAAAGACCCACAAAGCCTCGTGGCTGGGCCACCTTCTCTGAAATGTCACACAGGTCTTCTAGCTGTCTCTCCCTGTTGTTTTCATTTGGTTGGTTGTTTTTGAGGATGTAATAATGATGCAATGAAGTAGGTGAACCTTTCTATTATTTTTAAACTCATTAAAGACAGTTGCTATTTGCTTCTAAGTAAAACAATAACTTTCTTCTTTTTCAAGATCAGGTTGTTTGCCAAATTGGTTCATTATAGGCCCTGCAGACAGTAGTTTGTTGCACATTACTTCTTCTAATGTGCTATGAAATATGTAAAAAAAAAAAGCAAATAACAAAATGAAGCAGGCTCTATAAAACATTGACAGGAAATTTTTAAAATGTTCAAAACTGAAAAAATTCTAAAATGAAAGTTTTTCTGTGGACATTTTCATCCTCGGAGTTGAAAAACCTTGACAGAAAAATTAAGGTTCATCAGAATAGCCTTTTCGACAAAAAGTCTTGTTATAATACAAGTTTTTCTAAGAAGCATCGCTGACCACAAGGGGCTTGTGTCCCCGGTGGCAGAGACAGGCCCTGTGTTTGTGGCCACCCTCCCCTCCAATGTGTCTTCTCTTTCTATAGGCCTTGGCAGGAGAGGGGACAATTTATATCAAATCTTGGCTTTCTATAGGCTGACCGCGCTGCAGGTTGACTTGATGGAGTAGGAAAAAATCCACCTCTTGTGGAAATTTTTAACATTCAGACATAATATATTGAAATGTAAAATGCATTCAAATTAGAGACTAGGTGTAACAGCGTTAGTGGCTTACCGCAGCTGGAATTCAGTGCTGAGCAAGGGAACCCAGCACAGGCCTACTCTAATTTGGATCAGATGGCATGCCAGAACATGTGCGCTAAATCTGGAAGGTTTTCTGTGGGTATGGTAGCGGGTAGTCTACACCACAATAGCAGCATAGATCTGCAGTGGCCAGCCCTGCTCTTTTCCATAAGACCTATGTACTGAATAGATAGGTCATCCCAGTAAATGAGAGATTGATGTCACCAGGTTGGCCTAGTCAAATAATTGTGTTTAAATAAACAGGGGGACTAAAATATCTTCTCATTTGACCGAAAACCCCTGGGCCCTCCCAGAGTGGGACTGGAGCGGGCTGGCGGGGCAGCGCAGGGCTCCTGTTCTCCGGCGGCTCCTGGCCGTGCTGTGGCGGACAGCCCGGCACTTGCTGCCCTCCAGCACGGAGGGGAGGCCTGGGGAGGATGGTGGTTGTCCCTCAGTGGCGGTGGCTGAGGAGCCTTTGGGCAGGGTGCTGCGGGTCGGGTCAGGCCACAAGGTTCTGTGACTGTTTTCCACCATCGCCGGCCTCTGAGCGTCTTCCAAGACACGTCCTCACGATACCGCCGTGGCCGTGGCAGCTCAGGTCTTGCCCGCGTTTCCCCTCGCTGCTCGCGTTGTCCTGCAGCCTAGGAGGAGGGCTGAGGGAGCCTTGACCGAACTCTCGCACTGCCTCTCGGGTGGCTCAGGCTGCTGGGGCCGAACTTGAGTGTGGCTGTTGATGTTGTAAAGATTTCCCGCGTTTCTGTGGAAGAGCAACTGCCCATCCTGCCAGGGCTGCATGCAGCACGGCGTGCCTGCCAGGTCTCCCAAATGTTTTGCCCAATTCTGAGTCTTGCTGAACATCCAGCACATGATTTCCATACGAAAATGTCAAATGCTGCTTTGAATTGCCAGGAGGTAGAAGGACAACTCTTCAGCATCACTCCCAGAACTTTGTAACAGATATGATGTATATGAGTTCACAGTAGTTGCTGTTTCACCAGTCTCTATGTAAAAATATTATAATTGGACAGTGTTGGGCTGGGCAAGGCAGCAATATTAGATGTGAGGAGTTTCAGCAAGGCAAAACATTCTGGGGCTTTTGCTTTTTTTTGCTGCAGAAATACAAAGTTGGTCTCAACAGCCTTTCACTCTGTGTGGCTCAGAGATTTTGTCGTCGTTGTTGTTTCTCTTTGATTTTCATTGCCGTGTGTGACTTCCGCAGAGGACCATCTGTACTGTGCACTGCCTGGAATCAGAGTTGTTTCAGTACGCTCCCAGCACAGCTACTGAACACAAACTGTGAGGCAGCACAGCAGGAGCTGTGCAGTGACCTGCGATCAAAGGGAGATGGTGCTCTGCTGGCTCGAGTGCCAAGTGATCTTGTTTTAACTTAAGAATGTCAAAATAATATGGAATAAAATACGTGAGGAATGATCTCCCATTGCTCATGGAGGGGAGGAGGGATTCCTTCTTGCCTTCCTGCAGAGTTCTGTCAGAGCCGAGGCCTGCTGTGGGAAGGTGGGGAAGGGAAAGACAGGAGAGAAGAGGAAAGGCAGGGAGGAATTAAATGGAGGGGTGGTGATCTGCAAAGAGAAAAGTTGCTGCTGCTGAAGCACAACTACATAGGAAGCATTTCTGAAGGCAATCGCCCTGCTCCCAACTCATGGAAGGCTGGGTTTGCAGCAGTTGGGAGGATAATGGTTTACTTGCTGCTGACAAATACCACACCTTCTTCCCCGCTGCTGTGGGCGAGGATGGCCTTTCTGACTGTACTCTATGTATTTGCAAGTGCAGCTTTTTGCCCATTCACAGACCCTGGCACGTGAGGCTGGCAGAGGAGTTGCGCCAGTTGCGTCTGTGCTTACGTGTTTGTGCAATACTGATCGCAGGTGGTGCAGGTTCAATTCGGTTGCCAGAGGCGGCAGCAGGTGCAGTCAGGTGTCGCCAGGGCAAGCTCTCCCTAGTGCTCTCTCCTGTCAGTATTTTGTGCAGGGAACAGAAGAAAATGGGTCCACATTTTCCATGGCCTCCAAGAAGAAAAGAAGTTCAACCTGAGCTTCCTGGGAAAGGCTACCAGAAGCATGCCTCCCTCCTGTAGCGCTGAACAGGAGGGGCCTCGCCCCAGGATCCAGCAGCCGTATGAAGCACAAGCGCAGTGCATTACTGAGAGGGACTGCTCTTGTCCGTGGCTGCTGGCTGGCAGTAAAGGTGTTGCTTGACAGCAAGACTCCCAGGACAGAGCCACTTTTACTCACAAAGGCTGTCATGTATTTTGTGATACTTGCAATAGTTATGTTGACAAAGAACGCATGGAACAATATGCGGACCAGGACTGTGAAGTTTCAGATTAAAAATCGCATAGAAATTAGGTTCAAAATAGAAGATTTTGCATTTACCAGTGCCCATGTGCTGGAGCCCAACCCCTGAGTTTCAGGCACCACAGTGCAAATTCACAAAATCTGTGTGGAAAACCACGGTATCTGCTCATCCTATGGATGAGGCTGAGGTAGCGCTGAAGTAGCTGAAGGCACAGTACAGAGGAGCAGCAAATACTCAGCTACAGTTTGTGTTTGTGAATATGGGAAGATCACCATTCAGTTAAGACTTTAATATGGAAATTGCTGTTAATAGAGACATTCCAGTGAGGTGAAAAGTCAGACTTGGAGCAGACTGCATGGATTTGGATGTTCCTTCCATCTTATCCATCTATCCTTAGCCTGCTCTATTTGGCCTGGGTTTTGCTTTAGTTACAGATGGAGGCTTAGGGCCAGGAAGTCAAAAGAAACTAGCAGCATTAGCTATAAGTGTCATGATATAAGCGGGTGGAAATTGAACCCTTAAGGTTACTAGTGCAAATTTATTCTTTTGTGGTTTACTGTAAAAAGCTGTAGGAACAGACAGCTTTTTAAACACAGGCCTCTTTATAGAGTAATCTAGCCACAGCAGACAGCTTCCTACTTGATTCTGACAGTTCTGGGATTCAGTCTTCGGCTCCATCTCTGCGTTTTTTGGAAATGCTCTTCTGTGCGAAAGAAAAAAATTGTGATTTTAAAACCTTTTTATGGCTTCCTTATCAGGCCAGTTAAGTAGAGAATGAAGTAATTTGTAATGGGATCACATGACCCGCTATTGCGCTCTCTTTCTGCTGAGAGGTGCTGTGGGACACGTACTTACTTCTGACATGTTGCTAGCTTTTGCTAATTGTAGCTTATGCCCCAACTGAAGTAAGCAACAGACTTGTCGTTTAGGCAATTCTTGTCTTCTGCTCAGAAATCTGGAGCGGTGCTAGAATAGTAACAGTGCATATACGCAGTAAAGGAGAAGAGTTGTAAAGTAGAGAGTGACTACTCATGAGAAACACTGAGTGAAAAATGATTTTGAACCCCCTGGTAGTGCTTTGACACAATTGCTGAGCTTGGTTGGACAATTGGGCTTTACTGCTCTCTGCAGATTTTCTCAAGAGGCTGAGAACTGCCCTGACATGGGGGCAGTAAAAGAAACTCATCTGACTAAATTTCATATAGTGCTCCACAAAATGGCCAAGTGCAGATATATCTAGCTGAGAGATACATGTATGTGTGAAATGGGAAAAATCTGACCACTGTCCCTACCCACAATGCAATAAACCTCTCCCACTAGCAGAGCACAAGACTTTTATGCTTTAATAGCTAATTACAGACAGGAGATTCATTCAACACTATTGATAACATATTACTAACTCCACTTGATACTTGTCAAGAAAATATTGCACCTGTCTTGAAAAGGAATTTCACCACATCCACTGGAATGGGAGAATTGTAAAGTATCCCCATGGTAAATAAACATTGGTATCAGAACCTGAACTAAACATTTTCATTTCTTTTTTGCATTTTTGTGCCTGGTTTCTTTAGCTAATATGAGGACTCTAGAAAATAATTTCCAGCAAATAATTTTTTTGACAAATTTATTCTTATTTTCTGCCTGTGAAATACCACGAATGTATTGTGTTTTTTAAAGACTGACTCAAATGCTTTTCCATCTTTTGCACTGATGATTAGAAATATTTGGAATTCAAGCTATGCTGCTTAACAGGGAGTGGTCAGCCAGCTTCTGTAGTGCTTTTAAATTTTCCTTCTCATAGCGATTGAGTTAAGAAATCCGGTGCAAAGACTTGTAGCATATGAGCGTGGAAGTTCACTTCCACGTAGTTTTGAGTTCTCTCACCAGAAACGTTCTTGCTGGTTTGACTGTTTATTGCATGCGAATTCAAAAGGGGAATAAATGTGCCTGTGGCACATAAACTTAGAAGATGGAAGGATGGCTTTGGAGTGGGTTCCCCACACTTCTCAGCACAAGTGTCAGCAGCCCTGCAGTCCTGCACTTCTCCATGATGGAGCATGTCAGGCGTGTGGGAGCGATGATGGTCTGGGAGCTTGCTAAGAAGCTTGCAATGAGCTTCTCCTGGTGAAATCTGCATCAATGCTGTCTGTCCTCAGAGTACCCAGCCCTTGTTAGCTGAGGATAAAATGGTGTCTTCAAAATGTTGTTTAGTACAGGAATGCTGTGCAGACTGACCATTTTCTTTGGAATGGTGTTAATACCAGGCTTTGCTATGTCCCAGAGGAGACCATCAGTTTGTACCCTCTGCTATCTCACTTTTGGCACGACTGGTGTAAAGATTGTTGAGACTATCTAGAGCCTCAGCCTTTGGGGAAAGACATTCAGCTTCAGAGTGAAGGAGATTCTCTGCATTGGAAACTTCTTTATCTATGCTAAAGGAAGGTATTGATAGAACAGTATGCAAAGAAAAGGTCTGACAGTCCAATGTGTGGCTGAATCTTGGGAGAAGAAAGAATAAAAATCACTGAAGTTTCAGCAAATTGGCTTGCTTTGAGTTTAACTCCTCCTTTCCTTGATCTGGGTTAGTATAACTACAGCTGATGCTTGTGGTAGACTCACTGACTCTGCCTTTCTTGGTCTCAAGTATCCCCTGTAACTTCACCTTTATTCTGCTAAATAATACAGCCCATTGTCTGCAGTTCCCCTCAAGACATTTCAAGCAGTTCTTAGTGTCAGCTGTAATTCTGTCAGTAACTCAATCCAGGATGGGCTCTCACTGTTTAGCAATGCTCTTGAACTCTGTAGCTCCTTGGAAGCAGTTGCTAAATTAATGTAAACAACGCCCTTGGGATAATAGACGATACTACTTTTTTATTTTTTATCTGTAAATAAAATAAGACTCATTTCCACTGGGAATGCAACTGGCCTGGTAATGTGATCCCAGCCTGGGCTAGCTTCAAAGTCCACATTTCTGTATCAGAAGAGGAGTCAGTCCTGAATATGAACCTAATCAGGGTCCCACACTCAGAAAGAACAGCAGATAGGATAAAATACAGGAATAGAAACATGGGATGAGATGTCATATTTTCTTTTCTTCAGAGGCCAAGTGTGATCAATAGGCGGTTTCAAGAAGACAAAGCATGTGCAGAGATGCCAGCACTTCTGTGTCAGCTGCTGAGCATTATTCCTGCTTGCCCAATTGTTGATAGATTTAATAGCTTGGATCAGCAGCTACAGAAGAACTATCCTCCTGGCAGCTTCCTGTGCGGAGGTGGCTGGCCTCTTCCCTGCCAGCCCTGGTCAGGCCGGGAAGGAGGGAGATGTACCCAGGCAGCCCAGCTGACACTCAGGAGGTGCAGACCACTGGAAAATGGAGCCAGCCTTGTGCTGCCCTGGCACATCACTGAGCTCTTGCAGTCAGGGAGAGACTGGGGGAGGCAGAGGAGCACAGCAAGGAGATATAGTCCTGCCCCTACCTCATGTTGCCAATATTCAGCCTGTTCACAAATGTATAGTGACATCTAACCCATTACTGTAGATACATAGCTATAGACATAGAAAATGTGGCTACCTGGGTAACTGTGTTATGTAGCACAGTAATAATCCAATGCCAAGATAAAGGTAGCACTCCTTTAGGATCTATATGTGCTGCTGATGAAATCACACTTGCAGTCATAGCTCTGTATGAAGGCAGCATATAATACCTATGGAAGAGACATATCTTCCCTTAACCTGGGCAAACATATATTAACCCCATTGGCTTTAGTGAACTACTCTGCAGTGACATAGTTTTATGTAAAAGCAGTATTTGGCCTCCTAGGTCTAAATCACTCTTGGTAGAAGGGCACCATCTTCCACCATTAAGCCTTCAAGTGCTTTGCAATAATGAGAAATTTGTAAATTTCTCCAGTCTTATACCACCTGAATGATACATTTGATTTTTTTTTTATTTTATTTTATTGAGAGTGGAATGTGTGTGCTTTTGCGGAGTCCAGCACACTGGGATACTTTGGCACTTGGAAGATGTGGGCATTCCCTATGGCTTCCTGTGCACCAAGGCAATTCTGGGTATAGAAACCTAAAATTAGCAGAGCAAGCTGCACCACTGCGTACTGTTGTAAAACTCCAAGTTAGTACAAGCATGTTACTTAAACCTAGTTAATCTGTGACTGCCTTTTTGTAACACAGCAAAGTCATAACTAACACAAGCAATAAGAGTAAAAACCAAGCAGAAAAATTCAGATGTTGTTTTTCCTTTTTTTTTTTTTAATTATTTTTTCCCTTATTTCCTATTAGTCATCTTCTCCTGACTCTCTTCTTGCAGCTGATGTGTCACATGGCAGAATTAAAGTCTGGCATGACATCAGTGCATTGATCTCATCCAGACAGGATCCCTATCACAGTTCTCTGCAGTATGTTCAAAGAAGTTCTGCCTCTCTGGCTGGCTGCTTGAAATCACTGGCTATGTTGATCTGGTTGTCGTCTGCATTATTTAACAATTGGTTGACTTTTTTCAACTAGTGCCCTGACCTCTTTTTTGTTTTAATTTTTTTGAGGTAATCAAAGGATATGTTGGGTTTTTTTCAAATACATGGCAGACAGAAGCTGAAGTACATAGAAATGGTAGGCAATGTAAACAGCTCATCAGATTCTCATGTTTGCCCCAGAAAGTCAAAGCGGATAATTTCTGCAATTAAAATGACTTGTGTTTCTTTGTTAGATGCAGTTGATTGTGAACACTTTGCCTGTCTCACATAGAATTTTTTTCATAAGATTGCAAGAGAGATTTGGAGCATTATGACACATCAAAGCAAGCTCTCAGGTTTACCAAAAATTTCCAAAATCACTCAAGCTTTTAATGTTTCCTTGGGGTCTCATTCATCAAGTGTAAACTATGGCTCCGAGGAAGCATGTCAAAAACTGTCCTCAGTAGGAAGGTAGGTTGGGATGGAGAGGAGAGACCTGCCTTTGAACAGAGAAAGCAACTCCTTGGTGAAGTGGGCTATTTGTGTTTCATCAGGACCATTTGGCTCCCTGTAAAACTAGTCCAGCTATGGGGATCTCCTGTGACACACATACAGTCTTGCATGGAAACAGCCTATTCATTACTACTATTGAATTCTCTGAGATGCTGGTAAGCCTTTTTCTAGGCTTTTATTTCATATTGTAGGTGAGATATTGTTTGGGCTCTGAAACCAGCTCTATCTTGTATGCTATATTCTGATGGCCTGGGATATAGTAAATGAGTGACATATGGACAGAGACAAACCTGTGTTACTGTGGGCTTCATGACAACAAAATTGCGTGTTTATCTCTGTCTGTGTGCTCACCTGTGCTCAATGGAGGCCAAGACCCCGGGGTTTTTTCCCACCCCTGCATTTGGGTAAGGTGGCCCTGAAAATTAAAGATTCAAACTGATACCTTGCACTTCACGCTTCCTTTTACATATTAACATAGTATCTGTACTCTCCAGTGGCACTTCTGGGGCAGTCAGAAGCTATCAGACATGGCTTTCATTTGCTTCGAGAAGGTGCTGCTGCATTCTGGCTAAACAAAGGGCAAGCACATGACTCACAAGTTTCGAGGTAGTCTAATCCTGCTCTGCGCTGTCACTAAAAAGCAGATGTAGAGTTATAACCGTAACACAACTACTTGCCTAAAATATCTTCTTTCTATTTGAAATTTATTCTGCAGCTCATCAGTGTGACACATGGAACCTACCAGCTTAAATGGAGAGGTACTAGCAAAGACTTTTGCAGGATCTTCAAAATAGTTCTTCTGCTTTCGGGGTAGAAAGCTGTTCTGGGGCGGGGGCGGGGAGAATTTGCTGGAATATAGGTGACACTGAAGGAGGCAAAAACACTTGTGTTAGGGTAAGTAGTACCCTGAAGCCTCTCCCATGCATCCCATTTCTCAGATGCTAGAAAACATGACGCCTAAGCATACTCAGTACAGTGCACGCACGCTTACTGAAAGTGGATTAGGAAGATTTTTTATAACTTCCTGAGAAATTGCTCTCCCCTTCAGTAAGTTTTTACAAGTGTCTTGGATGGAATTTTTAGGATTTTTCAAGGTTCTTGAGACTGTTAATAATACTGCACAGGGCCTCAGGGAATGAGCAAGATGATCTAACAGGTTGTTTCCATCTCTTATTTCTGTGTCTCTTTGATTTAAGGATTTTCTGCATTTATTGGCTGCTGCTTCTCTTGGCCACTTTATACACTGTCTAGTGATTTTACCAATCATAGGTAATGGCAGAGGCTACTTGAAACACCACGTTGCCATAGAAACACAATAGCATCTAGTTGGGTCTAACCTCTCTCTCTCATATCAACCCCCATGGGAAGCAGAAATTCAGGCCTTAAAAACTAATCAATTTGATGTTAAGTTTTAGAAGTGATTTTCTTTTGGTTGCCTGGGTTTCCTGGTGGATGTTCTTGTGCAGATTTAATTATTTACACTACTACTACTACTATATTAAAATTACAGCAACTAATTATTAGCACCAGTAACACGGTAGTTACCAGAGCCATCATAACTCCTATTATTACTCCTGTTGTTGTTATTGTGGGTTTGCTCAAAAGACTGTTTTCTGTTTTCAGAAATCATCTCAGTCATCTACTGATGTGGCCATGGGGGAAACTTTCAGCATAATGAGGGAGATGTGAACCCAGAGAGACCTGGGCCAGACCTTTGGGGACGAATGAGGCTCATGAATCCTGTGCCGGAATGTGCCTCTCAGCCAGAGGCCCGGCGCACCAGTGCCTGCTTGGCTCTATTACACTGAATCACATTTCTTGTGTTTGCAGACGCTCGTCATAATTGCTTCCCAGCCCCCTGCAACCTGTGTTTAGCACTCCATATATGGCCTCATATATGGAGACATATGACTCAAGACTGTTTTTCCTCCTTTTACTGATAGTTTTCAGATTCTCGTTCTTTTTCTGGGGAAGCACTGGCCATCACTTGGACTGCAGCCTGGCACAGGCCCTGTACGAGTTCCTTATGATTCAGTGATCACTTTAGCCTGTAGAATTCTGCTATTTTCTCCCCTAACTCCCATTTAAGAATGGCAATATCTACAGGTCGCAAGGGAAGGAAAGCACCTTCATAATAAAAGTGCTGGGGAGCTCTGTTCCTATGGTACTTGTCTCAGACAGGCAATATGACTTTATAATTGGGTGCACAGAGAACAGTGATTTCAGGTAATCTTTAATAATTTGCAGCTTCAAGGAATCCATGGGAACCAGAGCTTTTAGTTGTATTCAATCCTTGAGAGTTGTGATGTTTGGATCAGTTTACTGACATTGCACACCCTAGTGAGCACATACTCTGGCATCAAAGAGCAGGCTAGTGCTGTGATACTTCAAACAGGGTGGAAAAAACCATACAGCTATTGTTTTAAATTGCCACTACTGATTACAAAGGGATACCAAAGGTCTATGCTGGGTGACTTCTGCATCATTAAGAGCTGAGCAGATCCAGGCCCATGGCAGATTGTGTACTAAGAAAGGTAGGTTACCAGAATTGCCTGCTTCTTCCAGTTGCTTTTCTACAGTGACTGCTGCTGCCAGAGGAGGCTGGAGAAGAAAAAAATTAGAAAGGATTTGCAATATGAATGGCTTCTTGCAAACAAATACCGTGTCTCAGTTCACTCAGAGATGACATCAGACCTTGTAACCCCTTTCTTGTCCTGGTCTATGGGAATAGGAAGTCTTTAGGAATTTTACCTAAGAGTTGGCTTTTATAGAATTTGCTTAAACTCTAGGCCGATAGTTCCTCACAGTGAGAATGCCGAAAAACTTGTCTCTAGTTAAATAAAGGAATTCAGTGAGGAATAGCCCTCTAAGAATGGTTTATGCTGCAAAAGTTTAGTCTTGCCAGGACTGGATTAGGAAATTGCAGATGTGACTGTAGGGCCCCTGTCTCCTGTGCTCCCACAATTAGATCGGGCTGTAACATTTCAATACAAAAAATGGAATCAGTGTGTATCTCTGAAGCTTTAGGAGACAACTTTAGAATATAAATGGAATATAATCAGCTGTCTCAAAGTATAGAGACAGCTGCCCATGTTTGAGGAGAGTCTTAAGCAATAACTTTGACATAGCAAGAACTCCTGACATATTTCCAAGGAGTGTTTAGTTCAAGACAAACAGCTCACAGAGGCTACCTATGCCTTTCTAGGATGGAGCTGTGCACAGCCAGTGAGAAGAGTGCTGATGGCTTGGACATGATCAGAAGATAATTGATCATGCTGCCTCCGTAGTGGGAATGCTGGGAACATGCTGCTGTGCCTGGGAATGGCACAGAGCCCAGGGCCCTACATGACATGTTAGTGCTGAGCTTTGCGGACAGTCTCATTACCGTAGCAGAAATTTGTATGTTTTTCTTTTGTAAACAACAACAGGCTTGATGTCCTTGGTGGTGGTATACTGAGTTTGCCTCTGTAGGTAGTTCTTCTGGAGCTTGCAGTTCATCTGCCCGCTCTATACTTTTACGTTTCTTTGAGAGCTCCTGTTACTTTACTCTTCCCTTCGCTCTCCTGGCTAACGTGTTTCTGATCTGTACCAGTATGTATAAAAACCCAGAGAGGAGAAACACTCTCTGCTCTCTTTCCATAAACTGGTAAACCTCTTCCTGAGACTTCACAACCCTTTGGAAGCACACAAAGTACATTTCATACTTTCCAGGTACAGTGCATGAAAATTCTGCTAAGTAAACACTATAAAGTAGGTTTTGAGAAAATATTAGTCACCATTATGCAATTCCAAAACCAAAACCACAAATAAAGTGCTAGTATATTTTGTTTTATTGGTTGTGACTGCAAATACTGTGTACACAAAGGAAACCTTTGAAAACCAACCAGCCTACAATTGTATGCATTTTACTCTTACAAGGCAATTTGTCTAGTAATCTCAGTGTTAATTTTTTTCATCTGGTATACACAGCTGATCCACTGGACAGTGTTTTCTGTAATACATCTGAAAAATCCATATAAGGTGATTTTTTTTATTTTTTTTTTTGTTTTGTTTAGCTCATTCTCCATTTTTTTAAAAATAATCTTACCTGCCCTTCTTTTTTGGCTTTCCTATTAAATATAGTGAAAATGATGTTTTCATACACTGTCTTTTCACTTCAGTTTTCAAAATAAATACAAGCAATGTGCACTCCATTTAAAAAAAATGTACAAAGTATCTAAATCCTAATTTTTCAGGTCTGCCAGAGCTGCATCTGTTTAAACATGTTACTTAGATGCGTGTGCACAGTACAGGAAGCTGGAGTGCTCTTTAGAACAGCCTGGAGTTGTATCTTTTTTATTCTTCTCTTCTCAAAACAATTTTAAATCTACAAGAAAGGTCAGAGGAGGTCATGATTCCTGACCCAATGCTGAACTGAGGTTGCCTGTACCGTCTTTTTGATGCTCCGACCAGGGTCACTGAACTGGGAGTTATTATTGGCTCCCTGTGTCTATGAGGCACAGCCTATCCCAAACAATTTTTAAATTACCACTGGCATGAGACTGTCAGGAAGGATAGTAGCTGGGAATGTCTAGACACTGCCGCCAAGACAAGCTCCCCTATAGTGGAGACACTGTGCACCAAGGGGGGTCAGAGAGAGGGGCCGGGAAACTGCCCCTGGAGCCCCCAGGCTGAAAGGCAAAACTCCCATCACGAGCCCCGCAATTTGCTCCAGGGGTTTAGCCAAAGAATTTAAGATAAGGAAATCTATAGGCCTTACAACTGGGAGAATTTTTAACTGCTTTATTGCTTTCCATAGATTCTAAAGCCAGCTGTCTGCTTTTATGAGCTCTTTAAATCACACATCACAGTATCTCTTAGCTTCAGTCACATTGAACTGTCTCTGAATTTATACTGATTCTTCTTGACTTTATTCTTTAGAAATTAACATTGAGGTATGATTTTAAGGTTGTATCAAAGAATTCTCATCCTTCTGCAAAACTACAGCACTTTCCAGCACAGGTCATCTGTCTTTTCCAGTGCGTAAGGCGCAGAGAGGTCACGGGAGTCTTTAAAGGGTCTTTTTCCTGTTCATCACCCTGCTTAAGTAGAACTGCCAGGGAAAAGAGAGATTAAATCCACTTCCTAACCTTTCCAGCTCAGTGTCTGTGTTCTCACCTTGGGTTTCATTGGGGTTTTTTTAGGAAATTTCATCCAGAATGTGCTGGCAACTTATTTAGTAATGATATGTCAAAATTTATTAATATCATCATTCACACATTAATAAACACCATATTATTTATAATAATACAGTCATTTTTAACTTCATACTGAAGGATATTTTTGAAAGAAAAACGCCCTGATCGGTCAGGTTAGATTGCGCCTAGTCCTGAACTTTCACCCAGATTTGAAACAAACCTGAAACAAAATTTTGAAATAGATTTTATTAAATTTAATTACATTTTTTAGCAGTTATTGTTTATTTTTAAAAGCTTTGCCTTCTGACAGATATTTAAGAGGTATGGTGTCTGTAATACCCAATTAACTGAAGAGAGTGGAGGTGTCTGCCATAAGGCTACAGTTAGTAAAGAGCTGCTAAAAGCTGTCTGAGCTGTGGCTGCGTTTTGAAAGTGGCTGGTGTGACCCTACGCACAAGGACACGAGACTTTTATCATGCTAACCTACACCACATAAAAAATGTTGCACAAGTGCATATGCCTTAGTCTGTCACTTGCAGCTTCGTCCCGGGATGCAGCCTCACCAGGAACCCGCCTGCGTGTGCCCCAGCCCACTGGTGAGACATCCGCCCGGGAATGTTTCAGGTTGGGCTGGCGGGTGCGCTGAACGAACCCCCCGTCCCGCGGGGGCTGTTAGTCCCGTCCCCAGCGTGTCCCAGCGGGGGTGGCAGCCCAGGCACCAGGGATGCCCCAGCTTGCCCCCACATTCCCACAGGGGTCTCCTCTCCATCAGGCACCCCCGGGAGACCGCTGACTGGGCATTAAGCACTGGCTTTGGTTCTCAGGATGCTTTGCAGCTGCCCGCTCCCACGGGTGGGAGAGAGCCCAGGCACCCCAGCAAGCGGTCCTGGTCACGGGCGCAGCGGTGCTGCAGCCCCAGCCGGCCGCTGGCTGGGCACAGTGCTGGCAGCAGGGGGGCAGCCCCTTGCCCCCCAGCAGAGGCCAAAGGCTGGAGGCCAGGGTGTGCTGGGCTCGCCTCTGCAGGAGTGGGCACCTTGCGGCTTTGTGTCCTGGTTGCTGAATGTAAAGAAACTCCTCACAAAATCCCGTGTGTTTCGCTGAAGACGGCTGAATGGTTATGATTTCCCTAAGGAAAAGTAAAGCTGTACGAAAACTGGAGCACCTTAGCTTATGTCCCTTATTAAGATTCACCGTTTTCCAAAGGGATAATTTTCCTGCTCTTCCGCTTGGCTCCACCATCACACTGTTTTACAGTATGTTCGGACTAATCTGCATGTCAGTGGGAAAAAGACCTTCCATTCACTTGTTTCCCAGTATTTGAATTCTTAAACCCAAACTTCACTTATCTTTATACTGTAAAAGATATAATGTATAGCACCTAACACAGCAGAACTCCAACTCCTTGTTACCTTAGGCATATCATAGTTAAGCACACAGCAGACTTTGACACAGAGCAATAAGGACATCAGTTTGCTTAAAATAGAGCAGTAACTTTGTTTAGCACACCTGTTATAAAGTTCACTCGCTCACTGAGTAAAACGTCAGCGCTCTCTTTGTCACCGAGTAGAAAATGGCCTGATACAGTCAATGCCAAATTTGCAGCATAAATTCATTTACAATTCAGTTGTTAGCTTATGTGGAATTTAATAACAAAGGAAAAATAACCCAAAGAGATGATACTACACATACTAATGAACTTTAAAAAAAATCAGTGGCATTAGGGAAATGACAGTCCTTACCTTGCTCCCAGCAGTAATCTTTCAGTTAAGCAATTATCACATCCTAAGCCACAGACTGAGGGTTGCATATGAATTTATGGAATGAAAGGATAGATGCTTCCACTCACCCACTGCTGCCTTTTAGCCCATCCAGAGCATCACTGAGGGCATACCGCTGGGAAGTGGTTTACATTCGCTAAGCTCATCATAATCTTCAAAGATCACAGGTAAACCTCTGCTTCTGAGCTTGAATTTTTACAGAAAGTGCTAGGGTGCAGCTGTGATGTGACTGCTCTGCGTCCCACAGGCTGGTACCCCAGGGGCTTTCCCTGGTGTCAGCTGGCTATTCTTGGGGTAGCACTGGCGGCAGCAGCAAGGAATACAGCCTGCTGCAGCCTGTTGATGTTCTAGGAAAGAGGAGCTGTCACACAAAGTTTGAGGACAATTTTTACCTCTTCCTTCTGCTGAACTATATTGGAAAATTAATGCATATAAAGGAATGCACTTCAAATTTCCCACATAAGATTAGCTCCTTCTGTGGACACAATTATTTTTTTTTTAACGAGACAGTCTTGTTCCTCCATTAGCTTAGTCCATTTTTTAAATGCCTCTTAGCTGATTAGGAAAATGATGCTTTTGTGCCCTCAAAGGGAGTTAATCAAGAATAGTCAAAGCAAGTTATTTTACTCTGGCTGGCTTCAGGAGTTGGCCTTCATCTGCTGGGATTTTCAGCCCGGGTAGGACTAATAGGTCAGTGTATCTTGCATCTCTTTTTCTTACATCCTGTAATAAAACAGGTTTTTTTCTAAAGTTGCATTTGCCTGTGAATAATCCTGTTTTAAACCAAACTTCTTTCTCAAGAACTCAAGTACAGCTTTGTGTGGCAACAGATCCCATTTCAGAGGATGCAAGAAAAATCGGTCTGCTTCCCTTAAGGCAAATGTTTGCAGAGAAGTATGTTGCTCAGCTATGACCTGCCTATTACTGCTTCAACCTGTTAAGATTGGGATGTAAGTGCATGTGAAAATAAGGAGTCTTTTGTGACTGCCTTCCCTGCTCACCCTGACAGCCTCTCTGTCTGACTTGGGCTGGGCCCAGATGTGCCCGATTCCTTGCGCTGTGGGCTGGTCACCCAGTGTCATCTCAGACTTTCCTGAGTTTTATGGATAAACTGAGTGACGAACTATAGTTGGACAAATTGACCCAACAGGCTTTTAGAAACTGAGGAATGGGCCACTGAATATGTAAAGGGGCAGGACTTAACTTGTGCTTATCCAGCTGGGATAACTGATATACAGGATAGTTCAGTTAGCAAAGCAGCCGAGAATGAAGTGGGGCAAGAGCCCAGCCAAGAGCAAAGATTCCCCGGAGGTCCTAGAAGCATTACCCATGAGTGATGCGAACTATGTAATCTGTGACAGTTCTGCTAGTTTTGCTGAATGTATGACACCTGCATACGGCATAAAAATGTGTTTTCACAGAAAAGTTAAGTTAGCAGTGCACATAGGCGCTGTCAAAATTTGTGAGCAGAAAAGTGGGTCTCTTATTTAAGGCATGAGGTATGGGTTTGATGCTTGCCTTTTAGGAATACTCTTCTGAATATTCCAACATGCAAAATGCTGTTGAATGTTAAAACACAGGCACCGAATGTCTCATTCAAAAGAGAAAATTTAAAATGAAAAAAAGGAACTATATTAGCCACACAAAATACAAACAGAAAACATACAGAAATAATGCTCCCCAGATATCAGTCAATAAAATATCCCAGTATCTCTGGCCACTGGACTTTGCTCACTGCATCATTATAGCTCTATTTCCCCCTCATACTTTTTGCAACTATCTGCTATAGACCTTTCTAGCTTTTAAGTATTAAAAGATGTGTTTTAAAGAAAAAGTGGTAGTGCTTTGGTTGTTCAAACAGTTTAACTCCCACTGTATGCCAGAGTTAGAAAAGCCCAAGATATAAAATTATTGCTGTTACAGAACAGCATGGATCAAGTCACTGATTTTCATCCAGTTGATGGGAATACCTGAAAAATTGAGATGTCAAGTTTGTTTTTCTGTTTTTCAGGGCAGTTTTTTCTAATTCCCCACAAGATGAAACCCCTTCATTTTCCCTGTACAAAAACTTCCCTTTTACATGTGTTGCACCCAGAAGGGTTAAGTCTGTCCAAGATTAAACGTTTTCTCACTTCCAAAGAACACAGCAAAACATTTGAGGCAATAGCACAAGAACTGTTACTCTCTGTGGCATACAGATACTTCCAGTTTCAAAAGCAGAGTAACTTTCCCCAACAGAGCTGTTGCAGCTTGATTTACTAAACAACCAGGTCCTTGCCTTGCAAAAAAAACCCCTCACCAGTAGTGTGCTGTGCTTGTCTGAAGGGGTTTCCCTGCTAGTCACATCTCGGGTAATGCTCAGTAGTTTCTGCCAATATTTCTAATCAGGCTGCAGAGCAAACAGTTCCTCCATCCATGAGCGGTACAGCGTTACGCTGAGCCTTTTGCACCGTGGAAGTCACAGGCAGACTCCTTCGCTATATCAGCCCACAGTACTTTTTGCTGTTTCTATCCCTCCTTCTGGAGAAACCCCTGTTCTGGAGAATCTCATTTACAGCTAGCGTGGTAACTTGAGAATAAAAACCATGCCATGAACCAGCACAAAGAAACTCACCAAGTAAGAGCGGAGATTAGTCTAAGTTTTACATCCTGGCTGTGGCAGGTATTAAATATTTGTATTAAAAAGAAATTACTGAAAACCTGAAAAGAGGCACCATTTGGAGGGACAATTCCCACTATCACAAGGGAAATGCTCTCAGGTGTGTGGGGCGGCGGATGGAGGGAACACTGGATTTGCCCCGGTGCTGTTGAGGAGCCAGGAGTGCTTTACCTGTTGGGCTCGGCTCCAGGATACCAGTAGGATCTGTAGCACCATCACAGTGCCTGAACTGTGGGTAAGCTCATGGAGAAGTTCAGAGCGCTAAATATTTAGCATGATTCTTCTCATCCTGTCTTTTCCCAGATACTCGTGTGAGGTGTAGGAGCAAACTCTTTGTGCAGATGCAAGGAGAAGCCTATGCTTTGCTTTGTAGAAGCCTCATCTCGGACAGAACAGCGATACTAGGAGCCGGGGTGGGCAGTGGGATTGCTCAGAGGCAAGGGAAGAGGCAGGGATCACTGGGGCTGTTTAGCCTGTGGGAGAGAAAAATAGCTTTTGCTTTCTCATACATTCAGATTCAGTGAAATTAAAGGCAAGAAATTTGAGTAAAAGTGACCTCTTTTAAAAAGCTATCTTATTAACCCATTAACTCAGTGCCACCAGAAGATCCTGGGGCTGTTACAGAAGTCAGAGGAAGCTTTGAAAGGTGTGTGGGTAACTAGAACACCCAGAACACAAGAGGAGACGCAGACCTTGTCCCTCGGGCCATGTGCCAGACTGTCAGCAGCGAGCTGGGAAGAGGCTTCTCTGTGGGACAGTGCTGGGGGCTTCTCCGTACTGGCTGTGATGGCCAACGAGGGAGCAACGACTGATCCCGCTTGACCTGGTAATTTTTATCTACCTATGGCAAACACCTCAAAATGCATAAGTAAGGCAAAGTATTTGCGGAGCTAAGGAAAAATTTGTGTTAGTTACCTTCCTCAGTTACAGAGCACCCCTATCTGCAACAGATGATAAAAAGGAACTTGTGATTAACCGTCCCAGAGCCCTGCCCTGCCCGGGGAGCTCTGGGACTGCCCCTTCTGCTGGTCCTTCCATTCTCTTTTTTTTTTTTTTCTCCCTAGGTCTCCACATTCTTGTTTATTCACAGGTTTACTGTGTCTCTGATTGGATGCATGAATAATATACTCGATGGGATGTATGCATGTATGTTCTCTTTCCTCAGAGGCTGTATCTTGCCCCGGTTTGTGTCATCCCCTGGGCAAATATCTCAGTGTTATGGATAGCTTAGAAATTCACTGTGGAAGTTGCAAAATAATTGTGGCAAGCGAAGTACAGCAAGTAAGAGAAAATGGGCATTTCTCTCTAGGTTTCTCAGTCACAGGAACACCATAGTCTTAGTGATGAAATACACAGCAAGAAGCAGAAAGTTGCAGGTTTAGTGTTAACAGAATTTGAAAATAAAAAGAAATCCTTAAAATGAACATACAGAATAAAATGATAATATTGGTTTGTGTGAGAACAATTGTCTTTTAAAATATAAATTTGCGAAGACTTTCACAATTATGTCTTATGTTTTGTACATAAAGTCACTTGCACACCTAAATACAGATCAAGTCATTAAAGAAAAAAAAATAAAAACTGTTGTACATAGTCTGAAAATGTTCAGTGAAAAAACCTTAAAAAATAAACACACTTGAATGGTGCCAAATTATCCCAATCCAAGCCCCTTGATTTTAAGCTGCAACATTTTGTCTGTTGTTTTCATGGGTTTTTTTTCTAATTTTCTGATGTATTAATTAGTGTTAGCTCACAGTAAACTAAAGCTGAATGTGAGCATGTGTATAAAAAGTTTGTCTCTCTGCATAGGCTGCAAAGTAAAACATTTTTTTTTTGCCTAATCAACTGCAAAGCATTCTTATTGCAGTGGTAATTAAAAAATAGGGTATTTTCATGGAAGCAAAGTATTGTAATGTATAGCACTGCCATGGTATAATTTCACATATCTTTGTTGGACTTCTGTATTCTGCTTTTGAAGTACTTCCATGTACCACGATATTTATATTTTATGGAAAAATTTAAGGCTTCAAATAACTAATTTTCATTCTTTAAATCATAAGAGCAATTTCTGTTATAATGCAGATCATTAAAAAAGGCTAGCAGTTAGGAATTTGCTACAAATCTAATCCATACTAATTGTATTGAGTGTGATTTAAGGAACGTAAGTCCTATTATTAGCATGTTTAATAAAAAGAGCCTCTGGATTCTTCCCATGCATGACTATCAAATCTATTTGCACTTAAGATTTTAGTTTCAAGTCTAATACACATTTCAAAAGAATTTGTATTTACTGATCCTCATAGTAAGCTGCACTCAGTTTTAAGTTCACCTTGTGTGATATATTTTAAAACAAGAAGGTAACAAGAATCTCGTTAGATCAAATACAGACTAAATGCTCCTAAGTTAGACAATTCCCCTAAATTATTAGGGATAGCAGGTGTCAGACTTTTGCCTTCTTACCCCCCTCCAAACTTAGATGATAGAGGCTGATTTCAGCATTTAATTGGAATGCATCTGGGAAAAGTAATTCAAAAAGCCTATGTAACTGTATATGCAATTGTGACACCTAGTCATTCAAGAGCAAGAATTCTTAATATAAAATTAGGGCAGTAAATCAAGGGGTTTTGTCACAGTTTCTTGTCATGCTGATATTCCAAACAGGAACACTCACACTGCATGGTACAGAAAAAAAAAAAGCTTTTTAAATAACCCTTCTTTCTTTTAACTTTTCATCACTAATCAGCTGTGATTGTGTGCTTCCACCCATACGACTCAAATTACACTGCATTTACTCAGAGAAGATTTTAAGCTCTGAGAAAATAAATTTGATTAAACTCATGTCTTCTAAAATACTATACAAACCAAAAACACTTTGAGAAGAGCAGTAATATTTAAAAAGAAAAGCAATGGAACTAAATATGCAATGTTTCTGTTCAAAATAATTTTTTTCAAATGTAATTTGAATTAAAGCAGGTTTTGTGGTGGATCACTTTCTGTTAGCCAATAAAGAGTAAACTTCAACATATTTCAAAAATTTTATTTCTTTATCAATTTTGTAGTTTAGCAGACAAATTAGCATTCTGATTAGACAATTTTCAGAGCATTCAGTTTCTAAAATCTCAGCATTCTAAAACATCTAAATAGCGTATTTAATTTCTAAAACTTAAAAGAATCTCATATATTAATTTATGGGGGGAGCAATAATATAGACATTTTCAGCCCTAAAGATTTTTACAGCTTTGTTTTTCATTAAGCTTTAGTATCTCAAACAAGGTGTATAAAGCGTCTATTTCGTCACTCAGTGTTCAATGTGAATTTAATATTCATTCCCATTGAATCAGATTATTCAAAGTCTGTAATAAGCTAATTCTTTGTTGTTAATTTTAACATGGGTGAACTTAATTTTTCAGTGTACAAAGAAGCTTATGATAAGTAGTCGTGAAGTTAAATAGAAAACCCAGGGAGCAATATTTATGAAGAAATGGGGCCAAATACATTTAAAATGCAGGGTATTTAGGACATTGCTAACCAGTAAATCCTTTTCTATTCTCTGGTTAGCTACAGCAGCTGGTGAATTTTCAGTTTACAGGTACAGTATCAGTAGCATAGCATTTATTTTGTGACAAAGGAATATAAGTTGCCTTGGAGATTTTTAATTAACTCTTCTCCTGTAGCCCTGCCTGCTTATCATTTCAGTAGTTATTTAAGCTTCACATCAGATTTTGGATATTGTTCTTCAGAAATGTCTTCTTAATCTCCCCAAATTAGCATTTCAGCAAAACAATGTTTCCATAATGCACCATACATTCCACTTTTTTTTAAAAGGTACAGTTAGTATTTACAACCATTAATTCAGCCGTGAAAAGTAGAGAAATCCTAAAGAGGGGAACCTGTATGAATTCTGCAACTAAACCAAATGAATGTTCTTATTCTGAACAAGGAAAGTCATGGTGATTACTTCCCTACCTTTAATCAGACTAAGATACTTCTTAATCACTTTTTATGATTTGTTCTTGTCAATAAATTAAGGTGATTAGATAATTTTTTGAGGAATTGGGATTACTCAGACTAATTTATTTAATGCAGTATTATTCATTGAGCAAATAAATTTACCTTGCAGAATCTACTTAACTTGCTCATTGCCATTTTGGAATGGCTAATTCTCTCAACCAAGTGGGTAAAGCTATATATTTTTGTACATATATAAATAAAAGAAAATAAAGCTGGAAGAGGCAGAAAGCACTGCTCATGACAGTAACATCCCCAGATATCAGAAATTTTTTCCCTATACTGTTCTTTTTAAAAGTATGAACTTTACTATCATCAGATCAGTTAATGTCATTTAACTAGCAGCTGCATTTTAGGTGCTTTTTTTTTTTCCAGATGAATTATAAATGTCATAAATGCTTCCAAGAATATAGAATCGGAAGCCTTTTCTACCCTGAAAATGGAGGGATGAGTTTAAGCAAATATGATTTACAGATACGGGGTTAATGCCATAAGCTAGAGGGAGCTCCACTACAACGAAATACAAAGGTTCAGCTTCATTTATCAATGTGCTTTCCTGGCTTTGTCTGCTTCTGAACATAAAAGACCCAGTTTTATTGCAGATATTATCTACACCATTCTGTGATATGAATGTTATTGTTTAAACTGTTGCTGAGACATAAAACAGCTGAAACCCTCTACCAGCACCATATTTATGCCAAACCTTTTGATAAATACACAGTTCTTTTTGTTCACCATCACTGTCTTTGTCTTCATCTTAATACTCAGCCATCTTTAATGAAAATGCATCCTCTATAAATCCAGAGCAGAGATATGCTTCAGGAACTGATCTTGTACCCTTAATTGTGCAAGTTAATGTCCATCAGTTGTGCAAAAATTCTGGGCAAGCCCCAAGCTCTGTGTCTGCAGATGCTAATATCCTCCTGTTTATTTCACAGTGCTTTTTCCAAAGTAATTTACACACAAACTCACCCTACTGACAACCTGGTTTATTCCACAATGGGGCTTAAAGAGTGATCAGCAAAGTGAGGTCAGAATGACCTGCCATTAAAGGAAGTGTGGCTATTATAACTGGAACATTAATAATCTGTTTGCTTCTATTGAGCATCTCAGAGACAAAGTAATCCATTAATAGTCCCAGTAATTCTATAGTAAGCTTGTTAGCCATTCTGTAGTATTGGCTAAAGGACAGTATTTGTCCACTATTATTATTAGACACAATTTCAGTATAAGAATGATTTTTAGTTTATTTGCATCCCTGCCTCACCTCTGAGCACTGAAATTTCCTAGCCTACATTTCAGGTCCTTCTTTCTTACCTCCTGGTCCTTGATCTAAGCAGATGGTATTGCTCTAGTCATAGAGATAATAAGAAAGGACCTAATATCTTCTCATTGATTTTTGTTAATGAAATACCACTTCACAAAGAAAGCAACAGCTGAAACCATCAAGGCTGAGTTGTGGCTGTGTGAATGAACTTTATTTTTGTCTATACTGGGTGTGTGATTCATGGTGAATCATTTATTAAATGAATTTGGCCTCTTTCCTGTTTGTGGAATACCCACAAGCAAATTATGAGCTTATTCCATTTTTTAGAAACTGTATTATTGTTTTCTTCTGTGAATTTTAAAAATTTTCAAATGTAATTGACCAACTCTCTTCTCCTCCTCCATTAGCACAATGAAATGCATTGGTTAGGCACAGTATTCTCCTATCGGAAAATAGGAATAAGCTCTCCAAACAACATTGCTGCAAATGTTGTCCCAGTATAAATTTAAAATTGAGTTTCCAAATATGCTGCAAAGAATACTTCAACATTTGCTATGTATCAACATTCCTGAGCATAAAACCTACTAGGCTTAACCTCATTTGTGGGAAAAGGCCAGAACAAGGCTTAGAACTTGGTCTGGTGTCAGTCATCTGAAACTTGAGGGAAGCGCTTTTCTCCAGAAAACCGCTTTTACCTTTGTTTCCACCAGGAGAAAATACTGTGATCTAAAAGGCCTCATGAACCTGCAACATGGCCTGTTATTCTGGGTAGCTGGACTGGTACCACCACTCATTTCAAACCCTGCAGCAAACACTGGCTGATAACAAAGCTTAGGGGTACCTGGTGCATTTGGATCAGTGATGGCAGAGAGAAAATTGCCTGACCAGCATCCTTGCGTTCATATAGCTGGTTAGTTCCTTGTAGCCATAAACCACATAACTACAACCTTAAAACAATATGTAGGTATTAATCTTAAATATTAATTATTTTCTACTTTTAATGTTTCTTTTCCAGCTTCTGAAGAGTGCTTGAATGAAAAAAGCAGGGTATCTTTGTCTCCCATATCTTGTGGGAGACATGGACTTATTTCTGCTCCTTTTATAAGTTATGGCAAATTTACTGAGTTATTCCTTACACATACGTATATAATTGTGCAACATTTTTTATGCCTCTGTGCTTTAAAAAAGAAGTCTGAATGTAAGAATATGTGGGGGAAGCTAGAAGTGAGCATATGAAACCCAAAATATTAAAGTTCTCTAACAGGCTGACAAAAAATTGCTGCTTATGCAGACACAGGCTCCTTCTCTTCCTAGGAAATTAAGTTGACCAAAATTGTCAGTAAAAATCAGTGGAAGCTTTTTAGAGATGGTTAAAAAAAGGAAGTTAAATGAGGATTCAATCTTGGATTGAGCCTCTTGTGTTGGAGGTACCACCTCTACACCAGCCTTTTGTAGAATGGAAATTCAAGTGTCCTGTTGGACTGGTGCATTTTCCAGCTTCCTCAGTGGCTGGGGTTGGGAGATCAATCCAGTTACCTATGCAGATGTCTAATGACTGCAGAAAGAAAAGTAACCTCCATTAAGCATGGGAGAGGAGCCCTCCAATACATTTGTAGTCTCTACTGAATGTGTGTATCTTGTGAGGATCCTCAGTAAGATTAGTGGTCTCACAGGACTGGGTCAAAATCTTTGTAAACATATCATCTAGGAAGTCTATCCTGAGAAATTTAATAATGCTGTCATCATAATCATCGGATGCTGTGCTCATGTCTGACATTACCGAGCACTACCATGCATAATTAAATTAGAGTTCTATTTTGCAGTGTTTTCAGGAAAGAGGCTTTTGAGGCCAGATCGACAAGATACATATAGCAGATCCATTTTGTGTTACAGGTTTACAGTATTGATGTAGAAAAGAAATAAAGACCTACCATGGCTTGTCAGGAGTATCAGTTCAGGAACTGAGGCGCAACAAGTACAATACAGAATTAGAGTCTTTATCATCCCTGTGTCAGGAGGAGCAAGGTGTTCACTAACAGCTTTTCTACCTTTCTTTTTTTCCTGTGTATCTCTTTATAGGTTTTTTAATTTATTTATTGATAGAAGTCTCTTTTTCCAGGGGAATTTCTTTCTGTGTTGCCACCAAGTCAATTACCTGCAAGCAAAAAGGGAGACTCACATATTCCTCTTCCAGATGTTTTGCCTTGCTATTACCCTGGCCGTACAGCACCATTTTTTCTGGAAAGATGGTAGTGGTGAGTAAAGTCCTAGAAATTTCTGGATGTCCTACTTCTTGCAGGATACTTATAGGAGAGCTGTTTTTTTATCTTCACTGCCACACCCCCGTTACTTTGAAAAGCAAAGCAGAGAGTCACCAAAATATCCTTCCTACTGGCTGCTGCATTAGGGATGCTTAGATGAACAGGCAAAGTTCAGATGGGCTCCTGTATGCAAAAGCTAACTGAGAATTTAATAGTTACAGATTTGTCTTACTGATACGAAGGTGCTTTTATTTCTAACTGAAAACACAAACTTCAAAAAATGTTGTTTTAATTGGGCATCTTGCTCTAATCTGAACTGGTAAGAGTATTCAGACTTAGGTAGCTTAGGCTGCTATCAAAAGTGATCAAATGGATTTGCCAATCTAACCAACACCTCATTCATTTTGGAACTCCCTGAATTCGCCCAATGCTTCCTTCAGAAAACATTGCTGACTGCAATCAGCACTGTGGAAATGGTGATGTTGGATTTCCCTTCGCTGCTTCTTTGTACCTTTTGAGCTTTAAATACGCACTGATTACTGGAAAAGCCTGATCAGAGCACTGGGGGAAATCTCTTTGCAGAAAGCAGCTTGTTTTGGTACCTAGCATGGTTAACATTACTATCCTTGGCCATTTCTCCTCATTGATAACCTGTAAAGGGCAAAGACTAAGTCAGGTTCTGATATATTGGAGAGTCAGCCTTTTTCTTAACTTGAAGTTCATTAACAAAAGCCATGGTTTAGCAGGGTGTAATCTTACCTTGAAAAAAATAGGAAAGAATGATAATGCCTTTTGTTGTCTTTGGATCCCCATTGGTAGTCTCAGCAGAGAAAACACTATGTTTGACCTCACTTGGAGCACTGTCAGATCAGAATAGCAGGGCTGAGCTTGATTCAGACCTCTGCTGACACTGTCAGTTATTCTTTGGTCTTACAATGATTGTAAGCTAGATCAGATTTGGATGCCAAGGAACAAACAGACAAAAGGCTAAACCAGTTTCTGTAGCCCTCAGTAGAAAAGGTGAGCTTAGACTGCCCTTTCCTGGTCTCTTCCTCTACTTACCAGCTGAGGGGAAATAAGTAACCCATAGTCTGGCACAGCCCTCACAAACCCTACCCTTTCACCTTCACAAGAACCTCTCAAGGCATCTCAGGATGATACTCCAGCCCAGGACAATGACTGCTCAGCTAAAAGAGTATGTATGAGGTTTTGTGCCACTGAAGAGTATGAGCTTTGTGATAACCCCTTACTCAGGTGAAGGCCAGAAGGTTTCTTGATCAGAGTTCAAGCCAATGAAAAAACATTAAATGCCTGCTTAATGTGCTATGGGTTATGAGGAGGTGAAAAGAATATAATGTTCATGGTGTTAGTCGCTGAATTATTTGGTGATTCTGAGTATAATTACCAGGCAGTATGCAGGAACATGCAATTCTTCTGGATTTATATTGCATTCACTATCCAGTTGCAAAGTAGATATGATGCTAAATGGGTCCTTATAATAAAGTGATATCCTGTTTTTTGAAGCCTTGTCCAGGAATTCAAACAGCTAGAAAAAAGAAACCACATGCAAAGCAATTTTCTTCTTCTTGGGTAAGAAGGAATGGAAAACTATGATGTGCTTTCATTTAGGAGCAGCACTGCTTTCTTTTACCTGTCTGTACCACGGAAGGTGTAGAGCCTCTATTGCAGTACCATTAGTGCATGCTATTTTTCTGTGATGTGTTTATTATACAACAGTTCCTGTCCCAGGAAAGCAGAGAAACATCCACGTATGGCTGATGTTGCACTAATGACATGGAACATTCCCTGTGTCTGTAACTGTAGCACAGTTGTGTGTTGGTTTGGTTTTTTTACCTTTGACATTTTCAGTCACCTGGGAAAGAAGTGGTGTGTCCATGTTCCAACTATGTGAAAATGTTGCTACTCAGTGGGGAAGTAAAAATTAGCATATTCCCAAACATCAGCTGTTCTGGGAGGAGATAGGCATTTTTACAGGGAAGATCAAATCTTGCCTACCTTATTCATTAATGGCTCTGAGTGGGAGTCTTGGCTTAGTAAAGGGCACAGGGTCAGGGTCTCAGAGTACTATCCTTCTCACAGATGGGCCTTTCTGGATGCCGAGTGGTACTGAGCTCTGCTCCTGATCCTGGTGGAAGGTGATGAAAGTTTTAGCAGTGATGTTAGCGACTGCAGGACCGGACTTTACCATTGCCTGCATATGGGTCAGATCTTCACCTTGTGGGGGTTAATGGGAGGACTATTATCTGCTTCAGTGGGCTCCGGAGCAGGCTCTGGATGAGTGGCAGATCCTTCTCAATAAGTATGCAAGAAATGTTTATCCTTCTGAGAACTCTGACTACAGAACTGGCATTAATTTGCAGGTCAGGACATTTGTTTCCAGCAAAATGCCTGAACTTGTTTCTTAAAGGATTTTAATTTCTTTAACACAAAAGCAAAATACTTCATAATTTGTAAATATCCTTAAAGATCACAGGAGAAAAAGGACTTCTTTTGAAAGCATTTTTTCCTTTCCTCTCTCAACTTGAAATAAACCTTCTAATGTAGATGTTTTAAGAAAAATATTTTTTGGTCAGAAGTGGCAAAACGAAACTGGTGCTTTCCCAACAAGTCAGGGCTGCTTACACAAATGTTTACCAACATCTGTCTTGAGACTCTGTAATTGTTCTCCTGTATTTCCTTAAAAATATAATAGAAAGGCAGGATGGAATTTCTCAGTTCTGTGCCTCTGATAATCACTAAAGCCTTTTATCCGAGAAATTCTCTCTTGAAAATGTATTTTGCTTGATTTGCTATTTAATATTAAGCATTTCAATATTAAGAAGTTCTTATTGGTTTTATGAACAAACATGCAAGTAGCAATTCTTAGAATTTGTTATCAAAGCACAGACACTAGCCATCACTTTGGTGTCACAGTAACGAATGCCTGGAGGAAGCAATACAGTCTGAAAGGCTTTCTAAAAGGTAATTTTAGAGGTAGCTGTTTTACAATCTTCAGTTTGTTTTCTGAGTTTGCTGAAAAGTCCTGCTCAACACCTTTGTGAACTGCCTTAAAACAATAAAAGAAGCTTTTAAACTGTGTTTGTTTCTTTGGCATATATGATACTGCCTTCGCCTTCTGATACAACCACTTGGGATGCAGCCTCATAATGCAGGTTTCCTGTCATACTGGCACCTAGCAGGTTGCCATAGTGACAGACATAAGAAACATTACTTCAGAAATGTTGCTTTATTACAGTTAAAGTGCATTTTGAAAATGGATCGAATGTCAAGTTAGTCCCTGTGTTTTATACAGGAATAAGCAGAATTACTGGCTTCTACTAATAAGAATTAGTTTGAACCTGCCCATCCCCCAGCATACATTCAAAAAGTACGTTGCAATGTACTGTATGTGCTTTCCACTACTTTTAAGTAAAATAGGCCAGTATGCCTCTCTCTTTCTCTCTTGCAGTACATGCACAAACACTCTTTGCTTCTTTGCTACATTCAAAGCTGCCTCTGCTTTCAAACAGACTGAGAAGTGCTAAGTCACTGCTGCCTTTGACATGCTGTATCTTTTATTTATAAAGAGCATCTTACTTCAGACTCCATCGATTTTGTTCACATTAATGTAGAAGAGACACAGAGGGGGACATCTGGGGAGATTTCTGAAGTATTCCTGGCTATGTTATGTTCCAACAAATTAATCAAATAACAAGCATTTTGTAAGCAGCAGAGCTGCCTAGCAGGCCTGTGCTGAGCAATCTCCCAGACCTAAGATGGGCTTCCCCACGTGAACACGAAGCCTGTGGAGATTCAAGCTGAAAAGCTCATCAGCCATCCTCTCCCCCTGCAGCGCAGACTCCATCACACAGCTGGGGCAGCCCCGGGGCTATCGGCATCCCCCCTCTCCACTGATTAAACCTATCCCCACAATTTTGCCTAATAAATAAGATTAAAGGGTGCACTGTCGAGGGGGAGGAGCTGGGGCACAGCTTAGAAACAGGTGAATTGAAGGTTCGCAGGAGGAATGTTCGGCCCCCTGAGAGCCTTCCGGCCACTGGGCTCCCCTTCCCCAGAAACGCAGGTGACTGGGGGCCAGAGGCTCCTGGGGGGCTCAGCCGGCACAGGGACAGGCTGCCCTGCCTGTGCAGGCAGCATCAGCAGCGTTATCTGCCAGCTAGTGAAAAGCATTCTTCGCTAAAGCACCACTGAAAGGCCTGAAGTACTTCATTTGAGATATCTGAAAATGTACATTAAAGATGATGTACAGGACCTGGTTCTGCTCATCCACCTGAGAAGCAGTTGCTTTACAATGCGCCTGGTGCAGGCAAATGTTAAATCTTCACTTTCTGGAAAGCTATACCTTTCCATTCCCTGTTAAACATCACTTTGCTGTACACAAGTGGTAAGCAGTTAAACCAGTTTGAAACTACAATTCACACCTCATGACCATTGCTGACTGTGCATTTAAAAACCTAGTCTGAACCAGCCACAAAGAAAGCCCATATTACTCCCATGGCTGTTAGGTGTCCTGTCCAGAAGTTCCTTTATAGGAGAACAGTTGGCATTTATTAATACCATTGTGATTAGCTGATTGACTTCCTAACATGAGAGGAATACAGGACAGAATGATCCTACTACTTTTTGAAACAGAGCTTAGAACTATGACTCAGATTTTACAGCTTGTTCTTTGACATCCTTTCCTTTCCGTTCCTGCAACTCGTAGACAGAAATGATTTCTTTTGTAGTAGATAGCTGCAAGGCTAGAGGCAGTATTCAAATCCTATGGCCTTGTGCATCTAGTTACAGTTATGCTAATAGTTTATACTAACAGTATAGTCACAAAGTAAAATGCTGATTTCAAGACTATCCAGCATGCTCCTTCCGAAACGTACTGTCCAAGTCAGATTCCTTCATAAGAGAATAGCCTTACTGTTCCAACAGCTCCTTCCTTCCTGGCTGCTGTGACCCCTTGTTCCCTGGGCTGGGAACTCTAATGAGTTACTCTAAAATTCCCTCAGTGCACCCCATGCCATGAATGCTAATGGTCTTCCTATTAGGGAGATTAGACTTCTTATTTTACTTCTTGCTCATTCCTCATCTTTCTGCTTAAGCAGACATGACTCTATTTCCATTTATTTAACACAGATCTTCAATTAGCAAGACAAGCAACAAGCACTAGCATTGGATGAATTCTTGTCTTGCATAATTTTATTTCCCTGTCCATCAGTTAGCAATCGGGCGAAGAGGTAAATTAAAGTGTAGTGGTCCAGGTGTGTTGTGACACTAGAGAACAGTAAAAAGGGCAAAACATCCCTATTTTCTCATCTGGAAAAGACTGAACCTCTCTTCTACCGAAACTTTAAAAATAGGAGTAAAAATAAGAGCAGAAACCTGGCGTGGAGAACTGAAGACCACAGCTTCAGTTTGGCACAGGCATAGTAGTCATAATGGGACGTGTCTGCAGCTGTGATTGTAGGTGACCATCAGTGGTTCCTCTGACAGGTGGTCCATGATTTGAACCATTTTGTGAATGAGGTGGACACACAGCCAAAGGGCATAATTTGCTGCAGCTTGCAACAAAGCCTGTGGAAGAAAACCTGTATCAGAAGGAGTTACAGCATCAGCTTGCCGCAAAGAGGTAAGGGTTTGGCATTAAAGACATGAGGCTAGCTGAGGATCTAACTCTTGAGCTTGAGTTAAACTGTGCCCTGGCTTTTCTCAGGTGTGGGAAATGGGCTGAAAGGAAGCAAAATGTGACAGACTTCTATGTCTGATGGTATTCTGTATACCCTCATGCAAACATTATCTTTTCTTTCCTTATATCCCTGCATGAAACCACACACTTGTGGTTTGCTGTGTAATTAGTTTTGGTGCTGAAAGAAGACAAGAGAACTTCTTGTTAGATGGATTAAAGGGATCTGTGCTCTACACCATTTGAGTGACAAGAACCATGTCAGACCAGTCCGCTGTCAAGTGAAAAAAAGTGACAGCACAGTCTGAGTGAGACAAGTTCTCCCACTTACTGCGTGGCAAGAGGCAGGCATAAACTAGCCCTGTCAAAGAGCAGCCACAGGTGACTGGGTCAAAACAACTGGGGCAGAGCCGATAGAAGTCAGTCCTGAAAGCAAACAGCATGATTCCTCCTTGGCTTAGTTGAAGCTCTCCTGCTGAGACTTGTGTCTTCCTACCAGGAGAATCAAAAAATGCTTTCAGGTCAAAAAAGGGGAAGGGGAGGAGGTTGGCACCAGCTTTGAACAAGTATTTCCCAGCTTGCAGCCACCAGTTTGGAACAGTGTTTACATGCAACGTGCAGTAACAGTAATTCTTGTAGAGTAAAAGAGGATGGAAAGTAAAATATGATGAGAAGAACAGAGCTCCCTTTGCCTGTGGCACAGTGTCAATGTATCTGAAATCCAGCCTTCAAGTCCATCAGCTGCTGAAGCCAGAATAAAAGACAGGGGAATGAGTGAGAGATTCCCTTTTAGTTTTCAGTTCCCGAGACTTCTGCTAACAACAAATGTCGGTATAGCATGGGAGTGCTACGGAGAGGCTGAATATCCACAGGGCCTGTGCTTGTGCTACTCAGCCCCTTGTAATTCCCCATGACTGCAGATAGCTCAGTGGTGGTCTACCTGGATTTCTTAACCCTGCTTATCGCATTAAGATTATTGTCCAAAACAGTTGGTTCCCAGCTTCACAGACTCTAACAGCATGCCAGCAGTGTCACAATTATTCAAGATCCATATCCTTCAGGTGCTGCAGAAGTAAGCTGGTGAGGAATGAATGCTCCAGATTTGGGTTAATAGAATTAATTCCATTCTGGAAAAAAAATTCCTTTCCTATGCAATTCTACCTTAGTTCTGAAATCTGCAAGCAACTGAAATTTGCAAGCAACTAAAATCTGCCTTTTCTGTCTCTAACCTATATAAACATATATACAGTTTAATGCAAATTTTACCAAGCATGAAAATCAGTACCTTGAAGTTATATGATAAAGAACAGCCCATGAAACAATGGGGTTTGTTTAACAATTTCATTCCAAAGGATTGGAAAAGAGACACAGAAGATCTTACCCAGCCACCTGCACTTGCTAGTGCAAAACAGGGCCGAAGCTGGGTGTGGGCACGCAAGAGCTTCCCCCTTCACCTCCCGCAGAACTAACGCTGCACCTTCCCCGTGGTTTGAGAAGTGTGACCAGCTCTCTGCAGGGCAACTCTTTGCACTCTCTCCCCGTGCACATGTGCAATTACAGGCACAGACTACTATGTCAAATATGCGTCTGTAGCTATAAAAGTATCGACAGTGCTTAGGCTGCAGATGTGCTGTGACTACATCTGACCATGTGGACTAGCATTGTCTCATTGTTACCTTATGTTCTGCAGATCTTTGTGATCTTTACCTGGTGTGAATCATCTTAGACCTAGACTGTCAGCTCTTCAGGGTAGATAATAATGATGGCAACATCAGTAAAGCTGCAGTTTAGATGGGTTCATGTGTGGCTGAAAGATGTGTGCCAAAGCAACAGTGAAACTGTTGTGAAATGTATAAGGAGTAATAGGGCAAGAAGGGCAAAGAAAGGGATTTAAATGCTCTGAAGAAGAATGAACAGCTGCATAATACTGATGCAGGAGATGAGGAAATAAATCATTTGGTGATGATCAGCAAAATAATGGCATGAAAATAACCAGCAGGGTGACCACAAAACCAGACATGTGCTGAGGGTGAGGCTCAACATAGCAGCATCACAGCCATTTGATCAATAATAAGAGTGTTGAAGTTGAGAACTGCATGCAAAGCTGTCAGGGCACATATAAGCCATAAAATCTACAGTCTCTGGTTACAAAGTGACAATTGTTTTTTTGGTTTGTTTTTTTTTTTGGTTTGGTTTTTTTTTTTTTGCACCTTACTCTATGACTCTGAAATGTGGACAAGTTTGTACAAGAACATCAGAGGAATTAGAAATCATTAATCAACAATACCTCCAAGCTATTATGCTTATAAGTGTCAAGACAAAAATAATGAGTAATGATTTTCTGCAATACATTTTCACAAATTGTTTTAAAAAAATACTTAGAAAAAGATCAGCTTTTCTGGACCGCACTTTTTTCTAGCTGAAAGAAATGACTACATTAAACCACAGTGATATTTTAATGGACAGATATAAAATGCAAAAAATGGATGGAAGACCTAGGAAGAAGAGCTTGTCTATAGTAACTTGGAGCTCAACAGCAGCAAGTATAGCACATTGAGAATGACTTTCACATGTTAGTTACAAACCAGAGAATAAGGGCTTCTGGACTCCTTTGCCACGTTGTGAAGTAGCCTAAAAATCAAGAATTAGAGTTTTTAACTGTCTTGCAACTCACAGAAGCCTTTGAAAAACTGAAATGCATGATGGACAACTGCCGCTAGAACTTCTTTTTCATGAATTCTTAGTGCATTGGATTGTCTCTAATTTAAGAACATCTTTCAGCTTTTCTGGCCAGAAACTAACCGAAGGCATGCAAGCATCTGATATTTTCCTGTCGCCTAGGGTATTTGCAATATGATGGATGAACATTCAATGCTTTGCATACATCCTGCTTCTGTTACCTCCTTTTTATCACATGAAAATAGAACTTATTAAAATTTTCCACACCAGGAATTTCTTCATTGCATTTGAGATGAACAAACACCTCAGGAGAAATAGTATCATCATGAAAGGTCAGAGTGGTTGCTCTGTAAAACATGTTAAAAAAAAATCTTACAAAAAATATTCAGATAGGTCAGACAAACTTTTCAGAACTCAAATAACTGGGAAATTGTCAGCCCACTTCAATTAAATGATCTTACATTTACATTATCACCTGAAATAACACTTAGTTATTAGTATTCCGTGAATTTTAAAGTCTGCATTTTATACTCCTAAAACACAGCACTAGGAAGGAAAAGGGACAGCCAAAAAGCTGTGTCTGGACGCAGCCTTTCATGAAGACCTGGCTGCGTGTGCACAAAGGCTTTGGAGCGGGGCCAGTGGCTGTCTGCTGCTGGTCCCATCCTGGCTGGTGCTGCTATGGGACCGCAAGAGTCGCCCTGGGTGCGGGCTGGCAGCCGCAGCAAGCGTGCCGGTGGGTGCAGAGTACCGGCACAGCTGGGGAAGCAGATGTGGTGCTGCCCGGCACAGAAGGTGGGTGCACAGTGCAGAGAGCTGCGCCTGCCAGGGGCCCCCACCACGGGAAAGCCCTTCGCGCTGGTCTGCACCGTCCACGTGTTCCTCTCTGTGAAATGTCACTCCTTCACGCCATGCTGCAGTCAAGGATCCCCCGTCCTTATCTTGACATTAAAGAAATAGATTTAATTGTCAGACCTCTTAAACAAGCGTTTAATTCCATTCTGTGGGGACTAAAGACACTCTTAAATAATTGAGCGGCTAAGAGATTGGTTATTTCTGTTTTCATTGCCCATATTGATTTAAGTGTAGTTAATCCTTTCAAATACCCATGTCACACAGGGCCTGATGGCTCTCTTTAGGGCAATATTGTTCCTCTGGCTAGATTATTTGACATCAAGCATTGTAATGTCACAATAAATCCTTCACGTGGGCTGTTCTTTTCAAAGAGAAGTACCAGATGGGGACTTCGCCTCTTACATTAAACTCTTGGTTTTACTAGTCAGAAGTTGGGCTTGTGAATAATTTTCATTAAATTTTCTTTTGTGCCTCATAAAAGCTACCTCTGCAGCAGTGACATTAAATAATCAGAAGCCCAATTAAACAGGCATGTGGACATAAAACAAACCAAGGTGTTCCCCTCACTGCAAATTAAATATAGTTGTGTGTAAAATAATCTCATTTGGGATATAACCCAATACAGAGCTTGTGGAATGGATTTTACAGACAGAAGTGGGGATGGCTGAAGCCAAGAACAAACAGACATGTTTTACAAGTTGTTGCAACTTTTCTTGCTTCTAGTTAAGTCCTAAATCTGTCTGTCTACCTTGAGCTCCATCCAATTAGTTGAGTGATACTCCACTTGTTACTTACAAATGGATCCAAATGGACCCAATAAATATCTGTTCTCTGAAACTTCCCTTGGTTGATGCGATCATCTTGTTTCCTCCTTTACCGTGCTCTTCATCATCACAGAGCCTTTGGAATAACTCTGGCATTAGCTGACAGAGGAAAAGGGAAAAGCAGAGTAATGTATGAATTTCCATTGAAGCAGAAGATCTCACATCTTTGCCATTTTGTTCACATGGCTGTTCACATGGCTGCTCTATGAAAGAGTTTTTAACTTTTTTGCTTTGCTTGTCTGATCTTCCCTTTGGTATTAATTGTATTGTCTGTTTTCCTTTTTTTGGTTTAGACTTATTATGAGAATACTTAATGGCCAACTGTTAAAGAGCCTGCATGGCACTTCTTTGGCTCTGTCTCCGAAGGGTTTACTGTCTAAATACAGCAAATAATAGCAGGAATCACAGAATCACACCACACTGAGGTTAGAAGGCACCTCCGGAGATCATCTAGACCAACCTCCCTGCTGTTTAAATGGAATTTCCTGTATTTCAGTTTGAGCCCATTGTCTCTTGTCCTTTCACTGGATACCACTGAGAAGAATCTGTCTCCATCTTCATCACACCTTCGCACATGTTTATACACATTGATAAGATCCACCCGAGACTTCTCTTTTCAGGGTAAACAGTCCCAGCTCTCTCAGCCTCTCCTCATATGTAGGATGCTCTAGTCCCTTAATTATCTTCATGGCCCTTTGCTGGACTTGCATCAGTACATTTATGTCTCTTGTACTACGGAACCCAAAACTGGACACAGCACTCCAGATGTGGTCTCACCAGTGCTGAGGAGAGGGAAATAATTACGTCCCTCAGGGTGAAGGGGAAAGGGTCTGATACACAGGTGGCAGAACCACTGCAAATGTCATGGTGTAATTGTGAACCTCTCCTCCTGAGTTACATTTAGATAGCTTTAATGGTAGCAGGGAACATAGCTAGAAAGAAGAAAAGTTTGAGTCTTGAAAGAGTAAAGTAAAGACCTAGTTGAGACCACATTTGTGAACATGGTGGAAAGCAACTTCAATATACTGAGCCACTATTTGGGAATTTGTGGGTCACATCTACTAAGATGGAACATTCAGAGTCAGGTGAAAATATTTAAATTCAATCTTCTTATTTAAGAATTAGTGCATAGTTCTGTTTTATCTAAGCACAGTGGAATCAAAGAGGGTTAATTTCCTCACTTCTTCAAGCCTTGTCTCCAGCCTGTTTTTTTGGGTTTTTGCAAATCTTTGTACAAATATTCCCTGATTGTGCTGCTTCCTGGGTGTATTCCTTTGTGGAGGTGTGATTGCAAAGAGATCCTTCTCCAGGGTCTCCGTTTACATTCACCACTCTGTAGCACTTGTTTCTATTGCATCAATAGTCACTTAAAACAGAACATTAAAATCCTTCTGTATTTCACCTGAGTACTAATGTACTCCATCAGCTCCAACAGGAGCTCTGAAAGTTTGTTGACTGCCTTTCTGCTTCCAGCATCCATTATTTTTCCATGTTAGCTATTTCTGAGTGAGCTTTGTTCCCTGGCTATGGCCCATGTCTTAAGCTTTTCTACCCATGAACAGGCTGGGCTGTTGAGATGCAAGAATGGCTGCAAGCAGGTGACCTCACCAGCAGGCAAGAAGATTTATGGTATATTCCTTCCTTTGGTAATTTTAGTGTGAGCTGCATTGTGCAGGTAAGAAGCAGCAGGACAACTCAGAGAGGTGCAGCCATTATGTACCTTTTCCATGCCACAGACAGAAAGGCATTCAATTAGCAGTACTTCAAATGTCTATATAGCCAGGAAGCAGTTGACTTGTATACATTTCCAGTACTAATTATTTTAGCAGTCTGATCAAAACCATCTACACTGCTGATTCAGTATGTATTCAAAATGCATTCACTGCCTTTTCCTGCCTGTTGACATAACCCAGAATTTACCACGATGTTCACAGTGTATTTTCCATGTACTACACCACATTTCTGAACAGCAGGCAAGCTGCACATGGGTGGGTGGTTGCTGGTGTAGCTGCTGAGTGAGGTCCAAGGCTGGCTGATTGCAGACAGCTCGAAGAGCAGGGAGGAGTGACAGATCAGTGAGCACATTGTCCTCCACCTGGGACTCACATCTGGGACAGCCTATCCCCTCCCTTCACCCCAAAGGGAAAGGTGCATTCTGTACTGCAACACTATTTCTGCCTGCTCTTTCTAACTTGTTTTTAATGCATTGGCAAATTCGTACACCTTGCCCTCTGCATCAGAAGTGTCCATGGTGTGGGTGTACCAGGCTGCCCTGAATGCTACAACCTTTTGCTGTTTCCAGAGATCACAAGCACAACTTTACCCTGCCCAGTTACACGGTTAGTGTCAGAAAGGGATGCACAGGACTTTCTGATACCACCGCAGCAGTGGGGGACAGGGCTAACAGCAGGATTAACTGGGCATGGATCTTGTCTCACTAACTAGTGGGTACAGGCTGCTGCCGTTTTCCTATGGATAAATTTTATCAAAATGTAAGATAACGTTTTTATTGACATTCTTGATAATCAGCCAAGAGCTCTAAAGTCCTGGCCAGTTCAGCTGATATGGCGCTCTCCTCTGCTAATTTAATTTTTATCACAGTATTGCTTTGGAAGTAGCAATAGCAGGACCAGGGCTCATGGATTTCAGTCTGTACTGTGGGGAATGGGTCACTCTAATATCAAGGATCTTGATGCTACCTACACCAGCATCCTTTATATTAACCAAGGAAAAATGATTATTTATTAATAAGAAATTCTACTTTTATTACTGCTTTTTCAGTAACCAGATGTGTATTTGAATTTCCTGAATTTTATGCATCATCTGGATGAAGCATCTGGATCCACCTCACTGTGTAGCCTTTACTGACAGAAAATATTTTGGACTGGCAGCTAAAAGGAAACAGAATCAGCTGGTAGTGTTCAGCTTGCTCCAGAGCCTGTTGGATCGTCCTGGATGACTGGACTAAGCTGATCTGAAGCAGAGGGGAGCTGGTAGCCATGCAAGATACTGGAGTTCCTTTCTGACCCCAGCTCAGGCAGAATGCTGTTTTTCTACATCTTTGAGCAGTGAATTCTCACGTGGACTCATTCAGGAGTGTATGGAACTGGAAGCCACTGGTAAAACCTACAAGAACAACGAGCTCACATTTCTATGGACACCTACCAAAAAAAGGCCTGGTTTTCCCCCTGAAGTTAAAAAGAAATTTTCACAGTTGAAATGCAGCTACAATATATTCGTAGCTGCAGATGGATATCCTCTTCCTTTATCCTCACAACAGTGAGTATCAAGCAGTAGGAAAACTCTTGCAGCGGTGTTTTTGATCGTTTTGATGTATCTGAGCCTGTCATTGGTGCACAACCTCCATGGAGAAGGTCCCCTCCCTTTTCTGCCATGTGAATGATGTTTCCCTTCAGGGGTATTCTCTGAAAAGTCAAATTATGTGTTCTGAGTGGTGCAGCGTACAATAAATGCCGTGAACTCCTCCCCTCAAGCAAGCTGAACAATCCCCGCAGACCTGTGCAGGCATCACAGGCCCATTCTTAATATTCCAGAAGTGACTTTTACAATTGGTCTGGCTACATGGTATGTTGTGTGATAGCATTCTTCATCTGAGGGAAGAATGCACTGCTGAGTGGTCAGACAGTGCATGCATTGGAAAAGTCACCATCACCGGCAAGGAACAGCACCTTGATTTGATTGCAGTGAATTCCCTAATGTCAGAATATGCATGGGAAAGAGCTGCTGGGTTTGTTTAGTGCCGTAAATTAACATGCTGAACTGGACAGTGAGCAGAGATGTACCTTGAAGATGATGCAATGGTCGAGATGGACAGTCAGGAGCTCCACCTTGTCTGGAAATTTCAGCACAGGTAGTTTCCACAGGCATATCACACCAGATTCCTGCTTTTCTTCCACAGTGTGACTAATGCACACAATTTTTACAGAATCTAGAACTTTACGTGGATGATTCTTCTGGCGCAGTACTGCATTTTCATTCTCAGTTGTACAGGACAGATATTGTTTCCTTTCTTTTGCAGTTTTGCTCTGTTATGTTGAGGGCTGACAGTAATTTTCACCTTCAGATGCAGGATTAAGTCGGACTTAATATTTTGAAGGTATAAAATGGTCTCCAGAGATACATGGAGGTCTTCAGGGAAGGCAGATGCAGGAAAGGGAGGATGCTTCATATAGTATTGAGCAATATCTTCTCAATGATCACTTTGACAGTGGATCTAGCTCCTAAGAGATCCACAGCAGAATACAGTCTTCCCTTGTATTGGCTCTTCTGCATGGAAAGTGGCCACTTGGGCCTGAATACGCAGTATACTACAACCCCAACTTTTCAAACCTAAACTCAGTGGTGAATATACAGAACTCTGCCAACAATGGAAAGGTGTAAATTCCTGGCACCTGTGTGAGCACACTGGACTGCGAACCTTGGCACAGCCCACTGCTTTGCTCATATCACCCCTCTCTTAGCATCTCAGCATTAGCTCTCCCTTTCCTGTTGTCACACAGGTTGCTGGTCCACTTTGAAAGTTGTTCTTGCACTACCAACTTTCAGAGTAAAAATCTTGTCTCCTTCTTCCGCAGGAGCAGCTTCCATTGTCCATGTGTTAAATGAGGTTAAAATCTGTTCCCTCTAGATTGTTACATGTCTGTCATGGCTGCCCTTCTTCTAAGTAGAAAGATGATGTCCAAGAGCAAAAATGTGTTAGAAAACCAGGCAGACAAGGAAGCTCTGCAAACCCTAATAAGTATGTATTTTAGGCTTTGTTTTTGTGTGCAAGGGTACAAATACTCATTGCACTTGTGGGTTATACCGCATCAGTTTCACATTTGTTCACTGCATAGACTGCATAAAGAATTGGTGTCTATTACTTGTCTGCTCGGGGTATTTACAGCATAGTAGTATGCACACTTTTTTTTGCCTATTGATTGCCATTCTTCCATTATCTTGCCACAGAGCTGCCCTAAGCTCTTTCTGGGTGGTCATAACAGATCTAGGATCTGCAGCAAGGCACAAATGAATGTGCAGTTCAGTTCCATCTTTCTAACATACATTCGATCACTTTTTTTCACAGTTAATTTTAAGAAATACATGTTACTGTCAAATCCTGTCCTTATTAAGTAAGAGTTTACATATTTGATGCATTTTTAAATGACATTTTAAAGAAGTTTTCTTAAGATTATAATGGAGACAGTCTGTCAAGAATGCAGCGAGGAGCAGCGAAGAGGAGCATTCCAACGGCATTACCAAGGCCCTCTGCAGCCGCACACCCAGCACGCAGGCTTTGCTTCGTTATGCCTAGAGGTGTAAGAATAGCTGTGAACAGCTAATAAGAATCAATGCTATTGGAGACATCTGTTTCAGTTTTCATTTTTCAGTGTTATTAGTGCTTATTGGTACAAGGCTCAGGAATGCAGCCAATCCCTTTGAAGTGAAGTGTATTGTAAGGCTAGAGGCATTGTGAGCCTTGTTGATGACCCTGTGTGTAACCTTTCAATTAAACATCCATAATGCACGGATGAGAAAAGACCTCCTTAAAAGAAAAGACTGGTACACTGAAAATCACGTTGCTGGCATTTTAGTATTCAGTCTGGATTTTATAAAGTAATCTCCAAACAAATAACAGATTCATTAATTTTTCAAGATTCTTTAGTTAAAAAAAAAAAAAATAATCTGTGAGTCTGGTCATGTGAATATGCCACTGTTATTTTAGTTATTAATATATAATAAAAATCCTTAATCTGTGCATAGTATAAGTAACCAGAGAAAAGATGGCTGTTTCCCCTAAACCCAGAAAATAAGACCAACCGGAGCTGAAGTCAGCTGCCAGATATGTCCTGTTCCCCTCAAAAGAATCAGTCATCAACACATGCACCTACAACAAAAGCCTGGATCAGGAGGACAATTTGACTTGTCAATAAATTGATCTGCATAAACTCCACAGATCAGAATGAGGTTTTCAGAGGGGCATTTTGCTGATCACAAGGAGGCCAGTGCAGCCTTGGGAAACTCCTGTCACAGGTCAGACTCAGAGTGGCCCACAGCATGGTCTGGTGGTCCTGCGTGGACAGTGCTCTCGGCAGGTACCTCAGTGCAGGGCCCGGGTTGATTAAAGAGATTGTCCCAAGTGCAATGGTAATATAATCTGGAGAATGTTGAGAGAGATGAGCTATGTGGCAACAATCACTCTTTTGAATTCAAAGCTAGCATACTTTAAATCCATACATGGGAAAAGTTTTTGAGCCCCTCTGACAGTCTGATAAACCAGTTCCTAACACCGTGTAGTAACCTTTGTGAAAGGTACTTTTATCAAGACAAAGAGAAGTGTATTGATCTGTCGAGTGGTTTATGCTGGGTGATAGCTGGTTGCTGCTCTCTCATGGAGGACAGCACAAAGTTTTTGCTAGTCCTTTGCACAGATCTAGCAAGTCTATTTTGGTATTTATCTTACCATGAAATGATGCAAGTCCTCCCTCTTAACTGCCTTGAGAGAAAGCAAGTGATAGTGTCTGCCCACTTTTTCCGAGTGGTCTATCTGGGCCATGGAGGAAGCTGACATTCAAATGGCATGATGCGACTCCAGTACCTGGCATGTTTTAGTTGAAGGGACCTAGTGCTGACTCAGTGCAATATTGGCAAGTGAATGTAGATGAACAGAAGTGGAAACAGCCTTATGGGATGAGAAAAAAAGGTACAGTAGGTGAACAGTGGCAGTGGTACCTTCATCACTGTCTCTGCTTCTCATTAGCAGTGGGGAGGATAGGGTTTTTCAACAATTGGTGTGAAGTTTGAACTAATTAACTTGGGTTTTTTTCATAGAGTGATTAATACAATTACTTAATTGTACTTAAATGGAAAGAGTTACAAATATTAGCGAGAATCAAAACATAATAAAAGTGGGCCAAGAGGGAGATGAGAAAAGTGGCAGAAGTTAGTTGGCCTCAGAGATGAGACATTACAGCCTACACACAAGTGGGAGAGGAATTTCTTAGGATCGTAAAAGCAGGAATGATGGAAGGAATGAATAATGGCAAACCTTGGGCTGGCAGTGAGCTCTGCTGGGCTGTGAGAAAGTCTCATAACCAAAGGGTGGAGTACATCACTAAGGACATTTAAATCAACTAGGACAAGGTAGAGTAGAAAATGTCTTCTGAAAAAAAATACCTATGTTAGTCTTTTGGGATGAGATGCAAGATGTTACAGTGCCAATAAATTCAATCTGTATTTTACAATAGGCCACTGATGTTGCTGCTGGGACATAGCTTGGCGTCAGCTGTAAAAAGGGCAAAAAGAGTGGCTTCAGGGCTGTCAGACATACCCAGGCAAGAGTCCTGACAAAGCCTTCTCCTGAAACCTCCTAGGAGACTGGGAGGGTCTCCTGTGGTGAAGCAGCAAATGTATGTATGTAGAGAAGCATCATCAGGGTGTAAAGGTTTTTTGGCTGTCTAAATAGGGCCTTGAGGGAGAAATTTACAGAAGACAGTACATGATTCGAGTGGAGGCTAAGCAGTGGTAACAGCTGGATCTGCCTGCGGTGCCCTGAAGTCTAGCATCCTCACGTCTCACACCTGTGCGTGTCATAGCTCATTTGAGTTTTCTGCAATGTTTACCTTCTGTGGGAGCATGTGAGCAGTGCCAGATTTGTTCTCTACTCTCAACTTTATGCAAGAACCATGTCTTTTCTGATGCCTAAAGCCAGCCTGGGACATGACAATATGCAGCATCCACCTGCATTATGTTTTACTCATGCTATTCAAGATGGACATGGACACTTTCATTGTGTTAAACGCCATTTTCTGCCACCATTATGTGCACAGCCTCCTTCTGAGGCCAGTCTTTTAGTCCCAGTCCACAAAACCCCCTGGCAGATGCCTGTGCAATGCTATACAGGGACAGCTTTGGTGAGCATCCATAGTGTAGACTTAAATTGACCCCATGGCTTCTGTCAGAAAAGTGACAGACACTATGGGAAACCAAGACACATTTTAAGGACCTTGTTCTTACAAGAGGATCAATTCACTGAATAAAATCTTAGATATGCACAGTATTGTCTGACCCCCTCCCACCCTTGTTTAAAACCATAGGATCAAAGTCAATGTTTACATAAATCCATTAACTTAAGCAAACTCATGGAAGTAGAGAAATGGAAAAAGTAAAAAAATTACTTTTAGTAAGTCCTTATGGGTTTTAGATAGCAAGACTTTCAGCACCATTTAAGGCTATGCTTGCAAAATTCAGATGTGTTTGTTTGCCTGTATGTACGTGTACATTATAGAAAATGTTAGCAGATACAGGGAAAAAAGTAACAGAATTGTGTTCAGGTGGGGAGCCTTTGATATCAAAATCAAGTTTGATGTGAAAAATCTTTAACGAAAGTGGATTTCTAAAAGGATTGTTGGCTAGGTGGCTTTATTTGGTGAAAATGGATTGGGAGAGCAAATGAAAACTGCAGAGTCTTTCTAGCATGGTTCATCCGAAGGGAAAACAGTGTATTTTTTTGTCATTTGCATACATCACCAGTGAGGAAAAAAAAAAACCAAACTGAAACCACAATAACAATGGCAATTTCTTAAGAAACAAAACTGTCCTGATTATTTTTTAAAAATTCGGATATGCAGGAACATATCCCATATTATAACATTGTGGCACCAGGAGTGGAAGCATTTCTTGTTCTAATAACAATAACAGATGTTGCTGAAAACAAAATTTTGCTCAAAGACTCCACTGAGAACATTTTGTTGTGACAGAATGGAAATATACAGTAGGAGCTGTAAACTTTTCTTAACGAATCATCACATTCAGATTTCTTCAGAAAAGATGCAGACATGATGAGAAACAAACTGGAAATCTGTGTCCTTCATTGTTCTTAACAGAATGACCAATCAAGCCAGGAAAATGTTATTCTTAAGGCCAGAAATGGTGCACACTGGAGCACCATTTGTAGAAACACTTGGAATTTTTTCACCCAACTTCTGAAAGATGTTTAGTAGCTCCTAGTCTTCCAAAATATTGGGAACTCCTATGTCTTTTTAGCTTGTCAGAGACACTGTCTCTGTGGCTTTTTGATAGAAAATTACTCATTGGAAGGTACTTCTTTAATTTTCTTTAATTTTTTGATCAGCTGTGGCTCAAATTTTTACATTATATATCTGTGTTTGCTGAGATGGGAATAGGGTGAGCACCTGGTGATTATTCTGCACTGGATAGGCAAAATAGCATGTAGATTTAGTTAGGGCTATACAACAGCACAGAAAACACTTCTATTATGCTACAGAAATACAGTTTTGTTTAAAAGTTGTCCTTATTCAATGCATGTTTGCGGGAACCCTTGAATAGCAACAGTAGCAACAAATCAAGTAAAGCTACCAAGGGAATTTTTCTTCATATGAAAGGTCATCTATGATTTTTTTTTAATCTTCTAGACGCTGGTGAATTGCTGTTTCCCAGTACAGACAGCAAGGATATGTTTTAAGCCAGGAACAATTTTTCTCTGATAATCCATATAAGAATGCACTTACATTTTCTTCACCTGATGACTGGTTACAAAGAAACAAGGTGGCACACAGGGACAGTGGGTTGAAATGTGGAAAAAAGAAAACTAGCCCACCGTGAAAGTGGAAATAAGAAAACTGCACATTCCTATGCCTGGGGCTTCTTTGCACCTCAGTATCCTTAATTATGTTCCAGGGTATTTTGGCGTTCCTTCTATTTGCATTTAGATCTTTCATCAGGAAGTTAATGTTCTCAGAGCAAGTAAGATCTCAAACCCCATAAATCCTAATGTTTAATACGTTAACGATATAGAGATAAGTATTTAATTTTACTTTATGCATGACAGAGAAGCCAATGACAAATAGCACTGAGTAATATTTATGAGTTCCATGCCTGAAGGAATAATAAGCACCTTAAATTATTGTAAATTCTGACAAGGCACATACATTGAAGACTTTATAAAACTTTATACTTTATGCATGTAACTACAACACTGTTCTTCTCCCTGCCACAGTTCAGCTCCTGATACTTCCAGCTGCTGTGATCACAAAGCAGTATCTTCCCAAGCTGAAACAATCTGTGGGAATGTCTCTAACTGTCCTGCTTGATATTGCTCTGGCCTGCAGATTCCAGCTATATTCTGAAATGTGCCATGAAAAGGGCAATAAGGAAATCTGCCAAAGTGCTATGGAAAGAGCATAAGGTTACTATATGTCCATCATGGCTAGAAACAAAATAGGGTTCTTCTTTCCTTTCATTATTTGTATATTAACGTTACATGTTCAGCATCTCCCCCTCTGGGATACAGTTTGCAATCCCTTTCCACCTACAACACCAAGATGGGTTCCTTTACCAGTGAGCCGAGCATGTCTTCTAGGAGTGTCCAGGAAGCATCTAGCGCCTAGTCTTAGGAATCTCCAAATTCCTATACATTTCCTGTAAAGATAATCAAAGAAAGACCTGGTAGAGCATTTGTATGCATTGTTAACTATTCAATGTCACAAGTTTCTCAAGGTTTAACTGCAGTCAGCAGTGGTACTTGAAAAAATGGGACAACTGTGCTGGCCAACATTTCATAGGCATAGAGTGTTTGCTTGCTGAACAACAGCTGAAGGAAAAAACCTTACACATCCATGAGCACAGCAGCAATTTCTGTGAACATCTTAAAACAGTTCAGCAATGAAGAATCAAGAGCTATAGGAACAGAAGATGGACTATGTCAAAGGAAACCTATAGGAAGCCACTTAATTTCTTAGATTTTCAAGTACCTCTTAAAACTGGATTCAAAAGAAGTCACAAATGTACATGAAGGTACCGGTTCCTCTGTGTGTATTTGGCTCTGATTGTGGTGGCAAACTGAAGCTGCCTTGCTAGGCAAGGAAATATTTACAGATACTAATGGGAGAGGATCACAACCTTGTGTAAGATGACACAGTTGCCAATTGCTATCATTAACACTGACAATACACTGCAAGACTTAAAAGATGTTTTCCAATGTACTATTTTAAGAGCATTGTACTAAGGAGTAGCTGCCAGAACAAATGGAAAGTAACCTGCTGCATGAATAAAAATTGATTTTAACTCTATTCTGAAAAAAACCATAACAACAGGGAATTGGCTACTTTAACTCAAATAGTTTTTCTTTGAAATACACGTGTAGAGCAGAGGCAGTGGTTGGCACATAAATGGGCACAATTGTGTGACTGGGTTTCATGACATCATTTAACCAAGCGTGGTGAAATAAAGGGGGGTGGGAGGTGGGAATTTTCCTGTCTGGAGTCATGTTTAGATTGGCAAAGAGGTAGTTCCCCCATTTCTAAATACCATGTCTTACCATCCATCCTTTGTACCACTGCACCACATCAATGTGAATCCTGTGCAGTCCATGGACTCTGCACAGAAGGATGAACGAGACCTATGCACTAGGATGTTCACTTCTGCTTGCGGAAGAGTTGCGCTGGCAGGAAATGTAGTAGCAGAACCAGTGTCCCAGTCCTGCTTGGCAGGACTCCCTCCTCTTCTCCCTCATAGTAAAATCAAACTGTTCGGGAAAAAAAAAACCAACCAAACCTTAAAAAAAACCCACAACAATCCCCCAAAGCAAGAGTCCTTTTTCCTCTTTTCCTTAAGGGCAATTTACACAACCTATACCTTGGATGGGACCTCTTCCAACAGAAGCTGAGTTTTGTTTTTACTCCGTTAATCAGGCGTGGCAGGAAACTGTTACCAGTTGTGCACAATGCATCTAGTTTCTTCCCTTCTCTGTTCCAAATGTGCTTGGATTTATTAAGGTACAGAAGACTTTGAGAAATGTGATGTTCTGGGCTTGCCAAAATAAACCGCAAGCGATGATGAAGCAATAATGTATTTAACAAAGTGTCATGGAAAAGACAAGCTGCAAAATCTATTTGCTGGGCTGCTATCTACGCTTTACCGTCTGCAGCTGCATAAAACAGAGTACTGTGTATTTACTGAGTACTCTATACACATGGGACTGCTGCATGAATTTACCCAAGTTCATGTGCTTCACCCAGACTCTGATCTTGGTTATAGTTCTTTAAATTCTGATACCAACTGTAGAAAATATGTTGGATAGAGAAATCTTTGGTCACATCCATCCTTTGATAACAGCAACAAGTTATTCTTGCCAATACCTTTAGAAAAGACCTTGTGAGCAAGACGTGGCCACAGAAGGAAAAAAAGTCCATCAGTTTTTCAAATGCTAGTTCAGACACTGGGACGTGACTGGACTGTCAGAAGCAGCATCTCTAGGAGATGCCTCCTTGTGATAGTTATGTTCACTTGCTGTGGGTACAACATTCAGGCCTGTCACAGTGATGGATGCTCTAATGTTTACATTTGAATGGGCAATGGATTCCATAACAGTTATTTTTAGAGCATTCTTCTGGACTTGGTCAAAAGTCTAGTTTTGTGTTACCACAATAGTAGGCTTAGAGAGAAGCAAGTATTGGTACTGAAAGTAGAAAGATACAAAATGTTTTACTCCTGCAGGAGAACAGACAGCACCCACTTTCTACTCCTCCTGTTGTATAACAGGTGTCTGAGCATGTTGCTTTGCCCCACCTTGCTTCAGAGAAAAAGCATAAAACATCTACCTGGTTAAAAATGTGATTTCACTTTTGCCAGGCCTCAAGGCTGTAAACTGCAGTTCCAGTAGAAACCTAGGTTATGTCATTTAATTCTCCTTTTGATTTCCTATATGATTTTTGTAGCTATCTGTTCCAAAGGAAGATACCGAACTTTGCTGAGTGGTGACCTCGTTGCTCTGCAGCTTCATGAGGAGCAGGTGGGGAGAGGGAGGTGCTGAGCTCTTCTCCCTGGGATCCAGGGACGGAACACGTGGGAATGGTTCAAAGCCGCTTCAGGGGAGGATCAGACTGGACATTAGGAAGCATTTCTTTATCAAGAGAGTGGTCAAACCTGGAACAGCCTTCCTAGAGAGGTGGCCGATGCCCCATGCCTGTCAGCATTTAAGAGGCATTTGGACAATGCCCTTAATACCAGGCTTTAACTTTTGGTCAGCCCTGAAGTGGCCAGGCAGTGGGACTACATGAGCGTTGTAGGTCCCTTCCAACAGAAATATTCTGTTCTGTTCTGTTCTGTTCTATTCCATTCCATTCCATTCCATTCCATTCCATTCCATCCACTCCATTTTCTTCTAAGAAGAGGACCTTCCCTCTGCCTGCACTGCACTGGACTAAGCCACTGTGTGTAAAGCTGTGCTAAGGGGACACAGGGGACAGGCGACAGACTTCACAACTAGCCATGAGGGCTGCAGGTGGTGCCAGGGCTTTTGTGGGGACTGTGGCCTCCAGACTCTGTTATGCACAATGTTGTTGGTGACGTCTAGAAACTATGACCATGCCTAATTAGCAAAAGGCAACTGTGCCTGCTATCTGATTCCTGGAGGAAATCCTTCATGGCCTGCAGTCATGTCACTGCATCCACATGTGAGTGCCCCGCTGCTGGTGCTGGTAATGCCATGCCACTGCTGGAGCCCAGGAACCAAGTTTCTACAGGGAGGTGTGATACCTAGGTCATGGTGGCACAGGTCTTTGTGGTGCTGATGCATAGAGGCACAGTGAGACATGAGTCACCACTCCCTTTGGATATCACTGTGAGATGCATGGTGTGACAGAGATTTGAGGGGCTGGGCTGAGGAAAGCAAGAAGGACACGTTACTGAGACAGCATATTTAATGTTGCAGTATGTGCTGGCTGCTCAGCTGACACAGCAGCAAATGCAGCCTCTCCTCTCTGCTTGTTGATTTGTTTCTGCACTTGACATCTTCCCTTTCAAGACTGGTTTTCTAAAAATCAGATATAAATATACGTATCTAATGCTATTAATGTATTTTTAATTCTATTTTTAATTGAGCCATGGAGACTGGCTGTCTCTTGCCAGCTCTTGCTATGTTTTGCATTTTGGGTGAGAGATGTGTATATAAAGGGTCTTGAACAAATAGTAGCATTCTGTTGTGCTCAGTGCCCATCTGTAACTCATTTTCAGCTCATTCTAAGGCTTGCACTAATGAGTGTGCTGAGGACACTCAGAGCAAAAATAAAACAAAATTCAGAAAGTTGGTGAAACGCTGTTTTTCTTGGCAACAGGAAGCAGCATGGGCTGCCACAGGGAGGTGTCTGGCGAGCAAGGGAACCAGCAGGCAAGCAGGCGAGCACCCAGGAAAACAGACCCACTCATGGGAGTGGGACCAGTACATGGGCAAACCTCACCTGAGCTGGGTGCCAGAGGAGTGTGCTGCCACCTGTGTGTCACGCATCGCGTGGGGACATGCTGCCCCTGGGCTCCCCTTCCCACTCTGTTCAGATGATAACTGAAATGTTTTCTAATGCATTAGTTCAATTAAAGTGTAACTAATACAAACTGATTTCTTAAATTTAGTAATGCCATTAGGTGAATGAGTCTTACCATAGATGGGAATCTGTACTGCAGAAACAATGGCAAAAATGGAATGCAGTAATCCGATTAACAATAACAACTCCTGTGTAAGGACAGCATAACCTCCAACCACAATGCTGATTTGAAGTGCATTGACAAGATGAAGAAGAGGTAAATAAATTACCCAAAGTCACACAGCATCAGGAGCCCTGAAGCTGAGTTACTATTCACTCAGCCACCTCTTTCAAAGCCCATTTTAAATTTTTTCTCTTTTGCTGTCACCCTCAAAAAGCATCTTACTGAAATCAGGTGCTGTCCAGGACATGCAGGTGTTGAAAGGAGGTCTGGCTGCCTTGAGCTTGCAAAGTCAGAATAGAGACTGCAACCATCCAAATTGTTCTAAAAATAAACTTTGCTCCTTGCTTCTCCCCCCACCACCCCGTTCTTGCTTTTCTGTCTCTACTATCAGAGCTGCTTCCAGCCACTCTATACAAGAGACTAAGTTAAACAGGCAACAAGGAACACAAACAAGAATACAGAGAGAAATCCTGGAGTATCTCACAGGGAACTTTGGGCTAAGATGATGTTTCATTATCAAAAAGAAAAGCTGCCCTAGGGTAATGAGGGAAAGGGAGAGAAGCCAAGAAAGAAAGTTCTGAAAAATTAACTCAAATTCAGGATCCATGGGAATTAAAGTGAGCTGCAAAGAACTTTTTTTCTCCAGAATAAAAGGTGATAACCAGGTTTTTGTGGCAGAAGCTTTCCCACACTCATGCTGTTTGCTCTGCTGCCATGATTGTTGTGTCCTTATTTTATACTGTTCTTTGGCCAGTGCTGTTTCAAGTCATTCCTCTACCATCAGGCTGGACTGAGCTCCCCATGGTTCCCCCACCAGGACAACAGAGACAATGGAGCCCTTTTATATAGGGACAGACTTCCAGAAGTTCTACTCCTAGCTCCTTGGCTCCAACTTCTTTTTGGTGTCTCCATTGTTTTCAGTGCTCCCAACTTAATGTAACCTGACTGGAACTAGCTTGCTCTTTATCATTTCTAGATCATTAACAGAAACAGGGAGAAACAGCCAGAGCCTTAGTAAAGTGTGTGTGGCAGTAACAAGGTCTTTTCAGCAGGACAGGCAATAGTGGCATCCAGACTGTGGGCTCTCCTAGTACTTGCAATGTGCAAAATGGGTGCTTTAAGTCATAACAGCCATTTGGAGATGACACTCTTTTCTGATAAATTATTGTTTATATTATTAGGTCTTATAAATTTTGCCCTTTTCTGGTTTAGCAAAATTAATTCTCAGCCCTCTGCTGTTTCTGAGTTATTGGCATCACTGAACACTGCAAGAGTGGTGGAAGCATCAGGGTATCTTTTTTCTATTTTAGTATCAGGGCTGGGGTGCGTTTTTTTTCATGATGAATTTTGCTTCAGTATAGTATTTTCAAAATATGAGGTACTAAGTAGGAGGTTAGGGATCAAAGAGCTATTGAAAAATGAAAAATTTTCATGAAAAAAATCAAAGCAGAATTGTGGAGGAAATGGATCATGGAACAAACAATGATATTTTCAAGGATAAGCAATGGTGATTGCATTTCTCAGCAGTGGTTCAATCAAACTGATAATGATCAGACATGTGTCTGATCAGATGCAGGTCATTGGGGGAGCTTGCAATGAGTTGGAGCCACTTGGATTCCCTGCCCCTGTGCAGCACCAGCCCACATCACTGGAACATCTTCCCCTCGGAACAGCCGTGGGTGGAAGCTGCTGAGCTGTGCTGGTGAAGGTCAAGCACCTCGGAAATTGCCAAGTCCTATGTTGTTGTCTGAGGCTGAGCATGGAGACTCACTGGTGGGTGGTGGTAGCCGAGGGGTTGGTATCAGGGCAATAAATCCACACTTGGGGCTGTTGTCTACTGCTATGGAAGGTCAGGTCCAGGCCATGGGTTTACTAGCATCCATTTAATTTAAGAAAAATTAATAAAAAAGCATAAAACATTTTGTTTGTTGGAATTGTTGTGAGAAGATTTTAAAAAGCGTATTTCAAAGCTTCGCTTAATAAGGATGTGTGGCTCTCTTGCCTTTCTTCACTGGTTTAACAGGATGCAATGAAGATGCTGTCCCTCTCCAGCCTCTGTTAGAATGATGATTGAGTTACCTGAATGTGGAGGAGGGTTTTTTAAGTGTTTGGAGTAGGGGCAGGCTGGTAACCAAGCAAGGTTTAAATCTTACAAGGCTGTATTTCTCTTCTCTCCAAACTACTGAAAGTATTTCTTTGCAAGGAGAATTTTCCTGCACTCCCGAGTAAGTGTTGCAAGAGAATATTTAAAACATTGCTGGCGGTGCCTTCTAGCACTAAACCTAATTAAGTTTCTTTCATGTCTTGGAGGACTGCACATGCTTGCTTTCAGGAGGATGGCAAAGCGCCGGCACTGCCAGGAGATCTGTGTCAATGTGTGAGGTACCTCTGCAGTAAAAAGTAAATGACAGTCAGAAATTGGTAGCTGGTGCTTATAATACAGACCCAAGAAGCTAAGATTGACATTTGCTGGCAGCAGGTTTGTTGTGGTTAAATATCTTTTTTCTTTAGCCAAGGAAAAATACTCACACAAAAATTACTTGATCCGCAGCAGAAGAATAGGATTAGCATCAGGAAGGGGTGTCTGGTGGCAGGCCTCCATGGTACAAGCCTCCGTCCCTGAATGGGATTCATTCTTCCCCAGCTGAGCCGGTGGGAAGTTCTTGCTCTTACAGGAAAGTGCACCGACCGCTGCAGTGGTGTTGTTTTTGCTCTCATGTTATGCCCTTTTGCAGGGGTCAAGAGTTCTTCCATAAAACTCACTCCAGGCTATAGGTCCTACCATAAGTAGCCTATGTTGCCTGTCCTCCCAGACGGGACTTTATAGATAGGGTGCTGGAGCCCTCATGAAACGCTTGTCAACCCGGCACTGTTTGCTTATTCCAGGTTCACTGGAAGGAGACCTCGCTTCACTCTTCAGCCTGTCGTGGCAATTTTTTTCACACATTTTCTCTATCTTTTTTCCATAGCCATCTCTCAGTGAGATCTCTCCACCACTGCCAACCAGCTCTTCCAGGCTGTGCAGTCTGGCACAGAAAGAGACAAAGCCAGACTGAGTCATTTACAAAAACAAGGCGCCGCCCATTATTTTAGCACGCTGGAGTGGACTACTGCTGGGAGATCTCGAGTGCCAAACAATAAATGAATCCTCTCCGGTTAATCGTCACCCCTGCCAATGAGACGGAGGTTGGTCGCTCTTGCAATAAAGGACAAAAGTCTTTTCTTCTGCTCTTTGTTGCCTGTAACAAAGCTGGTTGGATGCAGCTGGGATCAGGCCCACAGCTGATCCTCCTCTCCCCCGCCCCTGGGCCATTCCTTTCAGCTCAGCTGGGGTAGCCCGGACAATAGGGAAGCTGTGTTTGCTGCATCTCAGGATGTTAGGTCTATAGTTTGGACAGCCCAAGAATATGCGTGTATTCTCCCCATTGATGTTCAGGGGCTTGATACCTCTTTGTTTGGTTTGCTTTATTGAAAGGTAAAACGGAAGAAGGGATAATGCCCCTGCTTAGAAATATAGACGCATGGTAACATAAAAGGGACGAGAAAGGAACATTTCAGACATGAGACCTGAATCCACACTCTTGGCGGGGAGGGGGGGCATGGGGGGGGCGGTACGGGAGGGAAGCTGTTATACCAGCTGTGCTGCCCCACTGCAAGATTTCCCCAGGCAGGATCCTTTCCACAAAGCAAAGTCCTGGTCCATGTTCAGATAACAGGCTGCCCTGGTGTAAGATGTCAAGATAATCTGCCAGTTCCTCCTGGCCTCTGGCGGGTAGCTCTCCATGCAAGAGTGAACAGGCAGGTCTGACTCAGCTGCAAACAGACAAGCCATCAGAAAATGATGATCAGAAAATAGTGCTCTCCGTTTTCCGGTGTTGGAACTTTGCTTCCCCAATGTGTTTGATGTAGGTGCATTAAAAGTACAGGATAATTTTTTCCACTGTCTGTTTCTGTATTTTGTGGTTACCTTTCTCCCAGCTTGGGAGCCAGCAGGCAGATCCTAGCATGTCCATTTTCTACCTACTTGCGCCTCAGCAAGAGATAGAGCTAGCTGTGCAAGCTATGCCTGTCTCATTAGGACCTACTCTTGTTACCTGCTTCCCCACATTTTGACCTGCTGGGCCTTATAGGGAATCACCGCACAGTATCCTCATTTCCATAAAGCATACTACTGCGAAGAGCATCCCAACATCTAGCTACCTTTCCCACAGTTTATCATATGTGGTGGCTAAACTTCATTTATTCTGCATATCAATCTAAGCAGCTGCTTGTGTTCACATCTGCACTGAACGCCTAAGGGACAATGCTCAGTGCTGTGGGTTAAATAAAAATATGCCCTTTTCCAGATCATACCCACGGAGCTGGAGAAAGGTCAAAACTGCAGTGGTCTCCTTCCCCCTTCTCCCTGCTGCTGAATAACTATTTTCATGCCTTCGGTGCAATGAGTAGCAGAGGCTGATAAGCATCTTTAAAGAGATCATTTAAGTTGTATTTACCTATGCACACAAATAAAACTTGAGACAATACAGGCAACATCGTATTCTCTGTCATCTAATGTTAAAGATATGAATGGCTCTTAGTCCATTCACTATTTTGGAATAATGTATTTCCTGATTTTTCAGGTGTCATTGGATTATTGATAGTTACTGTGTTCTATCTGCATATCAATGCTTGTACTCCCTCCACAAAAGATGGTCACCTAGAAGCCTGTGGAAATTGAATACATATTCAGGACTCAAAACAATTCTTGCCTGATGTATTCAAACACAGCAGCAGAATTTCATCACCTACCTCACCACCAAATTCTTTTCAGATCTTATCTTTTCCAGTCATAAGCTAAAAAAGATGCATGATACAATATCCTACCAGTGCTGCAGGGGATGTGACTCCATAGGTAATTTGTGAGATAGATGTTGGGAGTGTCCCTAACTAAAATTGTTTGAGGATAAAATTACTGAGCACAGTGCTGAAATAGTGGATCACCCACTGGCCTGGTCTAGGATTTCCAGAGGGCTTCTAGGATCTGGGTGCCAAAATACTACTGAATATCAATTAAAATTGTGTTTCTAATTCAGTTCTCTGAAACTCAACTAATCCTTCCCATAGCATTTCTTTCAGCTTTTGGATGGCGATTACATTAAAAATCCTACAGACTTTGATCATAACAGACAACATTGCTATAGCAACTGAAGTATGAAACACTAATAACTGAGCTGACTGGACCGACTGAAAAATTCAGTGGCAACCCTGATGTACAGAGGGTAACTAGATCCAGAGGAAAGTCTTGTGCCTCTGTGCCTAACCAGCTCACACTGCATGGATGCTCAGTAAAGAGCAGAAAAAAGACCATGTCAGGCCACAGGCAATTTTTTTCCCATAGGGGGTTTCTTTTATGGTTCTGCTCTGAGGATGCTGAGAATGGCAAGAGAGGAAGGGAGGTTTGGAGATGGGGTTTGTGGCTGTAATCTCAGTTTTCACTGAAGTGCTGAACACGCAATTATTTTAAGAACCAACCTCTTAGTGTGCGCTTTCTCTCATTGTCTGAATAATGTTAGTTCTCCCGTAGCCTTGAACCGAATTCACAAATAACTAGGACTCAAAACTTACTGAAAACCATTTCAAGTTTCACCAGAATCCAGGGAAGAAAGAGTTAGGCCATGGAAGTATTAGAAGAAAGGAAAATATTTTCTGCATAGGAGAAAAAGTTTGTGCTGGGTTTCACGGTGAGCTCTATTCAGTGCCACAATTTAAAAGTCTGGGGTTTTTCAGGCTCAATGGAACATTACATTTTTTCAGATTCAAGGTGTTCCTATGGCTCAGCTCCTTGCCTATGTGTTGTCTCCTGTTTGTTTGCCAGCCACACAGCAAGTGTTTTTTGAGTTCTTTATGCTGTTTAGGTTCCAAGTGAGATCACACACAAGAGCAGGATGTAATTAGTACAATGGTAGCATTCTTTATTAGAATTCCATACATGCATAAAAAATTCACTGTGATTATAACATAGTGCTTTATAGTTCTTTATTACAACTTAAAACTTTATTCAAAAGACACTTTTGAAAGGGAGAAAGATTACAACTACTGTCTATGGCATTATCTGGTAACACTTTATTACTAGTGGATTATATACAATTCTTCATAGAAAGTTATTAAAAAATAAATTGCTCTTTAATAGGAAGTTATTAAACCACTCAAAATAGAAACTTAATGGGAGATTTTTGCAAATTAATATTTCAAATACATATTTGAACTATATACTATATACATGCTACTGTACCTTTTTATTTTGGAGTCAACATTTTTGAAGTTTAGACTCTATTAAACCATTGAATTGCTTGTTTACTATCTCCGTACCATGTGAAATAGCACAATCTTTCTCAAGTGCAATAATACATCAGCAGTGATCAAAGCCCACATATGCTGACACTATCTCAGCATCAATTTTTTGTGTCCATGCTGAAATGGCAGGCGAACACATCTTCACACTGCCTCCCAGCTCATTTGTCTTACACAAAATGTCACACTTGAATAACAGCTGTTCACCAGTTTGGCCCTGTTAAGCTCCATGTGAAATATGTTGCAGGACAGGGACCATTGGTCTTACTTCCGCAGGGGTACTCCACTGTCTCTACAAATTCCCTTCAGCTTTGTAAGGCTTTGGAGAAGCCACCTGGCTCAACTTCATGGGCTCAGGTGCTGCTGGCAGCAGAGCCACTGCTGAGTGGAACAGGGCACAGTCCAACTACCTCTTCAATACCCAGCTTCATAAAGGGCATTGCAGTCCACACAGAGCCACAGGCACTGCTAACACACATATCCACAGGTGACCTAAGCAGGCAAACAACTGATAACAAATCAAAGAGACAGAATAAAAAGGTGTCATATTTGCAGCTGCAAGTGATGGGGGACAATATCCACATGGCAGTTTAGATGCTAGCCCAATACTTCTTGAAGAAGCAGATATTTCACATGGTACTCCATTTTTAATGTGAATTGTTCATCTAGGAGCAGTCACCATAGATTAGATCACTAATGATACAATGTGAGTCTTTCTATTGCATCCTTAGAGTGCCAAGAGTCTCCTACATGCTATTACAATACAGACCCAGAAAAAGTACTCTGGATGTCGCAGTATGGCACTATGGTAACACACAGGACTCAGAGCCAAAGCTCCCAGATGGCAACAGCGATATCATGGAGGGGTCGGGTATATCCCTAGAAGCAGCAATAGGTTAAAGCGAGGTATCACCTCAGCCAGCTCCTGGGAACAATCTGTTCTTGCACGTGACATGCCCAGTCTTCTTCTGGCCTGGAGGATGCAAGTCCTGAGTGCTTTCCAAAGCATGTGGGACTCTGGAGCATCCGAACAGCCTGGTGTGTCAGCCCATGGGCATGGCTGCAGGCGCTCCACAGGCACCATCCAAGAACAAAAACGATGCCATTAGCAGGTATAGCCGTTTACCTTGCTGCTACACACTCTATAATCCTTTGGGAAGAAATGCATTAAGAGTTATTAGAGCGGAGGAGTGGAGATTAACAAATATTTTACTTGGTTTCAAAAACGATTCCCTTCACTAATTGCAGCTGAGAGTGTTCCTGACATCCACACAAATACCCAGTCTTTTCTTAGATTTTGATATGCTTTGGCCTCAGCGTTGGCCTCAGCTACATCATATTTTAACGATCCAAAGTTTGAAAGAAACAAAAAATAACCTACTTTGATAGCAGAGGGAGTTATCTTTTTCTTAGCCCATGTGAAGTGGACAGGCAGGTAGTGTGTGTTTAGTCTCTACGCTAGTTTAGAATGAATAAATCTAAAATTTCTAGACTTGGTTACACCTAAAAATAGACCACAAACACTGCAGCACAGCAGAAAATACAAATATTTAGATGGGAATTTTGTGCAAAGAGTATGGACACTTAGAAATGGACATTCCTCCCCCCTTCCAATTTTACTCATGGAAACTGAATCCATGAAACATGAAAATTTTGTTCATGGCTGTGAGTGACACAAGATGTTTGAAGTGAATATGATGTGCTTGATACGGTTGAAAAACAACTTTTTTTCATCAGAACTGCATTTCTAAAGACATCACAGGGAGCAGCTTCTAAGGCAAGATACATATTGACTGACTGATGAGTGAATACAACGGATCCTGGAATGGCAACAATCAACCATCTTACATGGTACATGCACTTGCATTTCTGACCTGAGATCAAAAAACTAATGCAGTAGTGGATGAGTTGTGTGAACAACATAGCTCAGATATGGTCTGATCAGGGGTGGGATTTTGGAAGCCACCCTTTGTCAGAGGTACACCATCCAGCAGGGCAAAGAAGCCCAAGGCTGCTTTCTTATCAACAACATTGCAATACTAATATAAGCAACTTCATCAGATGTTGCTAAGTATGTTGAGAACTTAATGGCCAGATCATGCAGCAAGTCAGAACATCCATTTTGAGGCATGAATCTGATGCCCCCAAGATGAGTTATCCTGGAGACATGCTGTTTTCTGATGTTTGAACAAGAGCCAGGCTTACCTGTATTTGCTTTGATGTGTTAGAGCTTTGATACCCACATCAACATGAAATCAAATTACAAGAAAAATTTAGAGATACATATCAGCTTATTATGGCAGCTATTCATAAAAATCTCTGATAGAAAGGAGTGCATATGTGATGTTTATATGAATTCTTAGAAGCACAAGCCAGGGGACAAAGGTCTGATGTGAAACTGAGGTATGAATGACAAGAAACCCAAGCACTACTGTACTTGGAAGTAGGAATGATAGAAATTATGACACTTGTGAATCCCTGTTCCAGACCAGACTGCTGGTCTGGGAGCGGCCATCTCCTTTACTTGCCACCACAGATGACAACGTGAGTCTTTTAAACAAAGAGGCCAGAAATGTCAGTTGGTTTCCTGCCAGAGCATCACCAACATTGATTGTGAGCTTTGGACCTGTTCAGCTATGGCTGCCGGTTCCTTAGAGAAGGGCAAGATCTCTGGTACACATTTACTTTCTGAGTATAGGTATGCTGAGGGAGCACCCAAGTCCAAACCCTTTGGTTTCTTTGTGATACTGAGAAGAAGCAAGAGTTACTGTCTGAAATTACCTGCAAAAAGCATTTGCCTGAATTTGAGTTTTCCAGCATTAGTAAGGATGATAGAGCTCTTAGGCCAAGAACTGCTGAACTGCAGGATGCAAGTGAGCAGAAGAGCAGGTCAGTAATACCCCCTTCTCCCAGGAGGCAGATGAAAAGAAAGCTAAAGAACAGTGTGAGAGGGAAGGGGAAAGAGCCACTGAAGCAAGGCAAAGGATGTTCACAGGCTGAAAAGGGTGATACCAGAAGTCACCATATGAAAGTGAGCTAGTGCAGCAGTGGTGTCTCTAGTACCAACCTGGCTCTCCAATTTTTTTTTCCATGTTGAACAAAACCTCCCCAACAAATTCACCCATTGTTGCTCCTCCTGTTGTTACTTCAGTAAGTGGGTCTTGAGTGGAGAGACCATGCTTGCTGGAGACAGAACCTGCTTGCTGCCATAAATACTCTTGCACCAGGAAGGAAAGGACTTGCCCCGAATTCTTCCAAGCTAATTATCTGGAGAATGAACTCGCACAAAAGCCAAGCTGTGCAAGAACAGGAATGTGCCAGTGATTTTTACTTTGCAGGGCCAAAGTGCTGGAGAGAAGGCTGCCCTGTGGAACACAGTCCCGCCCTCCATCAGCACCTATAGACTCGACCACAGGGTCATTGAAGGGTTTTTTGCATAACTGGATGGCAAGATTTTCCACTTGCTGGCCACAGAGTTTGTACAAGAAAGACCTGCATGTCTGATTGGGAAGAAAAGAATATTTGTACCTCACCTACTGGCGAAATTGTTCAAGAACAGTTAATCCTTGTGAAAATCTTGCTCCAAAATGCTGCCAAGACCAGTGGCTATGTTGCTATCTGCCATGTCAATGCCAGTCTATGAGCAACAGCTTCTTGCCATATAGCATGTAACCTGGGCATCTGACAAAACTAGTAGGAAGTTTTTCTTCCAGAGGGACACAGCAGAGTCTGTTGTTAATGCTGCCTCTTCCCTGAGTGCGCCAGCCTTTCCTCCGTCGCAGGCATTTTCTTGTATATGCTGCATAACCGTGGAAATGCTGGTTTCGTGATGTCCTACAGGTGGAGCACATGGGGCACTTTTTTCAAGTATGCATTACCTGAAAAACTGTTTCACACTGTATGGCCATATGCATACACTGTGCATCTATTTTATCTCACTCATCTTTTCCTTGATCACAGTGTGTATCCTAGATTCATAATCAACTGCATTCTGCATTATTCAGAGCCAGGTTCTTCTCAGGCTGCTGCTGTCAGATGGGATGTGCTAGTAAACTCTGCACACCTCAGCGACAATGCTTGTCACTTAACATAAGCTTGTGCTTTCCTTCATGGCTCATTTTTCTTGCTCTTAGCAGCCATAACAAGTCTGAAAGCTAAATGCTGTGAAGACTCAGGTATAGAGGGGAAGATTGCTTGATTTTTTCCTGCAAAATTGGAAAAGAAACACCAAAACCACCTTTTGATTTTCACATATATAAGACATTGGTCATGTCACAGCCATGCCAGGCTCAGAAAGATAAAACATGCTGTTTTCTTTTTAAACTGGTGCTTCCATTTTTTTCTCCCTAGCCACCCATACAGTCCTTACATATAAACTTCTTTTCAACAAAAGAATATTTTTAATTCATTAAACTTTTCCCTGCCCTTTCTATCTGATTGGAATAACCATCTATGCTCTTTGGCAGCCTTTCTGAAAATAAATGCTATTCCCTGAATCATAGCGCCTGTAAATGCCCTCTCTGACGGGAGCCCATCACGCAGTGGGCAGACACGACTTCTCTGAAAGTTGCTGCAGGACTTAACTCCTTACAGAGTCTTAAGGAGAAGGTACTACAGATATTTTTCTCTAATTCATTATATACAATGGCACTATAAATACTTGCATGTTATGCTCAGGTTGTTGTACAGAATATTAGATGGGTTGTTCATAGTTCCTATTTTTAGGGCCCGTTTTAGGGTACTGTCCTGTTTGCCTGGGGCTCTGTGACTCCGCTCTGCTCCTCTCCTGGTCCTGAGACGGCTTTGACTCCCAGGAGCAGAAGCCGGGGCAGGGCACAGGGAGGGTGGCCCCCACCCTGCACTCAGCTCCTACCGCACGTGGGTGTCAGTGTCTGAACCACCTGGAACCGCGCGCCTGGCGCCCAGGGAAAGCCTGGGTCTGCACGGCACCGGGGCATCGCGTCGGAGACCATCATTGCAGGATCAGCGTGTCACTAGCGGGGCCTGAATAGCCAAATGGATAAGGAAAAGCTGCCTCTTACGATTTCCTGGGAAGCTGCATACTAGCTCCAGCCTCCATTCTGCCCCTGATAAGGATCTAGGTCAGACTTTTTGATTTGGCAAAATAAGAGATGGATATCTTTTATTTTGGATGAAATAAAGTGTAAGAAATCCTCGGGTTGCCAGAGTGAAGCAAGGAGACTGCTTTTATATGGCTGCAAGGCCAAAGAGAGACAGGAAAAATCAGGACAGGTATCTGGACCATACCATAGTTTTGCAAGAGCAGTTCTGGGGGGAAATTGGTCTTATTCAGATAGTCTTAATTTTATTTCAGAAATAATAAAATAATGGTTACATAGAAATGTCATGTCACGTAAACTTTTTCTTTAATTTTGAATTATATTAGAATATTAATGTTACCATTTTATTTTCATTAGTAAAAGCTTTAATCACTCATATATGCATTTGGTTCAAAACTAATCATTTAAGACTTTTTTCCCAACCTTCAGAAAGTTAGCTTTTCATTCCAGTCTGTCAGATTTTTTGCTAGAATTAAAAAAAAAATCCATTCTCCTCCAGTGTTATAAGGTAAAGTTTGGCAAAGCAACATAACGATGATTGATAAAATATTATTCCATTGCTTTGATTAAACCTGTTCGTTTTTATCTACTTAGTCTGTGGAGGTTTGTTTTTCTTCCTGTGGTGTAATTGTTGCTTTTGGTACAGAAACACAAATATTCCAGACTTGCAGATATCAGCGCCAGCTTTCAGAAACTCCTATCTGACACCTAATTGAGACATTGCTTCATTAGTAGCACTAGCAGAGCAGCACCTTACCCCCTTACCACCTTACCCCTGTGGAATGATTCCTTTTGCAGTGGGTAACTAGAATAATGTGGGGAAGTGCAGTATCCAGTAAAAGCAAGGACTGCTTAATCTGGATAGGTTTGTCACAGGGCATAACAGTTCTGAACTGTTAAGTCCTGGCCAGCTGGAGGTGGGTTTTGATGCCCTGGCTCTTCAGTGTGCCCCTTCACACATCTGAATGCTGTTGCATGTTTTGAGCAGATTAAAAAAGAAAAAGGTACAGCATTCTTTAATGGGAGCTGAAAATTGCTGAAAGCAGTAATAAGTTTGGTGTGCAAGTCTGAATAATAGTTTGAACATGTGAATTAAGGTCCAGAAATTTACTGTGATGCCCTCAGGGGCATGTCTTTGCAGTAGCTCTGTGTAGAGATAAGCAAGGTACCACGAGAATGAATTTGTGCTTTTTGTAGGTAAGGTAATTTGAGCTAATTAGGGCAGGCTCAGCACCACCCTGGTGCAGAACAGAAAGCTGTACAGAAATTCAAAGGATCTAAGCTGTCAACTTCAGTGCGTTCCTCATCCAAAAGACCTCACTTGCAATCACCCATGGAAAAAAGCTACTTGCACAGGCAAGCCATCCTGAAAGCATCCAGATCCACGAAAAAATATTTCAGTTCTGAAGAAGGTGAGATGCTTAGAGCTTCTTGCCAAAACTCCCTAGTGATGCTTGCAGGGTACGTAGGCTGCTGACAAGCCCCATGGTAGGAGAACTGCTGCCCAGTAGACAACCGAGAGCCTTGCGAACCCTGGGATGGCCATCTCGTCTCAATGGAGGCAGAGAGAAACTGAGTTCACTTCCCATCTGTTCTCCCAGCACCCAAGCCCAGCAGTGCTTGGCCACGCTTCCAGCAGTACCTGAAAGATGAAAGGCTAAGATCTGCCCTTGGTTACGACACTTTCCTCCAACCCAGCCCAGCACAGACATCGGTAATGCCCCCTGGGGCTGCCTGAATCATCGCTGCAGCACCAGTATCTGACACTTTGCTTTGCAAAGCATTCGCTGTTTAATGCCTGTCTCTGCTCCAGTTCCCACTTTGTTGAAATGACGAAACCCTGCACAACATCAGCCTGACACGGCTCCTTTCTCCTGGAGAGGATTCGTTTGCTGTATTAACAAAGTTGCCAGGTATGTGGAAGGGGAAGGGCTAGGGCTGTGCTCACATGCTACAAAAGCAGTTGAGAAACCTGAAAACACAGCACAATCTGATGTAAACAAACAAGTTCTGCATATTCTCCTTTCCCAAATATTCAGAACTCTTAAAAGAATTGGGCGTGTAATTGAAAGTAGCCAAAGGCAGCTTTATCCTGTGCTACCAGCACTTACGCAGCCGATCACCCAAAGTTTCACTTGGCAGGTTGACAGGATTATGCATTTTCACATGGGTGAATAGCTCTCTAACAAAGCATTGCAGCCCGAACAACACAAAAAACCACATCGTCTTGTTCCACTGATTCTTATTTCAACAGGCTGGAAGAGAAATTTTCATTGTTTCTTTGCCCCAGTCTTACCGTCAAGCCTCTTGCCTGATGTAACAGCTTTCCAGCACCAGAAGCCTATTTTCTTTTACCTCTTGAATCTCGCTTACATTTTCTTCGAGAGGCAATAGGAATGATGTCTCCTGTCTCAAGTCCCTTGTGCTCTTTTCCGTGTTCTCGGTAAGCACTTTTGAAGACGTCGCTCTTGATGTCATGGAATCCCGCTGTCAGGAGGGGATCCGGAACCAGCAGCTTGTTGAAGCTTGGAAGGCAATTTATCAGAAAATTTGGCACTTGAAGGAGATGCAATGGTTCTGAGAAACAAGGAGCATTTCCCTGTAAACCAAAGCGCTCTCAGAGCTACTGCTCCAGGGAACAGTGCTGGCGCTGGTGCCAGAATACCAGGTCGGCTTCCTTGCATGCTAAGACCTGCACTCTTATGGGCCAGAGAAGAAAATCATTCCATGAAAGGAAAACTTAGTAGGCAACACATTACTAAATAAACCAATGAAGAAGGGGTAAGATGAGCCTCTTGCAGTTCTGCACTGAGGAAACAGAGAAACTTGTCCCTTCTACCATAGAAGTTCAATAGCTCTCTTAAAAAACAGTGAATTTCCCATCTTTTGAGAAAAATTCTCGCTTCTGATGACTTCATTCCAGGCTAAAAATAATTTTTTTTTTACTGAAATATGACAAGATAAACAGAAAACCCCATAGTATGGGCAGATACTACACCATACTAAAATCTGACACTTTTTTCCACCAGTATCAAGATTTTAATTCATATATCTGCTATTTCTTTCCTACTCTGCATTAACTTAGAAATGCATGGAAGTAGAAGAGTGGGTGAATGTCCTGAGAGCTCCACCCTAGAGAACCCACGTGAGGTGCCGAGCTCAGACGGAAAGAGTAATTCTCCTGACTAAATTCATAATGAGCAATCATTAAAAAAAAAAAATAGGGAAAAAAGAAAAAGGCTCTTCACACAGTTGATTTCTGTTATTTGGGGGAGGGGGGGAAGTGCTTTTCTCAATCATCGCTCTTGTGAGAGACAGAAAAGTCCACCTACAATACAAATCATCATTTACCAAAACTACAAATGAGTGCATTTCTGGTTCCTTCTGCGGCAAGCTTTGACGTCGAGTGGCATTCCCAGCATGGAGACAAATTTATTTATTCATTAATTTAATATATTCAATAAACCAACCAGCACACAGACTTATTCTTTACAAGTAATTAGAATGTATTACAAGCATACAAATGTGCCTAAGATTGAGAACTTGGGTTATAATCTAATGAAAATATTGTCACTGAATTAATTTCCTATGTGGTGCCAGAGCCATGGAATAAAAAGTGTATTGAAAGTCTTCAGAGACCTACTGTCAACAGCCTAGCACTACCTCTATTTTAAGCTGGAGAAGATTAGATTTCAAAAGCCTGTTCTTTTTCATGCATGTTCTAGTTGTCTTACAGGAATCTTCCATACTTGAAAGGCCTCGCAAAAGTTTCAGAGATTAAGAAAGTGAAGAAACAGGCAAATTCTGCTACAAACGTCATTAAAATGCATTAGTCTCACAGAAATGCAGTTCAAATGCAGATTTACCAGGAACTTGAGGCAGTTGGTCCTCTCTGTGCCAAGTTGCAGTCTTATGAACTGCAGATTGCATTATTGCAGCAATTGAAAATTACACTGTAGCTGGCTGTTCTTGGCTGTAGATGTGGTCTCTATCATCAGCACTGCAGCAGCAGTGTACGAGCAGCATATGGAAGGTCACTGCTGCTTCAGTCCTTCTAAAAATGATCAGATTTCATACTTGCCTAGCATTTTCATTTTCTAAGCATTTTGCAAACTAACTAATGATGTATCAGTGAGAAAAGGAATATTTTTAGGAATGGTACATGTAATCGCCACAACACATACAAAAACATTTGGAGTGAACTGGGACACAGACACAGGCTGCGCTTGCTGGTGTTCTCAGGGAACATCTGCCAACTGAAGGAAGAAGCATTCATGAAGCACAGCTGTTGAGACTCATTCTTTGACTTGCCTTTGGAAGTTAGACAGGCAGATGAACTACAACTGGGATATTGGTTCCAGCTTTCTGTTTCAATCAGCTGATACAGAGGGTAAGAAACCAAGCAGAAAAGGCCCTGTTTGGGCGCACGGTTTCAGATACAGGCTGCATCACTTTGTGAAGCCACATCTCTGGTGCGTCCCTGGAGCTGCCAGCCTATTAGCAACCTGCCTTCAAACACACTTTTGTTTCTTTCTACCTAGTGTACATAGCTCAGGGCTTCTCCCTCTTTATAGTAATGAAAAAAAGAGATTAGGCTACCCAGGTCTTTGTGATTAATTTTTTTTTAGTCACATACGTTTTGCCCGCTTCAGTAAGCAGCAGGTTTCCATTGCTGTGTCCTGCATGAAAGCCTATTGCCACCGGGAGTATAATTACCCGGTTCCTCCTCTCAGTCCTAAAGGAAAGGTTTTCGCATAGCGTTAAGGTGCAAAGAAAGATCAAGGGAATGCATGCGGTTCACTGGGAGCACTTCTGTGCAATGCTTATCAGCAGCTCCTTATCGACCCTAATCTGGCAACACAGGTGTGAGGGAATGCCCCAGCTGGGATAGATCACTGGTAATCTGATCAGGAGTAACTCATTGTGTTCTGCTGGACACCAGTTTACTTGTTACCAGTTGAACAAAGGAACAAATTAAGCAAGCCTGATTAAGTCGCGTTGGTAACAAGGGAGGTGTGGTGGAGAGAGCTGCATGTCTTGGCTGTCTGTGGGTGTGCAGCTAATAACCATTACACAACACCCACAGACACGCTCCCTCCGGGGGGGAGAGGGCACGGTAATTATAGAATGGGTGTTTAGAAGGAAAAGGCATTTCATGTCCCATGTTCCTCATTTTAATAATATAGGCTGCTGTGTTGTGAAACACTTTCCTTAGAAAAGCATTAAATGCTGTGACCCACGTCCTCCCTGGGCCAGCGCAGCGGCGCGCACTTTCACGCTGTACCTGGGGAAAGGTCCCTGTCCCATCTGCTGGGCAGGGCTTGTCCCCAGGGCTGGATGAGGGAAGTTCAGGGCTACAAGAGTCAGTATCTGACTGGAGCCCAGGTAACAAAGCGGAGGGGTGTTCTTCCCGAGGCACGCCCTGAAATGCCTCGTACAGAGGGGGACACCAGTGCACCATAGATCCTGCTCCTCCGCCAGCCCTGTCTCCATCACCCTCCTCGTCCTCATCCCAATGCCCACAGGGGTCCTGCAGGTGGCCCCAGGGCCACCACTTGAGGGGAGGAGGCGGCACACTGGACCTGCAAGAGGTGCAAGCTCAGGACTCCTCCTGCCCCGGTCCTGCCTTCCGTGGGCAGCTGCCCGGGCTCTCCTCCACCCCCCACTTTTGTCCAGAGCAGCCACTGCTGGCAAGTCTGGGCCTTACTGGCTGCCTGAAGGAATGCTGCTGCTCCACCAAGACCTCGCTGGACGGAGAAAGGAGGGGAATGGACTCTGTGCATGGTCTCCTCAGCAACTGCACAAAGCCCATGTGCATTTCTGACTGTGGGGAGGAGGCAACACAAAGCCCTTGAAGCCACTCTCTCCTCAGTCCTGTCTCAAAGGACCAGAAGGCATCCTTACTGTGTGAGGAAAATAACCTTAGATCTCCATTGTCCTGTTCACCGTCATCTTCCTTGCAACTCTGTCTCTCTCAGCCACTACCATGGCCTGGCTTCTCAACTCCATTTGTTTTGCCTCTGTCTCTTCACAGTTCTCACAACAACACAATGTCTTGAACACTGAACTGAAGCAGTGGAAGAGCTAAAAGTATTTTTGGGAAGGACTGTATTGAGGCTGTCATAGTCCTGATGCTCCAAAAGGAAGCTGATTGTTTATGCAGGAAATAATATTTCAGGTAGAAGGCTGTAAGAAATCCTTCAGCACCTTACTGTTTTCTACAGTAATTTGTATGGAAAAATGGCTCAACTCTGACAAAACCACTTGAATTCTGAATAAGCCTTTTTAGAAGAAGAAATATCGCAGCATATGGAAAGATTTTTATTTTTTTTTGGAAGAGGAGGGACATGCAAGCACAAGACGATGAGAAAAATCTGTATGTCGCTGACAGACAACATGAGTGGTTTGAGCACTGGAGCCAGGCTTCTGGGCTCTGCTCACAGCTCCAGCCTGTCACTCCTGGTGTAGGCTATTAAATGCTTGTCATAAAAGCATTGCTTTTATCTCCCTGTCTTCCAAAATCCTTTTTCCTTCGGACATCATCTGACTATGCCAGGGTCTAATCAAACCCTCATTATCTGTTGCTGCTAGGAATGGATCTCATGTTCACTACTAGTTAATCAGTGGCTAGCTGGCACACGTGGTGGGTAGGAAGATTTCTGAGTGAGTAGATGTCCTGTTAGTCCCCTGCATAGCTCCTTATGGACACACCATCCCAAAGGCATACAAAAATATCACTCCATTTCCTCTTTTTTGCTAGAGAGAGAATGCAATGCCCTCTTATTAACTAAAGGTCAAGAGATTATCAGTTAATGTAAATCCAGAGGGTAGAAAAGTGCAAAAGGGTAAATACAGAGGGTAGAGAAGAGCAAATACTCTATCAAGAGCCAGTAAAATGTGCATTGCTCTAATTCACGTTGTGTTCTACATAATTCTCTGCTCAGTATTATTTTCTTTCCTCTGCAGTTTGGGGCGCAGCTCTGGTCATGTCTAATATCATGTCTTGCTCACGGTGTGATACTCAAAGAGCCTGTGATTTGCAGAAGCAGAGAAGCCAAATCCCTGGGGCTCAGCGCAGTGACTGACGAGCTGGCAATGATGAGTGAGTCCAACTCCAGCCACCATCGGTGGGAACTGTCAGACCCAAGTGAGGAGCTGCAGGCCAAGGAGATGGATATGTGCAGATAATTTCTGAATTTAAGGTCTTCCACAGGTACAACCAGTGGTGTGCTTTCACTTCATCCCAGTAATTCATATTTAATTCTCAAAGTATGAGAAAAAAGAGTTTGAGAATGCAAATGGTGGCTGTTGCTTTGATAAATACTACAAACCAAATTTATTAGTGGGCTTTCAAAGAGAATTGTTTTGTTTTCCCATCATAACTACACAAAGAAATAGCATTCTCTATCATCTCTCTCATTTCAGAATGTACCTGCTGGTTCCAGTGCTAATTACCATGTTCCTTCATGATGGAAAATAGCCCCACAGCATCTTAACTGCAAAATTTGGTTTTCAGGAAAGAACGGTTTTCTGAAAATGTAAAAATGTGTTTCATTCTTACTGACTAATTGGTTTATATTTGAATATAAATAAATGAGAAGCAAGTATGCTATTTATTTAATAGCATTTAATGTACAATCATTTTATACAGTGGGGCCATACTCATAATGTTTCTTTCATGTTATTAAAAATATTGATAAAACACTAGACATTCATTAGTTACACCATTTCCAAGTGCACAGAAGGATGAACAAATGTGTTTTCATTATAAGAGGTAATAATAATTAAGAGTGACAGCACCTTATCCTCAGGATCTGCCTCCCAGCAGCAGTTTGGCTGATAAAAAAACAGAAGTTAAGATAAGGCAGCAATTATTAAGACAAATCTTTTGAAGGGCTGTTTGAACTCCTGTGTCCAGCAGATAATCTGATTTTACAAGGTGCTCCAAGGGGGGGGGTAGACTGCATGGGAAGCAGTACCCAGGTGCAGGCCTTTAGCCCTTTGCACCGGCATTTTTACCTCTAGCCATTTCCCTGGTTGCTTCTTCTTTTGTTTGCTACAGCTGTGGCATATAAATCAGTCTTCATTCTGTCTCACTGACACCAAAGAGAAACAGAGCACAAACAATGCAGAACACCAAGCCCCAAATGTATTAATCATCTTTTTTTTTTTTTTTTTCTTTTTTGCTGATCCCTTTCACCTATCTTTTTTTGGGAGATTCAGAAATGGCTATGGGCAACTCAGTAATTCTTCCTTCATAAATATTAGATGCACACAGAGCATGAATATTTGAGTAGCTAACTCTGACTTAGGTGAAACCAATTGCTAATGGCAATTCATTTTTCCTTAGTGACATTCCACCAATAACAAGCATGAGGGGGACAGGATGATGCAATTTGGAGCTGGGCAGCAAAAGGAAAAGAAGGTGCTGACTGGGAACAAAGATGCTTTATAGATCAGGCCTTCAGGTTGAACTCAGGACTATGTATCCTCCCTTACCTTGGAGAGAATTTTAGTAGAGAGATCTGTGCTCAGCAGTTACGTGCATATCCTTAGGAACTATATATTGGAAAAAAGTCTTAAACACTTAAGACCAATTTTTATTGTGTCACTGAGCTACTGCCTCTTGACGTATTGTGCCCTGTGTGATGTTCTACGCATGATGTGCAAACTGCAGTGGGAAAGATCAGGTGGTTCTCTAACATCCTCCACCTGGGGTGCACCACATCCCCACTGGGGAAACTGCGGCTTGTTGTGGGAAAGGGCAGTTGGGGTTCCTTCAGCCCAGCCGCAGTTCCCTGGTGCATTCCCTTTCTCTCCTCATTGACTCTTGCAGCCCAGTGCTTATAGCACGAGTCAGATTAAGCAGCTGTTCCAGGGGAAAACACTGTCATTTTGGTCCTTAATGGACTGTTTTTCAAGCCAGATGAACTCACCCTGCTGCACAAGGGCTGCAAAGGACATGCTGAAATGGTGTGACCAGCAGCAGGGGGTGGAAACGGGGCTGCCCCTTTTGGTGATATCAGGTTAGCTGTAAAATTGTATGGTTTGATTTTTAATAAAAGATAGGAATTGTGACTTTATGCCTGAGGCATAGAAAAGAAATGTAGTGGCTCTGGACCTGGGGAATGGCAATGAGTAATCAGATGTGACCGGATCAGACCTCAGCTGAAGTTCATGTTCATGTTTACATGGCCCAAGAGACTCCAGCAAGTATCTATCATTTTATATTGGTCTCAAATTTGCCATTACTAGATGAATACGTTATAATCCATTGGTAATACTTATACACATTTGTCTATTTTAGCATGCAGGTCCCCTCGCATGCATTTTTGCCTCAGTAAAGATCCTGTTAGGTCTCCCTGAAATCACCACAGCCGCCACACGCCATTTTGCCAGGGCTTCTGCCACGTCAGCCCGTGCCGGGGCAGTGCCGGCGGCGGTTCGGGCAGAGCAGACGCTCCAGGCTTGCAGCGGGGCCCGGCGGCCGGCCGTGCCGGTCTGCGCCCTCAGACAGTGCCCGGCGAGCGCCCGGGCTGCCCTGCCTGCCCTCGGCACGCGTCCGCTGCCCACAGCCCTCGCCTGGCCAGACAGGCAGACGAGCCACCTCGGCTCCGGCGCTGGGCCCCGCTTCTCGCTCCAAACAGATCTGCTGCGGTTCAGTCGCTGGAAATCCCAAGCGCAGCTTCAGCGGGAGCCTGTACAGGGGCGCGCGAGGAGAGGATCGCTTCCGAGGCATGCAGATACACGTGCCTCTTCGGACGACGGAGCCGACTCTCTGGGGCCGCTGGCTGTGCCTCTGCCGTCCGTCCCGGCGAGCCCCCCTGGCCGCACAGACCTGCTGACCGTGCGGGGCAACCTGGGATGCTCGGGGACCCGCAGGGACGTGGTCCTTGGACAGGGCTGTAACGCTGGCGTGGTCCCTGTGTGCTGCCTGCACAGACCAGAAACAACTGCCAGCAGAGAGGGCTTTCTGAGCCCCAGCCCCGAGGATACTAGCGCTCTGTTTTCCCGCACGAACGCTCTGTGGCAGGGACCAGCGGAGCAGCACGGTTCCTCTGGCAAGGTCCTCTGTTTGGGTTGGCTCCCTGTCCCCAGGCACAGCCAGCCCGAGAAGCAGGACCTGCGCGGGAGAGGCCCGGAGCACCAGGCAGCTGCGAGAGGGACGGTCTCATTCCCCGGCACCTCTGCGCCTCTCTTCTCGTGCTGCTTCTCCAAGTTGGCAATGCCGCTGGCTTTTCACTTAAGGATAAATGGCATTGGTTAAGATAATAAAATAATAACCACATGGCCACTTCTCTGTCACTTAAGCAGAGAAAAAGTGGTTAAAAACCTTGGCCCAGATTATCTGGCTGCCTAGTTCTGGAGTTGGTTCACTTTCCACACCTGCATTTGCTCTGCTTTGCTTCCCTTTATAGACTATCTCTTTCAGAAAATGTTCTTTTCTCACAGTGTCTGTTGAAATCCTAGCAGGTTTTGGTCAGAAATTTTCCATTTGAGACATTTTATCTCTATAAAAAAAAAAATCTAAATTTTCCCTGGAAAACAAAGCACATCCTTTCTGTAGGTGAAAAACTGCTTTTAGCTGGAAATCATAATTCTCAGCTTAAAAGTAGTTTTAATGGCAAACTTTCAAGAGAGCCTATTAACAGTGTCTAACTTGCTTTACAATGAAACCTGACCGATAGAACCAGACCACGTGCCACCGGGTGAGGATCCCATCTCTGGCTGTCACCCGCAGGGGCTGCTCAGGGCATGGGCGCAGCGGGTGTGCCGAGTCAGCCTTTCCTTGCCAGACCGCTGAGCCCTGGCAAACAGCAGGATCGTTGGAGGCTGTGCCCAGAGCGCTGCTGTTAACAGCAGCAAATAGCCCTTACCTTATCTGAGTCTTGGACATCGCCACCGCAGATGGTGGCAATGAGTACTGACGTCCTCCCCTGAAGCAGTTCACGTACCGTCCGAAACACTGCTCATCCTCCAACCTCTGCTACATAATGGATGAAGCAGAGGGCCAGTGAGTTGCTGTGGTTGTGGTGCAAGCCGTTTGCTGTAATGAACAGATGTTTCTTCTATAGCTGTGCCTGTGGCCAGTGGCAAAGGAGTGGTGCACCCAGGCTTGTCATGACCCCAGGTATGCCCAAAATGCTACTGGGCTCATTGCAGACGACTAGTCATATGCATGTGCTTCAGAGTAAGCCTTCCTGGTGCTGCCAGGAACAAGAAGTGCCTGCCCCACACACATCTTGGTCCTGACAGAGCTCTGTCTGAGTGGCTGGTCTGGTTGCACCGTCTTTAATTCCTACAGACTTTTCCTGTCCTAAACTAGCCCATGCAAAAATGGCTGAGGGCTGTGATGATGTGTAAGACTGTACCCATCCCTGCAGAGGAGCTCTCAAGGCGCAGAGGCCAAAGAACAGCGTGAAAGGAGACCCTGCCATTGCCTTTGCTGTGTCTCCCCTTGGAAGAAAGGACACCCACTGAGCAGCCTGGGCTACTGTTCCACACTACTAAAAATATTAATGCAGTGCCTAGCTGTCACAGTCCCCCGGTTCTGCTGCCTGAGAGAACAGTGGTGCCATCCCCAGGATACAGAGAAGACGCTTTCAGTCTGCAAAAGCAAAGAAAGAACTGCACACTGAAAGAAAATCCTGCTTTGTTTACAGGTTGCTTTTATTTACAAATATACTGAAGTGTAATCTCTCTCTTTTTTTTTTTTTCTGTTTTTGTTTAGAGTGTGTGTGCGCACTCGTGCACATGGGAAGGAGCATAATGTATGAGAAACTCATGTATCTTAGCTGCCAGGCAATGGTGGCAGAAAAAAAAATGCAGTGAAATGAAATTTAAAAACACTAATAAATAATTTAACAATGACAAGTAATTAAATAAAAAAAAAAAATCCGATCTACATACATTATGGTGGTTTGTTACCAACACAGAGGAAAAGGAGCAGAGAATCTATGGTGAAAGGCAGCTGGTTAAGTATGAGAGAGCATAGTCATATTTTTTACAAGTTAAACAAATTGTAACAGACAGCTACAAAATACTACATTTCGATAACATAAATACAGAATATATAAATATACAAGTAATACAGCCATACACAGCTAAAAAATAGGGTGTTCACTTAAAAACAGAGTTCCCAATGCAAAGTATCTGGCAGTCCCTTCACAGTCACTGCTGAGCAGAAACAGGGTGTGCAGAACCAAGGGGACCTGGGCTGCATCCTTGAGAAGGGCAAACAGTTGTCAGTTTATTCAGACAGGCCTCAAATGAACAAGACTGTGCTTAAATCCCACCAAAGCCAAAAGACTTCAGGTACCTGCCAAGAGGTAAGCAAGCGCCCAAGGACCCCCTAACCGGAGAGAATGGATGCCTGAAGCCCTGGCCACGCTGCTGTGGGTGCAGTGGCCAGCTGTCCCGTGTCACTGGGGCAAGGAGGGTGGGCTGGAGATGGACCTGCACACACAGGGAGCATCTGCATGATGTGGTTTAGGCATGGGATTGTGTAAAGCACTATCCTGAACACTTGAGACTTTGGGTACTGTGACTCCAGCTCCCATGGTTTTGATGTGCTTCAGTAGCCTCTCTGTCCTTTCACCGTTGTGACCAAGCTCCAGGCTTGTAAGAACCCTTCCCTTCCTCCTGGATTCTGCTGTTAATTTCTAGTGACTTTTGGGGACAACCAGAATTATTATGACACGGTTCAAAGAGGTGCTCTCGCAAACCCCAGCTTGCAGCATCCCTAGCAGCATCACAGAGCCGGGTTCCCTGGGGCGGTGGCTTGGGATATAATTCTGATCCTTAAGGAAACTGGAAGGGAGTCCTGAGCACAGTAGGAAGAGGTAAGTGGGTTCACATCATCCCTGGAAGGTTTGCCGGCATGAAGGACCTTCCCCATGCAATGACAGCGCAGCAAGGTGGCCAAGTTGCTGCTGACAGAGTAGCAATGACCCCTTCAAAGGACCTGGTAATACTCATCCAACTTGTGCGGGGTGGGTCTGAAAAGTCCACTCAGCAGCCATCCTGAGACTAACATGAGTCACATCTCAGGCATGGTTAGCAGCAACTGAGCCAAGTGATCTGGATTTTTTTGATGACAGAGTTTAAAGAAGGAAAGGAGATCAAAATGCCTAGGATGGTGTTTCAATCTTAGGGATTGCAACCACCATACTTGACTTACATCAATGTAATTGTCTTCCATGTTGTGACTGTGAAACACATTTACCACCAGCCTCTAACGACTTGTGATACAGGGTTTAATCCATAGTGCTGTGGTAAATGGGGGGGCTGAGAACAGCAATGTATGGTAGGAATCGTCCCCTCGACAGTCAGCCGTGCAGTGGAAACGTGCTGCTGCCCAGCCGAGAGCCCAGCAGCGGGATCAAGGACCGCACTGCTCAGTAACCATTTCTGAATGCTGGAAATCTCTGTGTGCCACCATTACAGATCTGGTAACTGCACAATAAAGACCTCTGAGGAAGCTACTACCTAGCATATTCATTCTGATCTCAGAGTCATCTTTTTTAAACATTACTGAGCAAACACTGAAACCTAATCAATCATCTTTTACTTAATTGCATCTTGTCACCACTTTAGCTTAACATGTATTCCTTGCTTAGCCAAAACAACAAGATTGAAACACCGTGAAGAGCTCACTTGACGCATTTATATTAGAGAGAGGTTAATTTCCTAGGGAAAATGATCACTGTAAGGTGCATGTAATAAACTGCTGTCATGACCTCTAGCCTTCAAGCTCCCATATGTGCAATCATTGTTTGTGGTTTCCGTGGAAGTGCCAGATGCTAAGAATTTTTGGCAAGAGTTTATCAATTTGACTCGGTGTAAGATATTACTGTGATATGGCCCATTAAGCATTTTACTTTCACCTGATTGGTGACATTCCCTTGACAATAGAAGAGTAAAGCAGAAATCAAAAAGGTCAGAGGTTGCTATATAATCTTTTACTGCAGGTCCCAGGTTAAAACCACAATGATCACACTCCAGTAGGGTAATTCATTCCACAAAAAAAGTGACATTTATTTTGCTTTAATGAACTTTGGCCTTTGCCAGATATAACGGGTCCACTGGAAATCATTGGCTATGCATTCCTTCCGTTGACCAGCAGCAACCCACAGTGGCATGGGAAATGTTACGCATGCCAGAGGGCTTGACTGTGTTGTGCACGTGGCACCAGAGATGGTAGAATATGGGGGAACAAACAGCTAAGGCATCATCATACAACACACCAAGGGAAGAGGAGATGGTATGTACAAGCAATGAAAAGGAAAAAAAAAAAAGGTGGCAAACAGTCATCCAAAAAATCAGCAAAAGATTATGGTTACTTCAGCTATAAACAGAATATCTGATTCTTTCCTTGGAAATGGATTGTTTTTTTCAACATCCAGCCCAGCAGCAGAGGTAGAGTTGGGACAAGGCAGTTCTCCAAACTGTAGGTCACATTATAGTTCTCATATAAGTCCCTGTAAACACTAAAAATGCCATTTTGATCCTGCCAGTAATGAGGGATGAAGCAAGGTTGTGCCTATGTGTAGAGTCTATAAACCCGGTATGCCTGAGATGGTGAAGATGCTTTTCTATGACTCTAAAGTAGCACAGCTGAAGGGTGGGGAGGAAAACTTGATGAATCCATTGAGATCGGTGGTGACAAATGTTTCTAATGTGCCATATGAAATCTGCTTGCTTTCTGCCCTGCAAGCAGTGAGGATCACCTGAGTTCTTTATAGATGTTTGCTATCATGCAGAGAGAAAGGAAATTGTTATTTATTTTGATACACAAGGAAAGGGAAAAATAACTGAACGGGATGGGTGAGAAAAGAAAATTCTTCCAATTTCAAAACATATGCAGGGGCTCACAACCTTCAACTGAAAATACACATCCCTGTCAGAAAGGGATGGACCCATCTCCCTAGGCATGGCAGCCTGCAGTTCGGGCTGCCATGGTGGAGGGAGGAGATGGGAACCTGCAGGGAGGGAAGCACCACCCTGGCATCCCCGCAGAGACATCAGCCCTTTCGCTCGCGAAGGGCTACGTGTGTCGCAGACAGCAGGTCTGCCACCGTGCAGCGGCGGGAAGGGCTTGCCTTGGGTCTGCATTTCGCTCTTCTGCACTGCACAGGCATAGTCTTCTCCCCTGGTGCTTTCCTCACCTCCACAGAGTGAAAATGCACACATTTATCTTGCAAATAAAACTTTGCTTTCTCAACAAACCTCTAACATGCTTGGTCCACATTTCCACACTGGGGGAGGAATGTGATCTTATTTTTTCTCTTGGACCTATCATCTGATCCTTACCATCCACTCCTCCGGGACACAAGGAAGACCTTTCTCCATCAGTGAAGGGGTGGGCAGCCATCCGCGGGGCTCCACAGCAGGACCCCCCTCTGCCAAGGCCGTGGTGCCCCCGGCATTCGGCAGGGTTGCTGTCTCCCCAGGTGCTGAGGCTATGGGGGCCCCGCTTTGGCCTGACCCCCCCTGCAACAGGAGTCCCAAAGCCCAGCACTTCTGCAGAAGGTGCTGAGCCCCACGGGAGACTGGGGCGCTGGCCTAGTACCAGTCCTCAGCCTGGAGGAGTTGGATTAACCAATGCTTTGGACTTGTTTTCGGCTATTATGGTCAATAAATTAAAGGTATTTATTTAAGAAAGTGCCTATCCTGCCAATCTTTCCCCATGAGCTCTATTTTGAACACACCCTATAATTACTGATATTACCCTGGCAAATTTTCCCCATGAAGTTTTCTCCACTAAGAGCCATGACCGTACTTGTCTGCCTCTCCACATTATAATTATCACCAGGCAATATTTATAACTATACTATTATTATTTATGATATTTTATGCCCTACAAAAACCTATATGACATATGCTCAAACTTCAGCATCTGAGACATTCAGACTTCAGCTGGGACATTGCCTTCAATTTCTGTACTTGTTCTTCTTACATTTGCACTAATAGGTTAGTTGGAGTATTTATTGTAAATACAGGAGTCCTGCCAGTGTGAAACCTGCAGGACTTGGATTAGACTCCAGCTCAATGTACCTAAACCTCCCATTGCGACCTCTCTCATTCTTTTTATTCCCCAGTTGGTGCACATTTCAGGACTTCTGATGGTTCAGGCTAGAACTGTATATCATAGATTCTTGCTGAGGCGAGATAATTAACTAAAGGAGTGCTTAATTATTCCAGATGGACAATGGAGCGCAGCACATTTATGCCTCATGCAAAACATAAATAAACAGAACAGAATGAACAACACATGTTTGCCAATCATGGTCTAGACTTGAAATTTGGCACTGCAATACTTACAAACAAATGTAAATATTTTATTCTCACACTTCAAAAAAAATTAAAACTCTGTCTTGTAAGCACCTTTAGTTTTAATTATTTAAGATCAATACTAACCTAAATGCCTCTGTCCCTAACATGCATCTCCTCTCCAGGGTCATAGACCTTTCTTATTATGAAATCACTGGCTTTCTCCACAAATATTACTGTTAACCAGTTTCCTCAGTATCATATGCATAAGGGCTATAAACTAATGAGCAGATCTAGGTTATGTAGAAAAAGTGTAGAAAGGAAACAATGTTGAACGTCACATTTACATTAACTTCTCACAGTTCAAATGGCAATTTATCCACAACATAGTATGAATCATGCAGTAAGAAAAGGGAGGAATCTCCAGTTTCTTTGATTTATTTGTCATATGGTCGACTGATGTCAGTATCAGTGGCTTTAAAAAAAAAAAGTTTAAACATCCAAAAGAAAGGAAAAGAGAAAGGAGGAAAAGGTCTAGCTTTCCACAAAATCCATTTCCTTTACAACGATGAGCTCAAACCAAACCAAACCAAAGGCTGCTGACGAGCAGGGTCTTCTGTTCCTTCCGTGCTTGTCTCGTGGTCTGGTGCAAGCTGGGAATCAAGGGTATGGGACTGGTGGGTGTATTTTGTTTATATATATATATATATGTATGTATGTAGGTAGGTAGGTATTAATATATATATACATACATACACATATATGCACACAGATACAGTCTTCCTAAAAAGGCTCTTTGCAGTCCAGAGGCAGCAGGAGTCACTGTGAAGGAAGAGCTGGGCAACATATGGCTGTAGAGTCTGCACTGGAAAAAGTCACTGGCTAAATATACGCCGGCTGTTTGTTTTCTTTTATTTTCATGAGGCGAAATACGAGCTCTGCATAGAGTACAGCCTGTCAATGGGGTTTCCTACTCTAGCCTGCATGGAGTTAACTTCGGAAGAGGCAAGAAAACAGTCGCTCAAGCTAGTTAAAGAGGTATCACTGTCGATATCATGAAAAATGGAGTCGTTTCCTGCAAATGAAACGTATATGTTAAGCTGGATTCTGTGCAGCCGGAGGAGGACACAGTACACACGGATGCTCATATGTTGTGCGCTGCAGCAAAAGGGAATGCTCCTGGTTTTGTCTTTACACGTTAACATAATTTTGCTCTAAGGGTCTGACCTACAACAAGGAAGGCTAGCAACCAATTGACAGAGTTCAGCTGGCAGCAGTGCCACTCAAATCTGCCAGGATTTAATTTATACTTCAGTCAGCAGCACAAAAGAGAGTCTTGGCTGATGACAGGAGCAAATGGTGCCGGGGAGGAGCAGGTCCCCAGCTCTCTGTGAGCTGGGATCCGGCATTTGCGGGGGCACCGGGGCCGCTGAGGAAGGTGGGACCAGACATTGAGTGCCTGCGACAGGGAAAAGTGGTCTGAGAGCCATAACCAGTAATGGTCTTCCTTTACACACAAGGTAAAAGACAGATCTATGAATGCGACAGGACCCAGGAGGAGACCCAGCTTCCCTGGCCTCAAGTTGTAAATATGCTTTCACTTCAGAAAACTCCACTCTTTTGGGGTTGGTTTGGAACAGCACCTTTTATTTCCCTTAGCAACCAAGATTTCAGCTTACTTCAACTCCTAAGGTACCAGAAAGAGCGCTAGCTCAAGTCCTGTGAGCACTAAGAAAGTGTTAGTCTGGCTCTTTTTCCTCATGCACTCATTTGAAACGGCTTTGTGCTATCTCCTGTACTTGTTTTGGAGCACAGAACCTGCCTCTCAAGGAGTTTTGCTTAGAAAGCCAAGCAAATTGTTAGCAACAAAATCACAAGCCACCTAATGCTCATTGGCACTTCAGATGTCCTCAGCTCCTTACAGGATTTACCAAAATGCCTGGTGTGTACCATGGACTTGTCTCAGTGGGAAAAGTAATAACACAGACCCAAAGCAGATTTCTTGTTGGCCTGTGCATGCCGTGCTCATGAAAGTGATATGCACGTGGACCTCTACAATGAAGTGCTCCTGGTCAGCAGAAACAAATCTGACATAACAGGCCCTTGTGGGCTACAGCAAGGCCAATAATCACAGTCTGAGAAGTCCTCTTAGGTTTTATTTAAATGCCACACTGCAATTGTCCAGAATCAATTATTAGGCATTTAATGCTTGTGATGTGTTTGATGTACCTATCCACTTGATGGTGTGTGGTCAGGAAATCATGAAAGCAAACCATCATCTTGATTTTGGGCAGAGAATAAAATTACGCAGGAGAATTGTCCTGTGGTGACACATCTCTCAGTAGCTCAAGAACTGTTCTTTAACAAATCCATGCATCCAATCTGAGGGATCTTACAGGGGTGGTTATTCATTTTGGAATGAATTGATTACTTCTCTTTATTGAAGGCACTTTTTTCCCAAAGCTTCTAAGAAAAAGGAAAAACTTGTGAGGGAGCTACAATTTGGTACTATTTATTTTTCAATGTCTTGGATAGTGGTTTAAAAAAGTGGAGCTGGAGAGGTGATGTTGCTTGGTTTATCATTTATCAAAATTATACTGTGAAATATTTCTGAAGAGTGTCCGGAGCCTGGGAGGAGCTCTCTTCTACCCCCCTTATGTGTACATGAAGATATACAGACAAAACTGACTAGTACAAATTCCCTGGTACAAATCCCAGAAAAAAAACATAAAAGCAAGTAACTCTACTGAACCTGTGGTGTGTGAACCAGCATAGGAACCCTGCTATTTCTGATGCGGCAGAATGATGCATGCCTTACCATAAGGGTTCATGTGGTCGCCTGGCATTTGTGGAGGGGTAAGACCCTGCTGAAATGGGTCTGTGCCATAACTGCTTTGATCCATTGCTACAATCTGCTGCTGTGGTGGTGCAAGTGGCGTGTAAGATGTCATCATCCCTTCCATTCGGTTGGACATTACTTCTGCAAAGCAAACAGGAGAGCACAGTCACTGCTTAGGAACAAAGAGGCAGCAGACAGTAGCATCAGTGGCAATACTGAACCCGAGCACAGAGTGAACGCAGCTAGGTGTGTCTTGTCAACCAGAGGAGCCTTCTAAATTTTGCCTGAGTACATCCCTGAGCAGTAACTTGAACAACTTGTAGTTTCTGACTAGATCATTTCTGGAGCTCCTGGGTGCTGGACCGTATCTTCCCAAAGCCCATCCTGTATGTGACGTTGCCCTATTATTCTCTAACTTCTGTTGGTACCAGTTTTTCTGGCTCTGCATAAAGAGGAAGATTTGAGGCTGCAAGGCCTTGGGAGTTGGAGAACCTCAAGAGCATCCACAGAGCAGAAGGGCAAGCCCTGGTGCCTCTGCACAGCTCCTGCCCCAGGGTGCAGCCAGCTGCCAGGGCACAGGAGGGGCTCCCTGTGCCTTGGCTGTGGCAGCAACGCTGATGCCCTTGCAAGGACTCTGCAGATGCCCAGCTGAGCATGGCCCGCCTTTCTTCAGGAGAAAACAAACTAGAGGATCTACCTAGAGTGAGCCTCCTGGAGACTTCCTCCAGTGAAAGCTCCTCGCTACTGCACATTTCTTCTAGAAAGGCGGTAACAGCTTCTGTGTCAGCACCTCCAGGGTCTGGCCCCATGGGAGAGCTCTGGGGTAACCTGGGGTGGGCACTCAGACACAGCATCTCTGTGTGTTTCCACTGATGATGGCACACATTATCCACAGACTTGTGCATGCCCTGTATGGCTGTACTTCAGACATTATGGGGGAATGGGACTTCAAGAAACCTTGCAGATTCTTTTCCCTTGCTTTGCCTTCATCACAAATCCCCTACCTTGCCCTAGTCGCTGTGAGTTTTGTTGCTCCTGCTGCTGCTGATGCCTTCGTGCTAGTTTTTTCATCTGAATAAAAGAGGAAGAACAGAACAATGTCACAGCTCTGAATACAACAATTTTGTTTCCTTACAAAACTCTCTGCAAACATCGAATCAATTAATACAGAACATTTATATTCACACACACACCACTGTGGGTTCCGTTTCATTTCTAAGCTTAAACATTTCAGTTTCCAGTTCATATTTGCATGCAAAATTTACTCCCAACCTCATGTTGCTTTGAGCACATGAACTTAAATGTCTGTGTTTGAAAGCTGCCTTTCTTGTATGGATGTAGACAGCAGTGCACGCAAAATACATACAGTTCAGTCCCTGGGACCTCCGGTATGTACTACATCTAGGGGAGGGGAAATCTGTGTTGGAGGACAATTTGTGTTTTACTTTTGAGAACTTGACAAACAACTTACCTTTGCTCTTTGGTTTTGAAACCAGACCTGGACAACTCGCACACTGAGTCCTGTTTCAGCTGCCAGTGTTTCTCTGACCTACAGGAGGGAATGTTTAATGATGTAATTTTTTAATATTTTTTAAAAAAACTAATCAGTTATGTTAGGAGGAATATGCCTGTACTTACAATAAAAACTGCAGGTACAGAATTACTTTTTAAAATTCCTCATATTTTTGCATAGTTTGTTCAAGTTCTGCCCTTCATGTCGCTACCAGTTTCATAAGTACTGAACAAATAGTCTGAGCTATGTAGAATAACACTAAGTCATTTCATGATTTTTATTTTACCCATAAAACAGTTCTGTGCAAAAAGATATAAATTTGGCTGTGAACAATTTTCATATTCTTGAGGTACAATTTCATACTTTAAAATGGCAAAAAGGCACATTGCACTTTCCCAAAAGACGTACTTTGTGCGTCAGCAGGAGAATGTAACTTTTTGCAAAAATGACAGTTTTCAGAATGCAACTCCATTTTTTTCCAGTCAAACTTAGGAGGAAACAGTTACCTGGGTTGCTTTTCACAAAGATTTGATTTTCACCAGCTTCACCAGTGAAGCAATACATTATACCTTTCCCTAGCGGCTATAAACAAGATCAACAGCAAGGTTAAGTTTCATAAAAAAGCAAGACTGGAAGGACAAGTAGTGTGACCAATGCTGAGCACTCATCTCGCTGGACAGTGACTCCCTCTGCGGTGGGAAGGAGAAGGGCAAATGCCACTTGTTTACCTGGGCTCTGATAGTCAAGGCCTACTTCATGTTTGTAAGAACCAAATATTGTTGTTCAGCAGGAATCAGGCACGGCGCTGCTCTGCATGCCGTGGGTGAATATCCAGAAATAACGATGAGCTGGTTGGTCCTAAGCTGCTGATGGCTCCAGGCTGAGATGGTATCTGGGTAAGCATCGCCATATGCTGGCCTGGTCTCTGTGTTCACCCCAAGGCGCCTGCTGCTGTACCGGGAAGGGGTAGGGGGCTATCTGACCCTGTCACCCCCCGTGACCTGCTGTCAGAGCTGACTTCAGCTCCCCAGTGAAGCACCTACCTTCCTACAGGGCTTGGAAGACACTTCAAAGGATGCTTTGAATGCTCGTCTCTGCTGCGTAGTAAGTATTGTCCTTGGTCGTTTAGGTCTTCTTGGGTCCTTCCCATCATCACTTCCTTTTCCTTGGGTTACTTGTCCTTTGGTGGGCTTAACGTCTCCATCTTCATCATCACTTTTAACTGGTGAAAAATAAACAGGATATAAAATTGTACTTGTTCCACCAAGATAACAGGGTGTTTGAGAACTGCTCTTCAGCTGCCAAACTGGTCAGCAGGTTCAACTATTACCCCATGTTTATCTGAATATCTAAAGCAACTGTGGGCAGGAAGAGACTATCTTAGATTTGCATGCACTGCCTAAATCAAATGCCACAAAAGCATAAAAGTGTGTTTAATTTTTAATTGAGGGCATGGGACTGATCAAGGGATGGAAATTCGGAATATGCTTCAATACTTCCAGGAATCAGGCACAAAGAGACTTTGTGCCTTTCTGGCTTCGTTTGGTCCCCTGTGTGCTCACCTGCTGCAACCACACCAACTGATACACAGCTTTCCCTTCACAGCAGAGCCGCTTCTTCTCCCAAAGCATTAGTTGCAGAGAGGTACTACTGCCCACACCGCTATGGCAGCAAAACAGTGTAAACGCAAATATCACAAAAATACCTCAAAGTCTGTTTAGCTAAATATAGTGTAGATTCCAGTTATTGTTCTGAATATTTTGAAGCTCTAGAGATAATATAAACTTTGCCATCTCATTTCTGTATCCCACAGAAAATAGCAGCATTCTTTCCTTGTGTATTACAATGTGTCTATATGTGTATGCACGAATTTTTCTTTCTTGGTAAATACATACAATATGTACATGCTCGTGTAGACCAAACATATTATTTGTATTTTCTATAGTTAAATTCTGAATAGTCGTACAATCTATTACGTGTGTTACTATATTGTACTGGGAAATCTCAATTGCAGTGGCAAAGGTTGAAGTGCAAATTTTGTTGTGAAAAACAACTTTTCAACTCAGCATATTTTATTTCACCAGACTACTGATTATTCTTCCAGAAAACTTTAATGTACTATTACAGGGACTTCAACATGAAAAAACACACTGCAATTTTTATATACTCAAAGATTACATTTGGGGAATTAACAAGTTAGACTTTAATTCATTTTAGGGTCTGATTATTATACACCTAGCAATCTAATCACCTTTTACTTTAATAAGCATCTTTTGCCTAATGATTAAAGAGAAGTTCAGTCATTTTAATAACCATGACATTATTAACTTTCCAGCATGCCTTTTCTAAGGAAAGGTTTGTGAGGATTAATATTGCTCACTGGAGAGTTACTTTCGTGTCCAGTGGATAAATATTTGATTGGAGAAGGACACATTCTCAGCCAGGGCTATGTGAAATCATTTGCTCTCACACAGGCATCTGGGAGAGCTGTGTTTTCAATGTATTAGACAATGGGAGACAAAACATCCCATTTAATTTGTCAACTTGTTTTTCAGGTTTGGGTTTGGCTAACAGAGAATAATGAGGAAAAAAAAGCATCTCCAGGAGTAAGAAACTACGCCTTGTGCCAAGGGGAAATAAAATTGAAACCAAGGTTGTTTTGTGCCACTGTGGTAGCTTACTGCTGATCACAAAATAGAAAATCTGGTCCTGAAGGAGAGCCCACCCGTGCCCAAAGCAGATCTCAAACACAGCCGGCTGGCAAACAGCAGCCACCAGTGCCGGCGCAGTGAGTAAGGAAGGCAGGGGAGGAGGATCCCCATGCCCATCGCTGCAGCATGGGGACAGCCCTGCACATGCAGCTTTTCAAAGGGGGTTTGTCTGGGCACAGACAGGAGGACAGTAGGATGCTGAAGTCAGCGATGAGAATGACATGCTGAAGGGCAAGTAGGAAACTCACACGCCTCAGGCAAATTCACAAAGAGCCCAAACCCTGTGACATGAGATTTACAGAGCAGAGCACTCAAGGTCCTGCAAATACAGTATGGCAGTAAATAACATGCTGCTCCAAGAAAGGCCCCAGTCCCGCACGTCCTGCCGAGTCAGCAGTGACCTTTGTCTTGCAGCATTCCTGACATGAAAATATAAATTTCAGCAATGTGGAGAATATGGCTCTCAGATTAGAGATTAAGGATAATTACTGCTCCTAGCTAAATTGGAATAATGCATTTTCCCATAAACCAGAAGCAAACATTCATGTCATTTGTACGCTTAATGGAACGGTAATTGTTGATTTTCTTAGACTTTTTCCTGGGAAACGAGTGCGCAATTATGATGGCTGGCAGCAATTCGTGTACACGTTGTCTCTAGTCTTGGGATCAGCCAGGGCACATCAGCAGCAGGAGGTTTCCAGTGTCCTTGAGTGTATACAGCACAGGAAGGAGGCATCCCGTCTCTCCTGGAACTGCCTGTGAGCCTGAAAGCCAGTCCTCACTGTAACCACCACTCAGTCCCCTGGGTTTTGGACTGGAGAACCCAAATCTAGTGTGTGAACTATTTGTCCTGTTCAGTACTGTGTTCCCAGCCCTGGACAGACAGCCTCACTTTGCATGCCTCGCTTCTGTACTCTATGTAGCATACAAACCATAGTGCAGCTATCCTTAGGTCAATACGTAGATGATCTCCTAGGCTGACTCGTGGATGGGGCTCAGACACAAAACCAGCAGGTAGACAACAGCGATGATCAGAAACTAGAGCCTTAGTAGCACAGAAGAGACGTACTGCCAGGGAGAAGTTGGGATGGAAGTCAGGAGAGCCAAGCATTGTATCTGGCTTGAAAGCACCCAGAGACAGACTCCCCTAAACTCCTCTTTCAAGTTATTGCTTTTTCTTTTCCTTTTTGTGTGAGCCCCCTTGCCTGCCTTGACAGGAGTGGATACGCAGGCAGCCTCGCCAAGCGGGCAGCTGCCCTGGCTTCCTGCACTGTACATGCTATTGCTGCAGCACAAACCCGCTTCTTGGTCCAGATTCTCCTCAGTACTTCTGTGTTGTACTTGTAGTTTTTCTTAAAGTTACCATTTGTGATTGGCAGAGAGAATACTCTCAAAAATCATATTACTACTTTGCCCATTTTGCCTAGATCAGTACTGAAAGTGCATGCACAGAAGATGCCCTGAAAAATATGTTAAGTGGATGGAAGAATGCCTGTGGAAAACAGCACACTTTGAATGAGGCCTCAAGTAACTGAAGTCAGTCTGATTCCCATTTTCTGATCTTACAGAAAAATACTTTGACAAAAACAAAAAGTTTTTGTCCTTTACTAAGTAGCAAGTTAAGGAAGGGAGTCAAGTTAGGGAGAACTGACTGCAAGTAGGGATTTTTTTTAGCTGTGCTTGCTAATTTGCATGGATGACGTGCATAGAGATAAAGTAGATGTGAAAATGGATATACTTTTCTATAAGAAAGCTCTACAAACCCTTGCGGCTTTTCCAGTCGGAGCGGGTGTGGGAAAAGCTCACCTGAGTCTGAGTCGTCTGGGCTGACCGAGCTCAACAAGTCTTTCTCTTTTTCATAGTCACTTTTGCAGAGCAACTGCCCTTCCTTAAGAACAAATTCGTCCCCTTTCCTCAGCTGTCGTTCACAAACGCAGCAGCAGAAGCAGCTTAAGTGGTAAACACACTCCAGGGCTCTCATCACGAATTCTGTTGGGGCGATCTTTTCCATGCAGCCACTGCACTTAGCAGCAAACAGCCTGTAAGAAAGAGAGGCAGTAAAGCCAAAGGGAATGTCAGATCATACACTGTGTGAATTTAAATACAGCAAATTCTTTAATTTAACTACAGATCAGCTTGGCTCACGCTTTTGCACACTGCGAGACTTGCATCCTTAGTCTTGGAAACATCACAGGCATGCAATTTATTCAAATCTCAATCCCTTTGGTCTAGAGATTCCCAAATCACCTTTGCTGGATAAAAAAATACTAAGATTTGTCCTTATCTCACTGTTTTGTTCCTCTTCAAAATGAGAAACAAAAAGGAGCTCTCAGAGTTTGCATAACTTGTTCAAAACCAAATTTATTTTAATTCACCATTTAGAGGAAGGGCCAATTCACGCTTTGTTTTATACAGGCACTCTGGTTTCAGCACTTAAACCCTATTCTGAATAGATTTCATTAGTTTCCATTTTTGGTACTGTCTGTCTCTGAGGAGGCTGATAAATGAACACAGAAACAAGCATGAAAACTTAGAGCTATTGCTGGGGAGAAGACAACACGCACACACACGCAATCGCACACATGCAATTGATAGAGAGAGGAGTGAAATAACATGGCTTTTCTTTGGATGTTGAGTTATTCCAGAACAACCTGTCTCTGAAGGGAGTACTGTGCATTTTAAATGGTGTGAAACATCCTTTGGCAGAGATAGGCAGTGATACAATCTGCTAAATTACCACTATAATCACAGGCTCTAGAATATACACTGTATTCCAGACTAGTTCTTATTAAACCTTTATAAACCCCCTCTTTCATCCATCATTAATTTTCTAAGATAAAGTTGGAACGATTTAGATTAATTTTATTTTGCTTTTCTAATGGCAACTGGGAATCTCCCTAAGTGAGCTTTTAGGAAGAGGGCTGCTTCAAATAAAGATGAATAGCTAAGTTACATCCCTGTGTCACACAGTGGGCTTGGTGATTTGAAATTCAGTGTCTTTTATGACAATACATCAAAGTGCAAGGTGCATTAACATTTACATTTCGGCAATGAAAATTAACACAACTGCACCCATGTGTTCACAGGGAAAAAAAGGAGATTCTGCCTTTTAGGATGAGGTACGCTGATTTTTTTTTTTTTCCCACCCCCCGAAATTACCATCTTTTATAAAAAAAGGTGATTAACTTCAATTTTAGAGGCACAGGCTGTGGTAGTTACTGATTCCTCCAAAGCGTCCATTTTGTCTGAGCTGAGAAGTACAGCAAAATGGCAGTCACTAGCTCCTCAGCAAGCTGATGGAGTCACAGAATGGGCAGAGGGAAAAGAACATGTAAATGCATTTGCATACGGTATCCAAAGAAAGGCTGAGTGCCCAGAACTTGTGGGTTTTCCCCATCTGTATCTTTCCATCTAATAGAAGAGATCTACATTATTAACCTTGCTGGCTCGGTGCGTACCTTTGCACGACCACAGCCACAAGGTAACAGCTGTGCATCGTACAAGCCATGCAAGGTGGGCCGAGTGGCTCTCTTTTGGGTACGTAATGAATTAAATCTATTAAGGGGAAACTGATGCCACGCAGGACCCACGGGCAATACTAGTAAACGGGCCATCTTATTTCATACAGCCTATCGGGTTTGTCTGCAAGGTTTTTCTTACAATGCTTTAGCTAGCAAATTCCTAAGCAGGAAGTATTTTTATCTAAACGCAGTAACGTATCTGAAAGGATTAAAACACAAAGGGAAAAAAACGAGCAAACAGCTTTCACGCACTTAAAAAAGTTCTTTAACTGCTTAAACGTATTTGACTCAGCTTAATTAGGCTTGTCTCTTTTGCCTGAAGACTGTTGTTATGATGGCGCGCACTTAAAGACTCCGAAGATGAGCAGGTCTGGCGCGAAGGCATCCGGCTCCCCTGACCGGCATCGGCCCACTCGTGCCACCGCGACAGGTAACCTGCGCACGCTTCGGCAAACCTCGGGCCGAGGCTGTGGGGAGGGAGCGGACGGCGCGGCCCCGACGTGCGGTACCCGCTCCGGGGGCCGCGGGGGCCACGGCCCGGCCGGGAGAAGCGGCCGCCGCGGCTGCCGATCCCGCAGCCTCCGGCCGCCTGCCTTCGCCCGCAGCCTCCGGCTGCCTGCCTTCGCCCGCCTTTCAAACCGGGGCTGCTGCTCCGAGAAACCCCCAAGAAGAACCTTCAGGAAGCGACGGCGGTCCGGCCGCCGCGGGCAGGGCGGCCTCCCCGACTGCCTGCGCCAGGCCGCGGGGACGGTAAAAGCCCCGCGCCGCGGCCGCGCTCTCCCGACGGGACGGCCGCGCCGCCGGCTCTCCTCCCGGACGGCCCCCGGCAGCCGCCCTCGGCCGCCGGGCTCCCGCAGCCGCCGAGGGCGGGAGGGCCCCGCTCCTTCCCCGCCGGGGCGGGAGCCGGCGGCCGCGGCCCGCGCAGCGGGTCCCGCTCAACGCGGCCGGCGGGGCAGAAGGGACCGACCGGGCGGGCAGGCAGCGGGTTCCCACCTCCCCTCCCCAGCGGGCAGAGAACGGGGCGGGGGGGGCCGAACCTTCCCGGGGAGGCGGCAGCTGCCGCGGGGAGCCGGTGCGGGGCCCGAAGGCGGCGGGCCTGGCGCTGCGGTGAGGGGCGCTGCGGTGAGGGGCGCTGCGGTGAGGGGCGCTGCGGTGAGGGGCGCTGCGGTGAGGGGCGCTGCGGTGAGGGGCGCTGCGGTGAGGGGCGCAGCGCCCGGGCCGAGGCTGCGCCCGCCTCCCCCGTCCTTCCAGGCAAACCACGAACTATGCCACCGTCCAGGGAAGGCGGACACACAGATGGGACACGGTTTACAGATAATTCTAAGTAGGAAAGCATACACACACGCCCCCCCCCCCCCCCCTTCCTGCTAACTGGGACATAAAAATCATCTCCTTTCCTCTTAGCCTTGTGCTATGGAGTATGATGGTGACCTGAGTAGCACCTTCACTGTCATACTGCTTTACTGTTTGTTGGTTTTGTGTTTTTTTTTCTTTTTCTTCAAATAAAAGATGTCTAACACATAAATAGAAAATATTTTGTATTACTTGTTGGCAGTTGACTATTGCCAGAAAGGTGGTGCTTTCACAGCAATGTTTCCGAAGGCAGCCTTTTAGTTGCAACGGATTACATTGTCGTCGACGTAGTGTTAACTCATTCAAATTAACATTAAATTGGCCTGACAATACTGCACGGACTCCATACCTTTCATTTGTCTGTTGTCAAGGTAAGAAAATTCCATACTCTGCACTTGGGTACTCTCTGCATTATAACATGCACTCAACACAAATACACACACGCATACTGCGCCGTGTTGGATTTAATTCTGAGATTATAAAATCTTGTTAAATCTATCTTATAAAGTGTTTATAGGTATTTTTTCAGCTTCCAGAGAGTAACCCAAGGTTATGCACTTTTTTTGCACAAGGCAATCTCACAACAGGAAACTAATCTTGACAAATGACCAGACTTTGATATCTGTGATCTAAAACACTGCTCATTAGACTGTTCATTTTATAAACGAATGGTAATAAACCTGTTGAGAAGTGTAGGATAGCAGGAATACTTTACAGATCACCCCTTTACAGGTTTCAATCAAAGCCATAAATTTGAAGGGGAGCATGCAGATATTCTGTGCTGAGACAAAGACTCTGTCCCACACCAACCACATTTAAAGAAATATTTCTTTTGCTTTCTATACATTTTACAAATAATTTGCATAACTCTGACTTTTTACCCCCATGGCTGATTATCTCCAGCTCTCTTAAGTTAATGTCAAACCTCAAAATCCTTGGACTTGTTAAAGTATGTGGAGAGTGGAAATCAAATGCCTTTATTAGAAGCCCCAGGAAATCTCCGACTCCTAAGCACAACGAAAACATTCCAAAGAAAATTGTTCAAAGAGGACAAAGGAGAACAGCAGAACAAGAAAACCTTGTTTTGAATCAACGATTGCAAGAGTTTTATAAATAAATTCTGTTGCCTGGACAATTTTGAAAGACAACTCAATAGGTTTAGGAGTTTTTAAGTGTGTTTGCCTCTACGCCTGAAACACTTGGGGGATTCAGCTGAGCTAAAGCTTGGAACAATGGCCTGTCTGTCCATCTGAGTATCTGTAATAATCGCTGCGAAGCAACTTTACAGTACTAGATAGTCAAAAAATCTTCACCAGCCAAAACTGGGTGAACCTAACAAATTAATTTTGCATATATATTAGGGGCAATGAAAACACTAAGACATGTGGTCCTGTCTTTAAACAGTAGATGCAAATGTTCACCAGCGGAAGAGGCCATAAAGATTTTATTTGTTAGGATATCCCTGTGAAGTCAGGCTGAATCAGTAATCCTTAGAAACAACCACAGTTACATGATCCATTGTGCCTTCCTGCATGGGCACAACCATCTGGTGTTTAATACGTACTACTGATTTATTATCTCTCGCGTAGTTATCTTGCAGTAAGTTTGACCCTGCTATGCTCCTGAGAATCACGGTTCTGCTGTTTACTCTTCTGATGTTCTGACAACCCACCCTTTACCTTTCTATTGCTCACCCAGGTCCTTCATTTCCTCCTGTCTGTGGGCAAATAGATTTTAATTGTTTTATTATAACTAATTTAATCTGTGCTGAGAGATCTCCATGTGCAGTGCAAAATTTGCTGTTCATATTAAGTGTGGTTCAAGAGGTTTGTTATACAGGACAGAGGTATAAAAATAGACTAATTCAGTCAGGTTGTTTATTTACTGGACCTCTACCGTGAAGCAGTAAATAGGAAGTTATTAAGCCGTGTTTGATATATGCAGGAGGACAGATGCTGCTGTCTACCTATCAGAGACATTAAATCATTTTCCTTTCTGTGTTATTCTGACATTATGTGTTGCAAGAAGCCACAGCAGATACCTGGCTTTTCTTTATTTAATAAATATGCAGAGATGGTGGTCACAAGCTTTTGTAAATATTGTAGGTATAGTCTAGCTCTGACACTTTTCTTTCTGATAATAGCCTGTATATGACAACCCTATCGTGCCTATATAGCCAGCTGGGAGTTTGCTTGGCACTCGTATAGTACGAAATATGTTACCGCTGAAGTAGAATATATTACGCTTTTCACACAACTGAGTTTTATTAAGAGAAGAAATTAAATTACTAATGAATGACATCTGTTACTTGTTCTTTGGGAGAAATTTTGATACTTCCGTCTTTTTAGATGACATAGAATAGGGAAAACACTATACATGTTTTTGGGGTCTTTTTTCCAGCATAGGACTTGAACATTTTTTGTAGCGTCTTACAGCTCATGGGTGCTTATAAAAAAGGAAAACTGTTGCTTGGTTACACTGAATTCTGAACATTCAAAACATCTCAAATGCACTAAAGCAAAACAGAAATATTATAATTTTATGATTTGAAAAAAAAAGAAACCCTAAAAAAAGAAACAATCCATTTAAAATATTTTCCCTGCAGAAAAAATAATTACATAGTTTATTAAAGCCAATTTCATAGCTGAAACTTCAGTAAAAGAAAGTAATTCCCTTTTACCGAGTCGTAATAAAACATGCGCAAAAATTAAAAGTTTCTAGAAAAAAAAAAAAGTAGTATTTAGAGAGAAACTAAAACAAAGAAACCTTTTTCTTCTTCAGGGAGAACCGAAGAAAATACTTATTAACCCTCTATCCACAGGTGCTGTAGTAAGAATACCAACTGGTGAAAGCTTATGTTTAAAACTGCATTTCACAACATGGATTCGGATTCACAGATTAAAATGTAGCATACCTTACTACTGAGTTACTTTTTCTTCCTGTGAACGTTTTACCTGCATTTTCATGAGAAGTGCTGTACTGCCATGCAAAGGCAACCTAATGGATAAAATAACAATAGAGGCCACATGTTATCCCATGCTAAGTGAAATATTGCTCTGAAGCTCGTGGGAGTTGGACCATGGACATTGTCAGATGCCACAAGCTGATGTAACCGCTCTGTCCACCAAAGACCGACCCACCAAACAAGCTCACATAACTGCTCTGTCCACCAAACATGGGCCCCAGGCAGCATCACAGCATGGCCATATCCAGACGATAGCTTGTGTCACAACCATATCCACAAAAATACTACCCCTCCTTTGATTTCCTTCCTTTCCATTTGCCTCAATAGGAGCAGGATTTGGTTCATTTTTAGACTCTGCTTCCCATTAGTGGCAGGGACGGCGGGTCTGCATGTACCTCTGTGCCACATAGCAGTCCCAAACAGACCACCATCATTGGCCTCTACCGCAACAGCATGACAACTGCCAAGAAGTCTTCTGCCCTGTGTTAATGTTCTCTCTTCGCGTAGCTTCAACAAAGGAAAAAAGTCATCTGCGGCCAGCAAGCTGACGTCCCCTCTTGAGCAGAGCTCGGGACACTGCAGGATCCCCGCAGCCGCTCCACCCGCAAGGGCTGGTCCATCGGGACCTTCGTGCAGACCGGTCGTTCCCAGCTCCCTCCCAACACACCAAGACAGGTCTCGGCTGCCGCCTGCTCTGATGGCACGGGTGTTTGGCAGGGGAATGGACTGGGACAGCCACCCCCTCACGTGGTGACAGGTGACTGCTCGTCACCTTCTGGAGGCCCTCGGGCCACCGGGCACAGGACTCCCCAGCCACCCGGTACCCAACCCCAGCTCCTGCAGCTGAGACATCTCAAAATCCCTGCAGTGGGTCAGCCCAGCATTCGCTGACGGTGCCGAAGCTCTGTGCACTGCTGGTTCTAGGGTCAGGACCATGATGCTGAGACAAATGGAAAGGACCCAACGAATGGATCCACTGAAATGCAAAAAGACACAGAGAATTCAAAGCTGCCATCCTAATGTAACTTGCTCAATTGGGGCCCAAATGACCTAAAAAGTTACATCTTCCTTAACTATGAAGTAAAACACAAAATGCAAAGTGCAGAGGAGTTTCTCACTTCAAGCAGAACATAACAGAACGGATTCTTCTCTTTGCTTAATTTTCATCCCCTAATTGACCACTTTGTTCAACTGTCTTCCATCACTGCCACGCAGTTCTATTTTATAGCATTTTTCCTTACAACACTTTGATGGAAAAATTTATGAAGAATCGAATTATTGCTGTTAGAAGGGAATTAAAACAATTTTTCATTTACAAAGTCACTGATATTGCTCTACTGTGCTCCACCTTTGGGAATCCAATTGCTCTTCTCAGCTACTCCCATTCCTCTTTATAGCACGGCAATTGCACTGTACAGATTATGGCTGCAATTTTCTCCTAATCTGTTCTGTAGAATAGAAACTGTTATAAAAGTTAAGGGCGCCAATTGAATTGATAAAGCCAGGGCTGCAATTAAGAAGCCTAATGGATTAACAAAATATGATGATTTTGTTAGCATTATATTTTTAGGCAGTGTAAACATTTGGGAAAGAATGTAATTTTTGTCTATGAGTTTAAAAAAGGCTAAACAGGCTTCTGCTGTTGTGCTTTCTGTATTGCTTCAAATTATACTGAAGTGCTATAAAAGCATAGTACGTGTTGGGGAGTTTGTAGTTCTGCTGCAACTCTGCTGAGCTAGGTCATTACCGAAAACCCACTTTTTTTTTTCATTTTTCTTCCTTTGGATTTTTATTCAGTTATTTACACATATTAAACTAAATCCATCTTTATTTCCTACCTGTACAACCTCACTGATTTCCAGTGGGCAAAACGGCTTGCATTCTGCGTGGAGAGGGGGTCTTATTTCATAACCCAGCTCCGTGTGAGGACCGCCTGTCTCCAGTGTGCTGAATATTCACTAGTCTGATGAGATGTCTTATCCTTCTTGTTCAGTAAGTGGCATACTGAATTTACAGTTGCCTTTGAATTTACATCGCCAACAACACAAGGAAATTCTTCTAATATAATTTTTATATGAAAATTCACCCTAAAGGCCCTATAAGCAGGGAAATTGTACTGTTGGTGATTCACTGCCCCGGCCTTCACTTTTACAGAAAAAAATAATCGTGTGTCAAAGCAATTCAAATGTAATTTCTAAGTTATTTCTTGGCTGGCAAGAATGACTTAGGGAAAGAATTTACACGGGGCCTTTCCTCTCAACTAAGAACATTAAGAGGAAGAAACGTTATTTGCCAGTATAAAACAAAATAACTTCCTGTGCCTGCTGCACTGATGCTGTACAAGAGCTTGTGCCCAAACCCATCAGCACAGCCAATTTAGCAACTGATTTGCAAGGGAAAGATACCTTAGTCCTGTGGTGTTAATGTCTTTACAGTGGGGGGTCTATTGCCAGCTTCTCCAAACTCATCAACACAATCTATTATTAATACCCAGAAAGGCTTTATAGTATCTTTATAGCACAAGGCAATGAAAGCTCTGTGGTGTAATCTGTTATCTATATTGCAAAAACGTGTGAAATAAAACAAAACATAGACACTTCATAAACAAAATGTTTCATCTGTTACATCTCTCTGCCTCTCCTATATATAAAGCAGTAGGGTGCAGGAAAGGCATTCAGAGAGATTTGCTGTTAGATGTGGAACTGGCTTCTTTTTAAATTTTATTTGTAATGTGACAAACTTTAAACTGAATGAAGAATTCTGCTTCTTTCACCAGGATGAAAATGTTCAGACCTTTGCAAAATTAGGCTGCATTTGATTTGTAGAGCAAAGGGTTTTAGGAGCAAAAGACAGCATCTAAAAATCCTCAAGGTAAGCTCTTTACAACAGAGCAATGAGCTGGTCAACACAACGTAAGGACGCAATGGCAGCGGGGTGAGGAGGGAGGCACAGTCTCTGCTCCCGCAGAGGCCGAGCGCAGCGCCCAGGCAGAGGCAGGACCAGGTACTTATGTCAGGGGCATTGCCATGGTAAGAGCTGAAGAATTTGTCTCCAGTAAGCAGCTGCAAAACCAAGTGCCCACTGGCATTTTCCTTGAGGCAGTTATTTCTTTGGAAAGCATTCAGGAACAGAATTTCAGCAGAGTTGGATCTTTTCTTCTGTTATTGATCTACATGTCAATATTTTATATGAAAAGCCCAGATTTACCCTACACTTAGTCCCTAGGAAGACACAATTAGAAATACCATTTACGGCAAATAAGTCAAGACACAGTTTAAAACCCAAGATTTTGTTTTGAATAAACAGATTCTGGCAAAGGTGGAACTGAGAAGGGGGTATGGAGAAAGTTTTGTGTATTTGGTGCATATATGTTTGCAATACAGTAAGAACCAAAAAAGTCCTCAACACAGGCCTGTGTCTTATTTCCCAGATGCCCTTTTATTTTCTTTGCCTGTTGAAAATAAATTGTTCTTTTGTAGTGTTTCTCTTTTCAGTCCAACTGTCAGCTATTATTTTTCTATTTCCTCTTTTTGTCACTTTGCATTATTTTTGGTGCTGTAATTCCCATTTGTTCCCACTCCTATCTTCCTGTCTCCCATTGTTCCATTTTTTAATCCCCAGTTTTACTCTTCTTCGGCTCTTTTTTGGCCCATTCTCAGTAGGGTTTGAGAGAATACCCAGGCGTGACTCCCTGCTATAGCAACCACACCTCCCCAGGAAAGCCACAACAATCTCTTCGGGAGGAGGAAAGTCTTTCACAAGCTGGCAGCAAAAGTAAATCCTTCTTCAAGGAACAAGAAGGATTAGCAGAGAGCAGTGGGCTGCAGACTTAACCCTACCCCTCATTTCTTTAGAGCACCAGTCACTCAGAACCCTGCTGTGATGTACAATTAAACAGAACCCAAAAAAATCCTGAATGACACAAGAGCCGGATTGTGTAAAGGTTTAATTCCACTTTAATACCTTTCCAAGTTCAGAACTCAAAGATAGCAATTTAACCCAAGAATCCCCATCTGAGCATGAAAAGTTGCTGCTTGTCTTAGAAAAGTCCCTGCTATATTCTGCTCTAAATCATGTTCTATTAGCCTGGCCTTTCATTGATGAATTCCCCCCCCCCCCCCCAATCATCTCACATAGTTTTTCTTTACTGTCCTTCTTTCACAAACTTTGTTCTTCTGAGAAGACAGAAGAGTCTTACCAGAGGCACAGAGCTTTGGGAAAAACTCTGTAAAAAGGACTACTGAAAAAGGAAAAGGAACACGAAAAAGACCAAAACCCAAACCCAAAACCTAAAGGTGTGTCCTGCAACGTCTAGGAATGATAATTTATTCTTGTAATGTGGAATCACTCTTATTAACATCATGTCAATTACTTATTATTAATATTATGATGGAAAGTAAATAGCTCTCTTAATACAGGCTTTTTTGAAGACTCCAAACATCTGATTCATCTTTTTTACATTAATGAACAGACATCTGATTCATCTTTAAGTTAATGAACAGACTAGCCTAGTTATTCTAGTATGGACAACTACTATAGCTGCCCTATAAACTGAATTTTTAGATTAACACAGAACTACCAAAATCTCCTAGCTTCTATAAGACCAAATACAGTTGATAGAGTCCTAAAGACTTAGCTATCAGAATCTGTGTTTGTATTCAGGCTTTGGTAAACTAGACTCTCTAAATCCGTACATAAAGATTTATCAATAAGCAAGGCTCTATAGCATGTCCAGACCCTCCTTTTGCCTGGAACATTAGCACAGGTTTTAAGTTATTCCAGCAGTTAAACATATATCACACAGGACACTTCCACATGTGTGAAAATGAAATCCCATTAGACACCAACAACATTATTAGGCATGCAAAGAGGATTATTCCCTTAAGCTCACAAGGCTGAAAGGTTTGTCTAAACATTTTATTAACTTTTTCAGAATTTTTTTTTAATTAAATGAAAACTTGTAAGTAGGTCAAAGCTGGAAAATACTACTTAACTTTTAGTTATATGTATATATATTATACACACACATGCGCATACAGAGAGAAAAAATAGAGAAGCCTGTTAGAGAGAAAGTGTACAAAATCCCCACCACACCATATCAGTACAGCATTCCTTTCTTTTAGTGAGAAAATTTGTACAGCTTGGAATTGTTCTATAAAAGCACAGAAATATCCCATGGTATTCCTGAGGGCACCGTAAACATTTCCAAAAATTAGGTGCTTTGTTGAATATCTGGCTGAAAAAAAATCCTGCTCTGAATGTACTGTCCTTTCTACAAAGTTGACAAAGCACCTTTTTTCTTTTTTTAACAGAATATTTGCTGAAATAGAATGAAGTTTGCTCACCAGTAATTCTGAGGTTTAGATCATCTGCTAAAGATAAATAAAGGAGAAGCTGTGTCAGGTTTTGCTTCAAGTAAGTGAAATGAAGAACTCCTTTGACACCATCAGGAACAGGATTGGGTCCTCATTCACAGGTAAGATGACTTTAAAAATGCTTAGCTCCATTGAGAGGTCAGTCAAACTGACCTAAATCTATTTTCTGCTACTCCCTCACAGAACCCCCAGCTTTGACATTAAAGTGTTGTTAGCAGTGTCTCACTTGGCCATTGGAAGGAAAATGATTCCTTTTTTGGATCTCACATCAATACGTCACAATTCACAAAACAGTTTACACTGGAAATTTGTGAACGCCATAGGCGACACTGCAGCGCGCTTGTACGACCTACCTGCTGGTCGTGATGGACACATCAGATGGTCACGTAAGGGGCATGGCTGATCTGGGCATTTCTCTCGTTCTCATTTCACTGACAATAGGCATTAAAATATTTAAGATTTGCTTCTAGCACTGCACTGAGCAGGCAGGAAATGTAGAAGCTTGGGTGTACAAGTTAATGAAATATGGTTGGGTGAACATAAGCTCTTCATTTAGACAGTAACAGTTACTGCTGCAGTTTCTTTGTACCCGCTTTATGAAAGTCATAAACTCTCCAAAGAAAAGCATGAGCTATTTTACCCTGATGGTCTTTGACTCCCTCTCACTACCTGCTGGCGCAGTTAGAAAGCATGAACTGCCTTTGAACAGATTAGGACCAAGTTAAAGTGTGACAACATCTTAAGCTTTCTCCACATGTTGCCAATGATTTCCAACTAAAGATGTTACCCTCATCACTTCTGCCACAATGATAAGAATCTATAGCCCACTCACTTGAGGAGATAAAAGCGGTTTAGCTGGAAGTATAAAGTACTCTGACTTGCTAAGCTGAGTGGCTGGCTGTCCCAACCTAGCTGAATTTTTCCTCTACAAAGCACAAAATCCTTATCATTAGGGACTTAAGCTGCTTTTTATTTTGAGACAAAAAGAATACTGTTTATTGGCATCCAACTCAAACCAGCTGTAAACAGTTGCTTTGATGAAGAAGCAGCTACAACTTCAGTATGCCCGAAGGCACATACCCATTGAGTGTCAATCATTAAAGGAAGAATGTAAGGTGTATACAGGGTCAAAAGAAGGCCAAGGGACATTTAAGACCTCGGGGATCCTGGATAGCCCGGTTTGCCTTTAGAACCAAAGGAGGATTTTAAGCTATTCTGCTGCATGACCTTTATCTCAAGAGGCAGCTCTGTGGCTAGGCTCAGCCCTGAGTTTACCCACAAGAACAGTAGGCTTGCACTGTTACGCTTTTCTCCCCAACGTGACTGTGGAAGCAACATGGTGAGCTTTGATTTGACAGAGCCTAAACGGCTCCAGAATGCTGTACCTCATGACAAACTCAGGATCCACACAGACTTTTGACAGCAGAAATCCTGCTGGTTTCTACAGATATTTTGAGTCACAGATGTGCAGGGCACTCCAAGTAATTTTAATTCTTGTATCGAGCCTTCTCGTAACTTCTTTCTTTCATCAAGAATCACTTTACTGGCTGCAACAACTGTTTAAGTTAAGAGATGCCCCACCAACCATTTTGGTGTGAGAAGTATAAAATTGTTATAAAGATAAAATGGCAGGAAGATCAAAATTTAATTAAAAATAAGTTTGAGAACCAACAGCAATAGCTCTGTCATGAAACACATCCCTACAGTTATAAATCCTCTTGTAAGCAGATACATACCAGCAAAAAGCCCAAACCTCAGGATAAGAGTCTCAAGAGCGCCTAGGCAATTCACAGATTCTGTCTGGAAAATAGTTGCTCTTGGATGTGGACTTGGAAGGGGTTCACAGTCATCGGAAGAAAGCAAAATAGTCCCATTTTTGTCACACAGTTCACTCTGAAAGTGCTAGCTCTTCTCTGTTTCCTGGAGTGGGCTAGCCCAGTTACTACTGTCATCAGAGTTAGATTAGGTCTCAAGCAAATAAATGCAAATATTGTGTGGGTTTCTTACATATCCTTGCTTTAATGTCTTTATTTGGACAGCAGTACCTACTAAACACTTTCCAAACACAGAGAAATTATGCAAATCCTGGCCCCAGATATGTAAACTGAAGAGAGAAATGGTCGTGGTTTGAGAGGTGAAGTGGCTCAGTTGTTGATGGGCCTCTGATTTCTCAGTTGCAAAGTTCAACACAAGTGAGGGAAAAAAAGCCTACTTCTTACTGATTCCCCATAATGAAGTTCACACTGTCTCCGTTCACACCCTTCCCTGATACAGACAATTAAAAAGGCTAATTGAGGGGGCAGTAAAGAGGTATCCTGCTGCCTGACACGGGGGCTAGCTTTGGGCATTGGCATGGCCCCCTTCACCCCCTGCGCACGGAGCGAGCCCTGGGGATAGAGGCTCCTGCAGGACCTCTGGGCGTCCTGCCAGCCGTGCCCTGCGGATCGCCATCCCCCAGAGGGACAGCAATGCCTATCTGATGCACAGCCACCTCCCTGGCCCCACATATTAACACAACCTCACAGCAGTAGCACTCGCTCAAAAAATGCTGGTCTGAAACATGCAGCAACGCAGAGTGGAAATGCATTCACTGCTCCCCAGGACTCGGGGTACTGGCACTCCCCAGTGACAGCCAGAGCCCAGAGAAGGGACGCAGCACCCGCAGCCCCACCGCTGGCTTCCAGGTAGCCCGGGGTGAGCCTCACACACCTTGTGTCACCGTCTAGGAGTCGTCTGGGTGAATCTCCACCAGCTGGTCAGTACACTGTACATGGAATTAAATACTGAAGCCAAACCTGAGGCCCCCTTCATGGAAAACTTCCTCTTACACTCCCAAAGGACCCTTTTATAACATTTAAGTAGAAAGAGACAGTTCTCTGCCACCCCATCCCCAGTCCAATGTGAAACTCTCTGTAAACACGTCACGTTTCAGGCTCAACCTCCTCAGCAAGGCACCGTGTATGAGAAGCACATCCCATTCCAGCAGGGAAAAAAAAGAATTGAAGAAATGTGCAGGTGTGGCTGAGGAAGGGCGTAAGATAGCATCACTGACAGCAGTGACACCTGGGGAGGGATCTGCAGAGTATGGACAGCCCTGGGGGTTGGTCTCCTGCAGGATTCCAAACCTGGGGGAACTCTGGAGCAGGGACAAATCCAGCAACCTCAGCCCTGCGCTCTTGGCACCGTGGTGGGGCATAGCTGGGACAGACAGCGCTTCAGGCAGTTGGTGCCTCACTTCTGCACCCCTGCAACACTATCCAAGTCCCCCGATATGGCTCAATTTGCAACCCTGCCTGTCTTATGTGGCTGCCTGCAGCCTCCCAGGGCTCATGCAACTCCTCCCTGCAGGAGCTTCATAAACATTTGCAGCCTGCACAGTTGTAAGAGACCCAGCCCATGGCCCACACCTGCACACACGCCAGTCTCACGGCCAAGACTTGGCTCCCATATCCAAGAAATACAGAGGCCCTAGGCCAGTCCTAAGCCCCAACACTGGTCTCCTGCGCGTGGAAGGAAAGCAGCACGCCTGTTCTGTGGCGTGCTGGAGAGAACAGGCTTTCTAAAGACCAGGCACATGGATGCAGATGTTCCCTAATCATGGAAGCAAAGACACTCTGGGGAAGCTTGGCCACCCGTGCCTAGAGCTTCGTGCTGCAGCCAGGCTGAAACGGACCCTTACAGAGGTTAAAAGCCGGCTGCTCTGAGCAGCCGATGAGGGTGGGCTGGCATCAGCTGCTGGCCCTCCGGCCACTTTTCCTCCTCATCGGACGCTCTGCCTGGTGGATGCTGACATCTGACAGGCGGTCCAGGCTTCCTCCCACTCCCCATCCCTGGCACAGCAAGAGAGCTTCCCAAAGTGAGCAGCGGTACAAAGGTTTCAGCACTGAACGGCAGTGCTGGTCATTGGGTCGCAGAGTTTATGCTCCTTTAGAAGAATGGAGCGACTATTTCAGTGTGAATTCAAATACTAAGTTAACTTAGCTACTAGGTGGGCCGGGCTAACCAGATCTCATTCATGCCACACAAGCTGGAATAGCTACATATTTTATAGGAAAGTGTTATTTCTATAGAAGGCCCTGATGCCACCAGAGACGTTGCTTCTCCAGCCAGAGGCTCAGCACCTCCTCCTCCTCCCATGGCTGGGAAGAAACACACCAGTTTTACCAGTTCCTCTGGCAGATACAGGGCACATCTCCCTGCCCACATCCTCACAGATACCACAGATACCCTTGTTTTGGGGATTCAGTTCAAAATTCCTGCCCAGGCTTGGAGCTCTCTCTGGGGCTCTTGCCAACCTCACAGCCCCTCTCTGGTCATACCTGTACCCACAGCACCATCCTCCCACTGCCCACTCACACGGCCAAACCAGGAGACAGGCTTCCCTGCTGCTGCTCGCCCCCACCCTTTCACAGATCACATCCACAGAAACATCTCTAGCCCTTGCTGCGCTGGTGCCTGCCTGGCGTTCAGCTTCTGAACATCCATTTGATGCAGCCGCTCTCCTGCCAGGTACACCTCACACTGCTGGAATTGCATGTATTATTTTGGGCGTGCATGACAGGCAAAAGACAGTAGAAAGTTTGTGGTGCTGTTAGTTTATACAACATTACATACATAGTATAGAAAAATAAGTCTTCGCAATTTATTCTGTTAAGAAATTTTCCTGCATAAAACCTCATAAAATCTTTTTTAACAGAGACAGTAGTTCATCTTTATTGTCACGTTGATATCTTTATAAACTTACTCTAGTGATCTATAGGAAAAGCAAACCAGACAGCTCTGTATTTATGGGCATATTTAAAAAGCCTCTTATATTTAACAACTGCATTTAGCTGCGTTAACTGCAAGTTGCAGTAATAAAGGCTCTGCACACTTCGATGCTAAATTAAAAAAAGTTCTGCTGTTCAATAATACATAGATGCTGGTTTTTTCATTACTCTTTAATATCATTTCCATTTAGTTTATAAATAATTGTAGCTAGCTAATGAAACGAAATAAAACCTGCCTCCAACCCATTCCCTAGAGCAAACTAAACTCCTCTTTTTAAAGCTTCTTAATCACCGCCCAGTTCTTACAAAATTAGCATAGTAATGGGCTTTAAATTGAGCCTCTTTGTTTTTTAATTAAGCTCCCAGCAGGTAAAAATAAAACAGATTATTGAAGAATATGCCAACACTAATAGCCTGAAACTCTTTTGACAATTAAAAAGATCCCATGTTAACCCTTTTGAGGAATCCTGCATGCTAATTAGTCACTCTGAGGCCCAAAACCATCAATATTCCATCTAGACACCTTGTAAAGTTGAGATGGCGAAGCCGATCTGCGTCAATACCCGCTACCGTTTCTGACAGAAAGGTGAGGCACCAACTCTCTGAGGCAGCAGGACCGCGCGGGACGGCAGGTACGGACCCGCGAGCCGTCGCCTCGCAGGCTCCCATACGGCGGTTGGGGCCGGACGCGCGTGGGGCAGCACCCACAGAACCCGGGCTCGGGAAGCCGTGGGACGACGCACGCTTCGATGCCGTCCGCCGGACTCCCACGGCTGGCTGGGCGTGCTGACCCGCAGCAGCGCGGCAGAGCTGCGTGGCGGGAGAGGGGACGACGGTGTCGCCCAGGTATCGCCCAGGTATCGCCGGAGCCGCTCCTCGCGGCGTGGGCCGCCCTGCACTGCCCGCCGAGCCCACAACCTGCCTGGGCCGCGGCTCCAGGTCCGCTCTGTCTCCCAGCCCCGCACCGGCCGCGTCCAGCCCCAGGGCCTCTGCTTCGAGCTCCCCGCGCTCTTTCAGCTCGCTCTGGTGCTCAGACAAAGAGCCCCTCTCTTGCTCTTTTAACTCCAGCGCTCACTGTTTGGCGATGCCTCCTTGGAGCCTCTGCTGCATTTTCTACAAAAAAATTAACTGGATGCCAGAGGTAGCAGCCCTGGTCGGCACTTCAGCCCCTGAGGCTTATTTGAAGTGTCTGCCTAGCAGCGCCAGTGCCCCAAACATGCCGGAGACACAACTACTCTTCTTTGCTTAGCAACATCAAACTGCCCCAGAGGCAAAGGTAAATCATAAGCAGAACAAGGGGGTTAGAAAGAGCAATGTCGAAGCCATGTCGGGGACAGCAGTGATTCTCTGGGAAAATTTACTAGATACTGCTGGCAGCCTAGAAATAGGAATAGCACTAAGTTTCACTGGCAGTTCTCTGTCAAATATTTGGAAACCTCTTTCCGAGTCCCACACTTTATTTTCAGCGTCTGATTCAAGCGTCAGAGTGTGAAGTGCTGGCTGCACTTTGCTTGCATCCAGCCAGGACTATTAATCCCTCGCTTTCGGGAGTGCTGTGTCCATCCCCAGAAATGAAATCAACAACATGAAAAGCCCATTCATTTCCAAGAACGCTGATCACTCTGCATCCTTCAGAGACTCGCAATAAATGGTACGGAATGCTCTTGTGTACTCAGTAAAACCCTGTCAGGTCTTAGGCAGCTGCAGTAACTACTGTCAGTTGCTGCTTTATATTACACCTTATACCGCAAGGGTCACTGTGATGGAATTAGGGGCCAACAGAGAATGTGATCAGATTTAAGGGCAGACTCCAGCCATGAATATATGCTGCCTTCTTTCACTGAAGCATTTAGGAGCCTCTGACATGTGTCCTAACATTTCATTTTCAAAGATAAATGACGCTTCTTGCGTCTCTTAACTGATACCAGATAACTTGGAGAAAGAAGGATGCGCTTTGCTTATAATGGAATATAAATTCATTAGGCAAAGACCTTCATTTACCCTCTGTGCAGGGACAAGCATTACAAACTTCACTGGGCATCTCTGGACCGTGCCCTGTCACAAATAAATATCACCAGCAGAATCATTCAAAACAACCTAAATCCATCACAACTGAATTAACCTCCCCTGAACTACCCTGGAGTAGATCACATATAATTTATATAAGAACCAGAGAGGCTGGACTGCAAGACGGTGGAGATGACTTAGTGTTTCTTAGACGGGATTCTCATTCTCACAACCCCTCTCCTCCCTGTCACTGCTGGGCCTGATGGAGAGACAGCTTATGTGTACAGAAATGCTAATTCCTCCTGGGACCCCATTTCAATGATGGGGACCTCTCCAGGAATATATTTTCTTTAAAGCAAAAAGCCGCAATGTTGAGAATAAGCTTACAACAGTTTCAGCACATCTGGTTGAGAACAGCTGGAGAGGCAGTATTCAGTACGCACTTCTTTATCCTTGTGCTTGAGGTTTGTCAGCTATTGGTGGGGCTCCAGGGGGCTGGAGAAGAGAGCAGCAACTCGTGAGGGAGGCGTTTCTCAAATTCCCGCAGAACTGACTTTAGAGAATGCAGAATCCACTGCAGCGAACAACTGAACTCCAACTATTTCATACTGAAAACTTCCCAGCAAACTGAGGATAACAATTCCCTATGCCTACAAGATTTATACTACAGAAGTCAAGCTGGAAAGCTTACATACAGACGTTTTGCTTTACATACCTTGTGCCATGTTACATTAAACAAGCTATTCTATGAATACTGGGCTGACATAACCATTTTGAAGACGTGCGTTCATCCCAATGCATTTCAAGAACATAGAAATACAAGAGGACTTCAGCACAATGGTGCATTTAAAAATACTTCTGCCTTTTTTGACAGTTTTTACCAGGCCCAGAGACATTCCTTACTGTATGAATAATCCCTCTCCCACCACAGAATCAGTCAAAATGGAAGAAATTTTTTTCTATGTCTAATCCTGATTGGATTTCAGCTGCGGTTGCAGAGGGAACTACAATGAACCTACCAACTTTTGCTCTGTGTGCACAGGCTGTTATCTCCACCAGCGTCTGACCTTTTGCAAATGTGATCCAAGGTGACCTTTTACTATTATTGCAGCAGTAAATGCAGTTTTTCAAGGAATTCTCACTGGAGCATGTTTTACATTAGTAGTTGGTATGCATCAGAAAATCCAACTTCTCTGATGTGTAGGGTTTATTAACACAGCTATCTCTATAGAGATGTACAATTTTAAATGAACCTTATATGAAACTAGCATTATCACCAAGCCACTATCAAGCAGCACCCTTCAATGGGCAATGCAGCTGTCCAAACAGTGCCTGTTGTACCTGGGCGGCATATAGGTACTTGTTTACTCTCTTCCAGCAGAATACACAGAGGTAATTCTTCTGGATTTCATCACTGTCCCTTGTTTTATGCTTTATATTCAACCTTTCAGGAAATCAGAGAAAGGTATTATTTCCTAACAAAAATATCTGTCATCTGATTGTGGCTGGCAGCATCAACCTCCCCCCCCGGTCCCCAAATGAGTGCTTTTGTTTAATGTCTCCTTGGTGGGAATGTGTTTTATACTGGCAAAGTGTAATATGGTTTCTTTTGGATAAAGAATACCCAACCATTGCTTGTTGAAAGCTCACACCATCCTTTGTCTCATAATGAAGCTGGACTTATTGGTTGCTCAATAGAAAAAAAAGGCAAACATGGATTTTTTTGTTAGAAAAATAGACTCTTGACAGATCAAATGTCAGTCCACAACCAACTCTGCTGACCGAGGCAAGGGGCTTTCTCATAACTTGCAAGCACATTCAGAAGTTACCAAAGCCAAATAACAACAATAACATGAAAAGAACAGTGTTTGGATCCTAATGGTCTTTTAAGAGCTCAGGTATTGGGAAAAACACATCTGCAAAAGACCAAGATCAGAAATTGGACAGCAGCGCCACAGACTTGAATTTTTCACCACACCCTCCTTCCTGCACCCATCTGGTTCACTAAAAAAATTGCACAGCCTCGCTCATGCTAATCCACACATTCAAAAATGGGCATAGAATTTATTTCTTCACAGTGCACTTTTAAAATCACTTCTGGGCAGCACCTGTGAAGCCTTGTGGGACCCCAGAAGTCCTCGCACAGCTTCGCTTCACTCCTGCTCCACCCATGGCTCTGATGTGGGCTGCCAGTGACAAAAACCTGTTTCACCCACAACCTGGGGACAACTGTATTTCCCAGGGGTCTGGAGGGGCTTTGAAGAGCAGTTTCCAGGCATGTGCCTGCTGCAGCCGTCAGGCACTGCTGCATACAGCTAGCAGGTGAGAGAGATCCTACACCTTCAGCAACTCCAGCTCGTTTTCTTACCAAGAAATAAATGAAACTTGACAGCAGCAAGGAAACAGATAGGTCATGGCTGGCTTTGAGCTGGCTGCATTTGTTCCTGCTGGTCTCCTCCAGTGAGAGCTCTGTGTGCTGCCGCCAATTCTCCCCTCATCTGGAGAGCAGCACCTCTAATGCCTCTGAGCAGGTGGTGATCTAGTACATCTCCTGTTCTGGCCCATGCACCACCTGTGCTTAACAGGGGAGGTAAATAAAACTCAGAGAAAGGCTTAGAAATTTCTGGTGGGGATGGCCCCCGCATTCCCAGTATGAGAGCCACCTCTGCTCAGATAGATACAGAAAGCAGTGAAGATCACATAGGGACCTGGTAGGAGACAGTTGTCACCTTGTGAGGGACTGAGTTGGGGCTATGCAAGAAAACAGTTATTGGCAACTTGGAGATTATCTGCGTGAGGACAGGCGACGCTGATGATTTAAAGATCCCTGAGCATTGAAGTAAATGCTTGAAGACAGAGCAGCTGCTGATGGCATTGCTTCCTGCTTTGAACGCCTGAACATGCTGAGGGAACCTCCTTCCAGCTCCTCATCTTGAGGACATTTCACAGTAAAACACAGCCATTTCCAAGAAACATTTGCATTTTCTGAAAAGGTACAAATTCTTTTGGCCAGGACGACATTGTATCACAGTTGTACACTATGAAAACCTGTGTTTGCCAATGCAAATGACTAAATTTTACCATTGACTAAATTTATGAGCTTTAAAATCCATAGCTTTCATACGAGTAAGTCAATACAATCAAAATAATTTGGCACAAAAATGCTAAGAACAAACCCCATCAGCCACTTGTCCACACTCTTTGAGACACATATCTAAGCGACATGACACACCTGTTGAACCCCTAAAGTTGCAATCTCATTTGGAAAATACACATGCATTTTTATTACCAAATTCTGTCAGAACTGGGAGAAAGACTGTGCAGGTTTGGTAGTTAATAACACAGCAGAAATCAGCATTTTCCAAACACAAGTCTCTGGAAAGAAGTTGAAATACCAAGATTGTGTGCCATAGTCACCTGTGAGGAACTCCTGCGTTAGTCAAGAAAAGTCCATGTCCCTTTGTGAGTACAGGATGAACAGATTAACAGGACACCTTTCCAAATGAGCCCTTATTGATAAACATTACTGAATTTAGGAGAAGAGTATCATGAAAGCTACCAACAATCCCATCAGCAATCATACATACAGAGAAGTCTCGGGATGACAGTGGCAAAAAACATAAAACAAAAAGGGGAGAACCTGATTCAGATATCATGAAGATACAAGCAGCTCAATGCAAGTCTGTGCATTTGCACCCTAAAGCTGGTGCACACCAGATAACTATCTGCCTTAAGTTTCTATCACTTGTCAGTTCATTAAAAATTAGTAAAAGCTCATCAGTAACTTTCTACAAAAGCCCTAGCCCTTCTTGATAAGGCTCTGGTCCTGATTTTGTTAAATCATCTTATAGTAAAGACTAGGATTAACCTGTAAATGCAGAAAGATGCAAAGCAATTAGAGTAGTTTCTGTAGTAACACAGGGATGCAGAAATGAATCTTGCACAGCTGAGAGCGTTCTGCTTCTCAGCATTAAATATGTGCTCTGGAGCAGGAAGATGGCCCCAGCACTGAATTGTGCAGCCTCCACGTACAGGAAAACTGGAACGTTTCTGCCATGCCATGGGGAAATCACAAAGCAGAGGAAAAAAGTGAGTGGATTGTTTTGGGGGTTTTGTTTGTTTGGAGTGTGTGTGTGGGTTTTTGTTTTATGCTTTTGGGAGACAGCAGACTTGATGTGCTGCTGTCCTGTTCGTTTGTAAAGAAATGATGCCCTTACTGTCAGTATTTGCTGAAGGGATGTAGCTAGGAGAAGGAAGGGGATTGGTTCTGGTTTTCTGTGTCAGAGAACACCAGCACAGATGAGATACTGCAGGAGAACCCTTCAGAGTGCCCTGCCAAGGGTGATGACAGCTGACATTAAAGTCAAACTGCATTGAGAGAGAGCACCTATACAGCAATGACTTGCACTCCCACGTTAGGAAGGCGCAGGGACTCAGCCTAGAAATATTAAGAGGGAATAAACAGGGAAATGAAATTTTGGTCAGATCAGGGGAAGAAACAAGAGACATTGTATTATATAAAATATTACATTATCTATATAGGCTTCAGAGATACACATCCATAGTGTGTTTAATTGTGCACTTTTGCACACTGCACAGATCTATAAACTTTGAGGTGTTTATGTGCGTATGCATACCTAAATTGCAACACACTCCTTTCTGAGTCCTGTGACGGTAACTGTACGGAACAGCACAGAACTCCCAGGGCCACAGCACCCAGCAAAACCTCAGGCCATTCTGCAATGGTGCCCGCGGACTCACCAGGGCAGGCTGCTCTGCAAGTCTGTTGTTAGTGAGCAGGGCTCATCCCAGTCCTGCACCTATGTAAGGATCATCTGCCACACCCCCGGCAGGCACAAGGGTAAAGATGTAACTTTTCAAATTTCTGCTGTTTAACTCTATTCAGAAGCTTTAACTCCTTATCGCCCCATCACACTTTCTCATCCCACCGTGTCCCCTCTCTAGCTGTGCTCCACCCCATAAGACACTGTGACTCTAACGCAGTATTTACCTCTGGTTCACTGCACACTCCTTGCCTTTGCCTGGCTTTTCCATGTATACTCTATGTTCTTCATGACAGCAACTTTCTGCTTTCCTGTGCCGTACGGTGCCGAGCACAGCAAGCTAGGATCGCTTTTGTAACAACCATGACTAACAGCACTGATCTAACCCAGCAGCGAGTATAGGAAAACCAAGGCTGAGGAAGCAGGATGGCTGCCCGTGTGTTTCGGAGCAGCGCTCAGAGCTGGGGAAGGGCTGGAGGAGCAGCTGTGCGGGAGCCTGTTCACTGGCTGCCCGGCACACAGGGGCCAGCTTCGCTTCGCCTGCTGATCCACAGTTGTCCCCCACTAATAGTTACACAGAGACCAGAGTTACGGCTCCAGTATTTTTCTTGCTTATTATATAAGCTGACTTTGGTCATCAGCTGCCAAATGGCAGAAACAGAATAGGATAAATGTACATGAAGCTGAACACCAAGTCCAGAAGCGTCATTTAAACTGTGGTTTCTTTTGCTCCCACGCACACTTCAGTATTTGACATTTCACAGAATGTATTGGTCAAAACTATCACCTAATTGCAGTAATGATCTCTTGGTTAAGAGCGAACTCTTGGCAAAGCTTCAAGCCCTAATCATTTCAGCTGAATCCAACTGCAAGAAAACAACTACCTTTAAAGCTGTCATTTCTTATAGCATGACTGTTACTGCCACCCCATGAAGCATACCTGCCACATCCTTTAAGTCCATCCTCTAGCTGACCCACATCAGCCCTTGGAATTCCAGTGGTTTTTTGATTCCCATTAAAAAGACCGAACCCTGGACAGTTTTGTGCATAAGGCAGACTTCTACCTGGCAGTAACTCAGCAAACAATTTTGTGAATCCAAAAAAGATAATTAAATAAAAAGTAGCAAAATATGTCTCCTGCACTCAAGACATTGTCTTCCTTTTTTCTCTCATAGTTTTGAAGCAATATTTTCCAATTTAATTTTTGTCTATCTTAAATTATCTGGAAGTGAGATAAGCTACCCATGAATGTTTTATTAGACTTGGCATTATGCAAATTAGAGAAGTTTGGACTTAACCATAAATTAGCTCTGAGCCCCACAGAAGACTGCTCACATGATTTCCTATCTACTAAACACTGACCCTCAGCATTCTGCTGCTCTGGAGGAGCTGAATGCAATTCCTGGCTTGACCCTGTACAGATAGAGAGAATGAGGTAGGTTAGGGCTTTAAAAGCCAGCCTGGAAAGCAGACCTCCTTTGGCTGTTGATGGAAGCATAATTATTTTTAAAAACCTTTCAATGTAAGTGACATACAGAAAAGAGGTATGAAGACTATATGATTTCCACACGCTGAAACAGTGATTTTGATTGGGCTTATAGCACTGTAACCATTTACTTCAGCAATTCTGCCCACTCATCTCACAAAATAATAGGGAAATCCATAATTAAAGGCAGATTGAAATGCTGAACTCAAAGTCTTCTGACTTGCCTGTTCTTCCCCTGCAATGTACAAACACGAATTAGAGCACCTACGTGCAAGTACAGCCCTGCAGTAACCATCTAAACATGCCTCCTGATCCAAAAGTGAAACAAACAAAAAGGTATTTCTTAGCAAACTCTTAAAATGATTATTACTTACAGCACACAGTTTATTTGCAACTACCAAACACTACAGGCTGGATGAATCTCCACTCTTCTTTTTGTTACCCACCAGAATTAGAAGTATGATATGCTTAATTTAAACCATATTTCTCAAACCTCTAAGTGGTTTAACAGAGCTGAAAAGCTTGTCACCCTGTAGAAAACAATTTTATGTCATTTTTCTATCAAAAATTCACGAGCTCTAATAAGCGAACTGAAGAAATAAATTACGAATGTGTTCTTCCCAACACATACATTCTTCCTTTAACACACATTTTCTAGAGCCCATGGCAGACTTTCTATACAGCACATTACAGCATAGCAAGATGCATTTGCTACAGGTATGTAACTTAAAACTGTTTGTAAGAAACATCCTAAACATGTCCCTTGCTGTAAATGTGACATCTTTACAGCATATGCTTAGTAAATGAAAGCCCTGGGAAAAGGAGGAAAGTCAGGATACCTCCCATATAACTGATTGTAAATTCTTGGGCACCAGGTTTATATTCTTAATAACCTACTAGTTAGACTTAGTGTGTCTGTTCCATCTAAGTCAATTTAAATGAGGTGTACCAGATACAGTACATAAAGTGTTTCATACTTGTGGAGATATGTTTAACTATTGTTTCTTTAGGAAAATCTAATAGCTAGGTCCATTTAATCACTGTCAGATGTTCTACATGTTGCAAGTGGTAACTTCCTTGACACAAACTGCTTTTAATCAGGAATCTCCAACATATCTTGCATACATCTCAGACTGACTTTTGTGATACATTAAAAAGTTTTTATAGTGTTTATTTTTTGGCCATGTTACACTGGTTTACTTTTTGCTTTACTGGGTACTTAGGAAAAACCCTACAAGGTAACTTTTTCTTTCTCTGGAAAAGGCCATGAATTCCATGGGGTTTCATAAAAATTAAAACACAAATGCAACACCCCATACCTCCCCCTCCCACAAGCTCTCACCACACTTACTTGGAGTCTGGGTTAATACAATCAATTCTGTCAAACTAGTGCAAAACCCAGCCTTGGGCCCAGTGCAGTGTTACTGTTCTCCCCGATCTCAACGGTTGTTTGTAAACACATCTTGGTTGACAGCACGCGGATGGAGCACTGATAATAAGAGCCTTCAAACTACGTTCTTTAACTTCTCTGACTCTAAAAAGGCAATCAAAGCCACCCCCCAATGTGTAATTAAATATACGCAGGGGATAATCTTGCCTCCAAAAAGCTGGAGAAAAGGTGGTGTCGAGACTGGTTTGAAGTGGCCTCCTTAATAGAAAAGGACGGTCCCTTTCTGTGTACATCATGATTTGCTTTGGGATTTCTGTTGTGCCCCGTAAGCCTACAGGATATTACAGCAGCTTTTGTGTCGCTGGTGACCCAGCTGTTCATTATTGAAAAATTCCACTGCTTGATGCTGAGGGCAGGAAGGCTGACCCCTCATCTTATGGACGTTACTATCTTTCAAAAGATACAGGATTAAAGGGCCGAGCAAAATCTGGAGGAAAGCTATGTCTGGTTTTCTGTGTTTTCGTTGTCTTTTGCTATATTGGCCCAGAGAGGGATGTTTGTACAGGATTTAATTAGTTGGAATCAGGCTGAGATTATTGTTGAGACTATTTACTCAGCAAATCTCCAGTCTGAGCCGGAGCTCGAAATGAGTCTGAATAAGAAAATCTAGGAGTGCTCAGTCTTACTGCTCATATTCTGTTACGAGCAGCGAGGCACGGATGTGAAGGGTCTGATCATGTGAGGTGCTGAATGCCCTTCGCTCCCACTGGGATCAATATAGCATGGGAGGAACTATCATTATATCCCATGATTGAGCCTTAATCAGCTATAAATAGCAAGTGAGAAGATCACAAAAGCCCCTGAGGTTTAAGAACTTCTACTGCATTCTCTTGGGGAGCATGGCTATAACACTACTGCATGATACAGCACAAGAAACAATAAAGGGCATGTTATCATCACTATTACAGTTGTGGGGATCCAGGCATTCCATATAGATCAACTTTTTATAATAGAATAGGTTAGGAATATATATTTTTTTAAAATATTTTTTTAATTAAAGCATCAATATTTGGATATGAGATTCTGGACCCATCAGCTTCAGTGGAAGAGAATACATTGCATCTTCTAGATACAAGTAAGGTAGCTGGAAGTAGAAGCTGGAGGGGCAATCAATATGGGAGAAAGCAAGGAATACAGTTCCACAGTAGGACATGAGCATCTCTGAGAACACAGCACATTCACTGCCGGGCCTCCCCTTGTTCAGGGAGGGCGGGAGGAGATTCTGGCAGGAGATTCCCTGGGATTCATATCTTAAACTCCTCAATAATTTCAGGCTCTGAGCTCTCTGCATTTCAAGGGGAAGGTAGTCACTATTAGGAAAGGTTTGTAAAAGGTCAGTAAGCTGCTGTTCACACTTTGTACAATAACACAGGTCCTTCAGTCACCATGTGCAAATGCAGAGATACCGATGCACTTTCTGGGGCTCTGGAGGGACCTTAAGTGGTCCCTTCATCTACCCTTCCAATAGCGCTCCTCTGTGCAAGCGTTCACGTGGAAAGCCACTGCAATACACGTAGTTATTGGACTACATTTCCTTGTAGGAGGACCTCTACCAAAATTATGAATAGCTGCTTGCAGGCACAAGTAGTCATTGTCCAGTGTATTAGAGGAGGCACTAAGATTGCCAGAGAGAAGAAAAACGTGTGGGGTCAGCTCCCCTTAGCCAGGCACAATCCTCATCAAAAAATTACTCCCTGTGATTTATTAGGCTTGAAATCTTGATGATGAACCAGAGCTAGCTGCCAGGACCTCATGTCTTGGAACACTAAACAAGCCCAACAGTATTACTGCTGCAGCATCCCATCATTAGATGAGAGCGCACAGAAACCAAAAGATTTCTGCCACGTAGAAGGATGTTTAAGGTGAGGTGGCCGTTGCTGTGGTTGCAGTGGTTACTATGGCATGAACCTGGCCCTGCCTGCAAGGGCACAGGGAGCTTTGCAGGCATGTTGGTCTGCAGATGTTACCATTCATGAAGCTGCTCTCTGCAGAGGGGAAAAGCCCTTCCCGGAGGCACAAGGCCCCTTGTTGCCTGGCTGCACTATTTCAGTCCAAATAATATTGTTTTAAAGTCACACTTGCCAGACTGAAGAGTAACAGATACAGAGAAAGCAAACACACAAACTCAAGCGGATCCTCACCAAGTCAGACACCAGTGACCACCCATTTCAAAAGACAAAAGCATGCTCTGACCCACGCCTCAAAGCAAAAGGCAGCAGGCATACTGAACATCTCAACTACTGGAAAATTAAAATAAAGCAGGGAAGTAGCAGAAAATTCAGTGCTGCTCTCAGATCTCAGCTCTGATTTTTTACCAGTTTTGAGCAAACTCTTGGCATTGGCTCAAAAGGCTTTTTGTGAGCAAGCATGTTGTCAGCATTTTTTCCTTTAAAGACATATAACCTAAAGTAAAAGAATAAAGCCAGAGCGAGATTTATGCTGCAGCTTTCTTTCACCCCCCCGGGTCTTCCCCCCCCCGCCTCTTTTGGTAAATTACTGATGTTGATGTATTAGTCAGCTCTGCAAGCTGTGGGCATATGACTTCAAAGGCAGAGGTTTACCCTGCCAGGAAAGACGACAGGATGGACCTCTCCAGCGCCGGGGGTGTGGATCCTGCAGCTGAGCAAGGCAGAAAGGCAACTTATCTGTAGCTGCTGTGTAGCACTGGGAACTTCCCCAGACCTTTGCCAACTGTTCTCAACATGCCTGACGGATCACAGGGCCTAAGGAAATTATTGCCATGTTTATATTACGTGGTTATATTATCTGCTTGTAGAAACCATAGCCCCCTTGTACACTCAGACTCTTCTCCCTAAAGAAAGGAAGAGAATTTGAATAGAGTCTGAATAGCAGCGAGATGCAGCAGACAATGAACAGAAAAACCTTTTTCAAATATTTTGCTAGTGATCCTGTATGAAACAGCAAGTATGCATTCCTCCTTGAAATGCATTATGAGCTTTCGTAAATAAAGATTTTTCTGAAAGTTAAGATTTTATAAAATTCAGAGCATGGAAGAAAAGCTGTATGGCTCAGCTCACAGACAGAAATCCCCAGGCACTGTGCAGAGCGCTCCCGGGGTGCCTGATCCAGCTCTGCAGTTAGAGGGGGTCAGTCTGCAGCTCAGGCTTTGGGAGAGAGAAGACTTGACCAAATGCACTACTCAGCAAGTACTGAACATGTAACACGTCTTGTAAAAGTGGGTAAACTGTTTATTTCCTCCAAGAAGAAAATTGTATATATTCACCAAATTATTAGTTAAGGAATTAACCATGAAGGTTTCTTTTTTCTTTAAGTAGTGGAAAAAACCTGATAATTTTAAACAAGGTAAAGCTCTGTGAGGACTGGCTCGTTTAAAATAACCATGCCACAGAGGTCTACCCATGTCCAAGCTGCAGTGCAACTCAAACCCTTCTGTTTTAAAGCTCTGAAGCACAAAGGAGCACCACAGTAACACAGCATAGACTGTGAACACGTCTGCAGCTGACGCTGGACTGCCAGCACAGGCACTCACTGGACACAGTACCACTGGAAAATGAACTGAGAGCAGGTTTGGGGCTGGAATACATGTGGGACACAGGGTTTTGGTGGGCTTTGGCACTTTGTCCAGATAGATCATGGACACACAGCAATACCCCAGAGACCAAACTATTTGAATCCTTTACTGCACATGTAAACAAAGCTACCACTGAGTATCTGTGAAGCACTACAACTATATCTCCAACTACAGGCCAACAGGGCATCAGACCTTCACATCCTCTCTGACAGGCAAATCCCCCCATGGCACAGGCAGCATCAGGACCCTTGGCAGTTTTGGGACCCCCTGCCCCAGCCAGGCAGGTTGCCTGCGCGCACTCCAGTGCCGAGGAAAGGGGGTCTGCAGCGAGGGAGGACGGGCAGTGTGGGCAGCTGCATCTCACACACCAGCACCTGACAGGCAGGGGGGACCCTGCATGCTGCCAACACCCACATTTGGAGCAGCATCCACCCAAAACCGCAGCGCTGCAGCGGCGTGGATGCAGCAGCCTTGACCGTGGGGGAAAGCGCATGCTGCAAATTCAGCGCTGTGGCTGCGTGGTTATTCATCAGATGACCAGAAAAGCACTGCAGCAAATGCTCATTTGTTTAGCTTTGCAGCCATACTTGCTCCTTTGTTGAGCCGACACGCACAGGAACAGGGCGTAAAATGACAGCTGAAGGCGCCCGGGCTGCAAGCGCCACGCTCTGCCCCTCGTGAGCCCTGTCGCACTGCACAGCCGGGCAGCCACACACAGCGTGCTGGGTTCACCGGGAGCTAATGAAAGCCCTTCCCCCTCTTTTTTCCTCTCTCTCTCTCCTTTCTCCTTCTTTTCACAAAGAGTGAATGGATGGTTAAAAAGCCCTGATCTGATAGCTTCGTCCAAGCTGTGTTGCACCTTGAGAGAATCGACATCCAAGCTGTTGACAGCGTGATTTCCCTATCGGCTCATCCTCCCATGGAGAGCGACCAGGGCCAACATTTTTGGTGATTTATAAAGAAAACTGTTTTCACAGACAGAACATGAAAGACACAAGCTCTAGATTACCACTAAGATTAGCATGCAAAAATGTATTTGAATTTCTGATCAGCAGGAGGCTTCAAAGGGACCAAGTGCAGATTAGCAGGTGTTACGTGAAAAAAGAGAGAGAGCTTTTGTGCTACAAAGTTGCGTGAGCAAAACAAATATGTCTTTCACTTTGAAGAGCTGGGGAGGAATTTGTGGCCATTGCCATGGAAACTCAACAGGCCTTACGCTGTAAAGCCAGATTTTGGAGACAGAACTGCTGTTATGTCTGTATGCTGCTGAATACAGCGTGTCTTTATCAGAGGACTGGTGGGGAAAGTTAAATGACAATGTGACACCATTATGACACCTTTGTTTGTTTCAGCTGAACTTCCATTATCTGAAAAAGGAAAAAGCACAGCAGGCACTTGCTTTCAATAATGGGCCCCAGAAATTACGTTAATTTGGAGAAAAATTTAAAGGCTCCAGCGGACCTTGATTATCACTAACATCCAGCTAAATTTTCTGGGCCAATATGGTCCCACCCCAAAATTGTGTAGGGTTGGTCTTTGGCTATATGTTTTAAAATTCTTTTTCCACTTCTTTTTTCAGTCATCTCATCTCTGCATTGTAACTGAACGGCGCTCACGTGAATCACTGGGCCCTGATTAGTTAGCAATGATCTTCAACCAACCAAAGCAGCCGTTTGGAGAGCACACTACCGCCGTTTTCAATACCCTCGGTGACCACGCTCAAGCTGTTACAAATCCACATCCCCAGGCCCTCCAAGCAGTGCTTTGCTCTGGTGCTGGCAGCAGACACACCGCAGCCCCTTGGGGGTATCCCCACACACCCGCCCCCAGGTGCCAGCAGCAGCTGAAACGTCCCCAGAAGGGACAGGAGACGAGTCCTCCTCCAGGGCAGGAGGGAACAGAAGAGAAAGGCAGTGCAGCAAAGGCAAGAGGTGGTGACAAAGGCCCTCTCCGAGGGGCAGCGATAGCAGGACAACAGGCTCAGGCTGCAGAGCTGCTCCTGCCTATGTGTGTCTGCCTGCCTTTGGTTGCCCAGCGTACCCGGCCCTGGTTACAGGTATTGTTTTACAAACAGAACACGTCCACAATTAACCAGCTAGTCCACCACTAACTCATCACCATCAGCACACTTAAAACACACAACTAATTAACTGATGCCAAGATATTATGCTTCAAGGTCACAGTATCTCACAGCTTCCGCTGCACCATTTGGCCTTTGCTTACCAAGCAGCCTGGCAGGACCGACTGCAGGTTTTATGACTGGGGACCAGCTTGCAAACCACTGCTGTTGGGGGCAAGACCGATTCTGAGGCCACCAACCTGCACTGCCGCCATCCTCCATGTGAAGAGCCACCCCAGACAAAGGCGGTACCTAGGCAGTCTCCTGCTCGCTCCAGCCGAGGCCCAGCAGGACACCGCGTCCCCGGAGGGACACGCTGGCTGCAGGGCATTCAGGGCACCTCTCTGGTGAGGGCTGGGGGCAGCCGGTGCTGCCACGCACGGGGCCGTGCAGGCAGCGAGAGGGAGACGTGGGCAGGGAGTGACGGCCGGCGTCCGGCCAGTGCCCGGGAGAAAGGTGCTGTGTCTCCTGCCAGCCACCCCCAGCCCCGGCCAGGGGCACTGTGCCAAGGCAGCCAGCGCTGTGCTGCAGATTATTTAAAAAAAAAAAGACTATTTTCCCTGTGAAAATCCATCCCCCTCGGTGTGCCTGAGGTCTGTGGTGGATGGCAACAGAGCCACGGGTGCTGGGGCCATAGGGCCTCCTTCCTCAGAGGGCACGCAGCTAAGGCCCTGCAACCACAGAGGTCACTTCACACGTGTTGGGAAATGAGGCGGCAGTGAAGGCAGAGACTGTTGATTTTCCACTGGTTTGGATTCCTCCATGGGGAGGGCACGGCTGCTGACACTGCTGCCTATGACTGCCCTTACGGCCGGTGAGGAGTGAGTGCTCAGGGCGCCCGGGAGTGCCTCATATGGGGTGCAACATATAAAGGAAATAAAAATTATGGAAGACTTGGAAAGGCAGGATTCAGAAACCCCTCCAGGGCCGGGGGTCAGCAGGGGACCAACGCAGTGCCCTGTCTGCTATGCTTGTGTTTCCAGAGGCAGAGGATCCTGCCTCCAGGCACCACTCTGAAGCGTGTTCAAGATTTTGTGCATTTCTCCTGGAGGACATTTTACTTCACAAGTTCCCCGGGGACTTTCTGGTTTTAGGGGGCTTGGGGTGAGGGCAGTAATTATTAGTTTTGCTCCACTTACAACTGACCTTCCTAGAAAACCATGGACATTGAGATCCTGGCACCACATCAGACAGGAGACCAGTTAGAGTGCCCTGGTAACACTGAGCGAAGCTGGTTTCCTAGTTCTCAGATCGGAGTGTCAGAAGATACTTCTTAGACACACTGGGTTTTTGGTTAATTTCTTCCTGTTGAAAATCTGAATTGTTATTAAAAAAATAATAATAATCAACCAGTGCTTGAGTGAGAGTGGGCCTTACATAACACTTTAAAATGCCCTACTGCATTAAATTAAAAACATATTCTGTACAAGGCAGAAGCAGCAGCACAGTCCATCCAGACATTAGATATCAACTATCTGTGAAAAGAAATGAGTGTAACAGTAGTCACTGGGAGTGCTTGAAACCCAGTATACTTGCTGGAACATGTATTCCCTGCCTTAGATCTCATTTTTAACTTCCACAACTACTTGCATAAGAATACTGACTTCCTTTCCAGCTTGACTTACCTTAGCCTACTTCATTCATATTTGCAAGTATGCATTTTGCCCCCAAGAAATCTGGCAGAAAGCGAAAAGTGCTGTCCTTTTCCACTTGTTGGCTACTTATGAAAAGACTTACAGTATTAAAAGCTAAAGAACTGGTTCCACAGAATTCCACAGAGATAAAGCATCCAATTTGTTGCAGATACTGACTGAATTTCAGTATCATTTGCATTCAGCTAAAAGGGAGCAAAGACTTTTGGTTTTAATCACTAACTAGTCACATGCCTGTATACACAAAGGCAAATAACACTTGCATGTGAAAAAAGAAGCATGCTTTAAAATAATAATCTTTGAAGCATATTTCATATGGGCCAGACACTTTTACATTAATTGGTTACATCCAGATATTTTTTGGAAAGCTAGGAAGGGAATATTTAGATCTTTCTCCATGCCATGGGTTTCTGAAAAACTACTCCTTCAAGTGTAAGCATACAAGAAATATGCAAACACATCATTTATCTAAGTGAAATAAAAAATGTAGTCCTTGCATTTATAGCCTGTTTACATTTCTAGTTAAAAAAAAAAAATCAAATTCATATTTAAGTCTAAGAGAGATATGACACAATAAAGATAATCAATTCAAAACAAATGAATATAATTTCAAAGTATGGGTTGGAAATGCCCAAAGATTATTCTGAACAAATGAAGAAAGAAAAGAAATTTTACGATACAGATCTAGAAGTTGAGGGAATAACTTACAGTCAAATGCCAAGGTTTTACACTGTCAGTTATGTAAAACAGCATAAGACAAGGCAGCTGAATTTGTAACTCACAAAACCCTGACAAGTGTGGTCAACCTCCTGAAAGCAATAATTTATTATCAGAAATGTCACGCCTACACAATAGCCTTATTGTTGATTCATTAGGTAATTTCCCTTGAAGACCAGCTGTTTCTAGTGTGGTAGGATGAATAATGAGGAAGATATTCAATGTTCAGGGTACAAATGACAGACATAAGGAGGTTCTAACACCACCAGCGTCCCACTGCCTACGGCACCAGCTCTGTGCTAGAGGGTAAAGGTCCTACACCTCCCACTTGCACAGAAAACCTCCCAGGTGTCAGATTTGCTCAGAGGGCAGGTTGCAGTGCAATACCTTCAATAGAATCAGGAGACCCATGTGATATGGCCAAGCAGGCCTTGGGCTCATTGTCACCTTCTATTTCCATTGACATGCCCCGAGGGTAGATACTTTCTCCTCCCAGCAGACTCAATTTATTCCCAGGTGCTCTAGTGAATGTCTCGCCACCAGTATAGCTTGCAAAAGACAGTCCCAATGGCTGTGCTCCAGGCAAGCTTTTATCCTATTTTCCAGAAGTGCCTCTTTTTAACCTTAAGCCAACTACTATCTAGATAATAATTATTAAACTATAATTTACTACAGCTAGTAGTACTATCTGCTAGTAGTTTGGTTTGTTGTGTTTTTGTGGTGTTGTTTTTTGTTTGGTGTTTTTTTTTAAATTTTACACAAATACATTATTCGTCCCTCAAATGATCCCTCTGAGGGCTACATCTCCATCACGTTAAGTAACACTGCAATTAAAGTGAGTTAAATTCACCAATAAGCAGACAAGCACCATGTGCTCTGTGGTTGGTGTTCATTATGCTCAGTACATTAATGCTAACAGTTTGTCAAGTTTTTTCATGCCACAGCCACCTAAACTGTATTAACCAGAAAAAAAAGGAAAACTTGTCTAAAGCCTGCCCTTTGATCAGCCCTTTAAAATGAACCTGGAGTGCAAAAATCAGGTGGAACCATTTCTTTGCCTTCCAGAATGTATTTATTTGGAAACACAAATGCATGCTGAGCCGCACTACAGCCAGAAGCATGAACACAACACCGCACAGAGCAGGATCTGATTAGAATCACCACTGCTTTTGTTGTGTTCCGAAAGGCTGCAGCAGGATGGAAGTCTGGACATTGACAGTCACCTCTATAGCAGATTCAATGAACATAACTAATATGCTGATACTCATGGGCTGACAGAAGGCAAGGAATTTTCATTGAAAATTAAAAAAAAATGGAAAATAAACCCTCTCTACCTTGCCTTGTGATGGCTTAAGCTTTGAGATGATAGAAGAATAATTCAAGTTCTAAAGACCTGTCATTTGCAAGTGTCCCTATTCCTGCTACATTTTCCTTTAAGTTGTAGTTATATTTACACTTTCAGTTAGACATGGCTTTATGAAAACTAAAAGGAACCCCAGACAGTAAATATTCCTTAAGTATTTTTTTCTGTAATAAGATGCACCTACATGGTACTCTGCTAATAGCACATAAAACACAATTGTTTTTCAGTGAAAGTTCTGTATAAGATAAATAATTTAGTAAATATCTTAGGTTGAAATCTTACTTGTGCTGCAGCTGAGATCAAAATCAAGCTATTGTCCTCACCTATCTATGGGGCGTGGGGGGAAAGGACTGCAATAAACCCCTGGATTTACAGTTAATCAGATCTGCAGACTTTGTGACTTCTGTGTGCATTTTAGTACTGCACCATAGTTGAGTAACTCTGCATCCTTAGACACTAGAATAGGTGTTCTCCTTCACCACAACCACACTGCAGTAATTCTGTTGCTTTTAAAACTGTACCCTTTTACGCTTCAACTGAGCACAAACCACAGTATTTTCACTACCAGAAGAAAAGATGTGTGAAGACTTTTTTCCCCTAACAAGGGGGAACACTAGTCCTTAATGCAAGCTCCCCACTCTCGAGCTCTCTGTCTCACCCCATGGAAAGACAGCCCATCACTTTGGGTGTTCTGCTCTCACTTGGCAAGCTTGAAGAAACGTTCCTCCACATTTGAAGTCTCCAAATTTTAAGAGTGGTTTCCAATGGTCATTAAAACATTTGCATAATTCATGGCTTGATCCTATTCTCCATAGAAGGATTTTAAATTTGAAGTCACTCCTTGTCTAAATGAAAGCAGAGCTGAGACAGTTGCTTGGGATTTACATTGCTAGAACCTCGTCCTTATATTCCCTTCAGTCAGCCTCTTTAAAACATGAATTTAAACACTGGTTTACTGAAGTCATAGGGAAAAATCACAGCACGCAGAAGAGGGTGGCACTGCAACTCCTGGTGTGCTCCTTGGGCTCGCACCCTCCACCACCTCCACTCTAGGGAGGACGGTAACGTGGTCCTCCAGAAACGTACTGCGGGGAGAGCTGCAGACATCAGTCACGCTCTGAAGCTGCTGTCACAATAAAATCTCACTGCAATTAGGATTTAATCATGTGCTTCTTTCTAGCAGAGAAAGCACAGCACTGACATTTGTGATTGCCAAAAATCCAACCTAAGGAAACTGTTTGCACTTCCGAGAAGTCTCCCACAGCATCAGCATCTCTTCTATCTTGTTGCAAGACTCCTTTCTATGAATTATGGAGTATATTGCATTAAGAGCAGTACACTTCAAGAACAACCAAGAGTTGAAGAACTCCTCCCTGGTCACTTGGCTCAGCAGTCCTACTGGGACATGAGCAGTGCCACTGACTGCTGTGAGACTGCACAGTGTTTCGGAAGGAGGAGACGCCCTTTCCTGTTTTTTGGCCTATTAGACCTTCAAGTGCCAACATGGAGATATGCTCAGTACAATTACTCCATAAGGAAATTTATAAACTATGCCCCACTACAGAGAGTTCTGTTGGCAGAAGTGGGTTTGCAATTAACAAAATCTTGTCCACCGTTCATTTTTAGAATCTGATTATTGTTCTACATTTATCTTAAGCAAAGTGGCTGACAAATAACTGCAAAATAATGTGATAAAAACCATTTATAATGCCAGCTTATTCCAGGTCTTTCTCCCTAACTAGTTATGACAAGATAATAATGCTGGTTATGCATTTGTCTGACTTTAAATTGGTTACTTATAGCCATGATGGATGAGGGGAAAGATCGCCTTATTCTGAAAAGCAGCTCTTGATTTTTTATCTCATTTTTGCAGGTAATGAATTATATCTAATTAGTAGGTTCCAAATCTAATGAAGAGGTTGAGATGTTGACCCAGAGACAGCAAAAGGGGGTGAAGAGGCCTCCTTTTATGTTTTTTTGCTTATCTTAAATAAAGAATGCTTCACAAATACAGTCTTCAGGAGAGCACAGACTACACTGGCTAAAGATGGAATCAATTTTATAAGTCGCTGTTTCAGTTAACAGTTTAATGAAACTCATCTCCACAGATGTATTCTTTTGATTGGGAATGTAAACTCCTTATTCACCATTATGGTCTATTTATTTTATTATTTAAGAAAAGTATGAGAAATTGTTGTCATTGTTGTAAGCAAATCAGGCTCCGAGTGAAAGATATTACTTCTGATGAAATGAAAAAATTCTGTGAGTTAAGAAAAATTTCCAATAGAATTCTTGAGAAATAAACAATTATTAAAAAATTCAAGGAGCTGGAGTGGGAAAAAGCACAAGGGACAGATGGATTAAAAAAAAAGTTTTTAAGTTTTACATCATAGTAGCAGCAAAACAACAAACAAAGCTCCATTTCTAATCACATTTTGCTCTTATAAGTGCAATTTTCCCCACCAGAGCCAGCAAAGTGAATATACGAGTACAAAATCTACCCCAAAAGTCAGTCAATTAGCTAGTCACGTTTGTTATTCTTTGGCCTTCACACTAGACCCAAACCCATTGTTTTACACCTGAAAAGATTCAAACGTATCTTTGCAACGTAAATACATGTGCTACAGTTACTCATCTCCCTGTAATCTACACAGCCCTGCATCTCCCAGTGATTAGACTGCAGGAAGTTTGACAACCACAACATTAAGGCCTGAAACGCCAGCATACCAGCATGTAGAATAACCTTGGTTTACAACTTCTCTCTTACTTTCCCTTTATGATTATTTTTAAAATCTATGTTAAGACCTTTTAAGGAGTGTTAGTTATTAAAATAAAATGGGCATTTAAAAGACAAATATCTTCTGAATTAATAATGAGCACCTATGCCACATGGTTTATGTTCATAAAAAAAGACAATATATTATACAAGTTCTTGAGATGCTGTGGCTAAACCTAGAATAAATCCCCTTTTTAACTGAAGTCCTAAATAGACCTAAAGTTTTCCTAAATATTCCTAAAATATTGATCCAGCCTGTCTACCTAAAATTTACACAACTCCTAAGTCTAGCAAACTAGCTTAGCCTAAAGTGGACAAAATCCTAATCCCTTATTTATAACTTGTGAATCTATCCCTATCCACAGAAAGCTCTAGCTGAACGTAATTACAGAGCACCAAGCCCTGCAAACAAGAATTCCGCCCTGACCAGCCCACACCTCACAGCCCACCAGACACACAGGCGAAGGCACATTTGGCAATGAAGTCTGCAAGGGGGAAAGCTAATGAAGCCAGCGTGGAAGGTAATTTCCAGAAAGTACAATGGCATCAGGAAAACCCCACTGAGTGTTCAGATGAGCCAGATGCTTTAACATGAGCTGGTGTACCAGCTTCCACGGGCCACGCAGGTCACCTTTTCTGGAGGGAAGGTGCTTCCACGTGAACCACGCCACAACCAGCCTGAACACAAGCGCAGCGGGTGGGGTGGGCTGCTGGTCGAGCCTTTGCCCTGCTCGGCGGGCACCACCTGTACCAGCTGGCAAGGAGTAGGAGAAGCTGGATACATATGGGCAGCTTTGGGTGTTTCACTTGGATTCACAGCTTCTGCTGTGCATCCTGGAGAAGGCTTGACTTTGCTCGGTCAAGGCTTTCTCGCTTCTCCAAGGGCCTTTTGCTGTGTGGATAAAATGATTCCCCAGAGAGGGATTTTGAGTGCAACAGCCACACTTCCCCAAGTCTGAGCAAGGTGAGAGAGATAAAAGGGCTAAACACAAATTGCAGCTCAAACATATGACAGGGGTTGTGCTGTACCTGCAGTGAATGCTTTGGGGTAATAAGCCATCAGCTGTCAAAGCTTGCAGGGATCAGAGGATGCGAGACTAGAAAGCTGAGGCAATATACTTCTGATTCATTACAGCAAAACTTTTCTGCAGCAAAACAGAGATGTACTTGGAGGCCTTAAAGCATACTGGGGTGATCTAAATTCCTGCTTTTGTGTGGTGACACTGTGGGCACGTAGAAGCTCAGAGGACACAAACTCCCTGCACGACCCGTGCAGACTGCATGCACCAGTCTGAAAACTGCTGACCGATCTTTGCTTTCCCTGAAGCAAGCAGAATTTTATTGGATCTATTAGAAGCAAAATAATCATCAGTCTTCTGGTATTTTTACCTGCCAGAGTCACTACATAACTCTTATTTCTTGTTTTGATCATAATTTGAGAGCCTCTTCAGTGCTTGGCACATAGCACTCAGATCATCGCCCTTTCCAAGGATGTTCTGTCAAGCCATGAACCAGCTTCATACAGTCAAACTCAATGCAACGAGACACTTAAAAACCCTACCGACTGCAGAAGCAGCACTGGACTGAATAAACTGGAGCCATCCAGCGTCCTGCTTATGCTTAAAATTGCTAAGATGACGCTACCTCTTGATTAGTATGCTACTGAAAGGAACAGTACTTTATTTTTTGATACTGGAGCACCCTGAAAACTCAGGTACTTTGCTTGGATTTGCCAAGTGCAAAAAGAGAGAAGAACATGCTCTTTTACAATATATTGGTAAGACATCTGGATCAGGAGGTCCCTGGTCCACATATTTACTGAGAGACATTATTCCATGTTGTACTCACTTCATTACATGCCTGCCCTGCTCTTACGCTCTTCCTGAGTGTAGAAAGTGAGATGAAGGAACATTGTTACAACTTAAAAGCACATATTGTACAGCAGTAGCAGGTAAGGTGCTGCTTACTGTAATTCCTTAACTAAAGGAAAGTCTTAACAGACTTCTGCAGTGTTACGGATAAGGCAACGGCAGCTCTCCTGTTATGAACCTTAATTTTATATGATTTATAACTGGGCTGCAAAAAACTATTATTGGTTTAAATCTGTCTATACAAAGTCTCAGCATGGAAACTTTCTCAAGCATCTGACAAATACAGCAAGATAGCCATAACTAGCTTTGTTAGGTTAAACTGGACATTTTAAAAAGAAAAAAAAACAGCTGTAGTGAAGTCTCTGGCAGATAATGATCATTTCAGTTCCATCCTTTGCCTTTTACAGTTATTTTGGCAATGGCTAGATGAAATGAATATTCCCCCCAAAAAGAGGATTCAGACATCCTTTCAGCTCTGTTTCTAACACCAAGTTTATTCTGTTTCTAAAGAAAAATTTCTTTCTAGGCAAGCCTACTCCCTTCTCCTGTCTTAACTGTGTTAAACCACACTTAATGGTCCTGTGCCAGAACAGCAGTTTGTTGCAAAGCTTCTGCAGGTTTCAACTCTATGTGCTCTAAGCAGCTGGCTACCCCAGTGCCCAGGTGTCCTGCACAGGCTGTGACGTGCACACTCATCTACCTGACAAAAGTCTCATAATGCATAGATGTTGTGGCCTGAAGTCAGTTCTGAGAGAAGCGAGTGCATAAGCAAAGGATAATCTTAGGGGATGTACCGCTGTTTCCTGACTCGCCGCCCCACCACAGGCCATCCAGAGCCTACCGGGCTGCTTTGGTATGAGCAAAGGCACTGCCTGACCAGCAACGCTTCTGGCCTTCAATCCAGATACTGCTGCTTCAGTGAAATCTGCTCATCTCTGACCACATCCACTTAAAGTGAAAAATCTGCTCTACCTACCACTGTTTTGTGATTGCCAAGGATAGGCTGGTAAACCATGCGGGTAAGAGTACTGGAGTCCCTAGGTAGGGACAAGGAGGACTCTGAACTCCTTGACGTTAAATGGATAAATGAATGTGTGTGAAAGGCATTGAGCACTGTCACTACGAAGAGTTTTAAAGGAATTAAAATGAAGACGTGTCAGGACAAAGGAATCCCAACTACATTGTTGGAAACACTCAGGTTTTTCATTTTAAATGAAAAGAGGTATGCTTTCAAAAAATCTGTCAAGCTATTAATGCTTATTTTCTGGAAACAGTCCTAAGACTTCCCAATATTTAACTCCTGGAACCCAACCACCATGGAAGGGCTGGTCCTGTGCTCCCAGGTGTTAAGTTTGCACAGCTCACTTTGTTACAGGGCACTGCAAACATGTACTGAGCAATACCTGTTTAGGAAGAGTAGCATTTGCTTGCCAGGCAGACTAGTAAAATGATGGATTCATAGAACTATGTCTTTCATCTAAAGAGGTTAAGTGACCAGTTCCAACTATGCCTGTTTCTCAGGCAATACCAGTTTAAAGAGCTCATTTTTAAAGCCAGACAACTCTATTTTGTGTATTTATCTATTTATTTATGCATTTCCAAAGATCACCACAATATTTACTCTGTTATTAAACTCCATGTGTCAGGCACTAATGCCCTGTAATTATCTTTGCAACTGGATTTGATGTTGCAAAGTTACATAGTGTAGACAAGTGTCTTAATGATGAATGTCAGTGTCAGGGCTGCTGTTAGAGTTTCATCATGAGAAACATTGTTCTGCTTCTGCAATTTACTTAGAAAACACACCTGCCATGCAGAGCATATGAAAACAGCTCAACAACAAGCCTTACTTAAAAATCAAACCAAACCAAATCCCAAATACCCCAAACCTGTATGTCAATCAATTTCAAAATGCCCTAGAAGAGTAACATAGAAAAGAAAAACTACAGTTACCAATGCTCATATTCTGCAGCTCATACTCAACTGCACAGGCCTACGTGGACACATTACTAACATAATTCCACAAAATTAGCATAAAATCAAATGTTTGTGACTGGTATTTCCTTTGTTCCCCTCAAGTTTGGCCAAACCAGCACATTCTGTGTCATTCTTTTTGTGAACAAATGGCTGAGAGCTATCGCTGCCAATTCCCCATTATGTCCCTTTGCCCTCACTCATTCTGTCTTCATAGAGAACAGAAACCCCCCAGCAGCAGGAACACACTGCCATTAATTCAGTTACCCAGGGAATTTCACACCTTTGCCAGGCCCTTTACAGTTCTCATTTTAGTGCAACCTAATCTCAAATGGATGCAGAAAGCTGTGAAGAAGGGCAGCTCAAGCTGAAGGCAGCAATTAAATGATAATTAGAGCTTTACTTCATCTTGTGATTGATAGAGGCTTGCTGGGCCCAAACTGCATCTCGTCGTCTACTAATAGGCTACGCAAGATACTCCACTTGAGTCTGAAGGATTTTGTCTTATCTCAAGAGAGATAATCTACTCAACAAGTAATCTCCTGCCTGTGGTAAAGTGCCACTGTATATTTACCAGGCCAGTATTCTTCATCGTTCAGCTCTGAACAAGCCCCAGGACTTCCTTAGGAGCAAGGAAACTGGGGCTTTTCTTTCCCATTTTCAGGCTTTTGGGTGTCTCCTTGTTCAACTGCCAAAGAGGAATCCGCTGCTTTGCCTCCCCTAAGCATGGTTCCTCCCAGTACAGACCCTTGCAAGAGACACCACCTTGGAATCGCAGCAACGGAAAACTTTTGAACGGTTTTTAATCTTTACTATTCCTGAGAAAGTTAACTGCATTACAAAGATCAGCCCCAGCATCAGATCCAAGCCAAACACAATCTGGGCAGAAGCATGGCAGTTGGGAAGCAGGAGCTAATGCACACATGATCCGCGGCTGCAGTTCCTGTGCCTCTAAGCTTGTGTACTCGTCTGTGTCATTTGGGCCTTTGTAGACCCAATTACTTATTATAAACAATTCAGTTTATCTTTATCAGAATCATTATCTAAATTGGCTACATGACACATACTGTTTTCCTAACTGCACTCTTGGGAAAATCGGCTATAAAATCTGTGATTTTGTACTTTGTAATTATCCCTCTATGGGCTATAAAACATTACACTTGTGTTTAAAATAGGTAGAGCTAGCATTTTCCACTGCTCAAAATGGAACATTTATTCTACCTCAGAAAATAAAATGCAGCAAAATATTTGGTGCAATCAACGCAAAGAGTTTTTGCAGCAGCCATGTTGCGGCTGCTGATGCGATTCCAAACGCAAAGGAGTTGCTCATGATGCGCTCCATTTTTATTACAGAGTTTCAGTCTCTTGCTTGATGTTTCTTTTTCTCTGGGCAAGGCAAAGATGACCTAAGTTAGTGTCAAGTGAAACATGGCCTTAGCTGGCATTTTAGTCTGGAAATGATGAGGTGTCAACAATAACAGCTAACAGGATCATACTCCCAGTGTCATTAATTTTCTCTTTTCAGTATCCTCCACATTTCCTGTTGTAAAAATGCTGGCCAATTCTTCCCTGTTGCTGACTTTTGTTTTCCTTACTGTTTTGAGAAATTCCTCCTTCCTCAGGATTTCTAAATCTATTTCACACAGTGCCAAGCCAGCAGCTCTCCCCATGATTAAAACAAAACACTTTAGTTCTAAAGAGCAAAGACCTAACCTCCCATCTCGCACAACATGAGGTGTCCCTGGCCTCCCTTTTTAGCTGATTCTGCTTGCTTGACGTACTTTCAGAAGTTCAGTAACTAGCAGTGGAGGGGTCATGTTTGCCCTCAAGTTGCTGCTTTTCATGCTTGACATGTTTTTCTACTGTCCGGTCCCTTAGCTGCAGCAGGGTCACGAGGATGGAGAAAAGGGTGGGGGTTACAGAAAGGGTATTGTATTACACAAACCCCAAAAGGTTTCGGTTACAGAATGTATATTGTCCATGCCCATTGGGCTTGTGGAGAAGTATCAAGTTCACCACATTCTCATTTGGGGACTTTGATCCTTTCAGTTAAAAAGAAGCTGCTTAGAATTACTCTGCAGAGCAAAGAAATGAATCAGTTGTACTCACTCACCCAGCACTGAGGAATGCCAATATTTCTGTTAGCCAGCCCAATCCTAGGGAGATTTACCCAGCTGCAGAGAGGCTGGAAAGGGCTTAAGTCTATCAACACAACCACAGGCTCCCCCCCTCCTTTCAGAAAGGCCCAAGCACCTTTTATGTTGCCTGACTTTCAATGATGTGGACCCCCTTTACACTGCTCTAGAAATGCATGTAATGTCACGCTGCGTTTGAGTATTTCTATGCTCCTTTCAGACTTGAGTATTTTTGTGCTGCTATTCTGTAGCTAAATCAGCAACGGGGACTGCAACCATGCACCTTATCTCTTCTCCCTCATCTCTATTTCTCTAGGTTATCCATGATTACCCAGGTATTCCTGCTTAGGTATTCTATCAGACAGATAAAAACATACAAGGAATCACCATAGCAGTTGATTCTGCTGCTCTAAATTTCCTGTGTCGCTGAGAAAGGCTGACATGTCTCAGTGAACTTTTATTCTCCCCAAAAGTATGAAATTCTGTAATTGTCTTTTCCTATAGGACTCCCTATATTTTTTTGCCTGGAACATATTTATGCACATACTGACTATGCTTTTTTTTTTTTTTTGCATTTACGTATATAGTTCCTTTACTCAGTAATCTTTGTTAACCTAATTTTTATGGCCTTATGAGCTATGTGATGCGCATACTACCATATTCTTTCTCATTGCTAAATCAGGGATACCTTATATATGGGGGGTTTGTCCGTATTTTACTAGAAGTAGAGAGACTCAGAGCCATCAGGTGTTTAAGGGTCCATGCCTAAGCTTTTATCATCAGGACAGCACCTAACCACTACATTGCTACGTAACACGTACTTCACCACCTAATGACTGGGAGCCTGGCTCCCAGTTAGTGTGATACTGCAGGTCAACGCCTAATCCAAAGGGCAGTGTTTTTGCCAGCCCAACATAAAACTACATCATCTAGCATTAGCTACAGAGTCTTCTCTTACTGCTGTAGCTCAGGTGACTCCTTAGCCCTGACTAAACAGCCAAATAACGCCTGCACAGAGAACATGTGGATGCAGCATCTGTTGATGACTCTCAACCCCCCGTGCATTCCTCCCTCAGTAACAGCAGCCCATGCAGAAGAGCAGGCAAGGGGAACAAAAGGAACATTGGAGATCCCTCTGTCTTTTTCCTTTGGGTTCCCCCTGACCAGGGCACTAGACTGAGCTTTGCTGGAGAGTTGCAATCCCTGATGCAGCATCTTGTTGAGTGACTGTAAGAGCAGTTTTTTAGCATCCCTTCCTGCTGCAGAAGCACACAATGCCAGGGAGGACCTGGGGAGGCAGTCACAGCAGACATCCAAGCAGCACCCCTGAGCTGCAACTGTTCTGTGGGAAGTGATGCTCTTGTGAACGCGGTCAAAAGGGACCCAGGAAGGCATATAATGAAGAGTTATCCGATTTTTCAAGGGGCTCTGTTATGTTGCATTAGCAATTTTCTACAGCATTAAGCAGTTTCATGGTATGTTGTAGTCTGTTGCCTGAAATGGCATACAGACTATTTTCAATCCAGAAAGCTGAAGGATTTGAGACTTTAAACGTCGTGCTAGGCAGGGAGACTAGTAACAGAACAGCAGTGACCCACCACAAGCTTTCCAGTGCAACAAAACTGATCCTCCTTCCCAGGACTGCAGTCCCATCAGGAGTCCTGCTCCAGCCTTTCAGTGAGCTGCTGCATCAGTGCCCAAGAAGGAGTCTACATCTTTATTAATCACTACCTATGCCTAACCTGTACTCTCTCCTTACTCCAGCCCTCCATCCTTTCCCTTCTTTCTTCCTTCTTGACCTTTTCTCTTTAAACAGTCTCCCTTCCTATTCCTTCTTAGTGAAATTGTCCAGAGATGATAATAATAATAATAATAATAACTAGAACTGCTTAATTAACTATGGGGTCAAGAACTGTCTTTTTGTATAACAAATGCAATATATGTATTTCAATCACTATTTTCAGTTAAATTTAGATCTCTACTTGTCCCTTCCAGTTACACAAGGAAAACAGCAAGTTATTGGCATCTCCACAGCGAGAGGGGCTGTACAACAGGTGTCTTAGGACGGTCACACTAATTTTCAGAAAAATGTTAGGACACAGGGAAGAAGTTATAAAAGGGTTAGATGATGTATCACCTGTATGCCATAAGCAGCACTCTTGGCTTTCAAGAAGCAAACTGGACCACATCAGCCATGGCATTTTAAAAACACAACACTCAAGAGCAACAAGTGACATGATACAATATGCACAACACATCTGGACTCCACTAAATGGTATATCATGAAGAGTCAATGCATAGGAACTGCACTGCACCTGGTTGAGATTCTTCATATAGGACATGGAGAATTTGGGAGCATCTGCAGCTTGAAGGGAGATGAGGAATATTGCGTGGCTATTGGGGTCCTTATTCTTTAAGATCTTGCCTTTTAGAATCACTAACATTACTAATAGTAACAACAGTAATAATATTTTTTATTGCTGCTTTGTGTTTGAAGCAGCTTGGAATCAATGTCTTTGGCAAGGAAGAATTCCATAAAATGTTCTGCAATCTCTCCTTTTTATTTATGACTATAATCCTAAAATCACAGTCAGCTCACATTGGGAGAGTAAAGGAGCAAAATGCTGTAAAGACAGCTTGAAAAAATGAGAGCTCTCATCTATTACAGGGAGTTCTGTCCCACTGAATTTCATGAATATTTATTAGAATTATGGCCACTGGAATATTTCTCAACTATTATATTAAACTTCACAGATCAAACTACATGTAGTTTTTCAAAGCAAACCCCCAAAATAAAGACCAACCAAGGTGCTCAGCACCTTTTGCACATGCTGCTGGGGGATCTGCCCTGTGCCCTCCATGGTAGCTGAACTCAGACTGACTTCACCTATGGGGGGAGCTGCCTAGTAACCACAGGATACATCCCTTTGGATTTACAGCAAGAGAGAGAAGGACCTCTTTGCTGAGCACGCAATGGTCACAGCCAACGGGGCTGTGGTGTGGGCAGTCACGTCACAAACCTCACAAACATGCAAACACCACTGGGGTCTCCAGGACCCTACCCTGCCTGACACCCCTGCCGAGATGCTCCTTAGCACAAAAGTATCTCTAATTTTGTGGGTAATGTGTATTCTGTCGCTGCCCCTGCCACCGATAGGGAACCATGGAAACAGGAATGACCTGGAGGTTTGGATGCATTTCCAAGACTCCTCACTGACCTTGTGCCAGCCATTCACCACCTCCTCCCAGAGCCATGCCTCCTTGCTCCCAGAGGCTCCCAGTGCTCATGTGGAGCAATGTTTGTGGGAGAAGGTCAAAGCTTGGGTCCGACAGCACAGAACACAGACCAAGGGGAGGCTGGGAGGAGAGCAGAGCAGGACTTCTGCGACTCCTGCCTGTTTTCCCCAGACATACACTCTAAACAAAAGAAAGTATCCATTTGAAGAATGAGATTGTGCATCCCAGAGAACCAGAGTAACATCCATGCTCCAGGGTAGTGGAGGAGAGGGAAAGGAACCATGTCACAGTGCACGTGAACTGCTGATCTGTGTAAAATTCCAGGCACGGTATCCAGCACCGTGCCAAGAGCACTGCTCGTGGAAACCGTGCCTACACAGTGGGATGGTAAGCTCCACCGGGCCACCACGGGGCTGTGCCTTGACTGACTCCCAGCTGCTTTCTGGGATAAGACCTGGAAATAAAGCACCCTTCTCTGCACCCTGATCTCCTTTGGAAAGGAGCCCAGACACAAAAGAGGAGATGCAGCCTGGCTGCTCCAGGTGGGGCACCACCAATCCTAGCCACGCAGTGAGGACGCAGCAGTACTCCGCACCCGGGGACACACTCCTGCACATGTGGAGGGCTTCCCCTCCACGGTATCCCATGAAGCCTGCACAGGAGTAACCAAGCATGGAAGCTGGTCTGGCACCATCAAGGCATCAGGGGTATGTTCTGGTCAGGGCTGAGCTGTATGAACATTTCTCCTCGAGTGTTTTCTGCTGAAGCACTGAGTTAATCCTCTAGATGCACTTTCTCCAGCCTCAACATCCATCCTGCAAACCTCTATTATAATGCTGAGGAAGTCAAGGTGCTTACACAGCTGATTGCCTTCTCACAGCAAACTGCTGTGCATTCAATTGCATCTGCTAATATCCTCTGTAATCCAAACTATGTGGGTAAAAGCAATCAGGAAGGCTCAGATTAAATAGCAACAAAGCTTGATGTTGTTTCTGGGCTGTCCTGTCCTAGATATTTACTCAAAACTGCACTTAGCATTCATGTTGCGTTTTTTCTCCCTAAGAGGTAGAACTTTTCTGCACCTAAAGACAGCAAATTCTCCATTTCTTGTCACCTAGAAAACAACTTGACTAAATGGAATTAACTGAAACCAAACTTCCATCGCAGAGAACTAGAAGGCTGCCTTTTTTGCCAGTCTACATCAATTCTTACTGAAGGGATATTTTTAACAGGCAGCCTACCCTTCTCAGCAAGATAAAGTTTGAATAAAAGAACACATTAGATGGAATATAAAAGTACATGTATGAATGAAGAGCTGTTCGCTGGAAACAGCCACAGATAAAAATCCCTGGAAATGTCATCATGCCCTGTTTGTAGATACAGCTGTACCCATATCTCTAAATTACAAATGATAATGAGGTGTAAAGATTTTTATCAGATACCTAGCCTGCTTGAAAGGCCTTTGTGTGTTGGCTGGTGTAGTCTCATATTAGGTGGTAGGAATTTTGTTTTCTTTTCTAAGTGGAACATCAGATTACACAGGTCTTATTTCACTGCTGATTGCAGTCGTCCACTTAACATCTTGACAGATATTCAAGAATGGAGCAAGGCTGGTGGCGCTGCCGAGTGAGGTGCACATTCATCCATCATCTGCTAACAGATCACTTGGAGGGCCAGGCCTTATGTCATTAGCCTGCCGCACTCCACAACTTGGTGGCTTGCCTTTTTTTTAAATTCCTGCTAACTAGGTTTCTCAACAATTTTGTGACAGCCTGTTAGCTTTCGTTCCTACAAACAAAAACATCAACTGAAAACATCGTAGGCCAAAGCTTGAGTAATACAGTAGTTTTTTCGATATATTTGCTGGAGATAACACAGTTGTGTGATGTTTTGGCCTATTTCCAGCAAGCATTACCACTGCGCAGTCTGTGTATTGCTGAGTATTCTTCAAATGCTTTGTTTATTTTTTCACAGCAGCGGGACTGTGATCGCCCGCTGCTCCATCTCCCGCGCTCCCATCCCAGTCCGCTCTGGCCCCTGCTGTGGAAGAAGATGGACTCCCAGTTGTGCCCCTGATTCTGCTGTCTGAGGGTCAGGGTGGCAGATCTTAAAGCAAGAAGGGTCACTTTGGGGTCCAAATGGACAATGGGCACCAGCTCAGTCATAGGAATAACTAACCAGGACCCAAACACACCACTGAGTCCCAGGCACTGCATCGTGGGAGGCTTGCAGCAGAGCAAGCCCTGGACAGGGCAGCATGCTCAGCAGTCCCAATCCCCAACAACCTGCTGAGGTCCTGCGGCTGCTCTCACCTGTGCTTTGGCTTGGCCGAAGGCGAAGATGCCCAAAGAGTAATTGCTGCCTGTGATCCAACACTGTCCAATCCCTGACTGGTCTTCCTGAAAAGCAGTTTTCCAGAAGGGTCAGGCAGAGGATTTCCCAGAGTCCAGGTGACCTCCATAGCACCTCTGCTGGCACAGGTACACCAAGTGCCCAACCTTGCTGTGACCCAACAGTGCTGTGTACCAGTATGGGACAAAACAAGGACCCTGAGACTTTCACCCCATGGAAGAAAATGTGGCAGTTAACAGTTTCTCCTCTACATGATCACTATTGCTCTTGCTATCTAATAAGTTCAGAGAAATTTTTTTTTTTTTAAGGAAAATTTATTTGGGGGAAAGAATTGAGATGAGTTATAAATGTAATCAATGTTTGCTGCTGTTTCCAGGTACAGTGCAAGTGGCAGGAGCATCCATACCACCACGTGGTGGAGAGGCACTGAGAATCTGGGGGTTGATCTCATCCAGAAAGCAAACTTGTCCATTGGTCCAACACAACTGCTGAAATGTTTTGTGAAACACAAAGCTGATTGTTCTATATCCATTCATTAGTGCTTTTGGCACCTCATTCAGACTCCTTTGTGACTTCTTATTTTTGTCGGCTTTTCTACTTGGTTACATTAAAAGAGGAACTCTCTTGAACCTCTTTAATGTTCTTAAACTCATAAACCACAAAGCATGTTCTATTTGTGGCAGCCTGTAAGATTTATTACACTAAATGGCTTTGTGTTCACACCTCTGTTGAAAGAGAGAAACAAACTCTTCAGTATTGGAGAAAGAATTGTTGCTTGTCAGCTTGCCACTGCATAGTTTGACTTCACTGGACGTATGAGGAGTAAGCTTCTCTCTAGCACTGTTGTCTGTGAAATAGTCCTTAACAAGAAGCAATGAATACAGAAACTTGAAGCTACCCATATACGTGAAATAGTTATCATCCTGCCTGCTGTCATGTAACACACAGTGGAAAAACGCATTTGCTTCTATTTGGGAAACACTCAGTAAAATCATTAAAAGCCATGGATGAAACCATATAAAACAGATTTGTGTTTCCTTGTCCCAGTATACTCAACATAACAAAGGGCATAAACTTCTTAATGTAAATAGATCACACTTGCACAACAGTATTCTAAATAAATCTGGGGCTAATGTAGTTTATGAGATACACTGAGGAGGTTAAATTGTTTCTGACTAGGTGGTTAATTAAAGGATTTATTTTGCAATTGCAGAGGACCCATAACTCATGAGTTACTGCACAATAAAAGTGTTGTAGATGTGTAAAACAACACCACGATTAACTCCCCCAAGCCACCTAGCCCCATGCAGTTCTGTGTGCCCCTTCTTTGTGCCACCGGCCCCAGTCCAGAATTCAAGAACTTCTACCAAACTGTGGCTTGGGGTTGAGGGTTTTTTTGTTGTTGTTGTTGTTTTTGGGTTTGGGTTTTTGTTTTGGTTTGGTTTTTTTTAGTGAAATAGATGCATCTGATGAAGTGGTTGGCTCAGGGCTTCTGTCAGCTACATCAGAGGAGGAGAAAAAAATTATATATGGAAGATTAATTATCAAGCAAAAGGGGTCTGGAACAGAAGAGAGAAACAGCCTGATAAGACTTTTTAATAGATGGTTCTCATTCTGTTTCTCTCTCTAAAGACTCCTGAGGATCTTTGAGCTCTACAGCAAAGCCTCCATCAGAAGACATATTGCATTTGTATTTCGTTTGGCAAGGTCTAGCATTTGTTTTACCATTTCCTCAAAGTAATCTTAATGTTTAATGAAAAGTGACAAAGAGGAAGTGTGAAAAAAAAAAATAGAACATGGTTTTCCTTTTAGTTAAAACTCTGATTGTTTTGGTTCATATTAAAAAAATGATTTTCCTATATATTTAGCCCTCTAAAATCCATGCCATTCGGCTACCAGCATTAATGATGTTAGGGTGAATTATAAAGAGAAATCAAATTTTCCATAGCATTTGAACGCCATTAAAATGCCAAACAATAAACTACCAGACTGCAAATTAGATCAGTGGAAATATCAAACACATTGCGGTATAAAATCCATAATTGCATTTAGCGCTTTGGCTCCCAGGGGACAGGCTGCTAAAGATCATCACCGTGCCACATATGAGAAGCTATTGACAGAACGATAAAAATCGACAGGCTAACCAAATAAACACTGCAGGCTTCATTAAATATTCAGCAACTGAAATTTGACTATCATGCGCCTTTTTTCCCACTAGATGTGTCCTGCTGCAGCGCTCAGAATTTTTACTGTGACAGCAATATGGGATGCTGTGCCCTGCAGGCCTGCGCAGCACCGAGCAGCGGCAGGACACGGTCAGCACCGTCAGGTACCGGTGCCATCAATAAACATGCTGCAGCTCAGACAGGGTTATTATTCTTCTGAATACATTATTAGCCTTGGCCCCAGGAATATCTGGCTCCAAAGACTTTAATTAGAGGAAGTGTAATATCTACAAAAGTTTAACACTTCTCCTATGGGGATAGGGACATCTCGTCCCTAACAAGGTGCTCTTTTAAGGAGCTGAGCACTAAATTACCTCCTCCCTCTCCCTCCTTCTACTGGGTGGGGTGATGCAGTGACTGCGTGATCCTGCACAACCTGAGAAGGCAAGAGGGTCAAGCTGTTCCAGGCTAGCCAATGCTCAAATGGCCACCTGTATTTAAAGAGCCACAGAGCATGCTGTCCACTTAAAGAGCTCTACACCCAGGCCAGAACCCGCCTGCTGGCTCAGGCTCTGGGACGCTCACCTCTGCATGGCTCTGACCTGGGGGAAGGGTGGTTTGCTTGATGTAGCTCTGGCTTTTACACTGTAAAAGGGACATGGACGGAATGAGTGACCCTGGCAGAAGACAAGATGGTGCTAATTTTGAATTTTATTAACCGCTTATTTCTTGTTAGTCTCTTGGATTACCTGCTGCCAGGAAGAGCGTGTCTGTGGCTTACACAACCATTCCTTCTGGTCACGGTGAGATAAACGGAGCTACAGGAGAGCCTGGTACAGGCAGAGGGCACAGACCCATGCCATGTGTTTGCGGAAGAAAAAGAAATCTAAGAAAAGCCAGTACGTCCCAAGGAGTTCTGCAAGCAGAACAATACTTGCTGCTCATGGACCTGGCCTGACCAAAAGGGTGAGAGACTGAGACTCTGGACAGAGTTTGGGTACCAAACTGTTTAAAATATTTAAAATATACTGCCATATTTCTTAAAATTACATTGAACATTTCAAATCCTGGAAATGGTTCCCAGTATCCCGTCAAGATACATTTTAGCCTGCCTGCACGATTGGGCGTGCAGAGTGGCACACTTACTGCTGCAATAGCAAAAACGACAACAACGAAAAGACTGCACGTTTCCTCTTTCTGTTCCTACAGGCCTTGAGTCTGAAATTAGAACAAATAAAATGTATAATGCATGCTCTGGAAGCACCCAATAGGGTTATAAGCAGCCATTCCCTCTTCATGGAGAAAAAGTTTATGTAAATGACTGATGACAGTGTTATTGTGTGAGGAATATCAATGGAGTAATTACAGTTACATAGCTTGCTGCTGCACTGCTGCTCTAAGCCTGTGTTAATTTTTCACACCACTCCCTTGGGAAAGATCGCAGTGTGCTCCTAAGAGCAGAGCTAATAATCGGAGCTCTGAGCCACTGCCGCTGAAACTAGCCCCAAGGTCTTTCTGAGCAGACTGCTAAACACTGACTGTCTCCCCAGAGAGAAGAGAACAGAGATAAAATGATTAAAAACTGCCAAATTGGACTGGCAATCACTTGGCTATACTGTCAGCCCAAGACAAGACAAATCTCAGTTATTTTTTCTTTTGTGAGCTGGAGAACTAGGATAGCACAAAGCAGCGTGGCTGCAAACAGAGCAGCAGACTACCCACATTTTAGGTCTTCACAAGTACTGTGTCAACATCTGCAGACACAAATGACGTGTCAATGATTGTATTTAACACTAACAGAAAGCAAGAATCGAGAAAACCAATTTCTATTTAGGCCTACTGGGACCCTTATTATTATGAGTCAACTCCACTTGTTTGATCCCAAGAATAATTTCAGGACTGAGCAGATCACAGACTCAATAACTACATCTTACTCTATATGAGCAGTTCCCTGAGGTTAGGTACTGCTGATACTGTTTGTCCTAAAATTTTAGACAAATTACATACTCTGGTCAGTTCTCTATAGTGAAAGGCAGCACAAGGATTAAGCGACAGAACACATCTTAAACTTTGTCCAATAAATGTGCTTTAAAAAGTCAGCCAAGGTATCTCTGCACCTCAGCGGTGTGAACACTGTGAGAGGATCCCAAGCCACATCTGATGATCAGTAAAATAAGGTACCACTTCTCACTGGGTTGGAAGAAATACTCCATATCAGAAGAGAAAAGTGTACCACAATTAGCCTACCAGCTAGAAAACAACAGCCCACAGCAAAGCAAGCGTGCAGTACTGCCATCAACCACTTCAAAAAGGTATATCAACCTTTCCTGGTGAAGGGACGTAGAAGAACAACAGCCTGAAACGGCTGTGGACAATCCCACTGACCTAATGCATCACTGGTCCACAACCGCTGTGTGAGTTGCCTCTTCTGCACGCATCCTGCCAAAATTGGTCGATGTAGCTCCACCCCTGTCAAGAGGCAAAAGGGTGACAGCCATAGACCTCTTCTACCTTCCAATCACAGTATTTTTAGCTTGATTTAATTGCATGAGGTCATAAGTGCAGGTGTCAGCAATCATGTAACCACCTATCCAGGCCCTTTACAGGAGTCTAATTGTCAAGTGGTTCATGCAAAATAATGGAAAAAAGTTATCCCAGTCTGGAACTGGGGCTCAGACTCTCTCCTATTTATCCACAGGGAGCTTTTCTCCCCCACCCTGTAAATTTCTCAAACATTTATTTGTGATTAAAAATACTTTTAGCCCATTCCCTTCTGAAGCAAGAGGAAGAAATCTGGCAAGATGTAACACTGGCAGCTGGCTGGGATAAAGTTGGGCTACAGGAGGCAACTTGCCTTGATAAATCCTCCAATGTTTCCAGTTTTCACCAAAACATCCATAGACACATCTGCTCCCCAAATATCTCATTTACAGGACAACTACTGGAAGCCTCTGATAGAGTTTCACAGGGATTAAGATGATATCTCAGCTCTGACTTTTTCTTTATAGGACTGTACCAGTCTTCCCTACATAGGGCTGCCTGGGCACTGATGTCTGCCTGGGGACTGCAGTCTCCTGCCACCTATGCAGCATCTACATCTTCTGCAATAACAGAGCATACCCTGCACGTGGTACTCTGCCAGTCCTGAAAACCCTGCCTGGAACCATGCACAAAACCAGCTTCTTGTACGAGCAATGGGGAGAGAGAACAGGTTTGGTTCTCCTGATCCTAACAGAGGCCTGCATTTTGGAAACGAGGTACTTTCGAAAACCTGCACATGAAGGAGGGAGGTAAGCAAAGCAACCCCAACACAGAAATTATTTTACTGTTTCCATCTCAGAACAGCCCTGTTTTAATAGTTTTGCCCTCAGCTCTGCATCGCGTATGGGGTGAAGGGGGATTCGCAGCAAGCCAAGGGATTCGCAAGGGGAAGGTCTGCAGTAAGTCCCTCTCTCTCCATCCCAGAGAGGGAAGCGGAAAGAAGTCCAGTGAAAGCCATGCCCCAAGGGCTGCCCCGAGGTGAGGGCACACAGGAACGCTTGGGGGCCTCAGGTTGAAACACCTCCCCACAGGACATCAGCAGGCGCTGCTGAACTCCTGAGTGCAGTGTCTTCTACAGGAAAGCTGCGTGCTGGAGCTGGACTCTGGATTGCTGAACTAAAACCACATCTAAGGCAGAGTATACTGCAGTTATTTAATAAGTTTTCATTTATTTCATTGATAGCTCATTTTTAGCTGATTCTTTTTGATCTCAGTGCCTTGTGTGACATGTCCTGCAGGTCCACCCTGGCTTGTTCCAGCTGTGTTGAAAAGCACCATCCCTCCCTTTAAACTCTATGGCTTTTGCTTTTCATCAGAGTAAGAAAAGCAGAATCTTTTCCACCTATTCCAAAACTGACCTCTCACAGAGAAACAGCAGAACCATGACATAGAGCTCTGCAAAGTCCCATTTATTGCCTCCCAGTTATCTAGCAGTTAAAGCTAACATTTCCTGCCTGTAAAAGAAGTCATTAGGGTGAGTCTTTAAAATAAATTGAGGAATATCTACATATCTACACACCACATCTACAACCCCTTTCCACTTGGCTACACACAGATATATTCACACACAAACTACTCAATTAAGAGAGTCTAAATAGGCATATACGTGCAGCCTGGGAAAGTTTAAGTTACTGAGCCCTCTCTGTAGGGCATCTGTGGAGTGGAAACATTTCAGGCTGCCGAAGCTCAGATTCAGCAAGTCCCATCTGCGTGGATGTGACAGCCCTGCCGGACAGCCCTCATCCCGTCTTCACCATAACACAGTCATCTTGCCAGCTGACAGACCTTTGGCAGTGGAAACAACATGGGTTTGCTTACTGTGTTTGTTTTTGCACTTCCAATCTTAAAAAAATCCACTAGAATCTTAACTTTCATACACAAAAATATACCTTTTTCTCACACTAAATATATAGTCTACATGCACACAAGACGCACACTTACTACACACTTAAAGAACATTATTATGAGCAGAGGGTCATATTGTAAACAGAAAAACAACTTTCTACTTCAGCTGCTATAGATCCAGATGCTTTCTCTGTTCTGCAACACTCCAGACACATATGATTAAAAAGAACATACCAGGTATTACAACTATTAAACTGTTAGATACAATTTACAATGGCAATAACCCCCTTGTCGTTGGTCTTTGCTAAAGTTAACCAGAAGTTTGTCAGGTATTTAACAGCCTGTGGAGTGAACCCAGTTTGTGACTTTGTTTCACAGAAGTTTGTTCAGTTACTTCTTACAATCACTAGCTTTTGTTTTAACTCAGTTTGCTCAAGTTAAGAAAAATGTGAGGCTAATAGGTACAGGGCACTTTATTTTCGGACCATTTATACGAAGCCTTCCATTTCATTTGTATTCAGAGCAGCTCAGACCCGATTCCTGCTCTGTACTTGCAGAGGGTTGGGGACTGAACACCTCCCAGCGCAGGCTGGCAAACCACACTGGAGCGGCACCAGAGCCAGGCGAACGCCTCAAGGACTCGGCTCTGGACAAAACAACCCCCGAGCCTTAAGGGCAGAGGCTGCTGACATAGGTCTGGGCACCGGGGTGCCCAAGGCAGGGCCAGCAGCCTGACCCCTCTGAGCCACCCAGCCCCACACACGGACAGGGTGCAGCCTGGCCACGCGTCCCCGTGCGAATACAGCTGGGGAAGGTCAGCCTCGGTGGCCCTCCTGCCAGTGCTTTGGAAGTGTCCCAAGGGACGTCTGGGGGACCACTCTCTGGAGTGAAGGCAGGAGCAGGCACCAGGCTGGGCTGTCTGATGCACTTCCCTGGCCCTCCAACAGCACCGGGAGATGCAGCGCACCAGCTCTGGCACGGACTTCGGTGGACAAGAGTGGTAAGGCTGGCCAAAAGACAGGAGGGGAATGAGCATCCAGCAGTGTCCTCGTTTTATGGAAAATTTTATTAACTTTGGTAGAGATGTTTGAACCAGGAAAGCTGCCGGTGCTTACTCACCAAGAGTAATGAGGTTTGACAGATTTTTCTCAAGAATTACGGAACATAGGCTCCCCTACTCATCAGAAGCAAGATATTGTCTGAGTGGATGTCTATCCCACAAAATCTGAACAATTTAAACAGGTGACAGCATGTACAAGTCACCATAAAGTTACTCTGTTATTTGTGTCCTCCTGCCCGGGTCAAGCACTGCAAACACAAACCAGCCCAGCCTCAGAAAACCCACCAGCAAGATGCAGCATTGGAAAGATGAGTAAGAGCTGAAGGTGAGACAATGCCCAAACGAACATTTTCTCACTACAAGTCCCTAAGCTCAACTTTTTGCCTGCCACCTCTGGCTAAATTCCCACAGAATTTAGCCCCAGACTTCCCTTGATTTTTAGCTTAACAAAGGATCCCTGGGTTTAGCAATTCCACCAGATGATGAGAAGACCAGTTTACAGAATGTCTTAACTTTCTAAATTTATTTCTGGAGAGCTGATAATTTAGGGCCTGACACCACGTGCAAGTCTTGCCTGAGCAGGAACCCTGCGTGGTGTAATCGTTTCCTGCTGCGAGGGCACGGTGTCTGGATCAAGGCTCGCAGCCGACACGCTTCTGCCTGACATCAGGCTGGATCAGCTGCTTCTCCATGCCATCAGCACAATCCTTCAACCATTCCTCATCAGCCAACTTTCCCTTTCAGTGGCACAAGTGTTGTCAGTGTATGAGCTGCTTTTTTTTTTTTTCTTTTGCTTCAGTTCTCAAGGGAATGAACTGGGAGGTGCAGATTTTATTATGCTAATGAAATAAGAACACAACAGCCCTCTGAAGCATGCAAGCCAGAGTCTACGGGCAGTGCTAAAAACCTCTCCCACAGGAAAAACAGATACAAGGCTAGCTTTGAAAGTGGGCGTCTTCTACACTAACCACCGCATTGTCAGAAAACCACAGCTGTCCACCACATGAGCAAGCTCAAATGTAATTGCGTTGGGGCGTGCTGACAGTACAGTGCCCACAATGCAGCACGCCCAGGGTGCTCCCCTGCAACAAGGGGCAGCTCCTCGGGCTTCTCATTGCTCCATGCTGATGGCCTCGCAGACCAACACTCACGAGGAGAAATAACAGGGCAGGGCATGTACCGAGTGCCAAGTCAAGCTGTGCTAAAGTGAGCTTTCCTGTTTGTTTTCCTAAAGATGATGTGCAGAAGGGCCTGCCTGGGTGTTTCTAACATAGGAACTTCCCCCCCGCCACTTCTTTTTGACTCTTCTATATGCGACAATTTTTATGGGTGCATACCTTGCAGCACAGCATCAATGTTAGCCTGTAGTGTAAATCTTCAGCTAAGAACCTGCATAATTCCTGCTGGATGTCTGATCTTTTGAGGTGCTGTGCATAACCCCTCTCTAGATCAGCTGTCTGCCCTGTCATGCTCTTACAGTATATGCAGAACAGCCTGGGTCTTCCAGAAGAAAAAAACCCGAAAGCCAGGCCTTTATTAAAATGAGTTTAGTAAACAATAATCACAGGAATAGTTAATAAGCACAGCCTTTCTGTGTTAAGTAGGAAATTAGATCCACTGCCCCATTACTATTTTGAGTGAGAAAGCAATGATGCCTTTAATTATGCATAGTCTGCTTTATTTGAACTGTGTTGGCTGTTGTGAGGGAAATAATCAATGTAAACGCCTCCTGAGGTCGCTCCTGAGGCAGACGTGAAATGAACTAAGTGAGCAGAGCAGTGCGTATAATCATATCAAGCAAATCCCCAGGTACTAGCCTGAGAATCACACATACATATGATTTATACACTCTCAACAACTCAACACTGACACCCCGAGCCATTTGAACAGCAGAGCTTGCATATTGCTTTGAATTCTTATCTACACATGACAAGTCAAATTTTTGAAGTTGGAATTAATTCTGTGCATTTTTCAAATGAATACACCCTACGCCGAGTTCAGTGGAAATCCTGCTTAATTACAGATCATGGAACTCAACTCCTTTTTAAAACCAGTTTGTATTCTAGGGTTTTTAAGCAGAACTCCCCAGAGAATTTCTTCAGACTAAAGACAATCTTCAGTAGAAGTTCAACATGAAAGAAGTTTAGAACCAAACCCTACTTTAGTGAGAGATGCAAGAATCACTCTGGAGGTATTATCTTTTAACTTCTGTATTGCTACAGTGTTCATCCAGTAACAATTTGTTTACAAAGCTACCCAGCCTTTTTGTTATTTTTCAAGTTTCAGAGTGCAAGCAAGTAATTTAAATATATCTATTTTCAGTGTGAATTGGCAGCACGTGTGTTGAAGCTGCGACAGAGAGAATGCAACACCTGAAACGAGACCTTCTGGGTCAGATTCCCTTACCAATCATCTTTTAGTAACTCAGACACCGTGGCAGTGCCACAGCTTACCTTTATCTGCCCGTTTTACTGCGGTAGGAAGCCTTCACCAAGAAGCCTACTTGGGGAGAGAAAAAGAAAAGAGAAAAAAAAAAGAGGCATTGCGCTGGGATTCAAAGAATCGACTTGGCTGCCGCAGCTCGTAGGAAAACGTGCAAGACCCAGGCCTGGAATGGCCACCGAAGGTCCTTCCAGCTCCGCTGGGAAGGAATTTGCTCCGGAATTCCTCAAACACCGGCCTGCGCTCTCCGGCGGCTCCGTCCCCGTCCCCCCGCGGGCCTGCTCGCCCGGCCGGCCCGCCCCGGCCGACCCTCCCGGCGGCCTGCGGGGCCTCCCGCCGCTGCCGGCCCGCCTCGGAGCCCCGGGCCCGGCCCGGCGCAGACCCGGGCCGCCGCTCAGGGCTGCCGGGCCCCGGGCCGCGCACCCCCCGCCGGCGGCTGCCGCCTCGGCCGGGGCGGGCCGGGGGGCGGCGGGGCCCGGGCCCGGGCCCGCGGCTCTCGCAGGGCCGCCGGCGCAAATTCGCTCGCTAGCAGCCGTACCCGCTGGGGAGAGCCAGCGACGGATCGGGGAAGGACGCATCCTGGCTGATTTACATCCACGTGAGCCTAATTGCTTCACTTCGCACCCTGTAAATCACACCTGCCAGTGAGGTAATCCTGCCACTCCCTTGCACGCAGCCCAAGTCTGCGATGGATTTGGCAACGAGACTCGGGTATCACAAGTCCCAGGTCAACACATCCATCATTTATTGGGGATGGCACCGAAGTCCTACACGAAACCATTTTTTGCAGCTGCTTGCTGCAAGAACGCTTTTCAGTTACCCTGGCGAGCTGCTTTTCTCCCACCCCATCGGCTGCAGCCCTGAAAACACGATGTTCCACCTGTGACATCACCTTCATTGCCATGGCGACAGACCATGTCCTCAGCTACACAGAGGGCCTTCTTGAAATGCCAATTTCTGTAAAGCAGAGAGCATGCACACGCATGCACAGAGGTTGGACACGTCTGACCAGGAACAGGGCTGGGTCCCACAGCCCCGGACACGTTCTCCTGAATGGAAAAAGGCCGGTTTGGAGAAAGTCGGGCCAGTCCAACCCGCTACGGGATGCCAGGCTGTGGCATACCCGAGAAGTCTGTACCATCGCCTGTGAATGGCACCAGATGCTCGCTGCTCACCGTGGGTTATCCGCTGCTTGCGCTGCCTGCCTCAGAGAAGGCTATGCTCAACTGACAAGCAGGTGTGCAAAGCAAGAAGTTTTCTGCTCTCTTAAATGTCTTCCTTCTGTGACCACTGCATCCTCATACAGTTCTGAGACTGGGCTGAACTGTGAAATTTGTATAATCTCCCCCCTCCCCAAGAATAAAGTTTCTAAGCTGCCTCATGCAAGGCATTCTGCTCCAAAAAGCACAGTGGAAAGATTTTTTTTTTTTTGCTTGCAGCCGAACTACCATAGTGTTTGCTCAGCACAGTTTTCTGAAATCTCATCACTGCTGGTGAAGGAACCGTATCATAGTTATAAAGAAGTTTCTCAGTGCATGCCTGGATGTTTGTGCATGGACATCTGCTCTCCACTCCAAATGCAAGATTTCTGCAGGTCCCTCATCCATGTGTTAAAGGGAGTTTGATCTTTCACAGAGACGTGCACTGGCGTGAACTTCACCCTAAGGAGTTAAATCAGCTTTTGCTATGGAAACTCTCATGATAAAAATAGATCTTCCTGCTCTAAAGGATTTGTACCGTGCATGATTTAAAGGGGCTTATGGAACTATCCTGTGCAGTTTGTTTTGTTGCACAGAAATCATATTTGTAAAAAATTTCTTTCTTTCACCAGGTGAAAGGACATTTGAATAGGTTCTGCTGTACTGGCCATATTATGGGAAAATACTAGCATCTCCTTTTCAAATGGAAAAGGCAAGCTTATGCTTCTTAGCATTTTGGCTAGAAATAAAAGTTTTACGGAGTAAGAGCTTATGTTGGCCTATAATTATTATACATAATCCTCCAACCTATCCTTAAGCATGTTACCATATATCTTTAAGAGTAAATAAGTCTGAATAGAAGTATCCAGGGTCATGAAGTAGTAGTATTTTGTGACTTCAGACTTTTCAAGTCTACAAGCAAAACAGCTATCTCCAAAACATGCTAAAAAAAAAAAATCCAACAGACGACTACGGGCTATTTGTGTTCTCTGCTGGATTTGCCTATTTAATGCTCTTAAAATTGAAATGCTGTAATGGTGATTCTAGAAAAATACATTCAGCCCCATGTTTTCTGAGAGTTGGGTAGACACAGAGTTGGGTATTGGGAGCTTATTTTAAGATTATTTGAATGCAGAAATATTGTTGATTGATTTTAGTTTTAAGAGGGCTGTTCTGGTCACCTGAAAATAAATGGCAAGCACAAAGGCACATCCAGTCACCATAGGCTTGGCAGGCCTGAAAAAAAGTGACTGGCATGAGTTCCGACTGAGGCTCAAGGCAATGATCAGATGAACTATCACCTTACTACCTGCCTCAGTAGCACTGCACACTGAGGATATGATCTTTTTGAATAAGAGAGATAGTATTTCTAATCCCAGCTTCTCACTTTACCCCTATATAACACGTACAAGATGTAAAAGTATTTTCTCAACAGTTTATGAACTGTGAGCACCAGTGAAACGATGCATCTCGGCACTGCAATGCCTTAGCACGTCTGCCAGAAGAACTGTAACAATGGGCTTTGTCAGTGCGCGCAACCACAAAACGTGGAGATGCTCCAGGAGCACTGAATAGGCTCCTATGCCACACACACAGCTGGAATGACCTGAAATTCCTGTCCCCTCTCTTGAAATAATATGGGCAGAAGCGAACAAGGTTTCCAGCCCAAGGTATGATCAAGAGGCCAGCCTGCCTGTGGGACTGTGTGTCACAGGCAGCAGCAGCCCTCCTCCACCTGTGGGTCTGCATTGCCCAACTGCAGAGCAGGCGTTCCCATGGGCTTATCCTTCAGGCAGAACTTGGGGGATCACACAGCCATACACACATGTGCACACAAACACATCTGCACACACTCACATTTTCCAGCCCCTTAAAGAAAATAAATTGCATGAACGTCATGCATATTTTAAGCTGATACCCTGGGGGATTTTCAGACCAAAAATGCCTCAACCAGAAAACTTTGTATTTTCCTTGCTCTCAAAAACTCAGAAGAATTCATATACAAACGATGACAAATACTTCATGCAAAGAGACAGTTACTCCCAGAGCAGAGGGAATAGGGCCAGCTCAAGTAGTTAGAATGGCTGCATGCAGCTAGCCCCTTTGCTTCAAGACCACAGGAATTGTTTATCACTGAGACTCTCCCAGGCTAATTGAAACCAGCCCTGACTTTTGAACCTGCCAGCACTAAAGAAACTTTAAGTGTTTTCTCCTACTGAGATTTGGCCTATGGGGACTGCTCATTGCTCACCCCTCAGTCATTTTCAGTTCATTTTATTTCCACCTTGAATGAATCCTTAGTCTAAAAGATGCTTAAGCAATTCTCTGGTAAAACACTTCGTTTATAGGACAATGAAATCTTGACACTGTTGCATCCTTCTAAGGACACTGATACTAATTAAGTTTGAATCCATACATTAAGGACCACTATTATAAGACAGTTTCAACATGTCTTTGTGGTTTATATTTTACAAGTGTAATTTACTGACATTTGCAGTGTACAGCATGCTCTCACTTAGAATTTTCACAAGCTCTTGTGCGCGGAATTGGAAAGAGAGTCCAGTCAATCTGAAGCTGGTTTAACATTTGCTAAAACCAACCTGAAAAACATTACCATCTAAAGGCAGACTTCCCTAGTGGTATGTGCTGTACTAGACAGGTATGCTGGCCTGCCCTGCACATGAGTGGGGAATGATTTTTTTTTTCCCAGTACGTATCTTCATTTGGATGCTGCAATAACAGGACACCAATGTATAATGCCTCCCTATGAAAAAACATGTTCGAAAACATTGCAACCATGATGCTCTACGGCTAACATGCAATCCACAGCCTTATCATCGATGGAGAAACCGATACAGGTCACAGCACCAGGTCCTGGCAGCCTGACATCCCAAGCTCTCTTCCAGCTCTCCTAATCCCCCCAGGACACTGCTCAGTGCATCACAGATTAAGTCAGGACAAGCAGGCAGGCAGCAGCACATTTATCTTCTCTGCAAACATCAGTTCCAAGAGAGATTCCACAGATAAGACAAGTTCATTCAAATTCATTCATCTGAGAATAGAAACCTGAGCCAAAACTAACATGCATTTTATGCTTATTTACAGACCACCAGAGACTAAAGGATTCACCAAGAAATTCACAGGTACCTTCTCTGCAATAGTAGTGAAATGCCACAGACTCGTTCTCCTGGGAGGCTTCGCTGCACACCAGCCCGAAGTTCAGCTCCTTCCCAGGGCTCTTCTCCTTCTCCGGTCCTGCTTGCATTCTCAGTCGTGCTGTGGAACCGACCTTTGCCCATGCAGCAGTAAGGAGGACACTCTATGCCTGTTGCTGTCTGGACAGACAATCCGCCTCGTTACCACAGTAGCCAAACAACTACAAGCCCACAGGCCCTAAGAAATGCTTGCAATTCAATCACAAAAATAACTTTCTGCACTCTTAGAGTAGAGCCCATTCATCTGCCCAGAAGCTTGGGGCACCCTGAAGAGCAGCCCTGCTCTTGTGCCTACAGCCACTCCGGTCCCCCAGCCCAGCACCTCAACCAGAAAACACACCCAAGGGCAAGCTGCCATTTTGAAGCTTCTGGAGAGCGCAGCAGCATGTAAAGCTAGTAACAAGGAGCTACAGACCTCACCTGTGCCTCTTGGGAGAAAAGGAGCAGAGGCTCATGGAAGAGTAATAAAATGGTTTAGATCTTTGTCTCCAGGATGATTCCAAGATGCAGTGATAATACACTGCTGGACCCCTTGCTTAAAGTCCCTGCAAAGATCAGCTCCTTCTCTGATACCTTCTGTTCATGGTACATGCAGCTATTAGTTGCCTTGGTATATGGAATGCAATGGATGGCTTGAAAAAAAGAGGCCAGTCAAGTTAAAATCTTTGTGCGTGTTGTGTCCAGCGGAACCCAGTGCTCAGATGTTGTCAGTTTATAGACAGTCAGCAGCCAGGTCATGTCATATGTGAATAAGATAGTGGTGATGTCAGAGAGGGAAGAAGAAATATCTTTCTCAGTGAATCTACATTATGATCTCCTGTAGAAAAAAGGACCAACCCAACCCTCTTTTTCTTGTTACACACCTTTTCCCAACCTTGCCTCTAGAGACCAGCCATACCTCTCCTTGTGGGATAGACATGGGAGAGCAAACAGCATGTGACAGATGTTAGTCACAGTGCTTACACATAGCTAGATGATGTTTGGGTCTGGAGACTCTAAATGCTGAGACATTTAACTAAGAAAATCAGGAGGGTGAGAGGACTATGTGCCTTAGAGCTCCATGTGCCCTGAGCCTCAACCACTGCAGCAGTGAGTGCTGGAGCAGGAGCTGGAGAGAGAAAACTGTCCAGGGATGTAATGGGGCTCTGGTGACAAGGGGTGAACCAGCTGGACTGTGTGGATGCACGGCTGAACTGATACAGCTCCTGCGTCCACAGCCAGGGTCCTGCTCTCTGCTCTCACGGGCACCAGCACACACGTTCAAACAATGAGGCTGATGGCTGTCCCCTGGTCACCTCACCAGGACCTCTCCTAACAGGTTGCCAGCGATGCTGGCGTGCATCAGCAGGAGTAACAAGTTCCAGGAGCTCTGCAGGCCACAGCACCAGCATTTTCCACACATGCCAATACTTTCAAACTGTGGGTACTCCCTCTTGACAGGATGCGGGAATGCTTGGGGGCTTTGGATTAGCTCCTGGAGCTGGAACAGCCGTGTCAGCACGGCACTGTGCCCAGGCTGAGAAAAGTGGGGGCGTAACAGTCAAGTTCACCTGGAAGTGGGACAGGGGGTAAAACAGCTTGGGAAATGCTGACAGAGACTGGTTGACACTCAACCTGTCCTGAGGAAGCCTCAGGAATGCCTTCATGCTCAGTATCACGCAGGGATCAGCCTGGCAGGCTCACACGTGCACACCGGTTGTTTCCCCTGGGACTGACACAGCAGCAGCAACATCCCGTCACCCCACGTGTGGGAGCGGTCCCAGTGCAAGTGTTGATACAAGCGGAGAGTCACCCCCAGCTTGCACAAGGCCAGCCTGCCTAATCCCCTCCTCACAGCCTCATGTCCTGAGCCCTCAGGAAGGGAAGAGCTTTGCACCGTGCTACCGTTCCTTCGCCACTGTGGGCATCCGTGCCCAAGCATGCGGGCACACGCATATGCCATCTCACAATATGCAGCAAATTAACGTTTCCTCTACCAGGATGATGTTGCCTTCGTACCGAGTGCTGACGGTTCCACCACAGACCTGAGAAGAGAACAGTGAAAATGGACTGCTTGTGCTCTCTCTGTGCTCTCAGTTGCCACGGACAGCCGAGACGCCCAGAATAAAACACGCAGAGCAACTTTGCGGCTGGAGCGCGAAGATGTCCTTGCAGGTGCTGAGGCTGTACAGGACATCGCTGCTTCCTTTGTGGGACAATCATTGACATGTGCTACCCTACAACAACGCAAAAAGTAATTAGGACTCAACGGTACGGTACTATGGAGAGGCCTTCACCCGCAGGCTGCAAAAAGGAGACTGTGGGCTGCAAGTTGGTGGGTTAAGGAAGTGGGAGATGTCAGTTCACGTCTCCCCTCCCCTCGAGGGGGTTCACACCTTTCACCGCCCTGGAGAACACCCTCACCTGCGAGCGACAAGGTGTCTGGGGCAGGTTCCATCCCCACCCTCCTGCAGATCGCTCCACCACGCAGAGAAGGAGTCGCCGGCTGAGCGTCCGGGGGGGCCGGCGTGACCTGGGCAGAGAAGCAAGCGAGGGCGCTCGCCCGGCCGAGGCCAGCAGGCGCCAGTCCCCGGGGGCTCAGGGCTGCCCGCCGCTGCTTCCAGGGTGCTGTGGAGAGGAGCAGGGCGCAGGCTGCCCCGGGCACTCCAGGCTGCCGCAGGGAGGGGGAGAGGGAGAAGCACCGCCAGCTCCTCCTCCGGCAGCGCTTTAAGAGGAGGTTTTGGCTGCCGCTGCATTTTGTGCGAAACCCGATCTTGTCAGTGTGCGCGGTGTGCTCTCAGCATGCCTACCGCGTCGAGGCCCGCGGGGCCGGGGCGGAGGAGCACCTCCTTTCTGGAGCGCAGTCAGCTGGGTGCGAGCCAGAGCCTCGGCAGAGGACGGGCGGCCCGGCGCCCGCGTGGCCTGCGCCGGTGGGCAGCGGGTCCGGCACGAGGGGAGGCAGCCCCTCGCCTCGCACGCGTACGCCGCCGAGCACGCTGCCTCCAGAGCCGCCTTACGCCTTCGGCGTGGCGTGGCGTCGAGTTGGGCCGAAGCCTCCTCCTCCACCAGAGGCTCGGCTGCGGCCGGGTTCTCCCCTGCCGCCAGCAGCAGACAGGCTGACCGCGACCAGCCTTGTTGCCCCGACCTCCCCGCCTCCTCCAGAATGAACCGTGTTCTTGGCGTCCGCAGAGGAAGGACGGGGGACCGCGCGCATCCTGCCCCAGGGCTGGTAAACGCAGTGCCACGCAGCGTACAGCTCGCACCGCCCGTGGCATCGCCGCCGCCGAAACCGCCCCGGCCCCCCAGTCCTGTGCTAGAGCAACAGAACGACACCCAGGGACGCTATTTCTGTCAGCGATAGACGGACCCTGACTATTGCCTGCGTGCACGTTCTTCACGAGAATGAGATGGAAGAAGGGATTTGAATCCAACCTTTAGAAGAAATATTTAAATATTGAAACTGTACAGTCCAAAGCTTCTAAAGACTCGCTCCCCCACCCTGGAAGTCTCCGAGTCACAAATCCCCTCAGGCTGGGGGAGGTCGTGGGGCGGCATCCCCCCACGTGCCCCGTCTCACCATCTTCTCCTCAGCACCGTGCCTTGCTGCTGTCAGAGCACCTGCCCTGCTCTGACCCTCACTTTTTATGTTCTTCCAGTGGATCAAATAAAACCCCCGCCTTCAAAATGGAAACACAAAACCAGTTTCTATTCATTTAAAACAACCACACACGTTAATTATAGCTATTAAAAACTACTCTGTATTTATACTTAATAGCAGCATCTTTATTGGGGGCTTGAGAGTTCACACTCATCTGACAGCCCTTTTCTGGAAGATCTGAGCTAGATAAAGTTGCATAAACTTCACACCGGCTTTGCCCTGCTTCAGTGAAAGTACTGTAGATTTACACTGCTGAGAGACAAAAACTTGGCTGTAAAAACGTGAAATTACAAATCTAACCTCTACAAAATCCCAGCATAACACAAACTGAATTCAAATACCAGGCACAAAATATTTTCTTTTGAAAATTCTTGCGTTTTTAAGCACAGATTCATTCCAGCCCATGTGACTCTAGCTGGCAGCCAGCTTAGTACTGCTCCCTACTGTCAGTACTAAAACAAACAGAAATTTACAGCCTTTCCTCCATTCAAGATTGTCACAGAGCAAATTACTAAAACCAACTAGTACATCTGTTGATTACACCCTTTCTGCAGGCCAGAGGGTTCTCTGTTTATTCATAATGGGTGAGCAGAGTTAACATCCTTCTTTTTAGCCTCTCTTCCTTATCAGAATTACCCTGTATCTCTTTTTTGCACATTTTCCATATTCTAACCCCAGCATCTCTACTCTTTTTATTATCCACCATAAGACACAGCACACTGCATCCATGCATTGCTTCGGACAACTTCTGTTCCCAACCATCATGGCATTACTAAATGCATATTGTGAGATTCATTTTGGAGAATAAACAAGAGTTTATTTGTTTTGTTTTTCACAAACACGTGTACAAGTAAGTAAAGCTTAATTGCCAGGCCATTTCAGAAAGGATAAGCAAAAGCATATTGAAAACAACATCTTTAAAATAAAAAGCTAAGGGGAATGTTTCTCACCCTTCCCTGTTCACAAGACACAGCAAGTGCTGCCCTAACATCCCTCAGGGAGGGAGCCAGGATAACGTCCCTGCCTCCGGTTGCTTGCTTTCTTAAGCTGCAAGTCTTTGACTTGTCTGGAAGAATGGAGACGGTGAGGAAAAAGAGAGAGAAAACTGCCACAAAGGTGATGCAGAATGGCTGGAGAAGTATGCTCACATCTGCCTGCTGAGTCTCAATAATACAGAATATGCACACAGTTTCGCTCCGAGAGGAAGATTCAATTATTTCCCACTTCTTGGTACAGCAACTGGCTAAATGTGGCATTGTCCTGTGCCTACGTTACTTCTGCATATCAGCTAATAGGAATGATGAACCCTTTAGGCAGGAAATGTAGGATCAAGATTTACTCCCCCCCCCAACCCCCTATAATTTGGGTGTTTTAGCAGCGTCCCAGCCCCTGCTCCCCTATCCAGTCATCTTGGCAGGAATGCTAGCATAGCTAAAACACAAGACGGCACTGATCCTGAGCCGTGACTGACCCCTACTTGATAGTCCCGTTTTTTTCATGGGGTATTAGTTCATAAAAGATTCTGCAGATCCACCTAAAGCTCCTTCCTCTCTGAATTTCCTCATGATGCAATCCATTGAAGTTTCAGGATGGCCTTTATTACAGCATATGCTGAGGCTTCAAATGTAAAGCAACATTCTGAAAAGGCAGCATCTGTCTCTGCAGGCAGGAAAACCCTTTTGTTACCATATTGAACTGTTACACATAGCAAGAGATGCAGTTCAAGCAGTAAACTCTTGATCTTCACTCGAAAGTCTCTACTTTCACTTATCAGCCTGACATCTCACAGTGGGGCCACCTGACCAGACTATGGGGCTGGCTCCAGGGCTCGCAGACTGGAACCAGACCTCTGAGGGAACAGGGGCGGACGGAGGTGGCCAGCTCCCTGGGACCCTCCAACACAGTTCAAAGTGACATGTTTCAAACAGTCCTTTCCTCCGTACCCCATTGCCTTCAAAGCACAAACAGCTTTATAGCCTGGAGCATGTAAAGTATTCATTCAGGGATGCACGGCAGTTGCTCTTAGCGGAGGAAGGAGTGCGGCTCTGCAGAGACGTTCGCATCCTGCACACTTCCAGGGCTTTTTCTAAAGGAGTTTAAAGCTGATTCCATTCTTTGATTTCTGCCATCCCATTTCTGCCAGATCCTTGGAGTTCTCTGTCAGAGCTCACACACAAAGAATTTTAAGCAGAAATACAGTAACCCAAAAAAAATAAAAAAAGAAATAAAAGCTCCCCAGCAATTGGACTCCGAAGTTCAAGACAAAACTCCTCTGAAGTAGAAAATGAGTTAACACATAATTAGGGGTTTTCCCAAAGAGACTGAATAATTTATGGAAAGTTACTGACATGTTCCTGACATGTTTAGTCCAGTTACGCCTTTGTACAATATTAGGCTGTGACATCACAGCACTAAAAGACAATGTTTTCAAAAGAAAAATCAGTTATTGTGAAGCCAACAGAGTAGAAGCTCCAGAAACTGCTAAACTTAGACCATTTTCCTAAATCACTATTTTATAAAAGGAAAAGGAAAACATTCCTGGCTGTGTGCAATGTGTGCTGAAGTCACAGGATCCCACTTGTAACAACTTTCCTTCCCCTTGTCACAGCTTAAATTAACTGCGCTCACGAGGCAAATGAACAGAACCAGCGCGCTCTGCCTAAGTCGTTTAGCAATTTGTTACCAAAATTGTTCCTGGAGCAAAGACCTACTCACCACTGGTCAAAAAGAGTCAGTCTAAATCTGAATGGACAAGTTTTCCATAGTGATAAATGGATTAATGGAGTACATATTTTGCAGAGAGCTGCAGGAAAACAACTGTCCTTAAACAAAGAGAGGGTGCTTCTTTCTATGTGAAGATACAGACACTGTTTATCTAATGGTTGGAAAGTTTACAAGAAAACAGCAAACTCCGTGCTGTGGTTGTTGAACTGAAGTAGTACTTTACTAGAACCAGGTTTTTTCGGTAATTTTGCGGTTGTAACAACTATTTTCTTTACATACTGCTATAGAAAAGGGACTCTTTTTAACTTAATTGAAGACACTATCAAGAGTAAATATACTGGGGCTTTTAATAAAAACAGTATGAGGAGAACATTCAAAGCTAAATAATCAGAAGCAATTTGTGTTCATGAGCAGAATGATGTGTCATTTTTTTCCCTTGCAATGCTCTGTACTGGATCAGTTTTGAGACTGTGGCAAACTTTAAACCTATCTTAAAATAATGAACAGCAGTGAGGGTTGAAGATAGTTTGAAAAATACGCTGGAAAGAGAAAACATATGCCACAGAGTGTGGTGCAAAAGTCATATTTCATGCATGACTTTAGAGAATGTTAATAAGGATTAGAACCATACTTCAGCAGAATAACAATCAGTCAAAGAAGTGTAATTAATTTTTCCTTAGATCTCTGTTAGACAAAAATACAGGAGAGATAGCATTGTTGCCTATAGATTTTGCTCTAGCTAAGAAATATAGCCCTTAAATACATGTCGTAATTGTACACTATAACTGGAGTGTAGTACATGACTCATTTGCTTTATAGTTGTTGGTTTTATAATATTATGAATCCAAAAATATTTTAAACTTCAATTTTTTTTGCTTTGGCCAATAAATATGATTAAGATAATACATCCAAAAACATATGTAAGCTGTGTATGTGGGACATATGGAAAGCAGATGTGTTCTTAATTTACATATGACCTAAAAAAATCAGCTGATTACCAGAGATGGTACTTTGTGAAGCTGTTTTGGACTCAGAAGCATTGTTGCTAGCTCAGCACCATTTTAAAGTAGGCAGTTTGCTTCTCTTGTGTCTGAAACCCCAAACTCAATGCTGCAGAAAGACGGTATCCCTGGAACAGCAATCATTTGGCTTCACACAGAACAGCCCAGAAATGGAAAACCAAGATCATTTGTTTCTAAACACAATTGTTATTGAAAACTTCTCTTTAATATTTTAAGTGTACGTTCCAGCACATGCTTACAAAACTTCAGTTGTGCCCTTAATAATGCTCTGTCAACCATAATGATAATAAAGGCCATGCTCAGTTTCCATTAATAAGCCCAACTCTGAATGCCAAAATCAAAAGGCAAAGCTGTGTCCGTCTCACTGGTGAGAAATCATGCTGAGGTGGTAGTCACTTTTTTCAAAATCACAGTCACTTTTTTCAAAATCACAACAGATCAGGGAAGCAGTTTCTTAATTATAACCCCTCATGACAGAGGTTCTCTGGGGACCATGTTCTGGTTTTCACTTTTTAGCTACACCCGATAAGAAAACAGAAACTTACCATCAGATATAAAAGGCAATGAAAAGCTTCGCTTATGAGGCGCTCTCGGTAGCATATACAGCCAAGAAGGAAAGTTCCTGTGTCAGTGTCAGAAGAAGTCAAAGCTGGGCTGCAGAGTGGGACACCAGAAATACAGGGCTCCTAAATCTTGTGAAAGCAAAACATTTTCTAGCCTTTTTCTGAGAAGAGGTGGATCAAATCGCAGGGGAGACTGTCAGGGGGACGAGATAGCTTTTCCAAAACACAGGCTAATTGAACGCACCACTGGTAAATAAAGACACATTTTTTCAGGCAGGCATTTGTCACAGTTAGGAAATTCTCACTCTTCTGCCAGGCTCCATCTTGGCAGCGTCCACGGGAATCGCTCCAGCCAGAGTCCCCCTCGCAGAGGTGCCAAGATGCAAACCCGCCGCTGCCGCCTCTCCCTGGTGCTCGCGGTGCTCCGCAGACGTGCCCAGAGCCGCGGTGAGGGGCTGGGCAGGATCAGGCACCCGGGCCTCGTGCCGAGGGTGGCAGCTCCGGCCGACTGCGCTGCAGCCCCTTCTTCACCCCCTCCTGCAGCGGACGTGGGGAGCCGTCCTCCTCCCAGCGAGACAGATGCCGGGAAGACCTTGCACGGCCTCTGCACTCCCTCAAGCCAACAGACAATATTCTTTTTTTAAGCAAACAATATTTTAAAATCTGTCTCCTCTCTCCTCCCTGCTGACATGTAATTCAGGACTTGCCGGTGCTGCAGCGGACCCGGTGAAGCGAGCCGACGGCCAGCCCCACTGCTCACCCCGCTCCAGCGGCAGCGCGGTACGGGGCTTTCCTCCGCAACTTTGGGGAGTGCCTCCGAGCAAAGTGTGCCCACCGCCGCTTCCAGTCGCGGTGGGGACTGCCCAGTGAGGGAGCGAGGGGCTTGCGCCCGCCTCGGTGCCACAGGGCTGTCTCCCGGGCATCTTCCCGCTGCGCTTCCCGCCTGGGGCTGAGGCCACGGCCCTGTGGGACAACGGCCAGGAGCCGTCCTGGAGCCCCGCACGGCCCTGGGGACCAGAACCCTGCACTGGGGCCTGGGTACGGACAGGGTCTCTGTCCGGCAGAGACCCCAGCAAGCACCCAAGCACAGCAGGACTGCTGTCTGCTGTTTCTCATGTATTAAGCTTTAAACCAGATACAATTGGGGGTTGTTTCCCCAACGTGGGCTCCACAGCCTACGCCGTTCTCCTGCTGCTTGTATATATGTTATGTATATATAATGCTGGTACACTTTCTCACAGCAGAGCCGAGGTGTAAAATTCATACAACTCTGGCCCGGCAGCTCTGATGCTGAGAGATGCTTTGCCCCAGCTGCAACACGGGTTCAAATCCACGCGCCGGGGCTGGGTCTCGAGAGCTCCCATCCACAGGGTTTGGTGCTGCCCCGCAGTTTCTCTCCACTCCTCCTGAGTGGAGGAATGCTGAGATGGACAGGCAGGCACCAGGCAGAGAGAGACGGTGTGGCAAGCGGTCAGTGTCACAGGCACTCGTCAGACCTACTGCTGAATTAGGATCCTGAACGATTTCTCCTCCTTCTCCCCTCTGCCAGTATTTTTCTTCCCTTGTCCCAGAATCTGTCCTCCTTCCAGGAAATCTCTGTTTATATCAGACAAGGCAATGGGACATGCAGTTATTGTTGGACTCTCATCCAGAAACCATTGCTCCTCTGGCTCTGCTCCTCTGCAGACAGCCCTCCTCCTCCACGGGCCACTGCCAGGGCTTGCAGCACACACAGCCCAGCCCTGCCACCGCCAATTTGGGTGCCCCCTGCCACCGCCGACACCCATGGGGCAGAGATGTAATACACTCCCCGGTGAGAAATTAAAATCCCACTCTACTTGTCAGAGCTACCTAATACAATATGCACAGAGATTCTTCCATGATAAATCCTAAAAACTTAATCCTGTGAGATGTGGCATCACTACACCAAGGAAAAGAGAAAAGGGCTGTAGAGAAGAACCCAGCCCGTAGGCTGTTGGGGGCATTTTCTCATCATCATCAGAGACCTCATGATCTGAAACATCTGCATTGTCTTACGCTGGTCATCAAGACCCACTGTCCCTCTGAACTCCAAATGTTTCCCTTCTCCGCCGTTCGATGCCTCCCTGGGTCACAGGCCCTCGCACACAAATCATTTCAGCCTTCGGAGGGGGCTGAGAGGAAAGCAGGGAGGCTCTGAAATTCAATCCCCAAAGGTTTTTTCTTTTTTTTGGTCCAAACAAAATTTATTTTTCTTTCAATGAGAATGCTTTAGCATCAAGTGCTGCTAACACAGAAACACCACCCCGGCCTCGCTGTGAGCGGATGGTTGTTTCCCCCATTTACTGACCCTCTTTCTCAGAGAAGGGCAGGATGTGTCAAGAGGACCTGCTGTGTAAAGCTTCAGGGCACACTGTAAGGACAGTGTTTGGTTCCCTCTGGAAGAGGCAGAACATGCTGCCTTGCCCACGTCCTTCTGAAACAGACCTGTTCGTTGTTACAGCAGGACACCCCACACCGGCACCGCGGCTGACGGAGCTACTGCCTCCCGCGCACCAGCTGCAGCGGTGAAGAGCCCCAAAGTTTAAGCCCATGAGATTAATGGGATCCCAGATTGCTTTCTGAAGTCACCCTTTCTGAAGTACACGCAGTCTTGTATCGCATCGCTTTGGTTTGCCTTTAACATTTCCGATGTGTTAAAATACTCCTGTTCTTGCATTTCAGGGAGGCTTGCTTTGAAAGTCTGATGTTTTGACGGCCGTTTACGGTTTTACTGAACCTTGTCCCCAAGCACACCCTGACATCACACTGTCTGCTGCAATTCACCTATTAGTTAACTGACCTTAAAGTTTACAGACGTTTTATGGACTCCTTCACCAGCCTCACCGATTAGCTGGGTATTTAACAGTTTTCAGCTCACTACCTCCAGCCCTGTCCTTGCTGCAGAGACTGCTGCCAGACTGATACCTGATAACTGATTCTGAGATTCTAGCAGAGCTGTGTGTTTAAAGCAAACATGCTCTGCTAAAGGAAAGCCGCTACCTTGTATGTTCCTTCCCTCGCTGTTTTTTTTAAAACAAGGCAGTGTGTATGTTCCCTTGTTTGCACCGTATGACGGCAACTGCTGGTGCTTAAGGTGGAAAGACACATCCAGGCGAAGCAGCAGCAAACTGCTCTGCACGCCCCAGACATGAGAACTTTCCCATCCTGAATCCTGGTGCAGCCCGGTCCTTAGAAGCCATGGGAAGAAATGGTGTGTCCCGGGGACGAGCGCGCCTGGGACAGGCCCCGGCCTGCAGGAACCCTGGGCAGGTCGCTTTGCAAAGGACTTTGATATCTGCGGGAGGAAAGTGCCACGAGACATGCAAGCATCTCCCGAAGAAGAGATGTGTGCTCCAACCGGGGAGGCACGAGGTCGCCAGGAGACTGGGTGGGGGGACGGGGCGGAGAAAGGGGAATTCCTGAAAGATAATTTCTTAAGACATTTAATTAGCACTGACTTTTAACATCTAAAATTACTTTTAAAATGTGCATAGAGATGAAAAATACAGAGGAGCTGGACACACCTTCTAAAACTAGGACTGGTGAGTAGTGCCGACTGAACCAGCTTGTCGCAGATTAGCTGAAGGAAGTTTTACTCAGTATCTCTACCAGTAGTGCCAGGATGAAAGGAAAAACATCTTAAAATTTTCCCATTCCCTTGCTTTTGATTACAGCTTGAAAAAATACTTAACGCAAGAAAAAAATAATTAGTCTATCCCCCAGAATGCAGCATTCTTAAAATTTCCCAGACTTCTGTTTCAAAAATTACAGCAAGCAGTATAAACTTCACAAATCCACTGAGGAGGCAACTCTTCAAATACCTGTGGTTTCCCACATTTTCCAAGGAAAACAAAAAGATTTATAGTTTCTCATGTTAAATCTGAGAGGCTAAACTTTGAGAGACATACTTGCCCACCTGCTGCATGTGTATTAGTTCTAGCTGAAGAGAAGTCAATAAAAATGAAGAAAGAAGAATTTGCAGAGCTGGTTAAAGTAATAAGATTTGTTTCAGAGCATCTGATCTTTAGACTAACAGACTTCCAAACAGTTGGACAAGTAAATAAAGCACCACAGGGAACCGCTAGTTGGAATAGGTTACCGCAGGGATACGCACAAAGGAATTCCTACAACTAAGAAAGGGCCGGAGCTATGAAACTTATAATACCAGCGATTGGGATGAATTGCTGACTTCTACGACACTTAGGAGCGAATTCTATAGGTACCCACGCTTTGAGGAGGACATAAAACTCTGTTCCGAGCTTCAAGAAGTATTACACCCAATAAAAATTACCACTGAGCAACAATAATATTTTGCACTTCATGTTGATCCTATGCTTCTGAAAAGATGGGGTTTTTTTAGTTCCACTTACTCCTTTTTCTGGATGGAAGGTTTGAAGAAGCTTAGTGATACATTTCCCTACATGGTCTTAAGCGACACAAAAGGAAATATTTCCTTTAAAGGCCTTACTTTCTTTAGAGAAACAGAAAGAAAATCCAAACAAAAAAAGTTAGCCTGTGAATCCTCCTACCATCTCCCTGGGATTTTTCTGCACCGCATACACAGCTTCCCCTGGATGGAAGCAGGACAGCAAACGCACGTCATGCAGGGTAGCTCGAGACAGGATACGTGAAACCCATGCAACAGTCCCAGCTCCCAGGAATCGGGAGCGGGGCTGTGTAATACAGCAGGCTGCAGCTCTGCTCCGGCAGAGCAAAGCGCAGACAGCGAACAAAGCAGGAGATGTCCCATGTCCATCCAGTGACGAGGGGGTGGAGGTGACACTGTTGTAAGGTGCCATCTGATCAGGACTTCTTTTCTGTGCTTGACATGAATAAGGGGATTAGGATGGCAAGTTTCCGTGAGCTCACTCTATCGGACAAAAGGCCCTGAGGTTTAGTGTCACACTGCCTGATAAAAGTACAGGAGGCTGTCAATCAAGGGCTCCTAGGTACTTGTGTCGGTGACATAATCTTATTAGAAGATAAACCAGTGAAATCCTTTTCATGATGAAAAGTTACATTTAATTGCTCCTTTGCTTTTCTTCTCTTTCTCTTGTTCATTTGTCCATTTAACTTTGTTAATGTTAGCTATTACAAGAATATAACGGCACAAAGATACAAGCCATCTACACTACAGCCATGCTCATAATAAACTAACAGCTAAGAATCCTGAAGGATGGTAGTGTCTGCGCAGAAACAGCACCAGTTGTGATCTTTGAAACAGAAGGTCAAAAGAGTTACTGAATTAATTAGCAGGAGTGCTCATGCACAAGGATAAAGTTAAATGTTATGTCAGTTGCTTTACCAAAGAAGCTGACAAAAAGACTAAAAAATGGTTAAAGCTCAGTCTCTGTGCAACAAACAAAGGTAGACTTTTAATATCCTCTTACAGGAGTGAATCCAAATTAGCCTTAGTAATGTGACTGTTCTAGCCAATTTCAGGTTGTTTCTTTCAGTTTCAAAAACAGGCAGCTGATGCTGATAGCATGAATCACCGCACACCGCCAGAAATGAATCAGGAGAAACTTCACCAGAGCCCGGAGGGGCGAGTTGGGAACGTCAGCATCTGCATCCCCTGCAGGCCCACCGCGACGGCCGGCACCTGCCGCGCTACGCCTTGGGCTCGGCCGGGAGCAGGTCAGGATCCAGACCGTGTCACACAGGCCAGGGTGTCCGGAGGAGCCCTGGCAGCACGGAAGCTCTCCCGTGCCCGAGAGGAAGGCTTGAGAGGGCACACGCGAGGTCTGCACAGTACTCTCTTCTGGGGAGAAAGGAGAGGAGAAGGACGGGATACTCTGTCCGACCAGAAGACCCTGAACCCTGGTGCGGAGGAGGTGGCTCTGGCGCCCGGACACGCTACAGCTGGCCACCCGTGTGGCTGTGCAGCTGCGGCATGAGCAGCCCACACGCATATCCCCTGCCCCAGACATAGCGAGCACAGCTCGCGGGCAAACATGGGACTCGGGTCCTCATCCGTAGTCCCCCAACCTTCCCGAGACACCCCGGCCATCGTTCTGAGCCGAAGGAGGCCGTTGTGCCTGCAGCTGGGAGACGGAGTACGAAGGGCGAGCCGTCATCCACACAGGCGGTACGGCATCGCCCGCTGCGCGTGCCGCCCGCTGTCGTGTTACACGTGTTTGCCGTGCGGCACGGGCGCTCCCCTGCGCGTGCACGTCTGTGCGCCGCACGGCTCTGTGTGCGTGTCGCAGTCCGGCACTCACAAACGTCGAGGCCGGGAGAGAGAGGACGAGCGGCCCGGGCTGCCGTTACCGCTGGGCGGTCGCTGCTCTCTGCCCACCCGGGGGGCCGCAGGCAGCTCTGCCCGCAGCCGGGGGCCTGGGGGGGATCAGCCACCGTCGCCGTCGAGCGGCAGCGGGACTATTTGGTCTGGCTCGAACTCCTCAGCGGTGCCAGAAGCAGCAGAATAGCAGGAAGCCATGCAAAGTTTTAAAGCTATTTTCCAAATATTTCCAGTTTGGGAAAGAGAGCTTGGATGTGATCTTGCTTTAACAGGGCTAATCCGACAAAGGCTAAATCGAAGGTCAAGAAGCCTGTCCTGCAAATATCAAAATGGACACAAAGATTAGCCAAGCCTTTGCCGGTACGGAAGAGGAAAGTTGCTCAGGTCACTGTGGCCCAGATTGCCTCAGTAAATGCCTCTGGGAAGTAAATGAGCATTCACCACGCAGTTTAGTCACCCCAAGGCCCCCAGTTCTTCAACCAGTTGTGCGTGTAACTTTACCTTGTAAATAGCTACTGAAGAGACTGAGTAATATTAACCACCTTATTAATGCAGGATCACAGCCCAAGCTAGAAGCTATGCTTCTCAAAATATATAGTTTTAAAGCATCATACAATTGTCACGATTAATAAACTACAAACATATTCTGTGTAAACGACTAGTGCCATTTAGTGCCACAGAGTACCACTAAAGTAAGTTTTACACAAAGCACCTGAGTGTGCATATTATCCAAATAATTTAGCTCTGCAAATGTGAAATGTTTAAAGAAAAAATGAATTCCATTCATTTTACACATACTGTTCCTTATTTTATCCAAGTGCCTGTCTGACTGAGAACAAACTAGCACTTTAAGTTGAAATGCTTTGAGAAATTAAAAGTGTAATTCTCTCCCATAACTCAGATGATCTTAAAGAAAATAAGTCCTCCAGTGTTCTTCAAGAAAACCACATTTTCATTTAAGGACTAACAAAAGAAATATGACAAATGTCTTAATTCTTTGCTTTTTTAGTAAAAGTACGCATGAAAAATCATAAGAAAGAAGCATCAGAGTGGTTGATGGCAGAACAAAAGCAGCTGAAAAATGTGATTTAACATTGGTTAAATCAGTGGTAGTTGGTGATTTAGTGAAAAGACAATTGTTACATTACTGGGCTGCTGATCACATGTCACTGGCATTCCACAAACGCTTTGCCAGTGGAAATCTAACTCCAGCTTTTGGGAAGGCAATTTCAAAACAGTGCAACATATTATAAATTAATTACCTGACTTACTATTTTCTCTCAAAACAACAGTTTCTATATTATGTGTATTTACAAAATCCTTTATTACGTTTTCAAATATTTAATCACACATATTTCATACCTGCCAGTTCTGTGTTAGACTCTAGAGACTCTGATTACTAAATTGAGAAAACCTGTCAAAAATATTTGCATACAGGTTATTTGCTATGCACCCAAATTCCTCTTACATTTTTCCTGAAATCAACACGAGATGTGGAACAAGATCAGCCCCCCACTCAGCTCTGTCAGGGAGTTGTCCTGGTCATCCCCATCTGAAACGTTGCAGGGTGTAGGCTAATCGATGAAAGCGAATGCCTACAAATGAATGTTTAAAAGCTTACAAAGCAGCAATGAGGAAAGAACAATGGGTGAGCTAAGTGCAGAAATTTATTTTTACTGATCGAACTTAAGCAAATCCAAGGAACCATTAGGAAGTGCTGTCAACTAAAGCTTGAAATCTAAGAAAGTAGCCATTCAAAGCACAGTAGGCCCTTATAAACAGTTAATCCACGCAGCTGCAGTAGTTAAAGCAAACACGCTACCCTTCACTGCGCCATCAATTACACCTTCCCAGAAAAAATTACACAAACTTTGTAGGATTTTTCAGAGAGAAGATGGATTCTTTTGGAGACTTGAGGTCAAGACTGGGCTGTTTAAAGTATATTATTAACAAATAAACATTTATTGCAAAAAAACCCTATAGGCCTTTGGGGAGGAAAATTGTGTTATTTTTGGCATCAAATGACACAAGCCATTTATGACATGAATGGCTATCACCAACAGACTGATGAAATGGCAAATGTCTCCCACTTAACTTCCCCTGGCTTCCTGAATAAAGTTTTTCAAACACTTTTTTCCTTCTGAAATGGCAATAAACTCCATGTAATTTTGGTTTTCTCTCTGTTCTAGCTATTTCAAGATCCGTAGCTGGAAAGGGTTGAAGGTACTTCCAGATGGAAGCTGAAGACTCCCCAAAGACTGGTAAGGCGATGAAAATCACATTGTTAGGATCCGGGGCTATGTACTGCCCTTGTTTGTATGTATTCTTGCTTGAGTGACAACTCGCAATTGGCTTTCAGATGGCTGGGTGAAAAAGCTGAGGTTTAATTGTGGCATCCAACAAATTGAATGTTATAGCTCTTGTCATTGAATGTATCCGCTCTGCGCTCAGACAAACCCCTGCCAAAATATGAGCTGAATTTTTAAGTAAGAAAAAAGCCACAAATGGAACAGGCTTCAATTATGCTAGACAACCAATATTCATAGGACATGTATGAAACAAAGACAGCTTGCTTGCCTTGGGCTTGTTTTCCAACCTTTCTGTAAGACACGGATCAGCACAGCGAGCTCCGCTACTGCCCAGCGCTCAGTCCCATCGCCCTGGGCCAGCCGTGGAGCACAGTCACTCGTGGGACCATGGACTGCCCGGCTCTGGCCTCTGCCACGGGGGATGCTGTGGGCAGGCGGGCGTCCGCAGGGAGCGGGCACCACCGGAGTGCCAGCGCTGCTTCGCCGAGTCCTGCCATCTCCTCCGTGGGGAGCAGCGGCTGGATGGGGAGGACGCCGTGCCGGGCAAGGCTGCTCTCCCTGTAATTGCCCTGGAATCTCTGGGGATTCTCCCACATAAAATTAATGCAGGCGCCATCAAGGCTAATTTATTCCACACCCACAAAACCATGCTGGGGAACTGGCCCGGGCATGGGTAGCGAGGCCGAGGCAGCGCGACTCTAAGGACCAAGCTAGCAGGAGCTGCGTGCCCCCGGAGCATCGCCTTGCTCCCTCCAGCGCAGGACACCCACCCAGGAGTTCAGGGACCCCACAAAGGCCACGAGTGCCCTCACAGCCGCCAGCACAGGACACGATGGAAAGCTGCCACTGAAATACAAACTCTGCCTCCTCCATGCAACGTTCTCCACGGCAGCTCCTGGCAGGGCTGCGACAGCCAGGAGCAGCCAGGGTGCAGCGGCTGCAGCAGGGGATGCCCCCAGCAGTGGGATTCTGCCCGCTCCTCCATTAACAGAGTAGCTGTTGGTTGTAACGCTTTCTGCTCCCATCAGCTGAATCACTTGTTTGTTGCAGCTCCAACCACCAAGCCTGGCAGGTTCAAACCAATGATACCAAGTAGAGATAGTATCGCTGCAACATTTCACATGCCATTTATTCCCTCAAATAGTTTTACTCCATTTGTACTTTCGCAACATTTCATAAATTGCTCTTAACAATAACCTGTCTTTTGTACTACAAGTACTCCCATCGCTGTGTCTCATCTGTAAAAAACCTGTTGCTTTTCTTTTTACACATAGACAAACCAAAAGGCACACGGAGGACGTTGTAGTATCTGCTGTAAGCATCAGTGCTCACGCAAATGCTGCCATAAGCACAAACAGCACATGGCTACAACACTGTTACTGTCACCTGTTCATAACTTTCACGGGAAAAGGCGCGGACAGCTTCCTTGCAGCTTGGCTGCTAAATGAAGTAATGAAGTAAACAATTTCTCATATGTGTGTGTAAATAAATAAAAGTGAGAAGGTATCCAGATATTGCAAAGCTTCGGCATGTTTGGCTGACAAGAAAGGGAATCCTTAGAAGAGCAGCATCGCCCCTGGGGCAAAGCGATGCCCAGAACATGGGAGCTCTTCCTCCCTAGACCTCAGGGAGAAACAGGCTATGAAAACCCAGGCAGCTGAGGCTGTCGGTACTGCCTCCCCCAGCCCCAGGCGGGCAGAGGCACCGGCACGGCAGCAGGACTTCCCAGCCAGCTCTTGGCACCGGTGGGTGACGGCACCGGAGCGCACGCTTGTCGGCTGCGTGCCTCCGACCGCAGGGCAGACCCTCGCCGAGCCGGAGCCTGTGGGCATGGGGCAGGATCTGCCTGACGCCGGGGAGCACAGCGTGAGCCTCCAGCAGATGCACAAGCCTGCCCGCAGCGACGGCAGAGCGGGTGCTGCCACCCATGCTCCCACCCTCTCCTTTTTGCAAGGGGAGAGCTGGAAAGGGGCACTATGGCAGTGGCAGAGCCTAGAGCTGCCGCCGAGCTGCATGGGGCTGGGGCAGTGTCAGCTGGACGGGCTGCACCGGCCGTCGAACCTGAGCTCCGCAGGGGCACGCAGGGTCACTCCAGTCCTCTCATGGCAGCGTGCGCTGGGGACGTCCAACAGCAGCCACCACTGAGCCCCAGCTGCCCACCACCGCAGGGTCCGCACCCTCACCTGCAGGGCTGACAGCAATCCTGGAGCCTCTGGACTTCTCCCCTCCCAGGTACAAATGCAAATTCTACTGGCACGACAGCCTGGGGGGGCTTTCTCTGTACGGCTTCGGTCGCCTAAATTTCACTGAGCCTTCCTTAGTTGCCCCTGTCACTGTTACAAAGTAGAGATGCTGTGTCTGTGTGATTGCATGTAATAAAAACCAGACCGACATGTAATAAAATTAGTATCAACAGAATCCCTTCAGAAAAACGTTTTCTCTTAAGATGTCAAGAGAGCGGCACACAATATGCAAAACTTGTTCACTGGGACCCAGGGCGGCCTGGCTTTGCCTTGACCTCTGCAGAGAGGTAGGTCTTGCTCATTGTTCCTTTCTTGCTCTCTCTTCCCTCTTCCTTTCTCGCTCCGGACTCTAATTATTAATGACCAGAAGGTGACTGGAAAGCACTCGAAATACAGTATTTGCATTTCCCCAGTGCAGTCACAAGCACAGAGAAGCCAAGTGCCTTGCAGAGGACCACAGAGCCACCAGCAGAGCAAGGAGCACATGCTCGGCTTTGTCAGAATGCTTAATGAAGGAAAGGGATTTCTAAAGCCTCGCTGCTGGTACTAACGTTTATATAGGGCCCCACCACGCTTTCCTCATCAACTCCAGTGTGAGTGGGAGCTGACCCGGAGGGTCACGCTCCACATGCGAAACTTTTCCTGCCATCAGATGAAGCCCATGCCAAGATCCAACGGCGAAGACAACTCACAACATTAAACTGCGACTTCTCTTTAGGGTGGGTTTTGCCTTTGAAGAGCCCCATCCCCAGAAACTTCAGCGAGCGCCTCCACCGAGCCCTCTCTAGACACTTGCTGTCAGGTAAGTAAACTGACCTTGCATGACACTGCAAGCCACTGCACGCCGGGGCAATTGGCTTCAATGGCATTACTCACGGGAGCCCTGGGAGCGGGGATTTGCTGGCTGAGGCCCCCACCGGGGCCCACAAGCTGGCAGCGTCAGCCCCTCTGCGCAGGGAGTGTTCCCGGTGCTGGTGACTGCTGCAGGAGCAATGTGCTGCCAACATCCGCGAGCACTCGCAGCCCGCTGCGCGCACCGGTAATCTGAAGATAGCTCTCAAATTATAACAGATAGGTACTGACTCAAGCCTGCATGTACATACAAACCTTCATGGAGTGGATATTCAGCCTGCAAACCACAATTATTAATAGCAGGGGGCAGGGAGTAGAAGGAGGGAGGATCAGATCTTTCTCGCCTGGAAAGTCAGAAATGCCAACCTCCCAATGCCCAGGCAGACCCACCTGAATGGGTAACCCGCGTGACCCCATCCCACGCATGCAGGGAACCCCCACTCACCGCCCCCCCAGCTCCCGCTCGCCCACCACAGCCAGGAAGAGCCAGCCTGTGGCTTTTGACCCACGTGAGCTCACGAGCAGCGCCAGCACAACTCCAATATCCTGAACACGTCACTCGACTGGTAGGGGGAATGGACCAGGTCACCTAGATCCCCAGCTGCTGGAAGAAGTGGCCGAGGCAGAAATGGGGCTGTGTGCCCAGCCAGCTCCAGCCTGTGCGGCCGTGGTGGGACCCTGGGAGCCAGGTCAACCCTCGCTCCCCGCTGCTCACCACCTTCCCACAGCTCCCTGCAGCTCCTGGCACCTCTCCTGTGGCTCCCGACCATCTGACAAGCTCAGGGTGAGGCTCACGAGCTGGGCAGGTTGGCCTGCTCCTGGACAATGTCAACCACAGAACTGAGGGCACAGCACCGCTGAAGTAAATAGCTGAGGTGCTGCTGCGCTGGAGATGGCTTAGCCCAGATCACCAACTACAGAGAAATGTCTGCAGCAGACACTGAGCATTTATGAATAGTGCTGGGGCTTCCAGACTATCACGTACAGCCGGACCTTACTGCACCAAAGTATCCCCCTAACTGAAGGTAGCTCGCCTCTTCTGCGGTCATTTCAGTGTTTTGGTTTGCATTTTTTTGTCCGTTTCATTATTTCCTACAGTGCTTTATTGTGATTTGCTAATAAACCTCCTTGTACGATATAGAATTAAATACTTGTCTCATTTCACAGGCATTATCAAAAGAAACCTCAGCAAGAACACACCCCCCACCACCACCAAAACTGGATTAAAGTTGTGACATAAGAGAAAAAAACAGAAACCAGAGAAGCTGCTTCGTTGGGAAGCTGCAGAAATAGCTCTATCGGGTGATAGAAAAATGCTGGCTGTAGGCAAGCTGATTATGCCAAAGGATAGGATCCCACAGGTTGAAAACAACTGTTCTGTGGAGTGGATGTTAATGAGAACTGTAACCTTTCTCACTAATGAGTTTTGGCAGGTATCATGCTGCAGCCCAAGGGTCCAGTCCCGCGGAGCTCCCAGTGACCCCAGCTCCAGCTGTGGCAGGCAGCGGTGCCCAGCGCGCTGCCGAGCCCCACCTCCAGAGAGCAAACGCTATCCCCAGTCACACCGTCCATGTCCACATTCTACGAGAAAAGTGTTTTCTCGCTAATATGCAAGGAATGCACCAGTGCTCAATTTGTAAGGAGAAACTACTGTAAGAAGCAATGACGTTTCTATCAGTCTGAGAGAACGACGAGTAACCACTGGCTGTAATTAGAAATGCTTTCAAACAATATTAGTCATTTCTTCTGCAAATTCAAATTTGCTTGCTTCCTATCATAATAATAACCTCTAATAAAAGTAGCAACTGCAAAAAAACATTACTGATGTAGACTATTATCCTTTTTTTGGTTTTGTTTGCGTTTGGTTTTGTAATCAGTGAATGGTGATTCAGGTTACTCGAAGGAACAAACACATGAAAGTAAACTTCCTAACAGCTACCAGGAGGATTTGGTCCTCAGCATGTGCACATAAATTCCATTAGCTCTTACTGGGAGAGTGCATGTGCACTCTTGTACATTATAAATAATACACTGATTGCAGTAAAATCAAGAGCCAAATTCTGTCCTTTGATGAGCAAGGATGGCTCTCATTGAAGTCAATAGGAATTGCATGTTCACAAGTTCACGTCAACATTTGCAAAGGAAAATTTTGTGCATATTAAAAAAATATTATGTTACAGAGGCAAAGCAAATGACCTCCACGACAAGCATACTCTGTAAATGTACTGGCTTCCTACAGGAGCATCAGGGTATAAACACTTATAAAGTTCCCAAGAAATACGTTATTCCTTGTTTATGTTGATATTGGGGGCATTTAATCAATTTGTGCCATAGCAGTCCTGTTGTATCTGTAAAGAAGATCACTGTAAAATTTCAAAACCAACAAAATAACAAACTGGAATTAATCATATTAACAATTCCTTTACTGTAATACAATCTTGCAAATGTCTACTTGTTCAGTTGCCCACAGGCAAACAGTTTTTGAGAGGTGAGTACAATACCCCAGTTCTGTACGAGCGTTGCAATGAGAAGCACGCAGGTGGGTTTAGCTGGGCTGCTGGATTTCCATCTCAGCCCGGAAAAGTTGGTGTAACAGAACCTGGGTTCCTCTGGCAATACTGATTGAATGTTTTACCTTCTCGAGACAGCGGATACTTAATGTTGCGTACAAGATAACTTCATTTTAAGGGTTTTGCTTCTACATAATCTGCATTAAAATTGCATACTATGCCACATATGGTGCTTTCTACTTGTAAGGTATATTTAGCATCCCATAAAGGGCAATGGCAATGCATATATTCTGTCTATGTGTTGGTCATCTAAAAGGAGAAAAGGTTTGTTGTCCGTAATTTGTTTGGGAACAACCAGAGCCTATTTTGCAAAATGGCTGTTTTGAGAACAGCCTGGTCAAGTCCAGGGAACAGAAGTCCCCGTCCACTCCTCATATCCCTCTCACAGCAGTAACTTGCCCTTACTTTTCTTAGTGCCCGCTGATGCCAGGGGCTGGCTCGGGTCTCACTGACTGCATTAGTCATAGCGATCGGACAAGTTTGTCAAGATATGTTCAAAGCAATTGCAGGCATACCAAAAAGTAAAACAAAAGTAAGACAATATTTCATTTGGGGAATATCAGTCTAGCCAAAGCAAGTCCAGAAACTTAAAGTAAACCTAAGGTTAGTATGTGTAAAAAAATAATAAAAAATAAAAAAAAATAAAGTCGAAGATCTGCCTCAATTTTATGTTGAATTTCAAGAGGCATCTAGAAACAGTGAATAATTTGCCTGAACAAAGTATGCAAGATTCAGATCTGTATTTGCATGCATGTTATAAATACCAAAGAGCATCACATTTAAACCGAAAGGCAGCTCATTTTACCTTACAAGTATTGTCATTTTTTTCTCCCTTACGGTCTCTGTTCTCCAACTCAGAAGTCTAGCTTTACTTTCAACATTTATTTTAAATTAGATACAAAGTTGTTCACATATTTTTTTTACTTAGTTACCAATAGAGAAAAGTGGTGTCTCCTTCCCTGAATGTTACCAATGCTGTTAAAGCTCCCACTGCTGCAAAATAATCTTATCTCTCTGTTACATTTTTTAAAGTATCTTAACTCAGAAAACACCTCTGCTTTCTAAAAAAAAAATAATAAAAAAAAAAATTCTAATATGTTTTCATCAAACAAAAATCAGTTTTAATTCATAGCTTTAGACATAGCATACCACAATTACATAGTCCGCAAGGTGTATATTCAATAATCATTCCCTGCCCACTTGATATATCTATTCCAATTGACTTAAAGAAAGGAAATTTCTGTTCCTAATTGCACCCATCTAAGCCCAAAGTAACTCCTCTAATTTCATTATTTAGCTGTTAGAGACTCAGCTGTCAAGGTTCACGTCACACTGTTACTTACAACTAACCTTATTCTTTGTTTCAGAACAAATGTGGAGATTTTATATTTTGTAATGAACAAGAAAACTGTCATTTCATTATGAGTCAATCTTTGCCTCGTGAGTAATGCAATCATCCCCAAATCATGCCAAAAAAACCTTTCTACCACACTAAACTATCCAAGAGCAATACCCAGTTTGTTTACCTTTACTGGAGATTACTGTACAATTCACTTTGCAGTTTTATTTATTTACGTGCTTCCTTTCTTACCTCACTTGAGCAATAACATGACATATCATGCAGGCAAAAAAAATGTAGGCAAAAAGAAGCATTTATCCCTGTTTTTTCTGCAAGTATGTCGTTTGACCTAGTGCACCCCTTACAAAAGACATTGTAATGGTCTTTCTCCATCTCGCTGGCATTTAAAATTCACAGCCTTTTTGTGAATCTGCATTTTATGCAACTCGCGGCATGGTCCAAGCCAGCCCAAGCAGTAGAAAATCCCTTTCTAATATTACCACGAAATACTGCTGTTATATTTACACACCACATTCTTCCAAAACTACCACAAGAACTGAACAGCGCAAGGAGTATTGTGCAAACCAAACAGACAGAGAACGTACTTGCCTGCCCTTAGCCTAGCAATGACAAGAAAAATGAAGCGTTTTACTAAGCCCTCTCTTCCCCCCCCAGATTACCCCTCTGAGCACGTCAGCAGGCGTCCGAGGGCTTCTCTGCGTACGTGTGCCAGGGTGGGGGGTGCACGCGCGTGTGTCTGTGTGCCCGAACGCGCTCCCCCCTCGCTCCCCAGCGCAGGGCAGCCAGCGCAGTGGCTTTCCGCGTGTGTTTCGTTACAGCCGGGGAGGGCCCCGGCCGCTTGCTCGTGCGCTGAAACCTCCCGCTGACTTGCACACCGAGTATGCAGGGAACTCAAGCTCTCCTCTCGTAATTTACTGTATCTGCTGTACTCTTCATTCCAGGAGAAGGAGGTATTATATAAAATGAAATCAATTCCTGTCACAACAAGAAATGGCAGATTTAGTCTAAATTTGAATTTTGTCTGGAATGAAAAATCAGAATCACAGCTGCATTACGACAAGCATACTCCTCTTCCTCCTGAATATTTCTTCCCAGCTAGCTGACTAAATTAAGCAGCCTCCAGTTGTTGCTAAATATGCGCCCACCTTTCAAGTTCACCAGAGTAGTAAGCATTTTAAGAGGTACCATGCCTTATTGGTTGCTTCACAAGGGAGGCAAGCAAGAGGGGTTTGTATATATTTACGATTGAAATACACTAGTAATGTAATTTGTCTAAGAAGAGACATTATAATCCAGCTATTTTATCATGATATATTATCGATAGTTGAAAAGGTGTGACATATGCCTTTGAACTAGTTCAAAAGTTTAGGCCAAAAAGTAATAGACATGATTTCTAAACAGAAAACAAAATGTTCCCGTTACATATTTCAGTGAAGAAATTCTTGCAGTGTAGCTCATATTTATTGGTTATTTTTTGTCAGGTTAGTAGTTAAGAATTATAAATTATCCTCTTATTAATCTAATTGCCTATTGCCTACATTGCAAAAAGATCCTCCCTATCATTTTCTACCATGGATTAGTGCAAATTACATATTACCGTTGCAATTATTTTGTCCAACAAGGTTACCATGATTGTAGCAGAAAACCAAAATGTCTCCCCAAATTCCTAAAACACATTCCATTCCAGATCCCCGCTAGTATTTACTCAGCCTAACTCCGAACCAGCTCCAGGCTCGTGGCTGGCCCTGCCGGGCCGGTGCCGTCCCAGCGCCCGTGCCGTTATCTGCCCCGCAGCCTCCCTACGTGCTGCAGAGATGAATTCCTGCTGACACAGGGGGGACCTGCGGGGGCTCTGCCCGATCGCGGCTACTCTGCTGACGTCATCGGCAGAAATAACAGCTACATTTCCTCAACGTTCCCGCTTTTGGAATTGTTTCGAGGTGCTACAAAAGCCTGATCCTACAGAGAATTTTTAATCGGGCTGATGTGTCCGATAGCGCAGGGCTGGCTGGATTTTCAGCAAAAATGCCAGAGTGTTTCAGCGACTTTTAAAAGCATTTTTAGTGGATGACATAACTTTAATCGTTACTCCATGTCCTGGGCATGTGCTTAGGCTATTCCTCATCTCTAAGATTCAGTCAGGTTTTACGCTATTCCCTAACGACACACGCTCAAGGACCAGTCAGTGCCAGTCTGACACGGGAGACAAACGAAGCGGAGGGGGACACCGCTGTTCTACACAACTCTGCCGAGTTCTCATGATGAACAATTGCACTGATGAGTGTAACGACACGTCTGGTGCTCCTCAGTTAAAAAAAAAAAAAAAAAAAAAGTAAAACTGAAAACAAATAAAATCCTCCTGTTAGCAAACAGTTATTACCCATTCTGCATGTAGCAGAATCTGGGAGCTCAAGTCACCTCTTGTACCACGGATCCTGCCTACATTCCACAGCCTGCGCTCACGACAGACACGCGTGCTCGCTCCCTCTGGAAGAAAAATAACATTCACAAAAATAAGAGACATTTACTAATAGGAAGCTTTTGTCTTTTTTCGAATAGAAAACGCAACTGAACTGGGAAACATCAGCCTCAGTATTATACTCATGTGAAGGAATTTCCAAAATCTGGAGAGGGTGATATTTCCCTACAGCAACGAGGCTTCGCAGCATTTTCTTTCCTTCCTGCGAGGTACGTGCTGCTCCGTGCTGATTGTACATAAAAAATAAACCTAGTCACTGACAAGAAAGGACTCAAAGATGAAGAACAGTATAATGACATACCAGAAATATACACTAAGTCTTTTTTAACAGCACCCAATAACGATGCTAAAACAATGTCTGACATATCTTGAAGAATCTAACAAAAATCTAAATATTTCTCTTTCCCACCCTAAGCAAAACTTAGAATGCATTAGTGAAAAATTATGAAATAGCAGCTGATTGTTTGCTACCCTATCCCTCGAATAAATGACCTCTTTTACAGCCTTTATTTCCAAAGCTAGAATAGGAATATGGATCTTTCTAGAAATTACATGCATTTCTTACATATGAAATATGTAACCTGAAACAGTTATTTTTCATAGCATATATTTTCTTTACTATCAGCAATAACTAGGAAAAATTGTTACATAACACTGAGTAGTGAGATAAAAACAAACCAGAAAATCACAAAAATCAAAAAAAAATTGAAAAGATACAAATGGGAAAGCAATGTAATATTTATAATTATTAATGTTTTATAGCAGGAAGCACTGTTATGAGTGGTACAATAAATAAATTCATTTAAGCAAAGAACCGGAATATAACTACCGCAAACCCCCTATTTTTGATAAACATTCATTCTGAAGGTTTCAGTTTGTCAGAAAGAAAACTTCTTTTAGAGAAAAGAAGTGCAAGTGTAAGGTTCCAAATGTGCAACAATCTTGCAATTTGGCAAAGCTCTCATTAAAATCAAAGTGAATCTGTTTGACTTGGGCTTGCAAGAGTCAGCCTCCCTGGTGCCACTGTACCGCTCTGGGTTTTTTTCCCCTTAAAAACCTCGCAATCAAATGTACCTGTGACCCTCAAAATCTTAAATTTTAGCAAAATAAGTACTTTACATTAAATCAAAAGATCACGATGTACTCCTGCAAAAATTTGTTGGATCTCTTGTATGAAAGGAGTCTAAAATACACGCATAGCTTGTCCCACTGATGCACCGATGATATTTTTGTGACAAATTACACTTATCAGGCACCTCTGCCTACTTCAAACTCTGCTTGGGCCACTAATCCATCTCCCCCAGGATTTATTCTAACATTGCAAGCATAGGGGTAGCTTCAAACAGCCAACGTTTTTATTTGGGGGGGGGGGGGGGGGGGGAGCAAAAATGTTTTCACCCTTCCCCCTAATGTGAAATGCCCTCATCCAAGGATGGGCAGTAATCATTCCTGACCCAGTGAAAGGTTTAAGGTCTGATATCTGACCCATCAGAAGCTTGCTTTCATTAGAAAGACGAGACACCAGTTTTCCAAAGATATACACACAGCACTTGATTACAGTCCTGGGAGTTCTGGAGAAATCTGACCTTTAAATTACATTACTATGTACAGAAAAATCTATTTAAAGCAAATTTCAGTAACTAAGATATTTAAGTAATCTTTATTCCCCCTCTTTTTTTTTTTTTTTCCTCCCCCCCCCAGAGATCTGTAAATAGGACTTGGGATAACAAAAAGCATCTGATTTTACTGATACCGGTCTTCCTCCGATACTGACACTGTTCCACCTCACTACTCCAAAGCACGCTTACTTGGCATATAGGCATTTCACATCCCTGTATGTTACAGCACAGGATGATGGCTGTACCAGCACGCTGGAGGTGACTTGCACAACTTGCTCATGGCTTCACTCCTCCCTCCACACTCTCACTGATAAAACTGATCATCTGCATCGCACAGCCCATGAGAACTGCTCGCATGTATGAATAGCTATTCTTATCCTTCAGCTATCTATCATAAGAGAGTATTTCTCTGAGTCTAAAAGGCAGCAGACAGGGAAAGCACACAAACAATGTCAGCGTAGTTTCACATGTTTGCTCTTTGGGGCTAATAAAATTTCAGAGAAAACAAATTTTGATTTACCGTGTCTCCCCTCCCCTTTCCATGAGCTGCTGCTGCTGTCAGTCCTTAGGGGCACACACAGCAGGTCACCATGTAATGTCACACTAGGTGCTGGGATTCAACAAAGGCTAACATGTTGATATCTTTTTATTGCTCGTCAGCCTGGTTACCCCATTTCCCCCCTATACAATCGGACACCTTTGATAATACGGAAAGTTCTGAAGCGGTGACATTTCTATTTTCAGTCCGAAAAGTGTTTCTGTTTTTACAAAGCAATAGTCTACAATCTTGCTTTTTAAGGTGCGAAGCGTGATCCTTTATTTTACAGAAACTAAAGATGGGACTTAGAGGGTACATTTGCTCGCAAATAATGTAAATATTTACATTGCCAAATAATGCTTTTTTAGGTAGCCTAAAGACTATTATAAATTCTTTCCTACCTAACAAAAACAGCTAAGGTAGTGCTACCTACAGAGACACAAGTTTCATTGATCTACAGCTATAGCTACCACGGGGCATTCTATTCTGTGTGGAAGTAAAAGACAAAGTCCGCGGATACGTTCCCTACACCGGGGTACGAGAAAACACAGATAAAGCTGAAGGCCCGGCCCCGCGAGGGCAGGATCGCAGCGGCCCAGCGGAGGCAAGCTCCGGGTGATTTTCACGCGAAACGCCCGGGCCTGTGGCGGACTCTCTGGTAGCGTGCTGGTGAGGGCTGCAGCACGAAATAGCACGTTTTGTTGTAATTCCTAAACAGGGGGACATTTATCTGGGCCATTTATACAAGAGTTATAACCCTAACAATATTTATACTCAGCATGTCATGTTAGCATTTACTACCAGTTTCCATGGAGATGGATTTTCATGCTGTAGCTATGAAATGCACATTGTTGCCACTAAGCCACTTCAGGCCTTTCTGGAAGCCTGCTGAATGCCTGACAAAAGTTGATGCAAACCAATAGTTGTTGTTCTTTGTTTGTTGCCAGACTTCTAGCAGAGCCATATTATGTCCTAGTGATTGAAGTGCCCATGTTCGCCCCCCTCCCGGTACAAAAAGGATCCTCAATTTCGGTGACAAGCATGAAGTGGGCTTCTGCAGGGGAGGACAAACACGGCGCGGGGCAGGGGCTCTGTCTCCGCGCAGGGACGCGGCGCGGCGGGGGGCCGCCTCCCGACAAAGCCTGACATTTGGGGATAAAGCCGAAATAAAATAAAGCGCGGGCAGCGCCCGGCCCGGGAGGGACGGGGCCAGCGCCGGGCTCCTCCCGCCGCGGCCGGCCGCGGAGGCGCGGCCGGCGCCAGTCCCCGCGGCTGGGCCCCGCGGGCACCGCCGCGGCCGCCCGCGCACCCTCCGCGCCCGACGGCGGCTCGGCGGGGCGGCGGCGGCCCCGCGCCCGGCCTCGCTCCGCCGGGCCGGCCCGCGGCAGCCGCACCGACGGCCGCGCCGAGCCCGGCTCGGGCGCCCCGGCCCCGCCGCCGCTGGGCAGCCGCTCCGCGGGCAGGTCAGCGCCCGGGGCCGGCCGCTCCCCGCGGCTGCCGGCGCGGCTCCGGGGCCGCGGCCGCCGGCGGGCCGGGGCGAGCCCGGGGCAGAAGGGCCCCGCGGGCCGGCTCCGAGCGCGGCGCTGCCCGGGCGGCGACAGCCGCGGCGGGCCGGGCCGGGCCGGAACGGGCCCCGCCGCCTCCCCCCCCCCCCCGCCCCCCGCCCCCGACGGCGCCGCGGGGTCCCGGACCGCGGCGGGTCCGAGCGCGGCGGGGCAGGGGGGCGGCGGGGGCGGGGGGGGGGGGGGGCGGGCAGCAGCTCCCCGCTCGGGACGGGCGCTGCGGCTCAAAGTTTCTCCGGTCCTGCCCGCTGCCGCCCGCCTGCAGCCCGCCGCCGCGCCGCCCGGCGCCGGGGTCCCCGCCGGCCGAGGCCGCCCCCCGCGCACGGCCGCGGGCCCCGCGGCGCGGCGCTTCCCGGCTCCGCCGGGCTCGCGGCGGCGGCCCGCTGGGAAACGCGCCCCGAGCCCGCAGCGCGCCGCCGGGCCGGGCCGGGCCGGGCCGCCCCGCCAGGGCTCCCCCGCCGGCGGCGGCACCGCGCCGGGCCCCGCCGCGCTCTTACTGTTGGTAGTCCTGCTTGCAGTAGAGCTTTCGGTCCCGGAAGTAGCAGCTGGTGGTGAGGGCTTGCTGACACGCCGCGCACTGCAGGCACTCCTCGTGCCAGGAGGACTCGTTCACCCGCATCAGAAACCGGTCCGAGATGGGCCGCTGGCAGCCCTCGCAGACGGCCTGGTGCTGGCAGTCCGACCCTGCGAACGGCAGACAGCGGCGTGAAGCGCCTGCCCCGGCCCCGCTCCCCCGGCCCCGCTCCCCCGACCCGGCCCCGGCCCCTGCTCCGCTGCCCCCCGGCCCCGCTCCCCACCCCCCCCCCGCCGGGCCCGGGGGCAGCCGGCGGGGCGGCGCAGCCCGGCCGCCCCGCAGCTCGGCGACACCGAGCTCGACGGCCGCCGCCGAGCCCTCGCCCCGCGGACGTCGGTGAGAAAGGTCCGCGCCCGCCGGCAGCCCCGGGGCGAGGCGGCCGCAGCCCGGCCGGGCCCCGCCGGCGCGCAGCCCCGGGCACCGAGCGGAGCGCGGGGGTCGCTTTCGGCGCAGCCGAGAAGCGAGCGGCAACTCACCCAGCAGCACTCCTAACGTGGCCGGACCCGAGCGCAGAGGGTGGTCTTCCATTTTAATACCGTCCAGCATCTTTGAGCAGTCCGACTGGCCCCGCGTAAAGCACCTTTCCAAGGACTCGGGACCTGTTGCGATATCCATGGGGCGGCCGGCGGCGCGGCCCGGCGCTCCGGGGCGGCGGGGGAGAGGCGCTGCCGGGCGGCGGGGCCGGCTCAGCCCCGCGTCTGGCCGAGCTCGGGGACACTCTGCGGCCGGGAGGAGGGAGTCGCTTTTATTTTTATCTGGGAGACATGAGGAGCGTTTCCTGCCCGGGCTTCCAGAGACGGGGGGCAGAGGAGAGAGCCGGCGCCGCTGCCCATGGGGGCAGCCCGCGCTACACGGGCGCGCACATGCCGCGCACAGGGCGCAGGGCAGCCCGCGGTGTCACCTGCTCGCCGGCAGCGCCGGAGCCCCACGCCCTCCGCGGAGGGCCCTCCCGGGGCCGGGCCGGGCCGGGCCGGGCGGAGCGGCGCGGCGGGGCCGGGCGGGGCGGCGGGGCTTCCCCGGCGCTCCGCAGCCCATGTGCCATGCGGCGTCCCGAGGAGCCGCGCCGTTTAGAGCAGGGGCCGCGGCGGAGGAACACACCCCCCGGCGCCTCACCCCTCCTCAAACTTGCTGACATTTGAACTCCATTGGTGCGCGCCGTATCGCTGCGCCGCGGTGATCCGTCTCCTCGACGTCAAATAGTGCCCTGGCCCCGCCGGGCCCCTGCGGCCCCCGAAGCGCGGCGGCGCCCGGGGCGCGGGGCGGGCGGGCTCCGCGCACCCCGGGGCGGCCGGCGCGGCCGGGCGGCGATGAGGGCAGGGGGCGCGCCCCCGCGGGCCGGGGGCCGGGGCCGGGGGCCGGGCCGGGGGGTGGGGGGCGAGCGAGCGAGCGACCGCGGCCGCCGAGGATGGCGGCGGAGCGGGGCCCCGGCCGCTCCGCTCCCCGCTCCCCGCTCCGCTCCCGGCCCGACGGCGGCTCCCGGCTCCTGCCCTGCCCGGGGTAGGTAGCAGCGCGCGTCCCCCGCCGGGCCGCGGGCAGGTGGCGGCGGGACCGTCCCTCGGGGCGGCCGGCGCCGGCGGGGGACGCGGGCCTCGTCCCGCGGGCGGCGGCGGCGCGACCGGCCCCGGCGGGGACGCGGGACGGGGTGCGGGCGTCGCTCCGCGCCCGCCCTTCGCCGCCGGGCGGCTCCGCGCCGTCGCGGCGGGGCTGCTCGCGGGAGGGCCCGGCCGCGGGGTCGGCGGCCGGCGGCGGGCTCGGGGCCCCGGCGGAGCGCCCGGCGGCCCCGCGCCCTCCCGCCCGGGCCGAGCGGCGGCCCGAGGGCTGCGGGAGCCTCCCGCGGAGGCGGCGGCGGCGGCGGCCCGGGAGCGATCGGCCGCGGCCCCGCGCCCGCTCCCGCTGCCTACACGGCGCTTGCCGCGGGTGCGCGGGGCTTCCGCGCGCTTCAGCGCGACCGCGGCCGGGCGCGTCGGGGCCGCGGTGGGTGTGCGGGGCGCGGGTTTGCCCGGGCTGTGCGTGGGCAGCAGCCGCAGCAGCAGCAGCAGCCGCGGTTGAAGAGGCCGCGCTCCTTCGTTCCGTCGGAGGGAGCGCGACAGCCGGGAAGAGCGATCCCCCACCCCGTGCTGGAGGGAGCGCGGCCGGGCCCCCGCTTCTCGGGCTTTCCTTTCGGTTTTGCTTTTTTTTTTTTTTTTTTTTTTTTTGCCGAGACCGTTAAAAATCTAAATCCGAGGAAATAAAAATCCGGAAAGGATTCCGTGCGGAGTTTCTTAATGTGACCCATGATATGCTCTGACCCTGCCGCAGGAAGGGAGTTTATTTTGTAATGCTCCCAAAATATTGGTATTTAATAAGCGGGACAAGTGTTAACGTGAATTACTTAATGCTTCTTTTTCTGGGTCTTAAGATAAAGCCGCCTTTTTATGCCGTTTTCGTACAGAAACCTCGCTGAAAGAAATTCGTGATTATGTTTTCGTTAAATATTTTGGAAAGGGTTTTCAGTAACAGAGCCTGTTTGGTTTTTGTTCCGGACAGTACAAATCTGAAAACCTTTGTAGCTAATGCTGGAAAAATAATATATGATTATTTAATTCTGAGATCAAGATAAAAGCTGCTTAGATTTCAGAGTTCAATCCGTGGAGAAAAAGCTTCTCGTTTACATTAATTTTTTATGTCCCCTTCCTATTTCACGGAAGGATTCAGTGTTCTCCATCACGCAGGGCTTCCGTCAAATTATCTTCTACAATTGCGAGGAAAATTAGAGCCCCTCTTTCCGCAGTAGTTTTCGTAACTTCTCATTAAAAAAGAAGGAGAGAAAAACAAGAAGAAAAAAAAAAAAGCAACGCTGTGCGGCGGGACAGTTGGGAGCGGAGCGGGAACCCTCCCAAACTCGCACCCGCAGGAATAATTCAATCTTTGTTCGTGGGCTTTTACTCACAAATATCACACCAAAGATTTGTTGCTTCTTGCCATGTGTGTGTACGAACGCTGCACCGGATAATTATCATCCCTGCCTCCTACCCCGAGAACAATTCGATGAGGTGTTATATTCGGTTTATATAGCGCTTTTAACGAAAAACAAAATACAATTAAAACACCCACGCGCAAAACCATCACAGAAATAAAACCAAACCAAGACTAGCGCAACCCCACCTCCCCGTGGCTTGGTTCTAATTCCCTGTTTATTTGCAAGGCAAATCTTTTTGTTTTGAGGTGTTTTGGTTTAATTTTGAGAGTCGAGCGCGAAACGCAGCCGGTCTCGGTTCTGCATTTCCTCGCCGAGGCGGGGAAGAACGAAGCGCGGGGATCAGCAGCCGAGGCTGAGCTCGGCCTGGGGAGCCCCCGGGCCGCTGCCGGGGGCCAGTGTGCTGCTGCTGGCACCCCCCCACCACCACCACCACAGCAGCCGGCACCGCCGCTCCGGCGGGACGAGGCGACCCGGTCCCGTCTCCTCGGCCGCCGGTGCCGCCCGCTGCGCACGCAGGCGCGTGCCGGGCGCTCCGGGGAGCGTAGCGGGGGCTCGGCGGGGGGGGGGGGCGGCGGCGGCGGCCCCCCCTCCTCCGCGGAGGTGCGCCTGACGGAGCGGCCTGTCTGGGTGCTGGCGCGGGGCAGCGAGGGGCCCCGGGCCGCTCGACGGCGAGAAGAGAGGAGCCACCCCCCCCGCTTTCTCCGCGTAAGCATGCCGTCCCCGGCCGGGATGCGTCCTGGCTGCCTGCCTGCGTGCGCGGCCCCGCCGGGCGCAGCGCGGGCTCCCCGCGGAACCGACGTGCGGGGAATGGGGGGTGGGACGGGGTGGGGGGCGCGTCCCCGCGGGGTGCCGGGGGTGCTGCCCCGGGCTCCGTGCCCGCGCCCCCCCCCCCGCGGGCCGCCGGGGCTCTCCGAGGCCTGCGGGGTTCGCTGCGCTGGTGCGGGGCGTGCGGTCCCGCCGAGCAGCCCCGCGGGGTGCGCTGCCGGATCCGCGGGTGCGGGGGTGCACCCCGGCCGGGGGCGGCGGTGACCGCGCGGGGCCCGGCCCGGCTGCCCGGTGCGGCGGGGCCTCGGGCGCAGCCTGCCCCCTGCCGGCGCGCGGCGGCACGGCCGGGGCTCCCGCGGGCGCGGCGGGGCCGGGAAGCGGGGCCGGGGTCAGCCGGGGCGAGCGAGCGCCCGCGGGGCCGGGCGGCCCGGGGCCGGCGCCGGGGCTCGGGAGCGGGACCGGTCGTCCCGCGTGCTGCTCCGTGGGGCAACCGGCGGCGCTACCCGCCCCTAGACGGGGCGGACCGGCCTCCCGCCTCGCCGTTGCGCGGCCGCCGGCCCCGCCGGCGGGAGCCCCGCGGGGCAGCACGCGGGGGCACCAGCTCACTTTGTCCTTGTTTTTCTCCACCCACAGCGGGACCCTGCGCCTCGCCGCCCCGCGGAGCCCCGGCCTTCCCCGCCCGCCGGCGGCCGATGCCGACGCACCGCTGCCCGGGAACGCGCCCGCAGCGGGCGGCGCTGGGGGAGCGCGGGGGCCGCGGCCCGGCTGCACGGCGGACAGGGGCCGAGCCTGGCGCGGGTCCGGCCGCCGGGACCGAGACCGGCGGGCGCCCCTCGGGCGGCCTCACGGCCGGCGACCCGCGGTGCGTACCGGTCGCTCCCCTGAACGGCTCTGCAGCCCGCGGCTCCGACCGAGCCCGCGGCGGCGGAGCCCGCCGCGCGGTGCCTCCCCGCCGACGGCCCTCTGCCCCGGGCCTCCGCCGCAGCGCCCAACGGGCCGGGCCGGGCCAGGCCGTCGTGCGGGGCAGTCGGGGCGCCCGGCCCTGCCGGCCCGGGAGCCTCGGCGGAGCGGCCCCCTGCCCGGGAATTGCCGCCGCCGGGTGCGCTCGGCGATGACTGATTCAGCCCGCTCACCCTCCCTCGGAAGGATAAATGTAAGCGAGCTGCAAAGTGTAGTTACTAATAACAATAACAATAAATTATTGGGCTGTTGCTCAGTAGCGCAAACAAACGCTTGCCGTGAACCACGCGCAGCCTCCCCGCGCCTCGCAGCCGCCCCCCCGGGGACCGGCCTGTCCGCCGCTCCGGTCCGGCTGCGCCCCGGCCCCGGCGAGGGTTCCCACCCGACCGGCAGCCCCATGGTAGCAGGTGACCGGGCGGCGCCGGGCTCGGAGCCGCGCCGGGGGCCGGGGCCAGGCCGCCGAGGTGCCCGGTGGGGCGCGGCCGGCGGGTGGGTGGGCTGGAGCCGGCGGGGTCCGCGCTCCGGGCCCGCCGCGCTCGGTGCCGGCGCGGCCCTTCAAAGGGCCCGACCCCCGCCCGGGGAAGCCGGGGAAGCCCCGCGCCCTCCCGGGGGGGGGTTGGGAGCGGGGCCGGCAGATCGCGGTTCGGAGGCCGCGCCGCGCGGAAGGCGGCAAACACCGAGCCGGTATTTTAATTAAGCAGGGTCTCTTTGATATAGGCAGCCTGATGCTATCTCTGCGCGCTGTTCCCTGCACGGCAGCTTTTGGGTAGGAAAACTGCTGAGGAAGCGGGATGGCGCGGAGCGGAGCCGAGCAGCGCCAGAAAGCCCCGGGGAAGGCGGCGGGTGCGTGTGAGCGCGGCGCGCTGGGAGTTCCAGCTCCGCCGTGGTGCGGGGCGCGCTGTGTGCATTTTCGGGGGGCCTGGAGGAACTCGAGTCAATTTACCATGATTAAAGGCACAAGCAAGGAGGCGCCACACATTTGCATGCGCCTTCATCTTTCTTAAGTGGATTTTTGAGGGCAGCGCGGCAGACAGACTGGGGCTCCGCGTCCTCCTCCGCCGGCGGAGCGCCTCGCCGTGCGGCCTCGGGGACTGGGGGTCTCGGAGCCCTCGCCCGCCCGAGGGAGCGGCGGGACGGGCCTCGGCACCAGGGCCCCGTCGGGGCCGCTCCGCCGCCCGGTCCGTCCAGCGGCGACAAGCGCGGCTCCGCGCCGCGCTCTCTCTCGCCGCGGGCCAGCGGCTCGCCCGGCGCCGGGCACGACGCGCAAGGGCCGCGCCCGCGGAGCCGGCTGCGCTGGCGGCGCTGCACCGGGCGCCCCGTCTCCCGCTGCCTGCTCGCCCACCCGGCCCCTCGTCCGGGCCGAGAGCAGCCGCGGCTGCCCGCGGCCCGGCCCCCTGCTCCGAGCCGCCCGGCCCGGCCCGGCCCGGCTGCCCCCGCGCTGCGGAGCGGCCATCGCGCCCGGCCCCGCGGCCCCAGGCAGGCGGCTGAGGCCCAGGGGCGGCAGAGATGGACGCCGGGGCGGGGTGTCCCGGCTCCGAGTCCCGTTCGGACCAAACCGAAGCGCCCTCGCCCCCCGCACCGAGCCGGCTCGCCCAGGCGCGGGCAGGTACCCGACGGGGCGGCCGGGCCGGCCGAGCCCCGGCTGGCAGCGGCGTGGTGCGCACATGTGTCCCCGCGGCGGGCGGTGCCAGGTGCAGGGCTGGGGGCAGAGTTTACCGCCAGGCTCTGACGGCTCCGCGGGTTTCCCAGCCCGGGGGGCCGGGGGGGGTCTTTTCCCAGTTCAGGGCAAATACCTTCGTTTCACTGGGAAATTTAACCTCTCCTTGGAGTTGGATCCATTATACGGGTTTAATATCCGCTCTTTTACAGCTCAGCGTTGTAAAGGCAGCAGCCAGGTCTGTGAACTCTGACATGTGCACCCGCGGGGGGGGGGGACGGGGGGACGGGACCTGCCAGCGCGGAGCGCGCCTGCCAGCGCAGCCTTTCATCTGCGGGGCCGCCGCACCGGCCCCGCCGGCCGGCAGCGGGAGGGGGCGGCGGCGCTCCCCACCCGCGCAGCCCGGCCGGTCCCTCGGGGCCCCCGCCGCGGCCCCGGGGCTCCGAGGCGCCCCCGGGGGTGCCGGCGGGGCCCTACCGCTCCGCCGGTCCCGGGGAGCGGGCTGGGCCGGCGCGGCCGAGGTCGTGCCCGCCTCGGTGGCCTCCGCCGCGACACGGCAGGTGCTCCGAGGGCGCGGGCGGAGGCCGGGAGCCCCGACAAGCCGAGCCGAGCCGAGCCGAGCCGGGCCGGGCGCTGCCTGTCCACAGGGCTGGCCGGGCCGGCGGGACGCGCTCCCGCAGAGACCCCCGCTCCGGAGAGCCGCCTCTCCCGCACGGGCGTGAACGGGGCGGCGCGTCGGAGGGACGGGAAGGGGACGAGGCCACCCCGAACTTTCCGCTTTTTCTCCCGCGAACTGGCAGGTGCGTGGGGCGGCCCGGGCGAGGGCACCGGGCCAGCGCTGACCGCGGGGCTGGGCCGGGCCCTCGGACCTCACCAGCCGGGCAGGAGGGACCCGTGGTAGTGGCCCGGCCCGGCGGGCATGGCGAGCGCTCGGCGCCGGCGCTGCCGCCGGGCGGGCGGTGCTGCGGAGCGGCGCCGGGAACCGCGCCGGGAGCCCGCTCCGCCGGTGCGGACGGCCGCGCCGGCCTCCCCCGGCAGGATCCCGGCGCCCGCGGGTCCCGCCGCCCCCCAAGCAGCAGCCCCGGATCCCGGCGCGAGCGGGCTGCCCGTGCCGAGCGGCGGCGGGGCCCGTCGGGCCGGGGCGCCGGGAGCGCCTGTGCGGCTGCCGAGGGCGGCGGGGCCGCTCGCCGGGCGGGGAGCGGGTTCCCGTCGGAGGGGGCCCGCTCCCCGGCGGGGAGGGAGCGGGCCGCTCTTCTGCTTTTCTGACGCGCCGCGGGAGCGTTTCTATACGTTTAAGCCAGGAATCTAAATGAAACTCGATTTTCAGGAACAAAGAAATCCTAAATTCCAACAACGAGAAATCCTTTCCTCCTGGGGCCAGGCAGCCTCTCCGTTACGACTAACGTTTTCCTCCGCCGTGGCCACGGGAGCGCGGCCGCCCCGGGCCGCTCTCCTTCCTCCCCCGCAGCGCCGGGGCCGGCGGAGCGCGGGCGAGGCGGCGCCGGGCCCCATCGAAACCGGCTCCACCGGCCGCCCGCGGCTCCGCGCAGCCCGCGCTCCCAGGGCCGCCTCGGCCGGCGGCGCAGGGCCCGCTGCGCGGAGGGAGCCTCGCCTGCGCCCGCGGCCCTTCCGCGCCTCTCGTAGCCGAGCCCGCTGCGCGCCCAGCTCTCCGCCGGCAGGACGGGGACAGCGCGGCGGCCGGGGCCCGACCCGCCGCAGGATGCTTCTCCCCTCCCGGGCCGTTCCCCGATCGCCCAGGGCTCCGCGGGGCTCCTGTGCGGGTGCGTGGGGCAGGTAGGGCCGCGGGCCGGCCCGTGGGAAGCAGCCGGCCCTGCCCCGGGGCCGCGCAGACACCGCTCCGCCGGCGCGCCCTTTGCGCGCCCTTTGCGCAGCGCCGCGCTACCCGCGGGCGGGCTTCGGCCGGGAGCCTCCACCGGGGCAGCGGCCTCCGGATCGGCGCTGCCCGCGGCTCTCTCGTCCTGCCTCGCCGTCCCGGGGAGACCGGGCCGCTCTCTTCGCCACCCCCCGCCCCGGGGAACCGCCTGCCGCGGGAGCCCGGGCCCCGGCCGGTCTCGTCCTGGCGAGAGGCGGGGGCGAGCGCCCACTCCCGAGGGGTCCGGCGGGCGGGGGGACGCCGGCGCGGAGCCTTCTCCCCGGACAGGGCTGCCCTGCAGCCCCGGAGCCCCGAGCCCAGCGGGCCGCCGGTAGCTGGAGTCCGGCCCCGGCGCGGTGCCGGGATGGACCGAGCCCCGCTGCCCCCGGCGCGGCTGCTCTGGCCGGTGCTTCTTGAAGGGAGAAAAGAAAAACGAAGAGTTTGGAGAGAACCGGGAGAGGGCTTTGCCTGCAAGGCGGCATCGCTCTTCACGTAAAGACGTTAATAGTTAGCAGAAAATGCAGGCCGTAGGTAATTGTGTTACATTATCTGATTGGGCTTCGCTGCTGCGGCTCTCCTGAACTGCCTTTGTAAACAGAAAACGGTCACGTAAAATGGGGAAATATCAGAAGCCGTGCAAATAAATAGTGCTGGTAACCTCGCCGGTCTGAGCACTCCCTTGAAGAGCGGAGCGGAGAGCTCCTTTCTGGTTTGTATTAGTGGTTATTGCACTGTCATTAAGGAATGCAGGGGTGGAAGTATTTGCTTCGGGACTCGAAGCACACGCGGTACAACAAGAGGGAAGCAAAACGCTGACGCGTGCGTGCCGCAGAGAAAGCGGAATAACGCCCGGCAAGCCCTGAGAATATCCACGGGCAGGAGAGCCTGGGCGGGGAGGAGCCGGCGCTCCCTGCCCCGCCGAGAGCCCCCAGCCCCGCGGAGCTGCTGCTCCTGCCTCTCCGCTTCGGATCCGTCGTGCCTACAGGCTTCTGCTTCCCAGCTCCCCAACACACATGCCTGGCAGCTTGTCATGCAGAGTGGATGCGTGATGTAATTCCCCAGCATGACATGTTCTCACCTGATGCCAACTGATCACTCTCAAGATGCACGCGGAGCTGCAGGCTTTCTGGCAGCACCTTCTTGTCCTCTCTGTCTCTCTTGCATGTCTGCGTTTTTCGCTGACGCGCTGGGTGCTGGCAAGGCGAGCCCTGGAGCAGCTCCCGGGATCTCCCGAGGTGCGGGCTCCCACCGCCCCGCACCGGGGCTGCGCTTTGCTGGCACCGGCTGCCCCCGCCGTGTCCCCCTCAGGTGCCCGCTCTGCCTGCGGTCCTGCCCCGTCCTGGGACACCGGCAGGCGCGGAAGAACGCCGTTATTTTTTCTCCCGTTATCAATGAGCCCACAGCTTACTATTTCTAGCTATCTCGGAACGTAATTTACACGAAGTCAGCTGTGGCATCGGACTGAAGAGGAATCCCTTCTAACGGTGTTTTCCTAAAAGAAATCCTCTGATCCCGGGGCTCAAAGGTTATCACGAACAATAAACACTTTCACCCTCAGCCTCATTTAGACAATGACCGATGAGCCAATCTGACACTCCTCTCCGCACTACGGATTTGCTCCCCTAATTATTTTTGTATTTTTGGTTTTGGTCATAATGGGGGATCTGTATGATTTTCGCTGGAGTTGCGGTGCCCGATTTTGCCCCGATGGCACGTTTTGTAGCTCCGCATGTGGAAAACGGGCGGGGGGACAGTCAGAGGGCGATGGAGCTGGTTCGCCCGCTTCTAGCCCAAGCCTCGGTTTTGCTCTTCCCGTAGAGATTCCCTGGGTATTTCTGAAGTTCAATATTTGCATAATACACAGGGAAAGGTGTTCCCCAAGAACAGTCGGGTTATCCGATAAACGTGTACCGAAATAGTCACATTTACCACAGACTTAGAGCATCCTTTCAACCTGGGTGAAAAGGGACTATAAAGCAGATAACTGGAACAGTGGATGGAGAACTTAGAAGTCTGATTTTCGGTGGGAACCCCGCAGACGTGAATGCATTCGGTTGGAGTCTCGGTCACCTGAAAGCTTGGGGGATAGCATGCCCCCCCCCGCCGGTGATCTTATGCTTTTGAAGCAGCGAATTTCATAGCACAAATTCTGATTTGTTCAGTCACTTATTCACACGGAGCGAGAGTTAAATTCTTGTTCAACGCGTAGCGTCGTTTAAGCCCGATTTAAAAAACAAAACAAACCAAAACGAACCCCACTCGCAACGCCAAGAAGCCCGTCATATAAACCAAACGATAAACGCATTTACATTTCTGATTTTGGCTGCAACAGTACGATTAGAGCAGCCGGGTTGTTACACTCGGCAGACGCTCAGCGCCGCAGCCGTAGGCGAGCGCTGCACCTTTAAAAGCCCCCGCTCAGGACCCCCCCGACCCGATCGGCTTTCCCGGGCTGCGCTCAACACGGCAGGCTCGAAAGGGGAAAAAAACCAGGCGGAAAGGCCGGAGAGAGCCGGCCGCCCGCTCCCTCCCCGGCCGGCTCTGCGCCTCTTCCCAGCGGAGGCTCCCGACCCGCGGCAGCCCCGGGCCGGCGGTGCGGGACCCCCGCGGCAGCCCCGGGCCGGCGGTGCGGGACCCCCGCGGCAGCCCCGGGCCGGCGGTGCGGGACCCCCGCGGCGGCCCCGGCGGGCTGCCCCTGCCTGCGGCACCGGGCTCAGCCCCTCACCGGCTGCGGAGGCAGAATCTGCTGGGACGGACACCTCGGCTTGGATTCTTAAATACCAACAGCACCCGAGCGCCTGGGTCTTAATTTTTACTAGTGTCAAGGAATAAACCCATTGCTCATAAAAGTGGGGGAAGACTGAGCATGTTGATGTGTTGTTATACCAGTTTTTTATATGACAGGTTGTAAGATGACTCAAGAGGCCAATACAGCACGTTAAAGGGGCTCTCACGTCCTGTTTTCCTCAGCTGTGAAAGTTGGTGAAGTGATAGGATTAGGGGTCATACACGTTTAGACTCCCTTTATCACATGGAGGAATTTCACAGCAGAACACAAGGAAAGCATGAAACCTCAATTACTTGACTTCAAGCTATCATCACACACTGGACAGCGTGCGCTATTTTTAAAATTTTGTTTCTGACACCTTTTATGCTAGAGATTCTTTTCCCTGCCTTTGGGTGGGAAGGAGTTGCAAAGATACTACGAAAAGTGTGGTTAATGAGTAAAATACGATATTAAATTAAAATATTGGTAAGATATATTAATACTAGTTATTGATAAGTTATTAAAATGCTGCTGTTAAAATGGGAAAAGACAGTTATGAAGCCTGTAAGACTTTGAATTTTCAAGCTCAATTCGCCAAAGCCCCCCCTCTTTTTTTAAGATGGAGAAACGTTGCACAACATTAACATTTTGTTGTGAAATCCTAAAGCATCTCTGTTGCCAGAGCAGCCACTGCTGACTGAAGCAAATGCTGTTAGTTTCAGCTAACTCTGGCTCGGTCCCCTGAGGATAGATATGATGACCCTGGGACCCCATTGCTCCTGGAAGGGAAGATGTCCCTGTCTGCCATGGGCACTGGTGGGCCAGCCCCTGCCGAAGACCAGGCTCGGTGTGAAGAGGCAGAGCAGGGCAGGACGAAGATGGGCTGGAACTGCCTGAATTTAAACGCTGAGAAGGCTGGGAAGGGGCAGCTAACAGGATGTATGAAGGGCAAAACATGGTAAAGGCAGAGAGGATTTTTCAGGGTAACATTTTGTTTCCTTTTGGCAGGTGAAAGACATACAAAGTGGTTGTTATTGGCAGCTAAACAGAGTTTTCAGTGCTCTGAGATACACAACTGAAGACATCATATGTCCACCAGCAAGAATATATACTTCTAAAATATAATTACCTTGGAAAAAAAGAGCATTTTAATTTCAATTACAATTATTCTATGAGAGACAGATGTGAACTGCTAAAATGTTTATAACGTGGCTTAACAGTGAAAAAACAAATATTAATGAAATGTGTTTCACTGATGGGATTTGATTGGCATGCTGTATTAATTACAGGCCTTTCACCTCTGAAACTGCTGTTCTAATCCTGTCAGTGCCCAGGGAAAACAGTTTAAAGCTTGTTTATATATTCTAAAATGATATAGAATCGTATAGGCATCTTTTTAAAAAAAAAAAAAAAGGCTGAATTTCAGCCTTGGTTTCACTACAGTGAAATACTTAAAAAGGAGCATCTGCCAACATATACATTCTGGTCGCCATCCTACAACCCCAATACACCTAGAATATTTACAGAGACTACTACATGCAAATAATATCTGTTGGATCTGTAATTTGGAATGAAAATTAAAATGGTAACCGAATTTCTCTGGCATGACACAGCCGAGACCTGTAGGTCTCCAGCAGGTGGAGACAAGCACACTGGCGTCCTTTATTTAAACAATAGTAATAAAATAATCAACGAAGGGCAGCTGATTTCAGTATCACTAAGCCAAGGAGTTCAAAATCCATCATTTAACTTTAAAAGTATCATAAAAGCAGTTTAAAAGCATGGGATCTTAAACCATCCTTTTAGTGGCTAAAGCAGAGGGTACCTTCTGGTCACATATGTAAGTTTTTCTTTGCAGCCAGAGGAAGAACAAACTTTCTTAACTTCAGAGGTAAAGCATGGCTTGGTATGTGCCTGTACCCGAGGAAAAGCCCAGCTTCCCTCCACCGAGTATCCCATGCGGATTCAGTACAGACTGAGAGGAGACAGACGTCCCTGACCAGGGAGCCAGAACCAAGGTGAACACCTGCGTTCACGGGGCAGTCTCTGCCTGCGCACACCAGAGCACTCCTGGCTTTAGCAGGGACATGCTGTCCCCTTCCAGCCTTGGGCACCTCATGTCCCTGCGCACCCACGAGCAGGGAGACACCAGGGGCCCCCTCCTTTCTGTACTGGGTAAGAGCACACGCTGCTCTGCCGGGCTCTGTATGGCACCCGTATCTGGCAGACCACAGGAGAGGACAGCTGAAGGAGACTCGACTAAGGGGAGAGTCTTTTCATGCTTACCATAAGTAGGAAATGGAAATAAAGAGAGAATAAGCCATTTATTTAGAGCCCAGAGACCTTAAGTGCAAAGAAGTTCCCTGTCCCTTAAGCTTCCACCAAGCTAATGTTAGGGTACCCGATGTGCAAGAAAACAGCAGAATGAACTGGCACTGCTAACCAGCAATACTAACAAGCAGTACTAATATGCAGGGATGAAAGGCAGCACTAGCAGCCTAAATCCTGCAGTAAGCCAATCCTCAAGACCTCAGCCCCCTCCTTACTTGTACCGGGGATGGCATCCCGTGTAACGGAGACCCTCACAGGTGACATCAAGAGAGCAAATGGTCCATCCACTGCCTGCTGAGAAATCCTGTGTGGGACCTAAAGTGAACAGCATAACCTGTGAGCTGATTTAGGTAAAGGAAGATAATTAGTTTGCAAATAATAAGGATGTGTTTTTCTCTGTAGTAGAAACACTAACATGTAAATCACCATAATGGAGTAAGCAAATTAGCTCCTGTGTCAAACTGGAAGTGGGAAGAAAAAAACCTGTAATAGGACAATATTTTGAACTGTAAACCCCATTTTAGTCTATTCTACATGTTCAATGGCAGGGCATTTTATGTGATTTGGATACAACTCCACTAGCACATTAAAGTTTATTGGCCTTGAAAAAATGGATACATCGCTGATGATAGAAAACTTGGTGTTATACTGTCAATGCATATTTTATTTGTTCTCTGTCCTAAATACAACTCAGACCTTTGGACTCCATACAGAGTTGGACTTTAGCCTTTTCCTGTAATTATTTGGTGTCTTGTTAACATTTTATGAGCATGTCTGTTTAAATAGACTTATTTGATGTGCATTTATTTTGGCTGTAGCCTGCTGTATAGGATGGATGTGCTTTTCTCTTTGTCTTTTAAAAGAAATCAAAATAAAGCTGAACAATGGAACTACAAGGGGACTAAATTTAAATGTAGTGTTTGTTTCATTTAACAACAATACAATACAGTTGAAATCAAATAGACCTGACAACATTATTTATGAGGATTTAATATTTATATGGTAAGTGTAGAACATTTGGATAATTACAACTGTAAAGCATCAGTTTGTTTGCCAGTTGCATTGACTGACTTGTATTTGAGCACCACAAGCATATTTCGTTTGCAGTAATGGACTGTAAAAATGCTGGAGTTTTAGAGGGCTTTTTAAAGCCACTCTTCTACTCTTTTTATTCGCCTCCAGAATAGTTTTAGAGAAATAGAGTATCTTCAGAATTTTTACCTGTCTGCATGAAAAGATCTTACTTACTCATTTCTGTCTCTGCAATGATCACAGCAGGCAGAGAAGAGGCACTGAGGGAGGCACAGGAATCTGTGAGGAGCGAGCACACGTGCATCCTTCCGCTGCCATATTCCTCCTCCTCACCCAGAATGCCTGCAGTCGAAGGCCCAACTTATCCACCCAAACGCAGCTTTAATAATTCATTAAGCTGTGTAGATTGTACACTCTCTATACCTCTGAAAACATTGGATTCATCTCTTTTAGATCTGTTGGTACCACTGGTCATATACTACAGGTATGAAAGTGTGTTGTATGAGAATGAAGACGTGCCTGCTAAGCTCTGCTCTTGAACTTCCAACCTGCAGAGTGATGCTGGCCTTGTCACACCCAGAGCAGTCTCAGAAGGGAGGAAGACAGGGCATAGCAGAGGAACCTTGGAATAATGTTAAGCTATTTTTCTTTTTCTATTCTTTACATGCAAAGTATTCCTGGTAAGGTTTTAAACTTCAGACGCTGAAAAAAAACCAAATGCAGAAACAGAAAGAATGGTACTAAATTACATCTTGCCTTTCTTTACCACCTTTCACCATACGACATTCAAGAGAACTTGCAAACATGCAGAGATGTGTTTGCTGACCACTAGAATGCAGCAACTTCCGAAATAAGGAGCATCTGCGTAGAGCAACATCCAGCAGAGCTAAAAATAGTTAAAGACATTAAACAAAGAAATATTCTCAGTTTCTTTGAATTTCAGGGAGGGTTCAATACTATCTCCTTTGTCCTTTACTATTTCAGCTCCAGTAACAGTCCCTTAAACAAACTGCTGTGAACTGCTGGGAGGCACGTAGGTGCTGATGGTCCTCTCCTCTGCTTTGCTCCCCAGCAGCGTTCTCTGCCCTTGCTGTTCAGTGACGAGTCCTGTCATCGGGGCGGTGGGGGCAAATGTTCCGCTTGGTTCTGCTGAGCTCTGATCTGGGCATTCCCTTGCCCCAATGCCCCGAGCTCTGAGGTTGGCTGAGCTGGCAGCACAGATCAGCCGGTGCCAGGCGGGATGGCCCTGGGCTGGAGGGAACGGGACTGCCTCCTCGGTGAGGCCTGAGCGGCAGAACTCTGAAACCATCAGTTCATTTAGTAACCATCCTGCACCAAAACCAGACACTTGTGTGAACCCGTGAGGTTTGTTCCACAGGTTTTCCACTTCTCCTGCTAAGTAAAGTTTTTTTGTCCACAAGCATGGAGATGGTTTGGTGTAAGCAAAATAGCACATATTTTAGAATATGCCTTGGGCAAAATGTTACCAATCCAACATCTTTCTTAACGATGTAGGCTGATTGTCAGTGTGGATGTGGCCTTTCATTTTGGTGTAACAGGTACTGATGCACAGTTTACTCAGTGTGCAGAAAGCAAATTTCCTCTGTTTTTCTAGCAATCATAATCCTTTCTCCTCACAGACTACTACTGTTATGCTGTAGCAAAAAGAAGCAAAAGAAAAGGCTTCACAATTCCCAGAGCTCAGTCATACTTTTCCTGCTTTTTAATCCTTGTGTTCTCTGTACTGTGCCTTGCACAGTAGTATCAGGGGCTCCTCCTGGGTTCCTGTCTGATGTTTTCATATGGTCAATATGTTAAAACAACAGTGCTGTTGAGAAGGTAGAGTCAAATAAAATCACCATCATGAGGTTGGAAGAGGTTATCAGACATCACAAAACATGACAAAAATGATGGATGACTTTGGAGTACAAGTTCGCATGTGAGCATCTTTACTGATGCAAACAGTATTAAGAGTTTTCAGATTCATATGCCCACACCCTAAGCCTTTTGCAACAGGGCTTTGCTGAGCACACTGCCTGCACTCCACAGCTTGGTGAACTGTGTGGTCCAGGATTAAATAACATTGCACTACCATTCATCAACCTCAGTTTGTTCAAATCTGAGGTCCCCATAGCAAGCTTGTGCAAGCCCACTACAGAGGGTGAATTTTACCTTCTATGTAACTCCTGTTATCGCTGTCAAGAAGACAGTTTCTCTGAGGAAGCTCTGTGACAGCGGATGAAGGCACTGACGCTGCACCTACTCTCTGAATCTGCTTGCCAGGCTTGTCACATCAAGAGTGCATCCTTCAAGATGCTGAGGATAATTAATGCCCAGCTGAGTAACTTTCCAGGGCTCACTGAAGAGGAATGAATATTTCAGTGCTCTAAACCCTATTGTCACCCTCACAGATTACTCTCCTCATCTCTCATTTCCCAGAAAAAAAATACAACTATCCTTTTTCCCTTCCCTTGTGTACTTTGTCCCTCAGGCTAAACTGCCTCCAAGTCTTTACTTTTCCAAAAGTCACTGTTTTCCACTGGTATCGTGCTGGCAGAGCTACACATAACTATTCCCTATATTACTTTCAAAGCATCAGAAACTAAATGAGAGATTTTTCCCTAATCGGGTCAAATCAAAAGCTAAACCTGCACCGTGGGAGAAACACTCAAATCTTTCTTTTCTCACTTGGCTCCATCTACTGATATTACAGCAGATTGCACATAGTTGCAGAGCTGTGCTATGCATACTAGACATGCTGTGTCTTCCATCAATAGTAATTTCAAGGTTAATTCTTAAAGAGATTAGAAAAAAACTGCTATCAAGTGAAAGACAAGTGCTCGGGTATGTTTATCCCGCGGGGTTTTTACATCAGAAGTGTGAAGTGAATTACAGGGTACGATAACCCAGTGGAAAGTTAGCTGCTTCTCGGTGAAAAGCATTTTGGAGCCAGTTCAATAACCCACCATGAGACCACACATCAGAATTGTACTTATTTAGGGAGCTAATTGAAACAGAGCCTGTAAGGAGGAGCCGACATCAGAGGCAAGAAGCAGTTAAGATCTGAGAAAAGGCGGCGTTTTGTGGGCAGAAATAGCTAAGAGTGAGTGTATATGAGGCCAAACCTGGTAGCCCTCACCCAGGCAGAGTTCCCACTGAATGGGATGGGTTGAAGTCACGAGGTGGTTTGCCAGGGAAAGGCTTGTTAGCTCAAGCCTCTGGATAATTTTCCCGGGCTGTGATGCAGGTCTGCCTTCACAAGTGCTGGCGCTCTGTCTGCCTCTTGGCTCTTGAGTCCCTTCTCCATTTTGCTAAGAATCTAACCACCGAGCCAAGCTGTGTCTCCCTCCCAGTGTGAACTGATCAGACGGGTGATAGCATTTCACATTGGTCTAGTGGTATTGTCTGATCATTGTTATTGTGTTGGTCTGTGCTGCAGGATGTTCTAAGCTTGTTTTTACCAAAGGAAAAAAAAAGGAATGTCAGATGGGAAAAGCCTGTTGTCATTTAGACTTCACCAAGCATTTTGGGGCAAAACACTGAAACCCCTATTCAGAAAAAAGCTTCAAAATCAGGCTCTTAAAATCCACTCAGGTGGTTTAAAACCATTGAGATCAATAAATAATGGTTGAGTTTGCCTCCTGCTCTCAGAGTACCATGAGTCACACTGTCAGCTCTTAGCTGTGAGCACAAGGACTAGAATCTCACATTTTGAAGTAAGCACTAGGAGTCCCATGTAGCCTGAGGGGTCCTGGAGCTGGGGCTTTAAAGGCAATATTGAATCCCATGACACCTATGATAAAACCCCAATATTGTATATAGGGGTTCATAGTCACCCACTTAAGATAAGGATGAATAAAAGTGCAGTGGGATCAAACAGCTGCATTTTGCCTTTTATTTTCACTTCGGAACAGCACTTGCACTTTGAGGGCTCATATTTTGCAGAATGTAGTTAGAAAAAATGCAGTTGCTATTGGGGCAAACAGCTTCAAGGAGAAGCAGACATTGTCAACCATTTCCCTCCACTGTGGTCCCCTCCTCCTAGCACTGGGCATATACTCCAAGGTAAAACTTGCTCTACTTAAGTTAAACTGATAGTGTAAGTAGTAAAGACTTTTCCCTTTTGGTTTAAATGAATCCTTGCCACTTAAGTTCATGTTTATTTTTATAATATGGACTCTCTGTCATTTATTGCTCCCAAAGGGACTCCAAATACCATGATGGTTATGAGCGAACCTGGGAATATACTTCTGAATTGCTTGTGATTTATCCTGTTTCTGATGCACATAATAACACAGCTCTTCCAAAGCCTGTTCAAGGCTTTTAATTATTAATTTCTGTACTTTGTGTGGCACCATGTGACAGTTATTGCTGCTGTGGTTGGGAATTACTGTGTCTGTGCTTTCTGGTAACAGCATTGTCATTGGGAATTTCATATTTCAGGCTAACTGCTGAATGGCTTTGGAACTGCTTGAACCTGTCCCCAGCAATGGAACAAATGTCATTTAAAACTAGGCCCTTTGCAGCATCAGGACGCTGAGGAGTGCAGAGCTCGAGGGGAAAGATGAGACCAACAGGAGTCGTGAAGATACATGGTGGGAGCAGAAGGGCGACTTGCTCTGTAAACATGCAGCACACCTTCTGAGTTGCCCCAGACTTCACTATACCTCTTGCTAGAGATAATACAAGAATAGGATGACTCCACATATAAGTGAATTTTCATTCCTCAGTGCCAGTTGCCAACAGCTCTAAGCCCGTGTAACTCTTTGAAAAAGCCAGCAGATCCACACAGGTAACAGTCCAACAATTGCAGAGTGCCCACCTGCTCTGACGAGGCAGGCCTCCCGTACCGTTTGAGGACATTTTGCAGCATCGTATGAGCAGTGCGCCCTGGTAAGCATTCGTCGTCCTGAGCAGCACAGGACACTTTCTGTTGCAGAGCCTGCGTTGCCCTGTGTGGTAAAACGGGTCCGTGGATTTGTCCTGCTCCATGCTCCCCGCTCTACCTCGTGCACCCACCTTTTCTCAGGAGACAGAGGTTTTACCACCGCAGACATGGACCATGCCAGTGCTGCATGCAGGGCTGGACCCTTACACAGAGGATGCTGCAGACCGGGGTCCGTGCAGAGGACCTTCAGCAGCGACCAGAGAAGAAGCCTTCCCTCCCCCCTTCCTCCTCAGTTACTAAATCTGTTTAAACTAGGGGAGAGGGGTGAGGAAGTGAGACCTTTTGGAGAAGCCACATAGATGTTTGTTTTCCTTGGGGGTTTATATCAACATTGGTCTTGACATTTTGCCTCTTATTATGTGTGGCTCTTTAAAGGGTGAAATAATATTTTCTTTCGCTTGAGAAAAGGACAAAGTTCAGACAAAGCGCTCAACCCAAAATCATTTTCTTCTTTCCCAACAGTTTACACATTGTCTACACTATGGCTCTGTGTAAAGCACCACTCTGCAAACAAAAGGAGACTGGCAGGGAGACGCTGCTCCAGGTCCACCCAGACCATGTGGACCCAGCAGCCTGCACTGCTCCGTGTCCCTGCCTGCTCTGCAGGCAGAAGGCATGCCACAAACCCGCTCTGGTACACTTCCTAGCGACTGCCTTTAATAGGTTTCAAAATTGGCAAAATGTGCTTCGATGGTTGAATATACAATTTTTCTCTCTGCCAATCTAATCTCCCTTCACCTGGCAAAAGCCCATTTCCAGCACAGGCTATTTATTTGTGCACCCGCAGTGTCGATGAAGTCCCCAGGCAAAGCATTTAGCACCAACCAGGGAGGCATCTTTTTTGCATGCTGCCCAAAAAGAACTTCCTTTGCCTTTTCCAGCTATGGCCTCAAGCTACACAGGTCTGGAGGGGAAGCAGCAGCAGGGACAGGGAAGGGTCAAGGCATGAAGTTACTGCCTCTGAGCAGAAGTTATAGGATCAGGAGGAAGCCTACTCTAGCCCATATTGATGTTTAATTAGGGTCAATCTAACTCATGTGACTCTTCACCTGGATCCCAAAGGGAGTGAAAGCAAAAGCTTAGTTAAAATGCAGGCTTTAAAATGATTCCTATGCTGCCCCTCACAAAGAGAGAGTCATGTGAGCAGGAAACCCTGGCAAAACACGTTAGCAATTACAGAGGCTCAGATATGATTGAGAAGCAAACTGAGTAACATGGGAGATATATATATGGAAGACAAAGATGCGGGAAAGCTGCTGGCTTCAGAAAGCTGTCAGAGTTTTCAGGTAACTTCTGGTGGGTTTAAGTGAACAGTCAATAACGCATCCTGTCACAGCTCCACAACCCGCCCCGACCCCCAGTCTGGGAGCCCCATCCCTCCCTGCGGATGCGGGAGCTGACAGAGCAGGCTGGCAAGTCGGTGCAGAAGGGGGGTCGCTCCCTCTGCACTGCGCAAGTGCGGAGGGAAGGAAATGGGGGATCAAAATTAATTTGGCGGGGGAATTCATAAGACAAAGATGCAAAGGGCCTAAGCCAGAGGAAAGCGAGTTTGGGAAGAAGGGTGCTTCTGGGCTCAGTGCTGCTGGTAACGGTAGGGACACAAAGACCAACTTCCTTTGCTAACCCATAAACTTAAATGTCAGAGCTGTAAGTCGCTGGACCAGCTCTCCTTCCTGCTTTGCTGAACACGCTGTTGCAAAGCAAAGGGCTCCTGACACCATTAGGAATGAGGGTGAAGTATTGTCCCAGCTGGCACTGGAAGGTGCTGATGGCAGCCAGAGCTGAGGCCAAGCAGATGCACCACAGTGCGCGAGAACCGTCTCGTGGCAGCTTCAGCTGGAGATCGGGTGGGCGAATGGTTCATGACGAAGGACCTCAGGTATCGCCACGGGTCAGTGGGATGGGGGCAGAGTGGGAGGTGTAGGAGGGATGTGGGGAGGAGACTGGGCCAGGGTGGAACGGTCCGTGATTGATGATGCAGATGGGAAATCAAAGACGATAGCCCATCCTTGCTATAATGTCCTCTGAAGACAGATCACACCACAGCATGTGTATCTGCCAGGGCACACTGCCCCTCGCATGCTCAAAACCTAAATTATGCCCTTTTGTTATGCACTTTGCTAGGTTTTTAGTGGCATTGCGTCTTCTAATCCCATCTGAATCTCAGAAGTGCCAATGCTTGGGTAAATAAGATATTTTCTACTTTGAAAAGCTGGGGTTGTTTCTTATTAGTGTAAAGTTGTAGTTCATTTTTGAATCAGATAAGGTTAGCTGCTTCTATTGCCCTGTGCAGACAGATTTTGTCAAAGATGCTGGAATTTGGGTTTGATTACATTCAGTAGAAAGCTAAATATAATACTTAAATTGTAACATACTAATTGCTGTAGATACAGAGCATCGTGTTATAAACACAGTACATCACTTGTTTGCAGAATTATTTTATCCCAATATTTAACTGTAATCTAATAAATCTGCATAGTGTGAAATCAAGTGAAAACAGACCCAAATAATAATCTGCAAACCTCTGGTAGTAAAATAGGATTTTTCTGTAACTCATGCATTTCTATTTCAGGCATATTTTTTTTATTCAGTGTTCTCTTTTAGGAATGTATTTCACAGACAGTCTTCAAGCAATACAAGCCCATAAAATACGTATCAACAGAAAGTTAGCAAATGTTTTATAGACTCACATAACTAGTTGCGATAAGAACTAAACACAGAGGCTACACTGTGCTCTCTAGGTGGGATGGAAGGGGTCGCCCTGCTAAATTCGTTCACTATGATGTAACCTACCCAAGCGACTCTGAAGTACGCGACGCATTACCATTACCTCAAAACAGCTGTTCAAATGCTGTAGGACATGCAGCGGACCTCTGACCCGCAGGTGAAGAGGGAATGAATGCAAATCATAATTCCCCAATTATTTGGGGGTGAAATGTGACACAGGAGTTAGTGCTCACCAATCAGGTTAACAAGTTAGCTGAAACTTTATCTTTCTGTACTTAAATTACTGGGAAATCATCTTGCTGCCCTGATTGAAGAGATATCGATCATCCCTTGTTTACAGAAGGGCTGCAGGGGTCGGACGCTGTCCCCGACCGGGCACTGCAGTGTCCCCTGCCCCACGGCTGGGCTGCAGCCGTCCTGGCACGGCCCCGGCTGCCCTCACCCTCCCGTTCCCACCGCGCCGCTCAGCCACTGCAGCCCATGCTCCGCAACCGGGAAGCAGCGTGCAGTTTCTGTCTCACACGTGTGGGAGCTGGAGCAAGCACGGCAACACATTCTGGTCTTGAAGCTTTCTAAGTGGTCATGTTTATTAGGCGTTTATCTACAGACAACGAGGGTAGATTACTGCAAAACGAGAAGGCAACGAGAAGCTCAGGAGCTCTCCATGTCTCCAACACCTCCACGCTGTCGGTGCAGCGTTGCCAGCCTTGCTCGGGAACAGGCGGGTGAGACCGGGAGCGGTGCTCCAGAGCACCCAGCAGCAGCCGCAGCTCTGCCCGGGAGCCAGAGGCTGAGGGACACGGACCCCTGCCCGTCCCGCCATGCCGGTGGGCAGAGCCGTGCTCCTGCACCGCAGCACCTGGCTGGCGTGGCGCTGCACAAACAAGGACCGCGGGCACACCCCAGCATCTGCAGAGCAAACCTTTCCTCCCCCTGATAACTGCACAGTAATTTAAGGGCCCTGTTACAGCAGAAATGGTATTCTGGGTGAAGGCTGATGCTTCTTTGAGTTTAACAGCTCATGGTAAATATGGTGTATGTTGTCAGGGCAAGATTTATCCTTTCCTTTCATTCTACCAGCTGTCAAATGTGTTTGATTTTTCTCAAGCTTTGAGTGTAGCAGGAATTTAGCCAATAAATACAACTGATGATGATTTTCACTTCGGTTTCAAGCATCTGCCATTCATAACGAAGCCTGATTAAAAATGTAAGAAGATTATTTTTAGTTTTAGAATGTGGCAGAGCCTCACTGCAAAACATGGTGTGAGGCATGAATAATTAACTTAAAAAAAAAAATCAAGGTATATCAAGCTCCATAAAGCAAACGAGTGAATCCTCCCCGGAGCGCTGCCTTTGCTGTGACGTATCCTGTGTGCAGAGCACAGTGTAGCAGGCGTGCCTCCTGTGCAACAGCCAACTCTCCAGTTCTCGTTGAAATTTCTGTGCTTTTTTTGTGTCTTCCTGGCAGCGAGTTGCAAGTTAGTGACTCCCTGCCCCATGAACAACTTCAGTATGGTTTTAGAGCCTGCGAATCCTTCAGAAAGCAATGGGGGAAATGCAAGAGTGGCTTTCCAGGTGGTGGCAGGAGCAGACAGGACTATTGAAATTCATTTTTTCTTCTCTCTGTAGGGCTCAGTGGCTCTGTGCACGGAGAGAGGCTCCCCTCCCTGCCAAGCTGGGCCTGCAGAGATGTAGCTTTTGCACTGCATAAATCCCTGCCAGCCGCAGCATGCACACACATCTAGTGCTTCCCCAGCGGGAACCTGCCGGCATCTCCCTGCAGCAGTGCCTGGGCCCATGAATGCACCTCCAGCTCACTGCTGCTGAACCTGCTGCTGGAGCCTCTCTGCCTTTCTCCATTTTCACAAGGTGGATGTTAAAAAGAGCTTTTCCTAGAAACTGTGCAGCAGGTAGGAAGCTGTGGTGCAGAGCGGGGACTCGCTCCCCATCTGTGCCAGGAGCCCACGGGCAATCTCATGGCACCACACAGGAGATGCTGGGAGAAGATGAAGAAAGGCGATACAGCTGCAGGCCCCAACTCTGGCAGTGGTTGCTCTCATGCCTGTCGTACTGTTAACTCCTGAATGTTTAGTACATGACAATGTAAACAATGATGATTGGTCGTTTTAGGGATTCACTTACTTTTACTCACGTTACAAAACCACCTCTAGTCTCTTGGAAGGAATTGACATTGACAGGACTGAATTGTCTGATAATAAATTTATCAAGATGTTAATGATCATCAGCTTCTCTGTGTACTACTTGGCAAAATCACTACAGGTCTTCCTATTAGCTGGAACTGCTACCCATTTAGGGCTTGCTTTGAAATTTTATCTTTCCATCTTGTTTTCTGTTTCCTCCTTTTTTTTTTTCTTTTCTCAGAGACCTCATCTGTTTGCCAGCATTCTCTGATCAACATCTCTCATGTGTTTCCTATTAAGGCTATGATGTGTCTAGCCATTTTACTTCTCCTGCCCTTTTAAGTGGTGTCAGTCTTTTTGCTTTGCTACTAGTTGCCTTTTATCTCTGCAGTCTCCAATTCTCAGCGCACATCATTACCTAACTCTTGAACTATCTTTTTCTTACTCACTATGACAAATCTCAGAGGCCTGTGGCAAGCCCTTGCCAGGATGTAGCTAACGACGCCTGACTGGCCGTCAGGAGAGGTGGCTTTCTGTGAAAAACCAGAAACGCCCTGCTTTCATGACCTCTGTTGTGAATGTGGGTGTCTGCCAGGCATCTCTGGCGTTGGGCATCATCTGAGCACAAGATGCTCTGCCAAACTCGAGCAGATTTCTGTTGGGACCACAGCACAGAAACCTGTGTTCCTCCTGCCAGTGCGAGGCCCTGGCAGATTCTGTGCCCAGGACGGCAGCTATGCCCGTCCGCAGGTGCCTGATCCTGTCCTCGGTTCCCCAAACTCTGGGGTGTCAGGGCCCGCTTTATCACACTGTGGGGCAGCGTGCACGGCTAGCTGGGGAGCCCGACATGCACCTGAAGGCTGGTGCTGGAGCTTTCACAGATTCGAAGGCCTTGCTTAAAGAGGGAAAACCCCATCAAATGTTATCCAGTATTGATCAGGATGTTCCTTATGGCCCTGTAAGCTCTCTTTGAGTGTGAGAATTTGTTTGAGGTATCTGTTTCAGCTACCCTCTGTGCTTTCACGTCTATTGTTTTTCTTCCAGGCTTTTCTCTTTGTAGCCATTTTCCTGCATGATGCACTGTGTACAGTCACCTTAATGTCTGGCTTATTTATTTGTATTTCATGCTGCATTTAATTCAGAAGTGGATGTCACTAATGATCCACAGACAACACCACAGAGTGCCACATAACCTCAATCTGTAACTAACTATGGGTAGTGTTATCCTACACCATTACTAAGAATAGCTTCTAAATATATAACCAAACCCCAGACTCCAGGGCCTCCCTCATTTCAAACGACTGGTAATCTTTCCATCCCAGCTGTCACAGCCCTTCTAGTGGTGTTAGGCTCAGACGCTCTGCCAGGGACCATCTCTGAGCTTGTGGAGGGCTAATTCACGGGTAACGGATGCTATCTAGTATCAGCACAGACAAAATTATTACAGGGCTCATTGGCGGGCAGTGGACATAGGTTACCCAGCTGCTGTCTCTGCAAGCCCATGGGACAGACTTGCCAGAGAAATCAGACACTGGCACCCCCTGACTCCCAAAGCAATGTGGGGCTGGCTAGCCACGTACTCATCGGAGCTGGCTGGTAGCACATAGCGGTAGAGCAGGCAAGAGGCCACATGCATAGCCCTTCCTGGGGCTGCTGGCAACACAGACAAAGTCACCTTTCAGCAAGCTGGCAAAAGTGGGCAGAAGGCTCAAAATCACGACTCAGAGTTAATATAGCAGTTTTTCCTGCGGCCTTCACAGCAGGTGCTGCGGGTCGAGCAGCATGCTCTCCCAAGAAGGATGGTGCAGCGCCATGGCATGGCCACCCTGGTGTGGCTCCGCTCCAGTCTGTGCTGCTCCTGGTGGGCGCACCCAGCGAGGCGCCGGGTTTGCCTCACACGGACCCCCACACCCCCACACACCGCCCGTCCCCACGGGGATTCCTGCTTCCCCTCCTGCTGAGGACCGTGCCCGCTGGTGCGGGGAGGTGGGGAAAGCATCGTGCCCGTGCTGACCAGGCGTCAGGCTTCCCTTGCTCCCACTTGTTCTCACTTGATGTGGCGCTGCTGGCAGCAAAGACAAGCGGCCAAATAAGAAAATAAAATGAAATGCGGTGCAGCCAATCCAATGAAATACATACAGTGTGGTTCCCTGTCCAAGTAAAACTCCTCAGGATCGGTAGACATCAAATCTCTACTTCTCCCCGTGTCCAATTTTCCCCATGAAAAACATGAATAAATGAAAAATCCCCCTGTGAAAGTTTCTCTAAAGGTGTATGAAATAAAAGAGTCAGACTACACCTGACCTATATGACTCGCCTATAAAGTCTTAATCTATTCTGGGCTCTTTTACAGAAAAGGTCCTGGCTAGCACTTAGAATCAGCTAGAATTTAGTCACAACTATTTTTCAATTCAAAAAGAAGAAAATCTTCATTAGGGTAATTTCAGCATAAACCCATTATTTTTTCTCACAGTAGATTACGAATTAAAAATACATTTTATATCCAAATGCCACAACATCAAATGTTTTAGAACTTTTTCTAAAGGAAATCGTAAAAATCCAATCAGAACTGATGCTTTCCATAATGAAATTAGTTTAAAAAACCTTTTGCAAAACCCCCACTTCTGGCATTACTTATTTCTAACAGCTCTGTTACAAATGTGATGTCCAGTTACAGAAAATGAAGAGAAAGAATTCTGTAAATAAGTCCCTTTTCGTGCTTGTACTTGTACTTGCCTCCCGTTGACAAGATCCAGCCCTTTCTGCAGCGTCTGAGCAGCCCTGTGCAAGTGACAACTGATGGAGCTCCTGCTGCAGCTCCCACCAGGGAGGCACACACTGCTGATTCACACACCCAGAGCCGATTACTGCTGCGGCTGCCGGGAAGCTGCAAGAGAGCCCGGAGGGTAGCTGTCTGACAGCAGTGAAAAGCTTGCGTCGCTCTGGGTTGGTAACAGTTTATTTGCACACTTTGTTCTGAAAGCAAGGACCTTCCCCTCTGTCCGTAGCTGTACGCCAATCCTGCCCTGCAAATTGGTCACCAGTGAGGCTGTCACCACTCGCCCCCACAGCAGCTCCGGGCCATGCTGCACCCAGGGGAGCCATTGCAGCAGTGTTAGCACTCGTAACTCTCGGCAATACCCAGCTACTCCCTGGAAGGGCTGCTTCAGGGCTTCTGTCCCCTGCGCAGACACACCTGCAAGAGGACGAGCCTGCAAAGCCCTGTCGCTCATGTCAGGGCTGACACGGACGTCCCATTCAGCAGAGCGCTTTGAAAAACCACAGGCCTCACCAGCGTCACCGCCGGCACCCCTGCCTGCGCTGGGGAGCTGGGTCTGAACCACCTCTGCCCAACGCTCAGGCAGCACCCCCGGCCAGCCGCTCAGGCCAGTCTGCGCTCTCTGCACACCCCCGCGGAGGAGGCTCCTGGACAGGTCTGTAATCACGACTCCCACGTGGTCTGGACTGGCACTGGCATTCCCAGCTTCAGGAACCCTCTGGAAACCTCTTCTGAAAATAACCGGAGCACCACAGCGATGTGCCATTTCACCCCACATCCTGCACTCTTCTCACGAGCTTGCCAAGCTTGTGCTTTAAGGATTCACAGATACTGAAGTGGTAATTGGAGTAAAAGCACAGAGCTGCTTTTGCTCTAGCTGGAAGAAAATCTACACATTACTCCTTGAAAAAAACCCAAAACTTTCTATTTTTGTAAGAATAAGAGTAAGTGAAGCAGAAGGCACCAGATAGTCTCTTCGCACAGCTTTGTCTTTAGTGGGCAAGTGCTCTTGGTTTTGCCACGCACCTGGGCGTGCAAAGCCTCTGGTATTTCTCACAAAATACCACAGGAAAGGCTGCACAGTGACACCAACGATGCTGAGAAATCACAAGACAGTCCTCGTTTTTCAAGTGCAAAGTGAGTGATAACTGTGTAAGAATTCAGGCCCGTAGGTTGAACCAGAAAGGTGTTCCAGCGGGTATGAAAAGGATTTCCTGCAGTGTGGTTCGTTCAACTCACTTTTCATAAGCTAGTTTTCAACAACATCATCCAAAAGCCATTAGTTTCATTGTATGTATCATGCAGGGTTATTTAGTAGGTCAGAAGGAAAATTTAAATGGACAGGTGCTTTAAATTACAAGATGGTGGAGGTGGTTAATAAAAAAAAATACTAGAAAACATTGGTAACCTTATTTCAGGCTTGAAGTGGGTTCTGTAACTGATGGGCAAATGGCTTGGAGAAACACTGAGATCTGTCAGAAGTGGTAGGTTCAAAATGTATTCAGGAAATCAAGCTGCTCCCCAGAGATCAGAGCACAGTGCGTGCTTCCCAGACGTTATGCACCTTTAAAACTATTTATTTCCTCTTGGATATTTGCACCATGGGGACAATTAATTACATGACGCAAATGTCCTATACGTGTGACACAGAGAGAAACCTCAAAATACTTGTATTTCTTGTCATGACCTGAAAGGTGTGAGAACCATGATGGGCTGCCTCCAGGTACACTGCAGCTGACCTGGGGAAAGACGGAACCCGCCTCTGCACTTCTGTGTCTTGGGCTGCACAGATGCAAGGAGGGGAGAGGAGACTGTCCCGAGCTCAGGGTGTTTCAGCTGTAACCTGTAATCCACCTCCACCCTGCTTGGAGTATCCAGCCTTGTATCAAGACTGTGTAACGGGTCCCGCCATCTAACAAGAACCAAGCAAGGGGCTTCTTGCAGCTGAGCATCTGTGGCATGCGTTGGCCACCAGTGTTACCCCAGAACCTGGCAAATGACCTCAGCAACAGCTTAGCAGCCTCTTGCCACCATTACAGCCTCAAGGGCTGATGCAGTGCATGGATACAGCACACAGAGCACAGATACAGCACCCAGTGCACAGTCCTGGGGTATTTCAGCACCCAGGGACTACTGGGGTCTCAGTTCGTACCATCATCTCTTGGCCCCTCACCCAGAGCTAGCCAGCACCTACGCAAAGGCAAAGCAGGGCCATGACATGGGGACACGGAGGAGACGGTGACACGTGCGCAGCCAGTCCTACCGCACACGCACAACGGACTGTAATCACTCAGAAATCCTACCAGTGTCAGCAAGACAGCTCAGGAAGAGAGTTACTAGCACAAAGGAGAAAAACACATGAAGGATTTAACAGGGAGATGAAGAGGATTTAATTATTTTATACATTGGAGGCTACTTATTGAGATGTCTACTGAAAGATCGGTGCTTGTAATGCATTCCTGTATACAGCATGCAAGAAGGGCAAGTCTGGTTTGTATAAGCATTTCCCAACATCACCACATCTTATCTGATTCCTTTGGCTCAGAGATCAGGCTGGAAGTCTAATGGGACTCAACTGCTTTCCAAGATGCTTGATATTTCCTAATTATTCCAGGTTGGAAACATGTCAACAGCTAGAGCAGAGATGCTTTAGTATCTATTAATTCCTGGCCAAATTCAGACTGTTCCTCTGTTCTTGAAGCTCAGGGCACAGGAGGAAGGATGAAGGCAATTAAGTTGTAGGAAAAAGCTACTCGGTACAGCGGGCAGTAACAGGGAACAAGCAAATCACTGAGGGCATGACTGGCAGCTGGGACACCAAAGCTTTGGGCTGCCCCTCTGCTGCTTTCTACCCTGCCCGGAACAGCTCAGGACCACGGGGGTCCCTCCGACAGGGGCGGGAGGCTTGCAAAAACACAGCCTCCTGCCATGCACGCGCCTGCAGGATGTTCTCAGGCTTCAAATGCGATTCCCTTCTGAGGCTTGAAAGTTTGTCTTTATTTGTCCACAGTTTGTCTTGCCAGACTGCAGAGAGGTTAGCATCTTTAACTAGTTTGGTTGATGCTGCCCCAACCTGACTGAACTGTGCCCTTTAGCCAAGCTAGATCTCGTTAGGATCTGACCTTGAGGCTGGGGAGAGAGGAAATGCACAAAGTCACAGGGAACAACAGGAAATAAAAGGAACAAACCCCCCAAATTTTTCTGCCTTGGATGCCCTGATGATGTAGCCTCAGATGATGATGTGCAGCCAATGTTTGGGTAAGAGGATGGGGTTACTGTCTGAGCCTTAGAAAGCAAGGCTGCGTTCTCTGTGCTTCATTAGACCACTCATCCTGTGAGACGTGCTCTGGGCGGCATGACTCGCAGTCACTGGAAATTCCAGCTTTTTTCCTTTTCCTCTGCATCTTCCCCCTGTGTGCATAGTTTGCATGCCAGGGGATGAGCTCCTCTGCCTGCATGCTTTTCTGATTGTTTGGTTTGCGGACTCCTTGCGGACATGAAAAGATTGAACAACTTGTGCCAATGTGCCATGAAATCTAATGAACTAACTGCTGCAGGAGCAGGTGATGTTTTGGACTTTGGTCTGGAAAATATACATATGCTTATATGTTGCTATGGTATAGTATACCTAGTGTAGTCTCCTTTCTAGCAAGAAAGGATGGAAGAATCTATAGGATGCCTTTGTTTCATGCAGTGTAATACACATGCCATTATGCAGACAACAGATACTTTAGAAATGGATATTACATGCTGTCAAAATAACAAACACATTTTGTATCCAAGAAAGAAACGTTTTAGTCCTTTATGGTGGGCCAAGACCCTCTGTTGCCTGGTCATTTGGGTTCTGATGGCACTGGTGAATCTGTTTGAAATCTGAACGTACAGTCTAGTTATGGGATGCTAAACCCAGACTGCGAAATGCGGTGCAATAAGATGAGAGGGAAATTACTATGCTATTGAGGATTGTATGGTTTTGCATAGTAAACACGATTTAGAAGCCAAACTTCGCTTGTTTTATCCATACTAGAAACCTATTGGAAAAAAAAGTGATATTGAATAGTTGAGATAAGCAGAATTTGGCCAGGAATCTGCATTTCACACCTGAGATTTTTAAAATAAAAATAAATTAAAAAAAAAAAAAAAGAAGCCTTTTTAAATGAAGGAATAACACAAATTTTTCTATTAGGTTCCTTCTTATTTGGGCTTCCACTCTTACCACAGGAAAAACTGAGATGGTCAGTGTTGTCAGTAATAAACTGCAATCTAGCCTAGAACCATCTTTGCTCATAATGAAGCTTGAAAGTAACATTTCCTTCCTAACTACTTAACTCTGTGGATAACTTTCCCACCTTAAGATTTTAAAAATCCTGAAAATAACTTCTGACTACTTTTGCTTCCTCATCTCAATGCACAAGCCTACGTCAGACCCTCAGAGATCATCTACTTTACATCAGTAATTCAGTGCCTTTGAGTGCTGAAAACTTTCAGCTATGCCCTTGAAAAAGCAGGCAGTATACTGTAGTTCTAATGCTATTTTACAGCGTCAGGTGTAACCTGAAGGGCTAATTCCTTTCTGTGAGGTCTCACACACCTGATTTCAGCACAGGGACAGATTCACACTCTACCTCCGAGGATGCTGTGCGGGCAGCGCGGGCTGCGACCCACCGCCCGCTCCTCACCCGTGCTGGTCCTGCCTGTCCTGCAGCCTCGGGGAGCACCGTGCCGCGGGCTGGGAGCCCCCAGGAAGCCGGGGACGGCGCTCAGCAGCAGCGGCAGCGGCAGCAGCAGCAGCGGCAGCAGCAGCAGCGGCAGCGGCAGCAGCAGCAGCGGCAGCGGCAGCCACCCCAGTGGCTCAGCCGCTGCCTTGCCGCCCTTGAAGCGTGAGCTGCGCCCCAGGACCGTCCTCTTTGCCGCCTGGCCTGGGGCACGAGGGCCTCGACCCCTTTTTCCCCTCCCTCAGTTTTACTCAATGAGACTAGATGCCCCCACTCTGATCAAAGAGCTCTAGCTGCTCTTATCATAGCAGTAAATGAGGCCTCCTGCACATGGCCAATTATCACAGAATTGGCAGCGTCGCTTGGGCAAACTCCAGCAGCTGCAGCTGGGGTTGGCCAGGTTGGCCCGTGCCTGTCTTCAGTGCTGATGGATGAGCGAAAACAGAGCGAAAACGAAAGCCAGGACGCCCACAGGGCTGCCCCATGCTGTGGGTGCCATTACGGTGCAGAGGGGGAAGAGGGTGGCCCCCGAGGACAGACCCAGCGCTGGGATTTGCAGCCAGGCCTCGCCCGTCGCCCCGGTCACGCCATGGCAGGAGCGGCTGGGCCCTTCCCACGGGCCTGCCTCCAGCTAAGGAACCCCAGCCCCGCGCACCGCAACGCCCGCCGAGCGGCGGTTTTGTGAGGAAGGGCAGCGCCTGCCCCGTGCCAGATACTGACACCCGCCGCTCCCGACAGCGGCGAGACGCTGGGCTTTGAGAGGAGAAACCCGAGGGGGTGCATCCCCCCGGCCGCGAGCCCGTCTGCCTGGCCTCAGAGCGCAAGGACGTCAGGAGGTTTTCATTAAACTTAGTGTGCAGGAGTAAAACTCGAGAAGATTACACGTAGGCCCAGATACTGCCCTGAGCAGCATCCTGACAGGTTTCAAACCGAGCCTAAACTAACACGGGATCATACATGTGTTTTGAATGTTTTTGGCATTTCTTTAGCGTGCTCGCAGTGTTTGTACTACTAAACCACAGCTTCCTTCTTCGGGGAAAATAAGAAAGGTCAGAGGAATATCCAATAAACACAAGCAGAAAAAAAGTGAGATGCATTTCGCATCCTGCTGGTATGTAACCGAAATGCCGAAGCTACCCGGAAAGGGCAGTTTCTGGTAGCTGCACGGCTGCCCTTACGCGAGGCCGAACGCTCCCCCCACCCCAAGGCCGGCTCCGCCACCGCCGTCCTCAGCTCGCTGCAGCCGCCCGGCTGGGCTCGGCAGGGACGAGCAGCCGAAAGCTGACCTTTTCTCCAGCCCTCCTACCCCAGTGCGGCCACGCCGCGCTCCCGACGGCAGCAGCGCGGCTTCTGCCAGCCGGGAGACAAGAGGAGAAACTACCCTGTCTTGTAAGCAAGCGGATCTTTTGAAGCTATTTCAGCTGGGGTTCAAACGCGAACAATGAAGCTAAGCCTATGAGTTTTCACATGCTAAAACCTGACACGGGAATTTTTAGTGCGCAGAAGAGAAAAGAAAAAAGCCTCAGCCTCTACATTTTTGTATGTTTTATCCTCAGAAAAGACAATTTGGACACTCTAGCTTGAGCTTGTGCTGTTGCCGATTTCTGTATTGATCTGGATAAGTAATGCTTGCATTCAGGCAAACCTGTGCCTCATCCGGACTTAAAACCTCCACAGAAGGCAGTGTTTGCCCTGTCTTTGGTTATCTGCAGAAAAGCTTAATTACTCTTATTACTAAAGATGAACACTTTATTCCAGTTTTGTCTTATTTCAGTGTTTGGTGTATTCGGTCTCCCAGCTCTGCATGCCAGGTAGAAGCTGTTGAAACTTTGGTTTACTAGTTTGGTTTTTTTCTTTGTTGTTAAAACACTGTATAATTATATTAAAATTACTCAAAGAAAACGTTCAGATGTTAACAAAACATTAGGGTGAAATAAACAACTAGCATTGCTTAAAATGCTGCAGTCAGTTATGTTTCACACTTTCATGCATCCAGTCTCACTTTTACAGTTCTCCCTTTCCATTCTAGTGAAATAGCCTTAAATAAGAGAATATAGATGCAAGACTAGCTGCTAGTTCTCCAATTTTTAAAACAAGCAAACAACAATAAAATTATTTCACCCCACCCCAGTTTTCCTCAAGGAAAGGAAAGAAATGATAGATTCTTCCTTCTACTTCCTTTTTCTAAGTTTCTCTTCCCCTACTAAGAATTCAGGAAGAAGAAAAAAATACAGTGGAAAAAATTCACTTTTTCTACTTACTTTAAAATGAGATTAATTCTTAGTATAAATTTTATAGTAATAAAGCCCTACGACAAAATTTATATTTCTACACAAAATTACTTGAATGCAACATGATGCTCTTAAAAAAACCCAACAACTTTGTTTATTACAGGAAATAGATGGGGTTTTTTAGCTGAACAATCATCTGAAGTGGTTTTATTCCAAGCAGAGCATCCTCTGCTATTAAGCATCCTCTCCTGTCTGAGTGCCTACAAACTGAGCGGTCTCTGAGCCCTGCCACCCTCTACATGCACCAGCGTGGTCCTTCGAGTCCTCAGCAGTGGATGACAATCCCACGCCTCTCAATGTCACGGGATGGAAAGAGAGTGAAAAGCCGATTTAGAAGTAGGGAAGTGGCAGACGAAGCCCTTACTGGGTGTTTCCCAGCCAGCGCACAGGGTCTGCCCTCTCCTCTCCTGCCCTGGAGCAGCCGGCTGCCCCGAGTGGGGCAGGGGAGGCATCTGCCCCCCCAAACGTCCTCCGCCGCACCCCATCCTGCTCCAGCAGCGGGGCAGTCTCCTCCCCACCCCGGACACCCTCCAGCTCTCCGTGGGCACGGCCGAGCTGTGTGTGCACGGGGAGGGTGCTCCACCGACACAGGGGCAAGGTGCAGGGCAGGGGCAGCAGCAGAGCCCCCCATGCCCTGGGAAAGGGTCCTTCTGCGCAGGGAGCAGGGGAAGGTGCCTCTGCAGAAAGAGGGAAGGGGCAGCAGCCTGGCAAGCCCAGACAAGAACAGACACCCATCCTGCTGAGATAGCACTAGATGGGCACCTTTATTGCACAAGAAAGCAGCTTTTGTACAAGGTACGTTGTCTCTCATATTCCAGTAGTATTGCAACTGTAAAAATCATGCCTATGAAATTTTATATTAGATGGATTAAGAGGAACTAACCTCAGTAAAACTTCATGAGAGCAAATCTTGCAGTTTTGTGGTGTTTAGATGTGAATTTTCCGTTCTCTGGATGATGTTTTCTTGTTCACAACTAGAGCTCAAGCTTGCACTAAACTGGCACATAACAGTGAAGAAATACATCACCAGCCTGTTGTGACTCAGTGCAGAAGCCAACCCTGGGGCAGCTTGAGCCAGCAAAGAACATCACAAGTCCTCCAAGGAGGAATAGCCCAATCCTTAAATGACTGGTTTTCAATCTGCCTCATTCAAAAAGGCCCCCAAACAGGGAAATCCAGAGCCCTTAGGTTTGGGTTTGTGTATCAAGCTAAAAATAAATCCCAAAATTGAAAAGAAGGATCAGGTGAAACCAGTGAATTTTGCCTGGTTTCTATCCAAAACCTCAAAGCCACTCAGGTCATACCAAAACTCACACAGGTTCACCAAGAGCTCACCTGGTTTCCAGTTTCATTGCCAAAGTTCTGCATAGCTTTACAGGAATCCAAATTAAATCCAGAGCGAATCCCTTGTGAAGTCCTAGGTATAATACTTCTATATTCTGCCTTTTTTTATGCCTATACCCAAATCACTGCCAAATCAAGACATCTATAAGTATTGGAAACTCTTCAATTATTTAAGAGTACATGCACAGTGGAGAGTCAATTAAAATCACTGACGTGCTTTTTTTTGTGTTGTGTTTCCATTTGGAAGCAATTCAACTTGAATTCTAGCAAAGCTCTTCAGAGCATATTGAACTGATTTAAGGAGTTTGCATCCAAAAAATTTGAAATTTAAACAATGAAAAAAGAGGTTAAAAGGCGTATTAATGGTTGTTTATAAATCATGCCCTCAAATGTTAAGAAAACACACTGCCTTCCTTGTTGGCAGGAGGGAAAAAAAAGAACATACAGTAGATGCACAGATGTGGGCAGGGGATTAGGTGAGGTTTCCCCAGTGCCGTGGCAAAGCAGCCTAGGCCAAAGGCTGCCGGGGCAGGAGGGTGGGCGAGGGGCCACGGCCCCAGCCCAGCTGCAGCTCTGGATGGCTACACCACGGCAGCGCTGGGCAAACTGGAGCCACACAGCACCGGACCCCACCATAGCCTGCAGCTGTGTCCTCGCCTCTCCATGCTGGGACAGCTGAAAGCCTTGCTGTGCCGTCAACCTGCTGGGACCCATTTTCAGGGGGTACTTTTCTAAACCCAAAATGCTTCTGCTACTCTTTTTTAACATCTCATTTTTAGACTAGTTGAGAGCTAGCTCTACCAAGACAGAGCCTGAATCCAAGGGGATAATATTAGCACACCTGAACAGCGCTTTTTTTTTTTCCTTGCGTGCACTTGCAAAAAATGAAAGGGATCTGCTTTCATCTGTCTGAAAACAACAATTTCCTATGAAAGATCTTTAGCCCTGAGGGTGCTGTGGGTGTCTCTGCCCCTCCCCATCAATATTCTTTCGCCTGCACAAATGGAAAAAATTGGGGCAGCCCCTAGGCTAGTAATACTTCTCCAAAGGTTTCTCTCAAAATAAAGCAAAAAACAAAAGCATAAAACCCTCTAGTGACTGCTACAGATTGTGTACGGAAAATCCAGAGAGTTCCCAGAATTGCTCCAGATTCAAAATCCCCTGGGGAAATGGGCCTTGTTTTATAACTAGCACAGGAGCCGGTGACTCCAAAAGGGGTGGAGGCACACATGCAAAAAGACACAGGAAGAGATGTGGAATTGAGGGAATTCACCCACAGGCTGTGAAGGGGAGGGAGAAAAGCAGGGACACAGGGAATGATCACAGACCTGCTTTAGAGCACACGGCGAGTGATAACCTGCGCCTTCGCTCACACCTCTTCCCTGTGGGCCCGAGCGCTCCATGCCAGCACCATCCCTGCGGCTCTCAGCATGCTGCCGGAGGGGCTGCGCTGTGGCCAGAGGAGTGGGACAGGCACGGGGTCAGCGTCTGCTCCGAGAGCTGGAGACCCACTGATGCAGGAGAGAGATGAATGTCAAGAGCTGCCCTTGTTCTTTGGAAACAGCAAACACCCCCAGTCCAACAGCTGTCTCAGGGCTTTTGCACAATGGCTACGGTGCTGCTAGCATCGTTGGGAATTAGGGTCCAAGAAGATCTTTCGGCTTCCCAAAATGCTGCGTGCCAACATTAGAGGCAGCTTGGAAAATGTGCCTGCGGTTAAACACGTAACTTCCCTGGCAAGCACAGCAAAGCCTCCATCTCCCACCCATGCCCTTCATGAACATGCATATGCACACAGTTCGCTTACACACATCTAGGCTGCTGCTAGGTGTTCTGCTGACATGTTTGTCTTTAGTTATGCATCCTGCAGAGCTGCATAATTACATTTCTAACAAAAAGCCCTGATGGAAACTTGAGGCTAACTTGACGCTTGTCTTGTGGGTTCAGTTCTCTCTCCATTTGCGCAACTACATTTCATTATACATGAGGACAGACGCAGGGGGAGTTACCCCTCCACTGGAAAAAGGAACCCAAGTTCCCTGTGCACCCAGCTGCCCCCCTCTCTCCTGTTAGGCAGCCCTGCCTTGCTCCTGCCCCCTGGCACCCCAGCAGGCAGGACAGGCAGGCAGGGCACTGCCTTGGCGCTAGTGGCTGGAGCGTGGATCTAGACCAGTCTTTCGTGGCAAACCAGCTCACTGCAAAGCTTACAACAGGTACCACAGCAGTCCCCGCTTGGCTGTCCCCACTCAGTCTGCTGGGGACTGCTGCGTGCACCCCGTCCTGCCGAGCAGGCTGTGCCACTGCCTCCCTCCTGCAGAGCCTCACAGGCTGCAGCTCCCCTGGCCCCGCTCCCCTCACTTGCCTGCAACTTTGAGACAAACGAGAGTTTCTGGCAAAGGATTTATCAGCCCATCAAGTGCTTTTCTGCCTGGAAGCGGGGTTTTGTGTGAAAAGCGCAGCAGGCGCAGGCTTTACGGAGGGGTATACTTCTTCATGCCACACCCAGCTGCGTTCAGAGACAGCCGTTCTCCCCAAACCCCTCGCACCAGTAAGGACGGCAGTACCTCCACAGACGGGTGCTTCTAGTGTTAATGAAACAGCTGCCAAGATCTCCAAATCCCTCCTGCACAGAAAATGCCATTTCCAGAACAGTCAGTAGGCAGCTCAGCTCGGTCTGTTTGGCTATGGCCCTCCTCTTCCTTTCCATCATGTTTTCTTACTGTCTCTGTGCCTTTCTTAGAGCTTGAGCAGTGGAGGAGTGAGCCCTCCCTCCATTTACATCTCTTCCCCCTGCAAGGGCACAAGGTCGCTCCCAGCACGTGTGCTTGGGACAAAGCCTCCTGCCACCCCTCCTGGCTTTCCCTGAAAGCTGTTGGCTGCCCTGCAGCAGCACTCCCTGTGCTTTTAGCTTTTTGAATCATTTACCATATTATTGAGGCTGGGCACAGCTAGAAAGATTTAACCCCCTGCATTGCTGTCCCAGACTCTGCAGGCAGCAAGTGGCGCAGCAGCAGAGCTTGCTGGGATGTGTGTGCATTTGCTTGCAATGGGAGAAGCCCAGCTTGGAGACAGGCTGGTGGCTCCCAGTGCCATCAAGATGCGTGCTCACTGGTGAGACCACTGCTCTCTGCCAAGCCACAGGGAAAGCCTGATTTTAGCTAGGGGGGTCTGCCTGGCAGGCCAGAGTCATATGCAGAGGGAAGCTGTATAAAGCTCAAGTGGGTTCCTTGGTGCAGTTTGATAGCAAAGGGAAAGCACATAGTGAGAAACAAAATAGAAATGGACTAAGAGCAAAGCAGCGTTAGACACTTAATGCCCCTCAATGTTTTTGAGAGCATATCTATCTGTATGGTCATTGTGCCAGCAGGAGGGAATCCGAGTCTAACCTCTCAGCAGCATAAACGGTGCTGAAGAAAAATGAATCAAACTGATACAAAACCAATGAGAGAAGCATCCGTGCTGTACCCAGATGGACCTTCCTTGAGGATATCTTGAACAGACCAAAGCTGCAGACTGAGCAAGTGTAACTTTCCCACACTGTTTCTTTGCTCCTGTTTTCTCCCATCCCTTACCTTTTCCTCTACTTATCAGCAAAAGCAGGGACATTTCTTCCCAAAATAATAAACCAGTGATTTGCAAACAGAGCAAATGATGGTGTACCAGGCTACAGGCATATGTATCCCACCAGCAGAGCCTCAGAGCTCCAAAGGTCTTGACAGTAGGATCTTCTGCCTTGGGATGTCACAAACCAGGGCAGCTGGAACCAGGATTTAACACACATAAGAGGGATTCCCCCATGGTTTCAGAATTTCAGGTGAGTGTTTACTTTTGCAGGCCAGGCTAACAATCCAGGGGCCAGACGCTTACTAACAGCTCTGTTTACAAAACAGTTGTATCATCAAACCACTGAAAATTCTGCAAGGGAGCTCACTTTGTGGTGGATTTCCCAGGAAAATTCCACAGTCTCTGAACATCAGATACCTAAGCTGAGCCCTGAAGCCCTCTGTGATTTCGCATGACGAACAGGGACGGCTATGCAGCCTGCATCATCTTCTGGTGCTGGGGGATGCTTCTGCATGTGCGTGACCCTGCCGAGATGCCGAGGCCATCTTGCTGTGCAAGCGCAGCGAGCAAACGTTGTGGCTATGCCTAGTCTAGCACAGCACAGACTTCAGCACTTGGATCTTTAATCTGTTCCCCTCCTCCTTGCTGTTATTTATAACTGTTTAAAGCACCTATTGAGCCCTGTCTGTAAAAGGCCTGGGTGCTTTTTGATCATGCCATGAATCTTTTCCTCGCAGACTTCTCCTGGACCTACGCAGTTTTCCTGAAGAGCTGCACACGCTTCTGTTCTTTTCAGAGGAGGAGTCCCAAGCGAGGATTACAGAGCTATAAAAGCGGAAGCGGACTGCTTGGCAGAGCATTCCTTGAGATTTGCCAGCCTAAGCACACAGATGTTTCTCAGATGGGTGAATTTGGAAATGAAGATCTACGTGGCATCTGTCAAAGGGCTAGTGTTTCTGATCTGTGACAAACACTGCGCAGGATCCTGTCTGTCCTGCCAGGCTAACGCTGCACACGGCAGATCTACCCATCACTGAAGCTAATCCCGAGTAATTTATTAATCTTCTTGTGCACACTCGTTTGTACCTCATAATTCTCTTGTCCATAATGAAAAATTATCTCTTGTTGCAGTTGTCCTTCCAGAGCCAAGGAGAGCTGCAGCAAAGGCACCCAAATGCTTTTTGGATGATGGACCACCCCTTAACTACATGTTTACCATGGTAGTCCTCAAATATGCCTGCAAACACCCTTGGAGGGAGATGTTTCTGAATTGTAACTGCAGTAACTTTCTCGCCAATTATTTTCTTCAAGGAGCTGATCAGAGCAGAAGCAAGCAGCTGCTCTGTCAGACACTGGCATGGGGCAGAATGCTGGCAGCACGCCCCAGTGCAGGCTGCTGCAGAAGAGGGAGCTTTTTGGTCTCCAACCAGTCCCCAGATTTGTTCCTCCCAGTGGCCTGTGCCTTAGTGAGAACAGGACTTTTACCTCAAACAACTCGAGTGGTGGCCCCACTCGAGGCTCACATCCACCAGTGCTCAGGGCTGATCTGGTGTTCAGGGTCCAGTGCAAGAGCAAAGTGTGTACAGCTGCAAGAAACCCTGTGCTGGACCCATTGCAGCACTTCCCCTTCATCCCAGCACTGCTGAGATGCCCTGCAATCCTGCCTGCCTGCTTGCTGGGATGTGCAAGGAGCTTTCATCTGCACCCAGAGCTGGCTTGCTCTGGGTAGAGGGCAACACCTCCTGCTGCAGAGGGCCTGCGGTGTTTCACCTCTCACAAGCACAATGGCAAAGCTGCTTCAGCAGTGCTCGCTCCTACAGATGGCAGAAGTTCCCTGCTCTGAGCAGGGGCAAGCTATAGCTGGGGGCAGAGAAGATGAAAAGGATGTACAAACACCAGAACACATTTGCTCATCGCGAACCCCGAATCATAATTCTTCACTTTGGAGTATGCAATAAAAATCCAACTGCAAAGTGCTTACAGTTGTTGTAATATTCGGTAAATCACAAAAGAAAAAAAAAAAAAGAATTAGGCTACAGGTTTCTGAGGAGTTATGAATAATGGATTGTCAGCCTCAGTTCAGACCCATGCTAAAAATCTTTTTAACTAATGCATTAACTCTTTCACTGCTACTGTAGATGAAAGCGTTAGGGTCACAAGATGTTACAATTTCAACATCCTGCTCCAATTCACCCAGATATATTGTAGGTGCCTGTTGGACCCAACTGCCCTTTGTGCTGAGTGAAATTTCACATTCAAAGCTGCTGAGAGTGTTAATTAATCATTAGAGTACTGCAGAAAATGTAGGGAACTCATGTGCCCACATAAAAAAGTCTGCCAAAAGTCATCAAATGAAGAAGCCATGAAAAAGGGAAAGGGATTACTGGTAATCCCTCATAATGATACTCACAGCCTGCAACATGCAATTCTTGCACAGAGGCTAAAAACAAATATTAATATAATCGCATATAATCGTCATGCAACACTTTTTCCTCAAACAGTGCTGCCACAGGACTCCTTTGACTCCTGCAGTATACTCCAAGTTGTCTTTACATCTGCTGCCGAGATAAACACCCACAAGCAAGAGAATACCAGTCCTGCCTGCTGCTCCCTGTCCCGTGCCCTGCTGGGGTGAGCTCCAGCACAGCCCCATGCCATGTGGCTGTACCAGCACTGGGCACGTCTCTGCATTTGCTGGGCTAAAGCCAGAGCAGATCCCCCGCCCTGAGTGCTCAGTTCCACGCTCCTGGCTGCGGTGGGACAGAGTGCACTTTATTTAATGCCTTAATATTGTTCCTCTGCTCTGCTGCTTGGATTCACTTCACAGGTGCTTCCATGATTTCACCTCCACCCTTCAGAATGCACTGTTCCTCACTACTTTGTGGTGAAGACAGAGGTGTCTGGCACAAAAAGGGATGTGGCTTGCTGCTCTGAATAGCTGCATGGAGAATGCAGCTGGTTTAGGCACAAGTTAATAACACAGGCTCTGCAGAGGAGGCGAAGTGACATGAAATGCATCACGCTCATTCAGCCACCTTGCACTTCTCCCTGGGGTTACCGCTCCCCTCTACTCCACCTTGCTACCACTGAGCTCTGCGGTCAGGGCACCCCAAAGCCCCCTTCTTGCTGTGGAGAGAGTGGTACCTGGCTGTAAGCAAGCAAGAGACTCAAGAAACAGGTAACTGCCAGCAGCAGGACAGCAGATGAGTGCTTTCTAAGCTGTCCTTGCCTGGCTGCTCATTTCTTACTGCTGGAAACCTCATCAGGCTCCCAGAGTCACTGAATGCTGGTGTCCTGCTCTGGAGAACTTGCCTGTTCCCTCCCGGAAGCCAACAGGCAGTAGAGCAGCCGAGCGAGCAAGGGGGAGCAGGCAGGCCCGCTGCCAGGCACGCATACCAGACAGCACGTCTGACCTCAGGAATATTGATTAATATGAGGACATGACTGTCTGCAGAGTGTCTCGCAAAGTGCAGCACTGAATTTCATTCATAAACATTTTAAAAAAGGCACAAATCCTCCTGTGAGCCTACCGAGCCTCATGCTGTGTTCGTTCCCCCCCACCTTTCCCAGCAGCAAGCCGGAGCACTGGGCAGGCACCAGGCAGCAGAGAGGTGCCGTTTGCTGGTAGCGACTTCCCTCCTACTCCTGAGCACTCCAGCGAGGCCCGCTCTCTAGCATGTGCATTCAGCTGTGCCAGTAAATACACTAAGTATTAAAATAGCATAATTGCAACAGTAAATAACAATGTTTTGACCTCATACACTGTTTGATCTGGGGATAATAAACACTTACAAACAGAATTCAGTGAGGAACAGACCCTCCAGTGCCAACTGCCTCTGCTCTGCTCTAGACCACGCTGCCTCACTGCTGAAGAAAACAAGCAACCCTGCCACAGTACTAGTTTTTTATTTCTATCTCTGACCTGGTCAAGTTCACTCTGCAAGCGTTACAATGGACCAGGGTTAAACTTTGCAGGACAGACATGGCTGGCAAGGAGGGATGCTCACAGCCCAGTGCAATGCAAGACAGACAGCTTAGAAAGGCCAACCCAGCTAGTGGGTCACACAGGACATTCATTTGCCCTCTCCAGCTGCAAGGAGAGCTGTACGAAGCAATGATTCAAGCTGAACACCTGTCCCTGGTGCTAATTATAAAATAATTTCTGATTTTGAAGAGTACTTGCACTGCTATTGTAAAGGCAGCTTTAGAAGCAACTGCTTGGGCTGTCATTAAGGGCTTGACCACTACGGCTTGGTAACTTCACACCTCTCACCCATATCCTCCAGCTGACAGTGTCATCTATCCTGGCACAACTCACAGCAGTTTTGAAAGGGAGCAAAATTATATAGCCTCTCTCTCATCGCTAGAAATAGGGATCCCAGCACATGGATAAACTCATTAACTGGGCAGGATGACAAAACCTGACTTGTGCTGCAATCGCTTTCAGATGGTTTGCATCATAGCAGCATCAGCAACACAACTCAGTTCCTCATGCCAGACAAGCTCCTTGGAGTAGTAAAGCAGTTCACACCAAAGTACGGAAAGGGGAAAACATCTTCAAACTTCTGCCTAGCAGAAGTTACAGAGAGCACATTGTGGAAGAACTCATGGATGCCAGATCACCAGGAGATTTGCACTTGTCGTGGCTGGGGTGCACTACGTTCATTATAGGAGGCTATCGTGACAGCTACAGGGCTGGCTCCTGCCCTGCAATGGAAGCATCGCTGCAGGAGTTCCTCTAGCTGGCTGCAGCAGTGTTTCACCAGGGGCCTGTCCTGGCAGGTGGGTACCACGCTGGGCAGGAGGTACCAGTGGCCCTGCCTGCTCCTGGCAGGGTACATGCTCTTAGGTGAGCTTGGCTAAATCCTAGAACGGCTTGGTTGGAAGGGACCTTAAAGATCACCTCGTTCCAACCCCCCTGCCATGGGCAGGGACACCTCCCACCAGACCAGGTTGCCCAAAGCCCCATCCGACCTGGCCTCGAACACTGCCAGGGATGGGGCATCCGCAACTTCTCTGGGCAACCTGTTCCCGTGCCTCCCCACCCTCAGCGGGAAGAACTTCTTCCTTCCATCTAATCTACATCTACCCTCTTTCAGTCTAAAGCCCTTAGCCCTTGTCCTATCACTACACGCCCTTGTAAAAATTCCCTCCCCATCTCTCCTGTAGCCCCCCCTTTAGGTACTGGAAGGCCGCTGTAAGGTCTCCCCGAGCCTTCTCTTCTCAGGCTGAACAACCCCAACTCTCTCAGCCTGTCCTCACAGGAGAGGGGCTCCAGCCCCCTGAACACCTTCGCGTCCCTCCTCGGGACCTGCTCGAGCCGGGCCGCGTCCTTCAAAGAAGGGCCTTTCCATCGAAAACGCCGGCAGCGCCAGGCCGCCTCTCCGCCCTGCCCTGAACCACCAGCCGCAGGCGGCCAGAGGCCGGGGCGCAGGCAGTGCCCGCGCCCGAGGGGCCCTTCTCCCTCCGGGCCTCCCCGCCGGGCTCCCGAGGGGCAGCTTCCCGCCGCCCGCCCGCCGGCTCGGCAGCAGGGCCGGCTCTCCGCCAGAGCGCCCCCCGCCCTCCCGCCCGCCGCTCGGCCCGGCCCGCGGCCCCCGGAGGCCGCCCCGCGCCTCCGCCGTCCCGCCCCTGACACCTAGCGGCCGTGCCGAGGCGGAGCCGCTGCGCGCCCGGCACCGGGCGGCGGGGGACGGGGCGACGCGGGCTCGCCGGGCCCGGGCGGCGGCGGCGGCGGCGGCGGCGGCGGCGGCGGCGGCGGCGGCGGCGGCCTCCCCGGAGCCAGCGCCGCGCCCCGCCGGCGGGTGGCGCCGCTCCCCGGTCGTGGGGACGGGGCGGTGGCCGTCCCCGACAGCCCGGCCGGCCGCCGGCGCGACTTCAGGACAGAAGCGCGGCAGGAAAACGTCTGCCCCCGCCGCTAGTTCCTCCGCAAAGGCGAAGCGAAGTTGCCGTTTCTCGACCCAGATCTTTCCCTCGACACGCCTGCCGCTCGGGCGGGCGTTCCTCCGGGCGGACGGAGCCCCGAAGATCGCGAGGGAGTTAGGAGCAGCACCACATAATTCCCCGGAATAAAAAGTAAAAAGCGTGGTAAGTCAGAGGCAAAGCTAAGACCGCCCAAAGTAAAGATGTATGGAAAATGTTCAGTTCATTTCTGTTCGAGGTAAAGTTTCCTTCCCTGGCAGGTTTACAGGTTGTGATATACGAGCAGCACGTAGGGAGATTATGCGCGTCCAAGCCTCACCTCTCTCCTTCTCCCTCCATTGCTTTCACAGCCTCAGAAGGCAGCCTCTGATGAACTGCAGGATGTGTGCTATCACACAGAGCATCAACCCGTATCATGTTGGGAATCAGCACGCAATCTGTAGGAGGGCTTTAGGCTCCCACAGGTTCCACGATGGCCCAGCGGCGGTCAGCGCTGGATAACTGGCTGGCTGCAGGAGGTCCATCAAGGCACCGAGCGGTGCGGGGGTCCTGGCCTGCTGGGGTCAGTGGGGACCGATGGCCTGTGCAGGAGCTCACGCTCTGCCAGCAGTGCAGAGCAGAAACGCCCCTGTGAGTGAGCGAGGTCTGCCCTGCTTCGACACACAGTAGGGCTGGCTGAAGTGTCCAGCTCACACAGACTGCTGGGCTCTGGAGCCTGGACCCAAGCAGCAATTCCTGGGAACCATGTCATGCTGGATTTCTTACCTGCCTTGGCACCCTCACTCGCTGCAGGGTCTTGGCCCCAGATCACCTCTCACCACAAGTGAAAATATTTCCGTCTCTCTTGGGATGGACAAAGGAATGAGAAAAATAAAATACCCTGCTGCTTATTTTGCATTTAGCACAGCTGGCAAGACCTCGATCCCTGGGCATGAGGCTTCCTGGAAACAGGTCGCCATAGATGGGAGCACCAGCGTGCAGCTCTTGAGGTTCATGATATTCTGATGCCACATTTCCTGCCGTCCCCTGCTCTGTGCAGGCCTCCTTCCACCAGCCATTTAATCTTATTCATGGCAGGAGATGCTTGGCATTCAGGCACTCACTCACCTGTCTCAGAAGAGCTATTTGGTGCATCAACAGACAGAGGTTGGCAAGCACTGAAAGAAGACTCAGGGGGACCTGGCGCACGTTTCTCTGGTCTCTACTCTTCCACACTGTTCATGTTAACTGAAGCTAAAGACCAAAGTCAGATACAAAGTCTCCTCATCCACCAAAGCACAAGTGTTAGCATCCTTCCCCCACTCATTGATCCTAGAGAACACCTTGTGCTTGTCCCAGTGCAGTCTGTGCAGTGGGCCAGTTTGGGGTACCAGTCCCGTTCATGCTCTTTCTCCTTTTGGGTGGCTGCTGTCCTGTGAAACCCTGCCCAACCCAGGGCAGCCCAGCCCTGAGCCCGGCACAATGTCACCAAGGTATATGAAGCTGTCCCTCTTCCTCTTGGGAGACTATTGCGTAGCCAAAGAGCACTTCTGTTTTGGGAAGGGGCAAAAGGTGCTGCATGTGACGCAGGGCAACAATACATAAGGCCAGATGAACCTCAAGAAAGCTTAACACCTCTCAGGCAGTGGGCTAACAAGATGTCTATCTAGCTGGAGTTCACCTCCAGCACATCCCAGCCCGCACAGCCCCAGCTACAGGTGCCAAGCTGAACCTGCAAAGTGCAGCAGTGACCGGGCAGAACCTGCCCAGCAGCAGCACTCAGGACCAGGTACTGCATAAAACGATCTAATAGGCAACATATGTTATTATTATTATTATTATTTATATGGCGTCAGAAGTGCGTATGCCGCTTTACAGATTAATAAAAGGAAATGCCTTACCACCGTGGTTTGCAAGTGTAGAGATTCTGCAGTGGGAATCAGTAGAAATTATTCATGCAGTTCATACAGGAGAAAGTAGAAACACATGTTATACCTGCAGCATACGGTACTCCCACTAAAGTTATGTTACTTGTCTCTAGGTACAGGTACAGAAATGTTCTAAGCTGTTATTCCCTGCAAATACATCTGTTAGTAAGCATCTATGAACACCCATCCCTGTGGTCATTTGAGTTCAGTGGCACTGTGATCCTCCCTGAGCAGGACCGGGGCTAGTCCAGTATCTCATAATGGCCAAGACAACTCTCACTGTTTGTACAAGGCAGAAGTGGTATTTCAGACTGGAAGCCAACAGCTAACACAGAACTCCCAGGAACATCAGACATGCAGACCCAAACTGATAAAATATTCCAGAAGAAACCCTGCAAATGTCAGCAGCTGACAGTGCAGAGTCTAATCCAGCCTGGCTGTTAATATCCGAGTGACGCATTGGTCATTCTTATTCATTGCGATGTTCATTAGTACCTGGGGAATTCATTACTAAACACATACAGGTTACCTCCATTGTAGCTACTGGAAGAAACAGGCACTTCTGTCCTCAGTTATATATTTTACAACAGTAATGACATCAGTAAAAGGCATTTTTGGATCGGATTTAAAACTGAAAAGTCAAGGCAAAGCTTAGATGCCGCAGTTGCAAGGAACTGCCACAAATACCTTCAGCAGAGCTGGATATTAAAACCTGTGAGCTTGTTTGGTCAGAGTAAAGTAATAAACCACTATGTTCAATCACATTGGAATGCGAGGGCTGCAGCGAGCGTGGTGATGCCTCTGTGCTGCCATGCCATGCCCTTTCCAATGGCTGCTTCACACAAACTTTTCAGCAAAAAATCTGAAGGAAAAGTAAATTCTGATGCAGAGAATACACAAAACAATATTGCAAAGAGCAGCAATGACTGAAAACTAATCATCAGGACACTTCAGCATGTATGACTGAAGAACAAGAGACCTGTTGCTGAGAGGCAAAGGGCAGCTGGGCTAAATTAGCTGAGCAAGTTTGAGTCTGGATAGTGTCATTAGGAGAAAAGCAGAACTATGCCATAAACTCTAATGAATGCATTAATGGATGGCTTGTGCCTCTCAAAAGGGGAAAAAACGGTTTAAATAAAGTTATTAACACAGCCCACCTGTGTTTGGCTCTTGGACTATGTTGTTTAAATAGCCCATTAACTCTTGGAGTAACTAATCTTGAAAGTGAATATAGCCTTTCTGAAGTAGACATTTAACTACATTCATATAATTCAATTAGATTGAGCATTCTTAGTCCAAAGCCAGTATTCTATGCTTTCATCTCTAATAATGGTGCACAGCAAACTTGGTTAATATGGTGTTAAAAAAAGAATTTGCATTTGTAATGGTAACCAAAAATAAATTGCTGGACTGAACCCTAAATATAACATGTAATTTAATTGGTATGAGTTAACATTATTATAATAATATGGAATTTTAAGGTTGTACTTAATTCTAAAATCAGTATTACAAGAGTGAGCTGAGTTTTATGGCTCTGCCTTAAACTCACAAGGGAAAACTAATGATTTTTAAAAAACTGATATTGAGATAAAGTTTCTTTTCTGGGTGCCAGAGCTCACATCAATTAACAGACAATAGCCTAGACTGCTTCTGCTTGGGTTTTTTGGGGGGGCAGGGAGGAAGGGGAGGGGGTGAGGAAGAAGAAAAACAAATCGTGGCCTGAACAAGTTCATCCAGTTAATAAATAGTTAAAGCAAATTCATTAGGAAACAGGAATTTTATAGATTTAGTTAAAGGTTTCTTCCTATTTATGTCACTGAGAAATGATAAAATTCCTTTTATCACTCTACAACTTGTTAATGTTTTACCCCAGGACCACTTCATCTGTAATAAACATCTTAACAAAATATGCATCCCTAGGGAGGAACCGTTAATTTCCTTAAGGCCTCACACATGTAATAGGTTTTTATTGCATGCAGGTGCTTTGTGAAATTGCATTGACTTGTAATAAACGTCCAGTAAAGAGCAGGTAGCACCTAAAAGGGGGAAGTGTTTGTGCACCTGTCTGAAGAGAGACTTAACACACCCTAATCCTCCACGGGCTTCTTCTCGACTGCACATAGACACATCACCGAGCCTCACCTTCTAGGGCGTCTGCTGCCTCTAATCACAGCAAGGTAAATGCTTGGATTTTTACAGTTGTGTTTAACCAGCTTAACAAATAAATGCTAGGTGAATTTAATATATATTCAAATATATTTATTGCTGCTTTGGCTAAAATTGCAGCATAAATTACAATCAATTAAACACACTCTGAAGGATAGGGAAAATAATGCATGGCAGATTTTCCTTTTCTTTTGTAGGAAGTTATCTGTGTAAGACTCTTCATGGAATTATTTTATTAATCTGTTTAGAATTAAGCATAAAGAAAGTTTAACATAATTCTTACCAGTAATAACCTACCTTAGATATTTCAATGACGATAGCTTTGCCTTGAGTGTTTAATTTTGAGATACTATTTTTTTAAAAACCATTTGAACAAAGATGTATCTATGGGTTTCCATGGATGCTTATTGAAGAGGGCTATTTTGCTCATCACAGTAATTATTGGGAATGAAAACTCTGTATTTCAAGAGAATCCCCATCTAGCAGCAGCATCGCGTATGTGTGTTGAAGCTCTTTGTTGTTCAAGCAATTGCTTTGCCAATTCTCTGTGTTCTGTTGGAACACTTGCAATACCTGTGAGCAAAGAATTGCTCCCCCTCCTATCCTAGGGGAATGTGGTAGGTATGTCTGAAGGACAACATTCACAGAAAACCAGGGAGTTAATGTTCTGTGTCACCATTTGAGGCAATACTGCAGAGTTTGTGTCTTTGAGGAATTTCTGAGTTTAGTTAAAGTCCAGAACTTACACAAGCTCTTCAGTAAAACCTCTGCACATTTCCTTCCTCTCCCCTCCTTTCTTTTTCTTTCTAAATACAATTTCCTAGTGAAGGGATATCAAGGGAAAATTGCAGCTAGAAGCCAAATAAATGGTTCTGGAGATCTCGATGAGCTCAGATGAGAAATCTTTGAGATGAGATTGGATCAAATGCCTTGGTCTGAAACTGCTTAGGCTTCATTCGCGGCAGGGTACCAGAAGCAGCTTGCTGAGGGCAGCGATACAGTCACTCAGTGCACCCCTTGGTGAAACATGGCAAACTTTTTCAAAAGCTCCTGTGATGCTTAAAAACCCAAGTTTAGTTAAAATTTTTACCCAAGTGTGTAGGACTGCCTTTTGACCTTTAACAGGACTATCACCAAAACACCTAAGATGCTTTTTTTGTTTCAAATTTGGGCATTTTTGAAAACTGTAACCACATGCAAGATTAAGAACTTAAATGTATTGACTAGCCCAGACAGAAGGACATATACTTCACAGTCCAAAGCATCACCTGAAATATTTATTAGTGACTGAGACATTTAAGCTCAGCAAAAGTCTGTAAGAACCCAAGAAGTATTTTAGGTGTGTGTTTAATTAAAAAAAATACTTACTTTTCACCGACACCTTCCTGAACTGGGTACATAACGTAAGAACTCAGCTGTGATGTTATTGAAGTCAAGAATAACAACAAACGAATATACTAAAATGAATCCTGACTTCTTGGGGGGAAAAGGTAAATTCACTCATTTCTGAGTTATAAGAAAACTATTCTTATCAGAGTGAGTGAAAGGGAAATTTAGATTGCTATGTGACTAAATAATAAATAGTAGGGAAAAAAAGAACTGACAAAAAAAAATTTCAGAGCAAAGACTGAAATGGTGAATTCTGAAGAAAATCTTCTGAATTTAAATGGCAGAGAAAAAAAGAAACAATAAGTAACCTCACACCTGAGCTAAGATGGCAAAGAAATAAATAGCACTGCAAAAATCAGGAAAGCATTTAAACACATAAGTCACTCGTACGCAGCCCTATTAAGCCTGAAGGGGCTGTGCACACACAGAGGGCTCTGCTAGAGCCAGGCCCTCGGCTCTGACCCCTGCAAAACACCACATGCCCAAGAAGGCTGATGAATTATATGCACGGCATCTATGAGGGCTCATTAGAAAATATTGCACTGGGCTGTGGAGGCAGGAGGAGGTCCCGCCATGCACGGGGTGTTGTGGGACAGCAGACGGGGGATGCTGCGGAGATGCCGAGAGGCTTTGGGGGTCTCCTGCAGCGGGTGACGCTGGGGACGGGGCTGTGGGAAGGAGCATGAGGCGCTGCCAGGCACGAGGGCTGTTCCCTCCGCACACCGACACGTGCGGGGCACTGCTCCCATCCCAGCACTGCCCTGTCTCTCAGACTCAGCCAGGCCAAGCGGGGAGAACCAACAAGAGGCAGCTTTTGGGGGCTTTTAACCAGGAAAGCCCGCCAGTGTTGGTGATGGGGCTGGGGAAAGGGCAGCCGAGATTTACATCCCTGTGCCGGCGGCCCCAGCCCACCCTGGGAGAGGATGGGTGGTGGGGCAGGGGGTGCTGGGGGGACCCTGCTCTCCCCAACCCGGATGGGAGAGAGGCAAGGCTGACTCCCAGGACCCTGGTCAGGATCAGTGGGCGCTCAGTCTGGGCACAGCGAGAGACAGTGACACGGACAGGGACCCCCGTCCCCCTCGGGCAGGCGCTGGAGGACAGCGTGGTGAGCGGCAGAGCTCACCGCCCTCCTCTTCCTTGCAGGCTCCGAGCGAGCCCCGCTCGGCTTGAACCGTGTGCTGTCCCGAGGCCCAGCGTGGTGTGCGGAACCCCAGACAGCCAGTAGGACCTAACGATAAAAGGAAAAAAGCTTATACTTGTCAGTAGGCAGCATTTGAGCGATTTTCCCCCTGAAACGGCCGTCAGAGTACTTCCTTCCACTCGAGCAGCTCCTGAGGCGTCCCCAGGCTGCGCTGCCCACGGGTGCAGGGCGAGCATCCCCAGCGGGCACCGTGCATGCCGTGGCATGGGCCACCGGCGCCTGTCCCGCAGGGAAACCCTCTCCCGCACGGAGCCCGAGCGAGGGGAGCCGGCAGTCGGTACCCGAGGGCAGCTCTCCAGGAGCACCGTGCGGGGCAGTGCCAGCGCTGCCGGCCCCTCTGGAAAATCCTGGCCAAGGCGCGAGTTTCTGTGGGCGGAAGTAAGGAGCTGCCACCACGAGCAATTTTCCCTGATTTCTAGTGAGAAAACCCCCATTCCTGCTGGCCGCCCAGCTCAAGCCCACCTCCTCCCCCCCTCCCGCCCCAGGATCTCGTACAAAACCGCTGGCGCTGGAACGGGCTGTGGGTGTCGGAGCAAAGCCCCGCTGCCGGCCCCAGGCCGGCTCTGTGCAGGAGAAGGGCAGAGGTGCCGGGGTCGGCGGTGGCGGCTGCGCCATGCGGGACGGGCCGAGAGCAGCCACTCGCATTTCCTGCGGCTCTGACCGAGCTGCTTTTTAAAGGGGTCAAATAGTAGGAATGATCATCTTCAAAGAGAGAGGATTTATAGATGCTGCCAGGTCCCAGGCTTTGCCCGTCGGAGCTCTCAGCAGACGGGTGCGCTTCCTTCGCTCTTTATCTCAACCCTGCATCTCACTGGGCTGCCCCGAGAGCTGCGATTTCTGAATCCCGGCGGCTGCCATTTCAAATATTCCCTCAGAAAAGCTTGACGTAGCATCTTGATTTTTCAAAGAACGAAAAAAAAAACCCCAACCAAAAACAAACCAAAAAAAACCAGTCAGCCCCCTCAGTACTAAGGAAAAAATAGAGACAGGAGTCATAGAGGCAAATGTAATTAGGAAACATATGAGAAGATTCAAAAAAGTTCAAAAGAATATGAGAAAGGAAATGTATAAAAAGTAAATAAAACACATTGTTTAAAAATGTTTCATATTAGACTTCCCCTATAAACGTTTTACTTTTTATTTTATAGATTTCATGCTATTCTAATCAACTTTATTTTTGTAACTTCACAACTGAAACTGCAAACCTTACAGCCTGTTTTCACATTTCTGGTGTGTCCTGTCAGTCTTTTATATCTCTCTAGATGGGGGGAAAATAAAGTCAATGAAGTGAGCCAAAAAATTCTAATTTCAAAACTTTTATAGAAATTTCTCCTGAAGAAACTCAGGCACCACATCATGGAAAGATCATAAAGGTTTGGTGAAAACAGTTCCAACTCCCAGACAAATCAAAGACTAAATAGTTTACTATTGCTTATGAAGAGTATGTAAACTTGTAAAGGATATTAATGAAGGTGTAAACTCTTACTGAGGAAAAACAAATCTTTGCTGTAGAGGACTGGGGTATTAAAATAAAGCAAACACAACACCTCATCTGCCATGCCTTAAACTGCACCAGAACGTTGGAATTAGGGAAGCCAGGTAATCTAAAAAACAATTTAGAGATGCAAGGCTTTTGCTGGCCTGCAGTCATCTGGATGAAGGTCCCATCTCATCTTTACAATCAAAGAGTTAACTCTGATGTCCCAGCACACAAATAAGTAAATGTGGGATAATTAGGAAACAAATTCTGCAAACATCTTGAAAGGGGCTGGAGACCTTTGATCTTTATAGAAAAGAAAACATTACAATACAGTCTAGCTTTTGGGGTCTGCACACATTTTATACCAAGGCAGAGGATGGTATCTTTCTTAAAAATCAAGTAACACCTAATTCCATCATACCCTAATTATCTTAACTGATTTCATATGTCTAAAGGTATTTCACCAAAAGATTAGAGTAGAAAGAGGGACTGACAAAATAATTAAATATGCAATTTGCCAAGCTTGGGCAATATGGCTTTGAAATCACCTTTTCAGGAAGTTTTACAGCTTGTTCATTGACATATATATTGCAGCCTTCAGATTCTTATTTAAGCTCTTTTGATTACTTTAATGGATTAATACCCGAGTACCATCAATGTAAAGTCTAATACTCAAGCCTGTTTCTAATTTGCCAAAAGTTGCACTGGTTTCCTTTTGGTGTTATGATAAGAAAAAAAAATCTGTATCTTGATACATTTTTAAATAATAAAATTCCTTCTTACAAAATAGTTCTGTGAATACAGAAATAGGCCTGTATCTAGTGTCCTTTTTGGTTACATGGAGTGCTTTCATGTTTTCTAAGGTTTTGGTGACCTAACCAACATACACACAATCATCAACAACATGTGGGGTGGTGTGCTTTACCAGAAGAGTGCAGAACTGCTGCTTTAATCCTTCCAGATTTATTTTGGGTGAAAATACTTGTAATGAATTCATGTTTGCAGCCTTCACCACTGCACCATTTTAAGGGGCACGCAAACCGGGGCCGGTGGGGCAGCACCTGCCCTGGAGCCCCCAGCAGACGTGTCCAGCTCCGGCAGCATTGCCCACTCTCCTCTCCCGCCCTGAGGATACTCTCGCATCCAGAGCCGCTGCAGCCACATGGACAGCTCTAACCATGCATCCATGGCACGGGCAACACCAAGGCGGGAAGGCAGCCTCGCTGCATTTCCAGGTCTGTCTTCTAGCCAGACACAGGGAGGATGTTTCTATACTCACAGCAATAACAATACTCCTACTTCTCTCTCCTGCTCTGCACCTTTAATGATGCAAAGTTTGCAGGAAAACTTTCCACCTAAAATCTGTGACCTGCTAATGGAAGCCATGAAAGCAACCATGAGAGGTCAAAGCAAGAGTTGTCCAACCAAGACCCTCTGACACTGACCAGGAGCAAATGCCCAAAGCAGAGTGGTACCTCCCATGGATGCTCCTCTAACACACCATGGCCGAGGAGTTTCCCAAGACCTGGGTGGTTTCTGCCCCTAGCAGCCCTCTATGAACTTCTTCCCTCCCAGGTCTCATCATAACCCATGGCAATGCATTTCATGATATAATGACATGCTGTGTGAAGAGCCACCTTCCTCAGCTTGTATTGCACAGCACAACATAGAAATGGCTAACTTGTGCTATACCTAAATACATATGCACAGAGCTCATCTGACATCTTGTTATTTAAAGAGCCGGGTGTGGATCTTTCACCCAGATGAAATATAGAAGGAACACTGCCGAAGTTGAAAGCCATTTTAAAAAGTAAAATGAAAGTACACATCTGAAGAATTAAATGATTTGGCCATGGACAACCAGAAGCATCACTACTCAAATGCAATTCAAGCATGAACCAAGCTAACAATTGTGTAGCAGGGAAAAGGCAGCCAACTTCTCAAACACATTAAGCAGTAAAGCTCACTTTACCTTATCTAATTCACCTACCGAGGTTTCTTGCTCTGCCCTGCGTAGAGACAAACAACCATGCAAGATTCCTTGGGAAATGAGCCTTCTCCTTCTAGCACTTGTTTGACAAGCCTTCCTGGGCTACTCAGTTACTGGCCATGCACACAGTAAGTGTTCATACGGCCAAGGCCCACGCGGCCAGGACTAACCTAGCTTCTGCTCCCACACCCTGTGGCACACACACCATCTCTCCAGTTCAGTGCAAGTTTTGTGAAACCAAAATGAAAGACAAGCTTTAAATAGAAAAGAAGTTCAAGCTTAGAAATGCACAAGACTCCGGATGCCAGAAAGGGGAAAGGTCTTCAGCCATTTCTCCGGAAGCCAGCATACACTCTTTAATGAAGAGCAGTTTTTCTTGAGATTTAACAAAACAATCTAACCCAAACCAGCACGGCCTTTGCCTCTTCCTGAAGAATTCCAGCCTAATTATAAACTTCCTCTGAAAGATGAAAAAATATAGCCGATACTCACAGTTTGCTGCTAACAGGCTCCTGAAAGAGATGATGAGAAAGGCCTTCCCAACCTTCCTCCCAGAGCAGAGCTCTGTGTCAGGGCCCTCCTTTTATCGTCACTCAAAGAGTCTGGCTTTGCAGGCTTGCACCTGGTTAACTTTCATTGCGTGTGGTCACACTGGCTTCAGTGGGACTCCTGGGTGGGTTGTGTGTCAGTGCCCTTCATCCTCCTCCACAAACAGAGCCAGCTCTAGTTTGTTGGGGTTGTTTTCCTACTGATTTTTTTCAGGTTATTGTTTCTCTGTTACACGTTATCATTCGAAGCCATCAGAAATGACCCAGGACAGAGAAAGGGCACTTGCTGACCACAAACATGTGTGCAATGTTCTCGGTTAGAAGGGCCGCCTGTGGGTTACTTGGAGGTCTCAGAGCAGGGGATGGAGAAGCGCTGGTGGACGCCGGTCTTTGCTGCCCACAGGATGCTGCTCTCCCCGCTGAGGAAGCAGCGGGTCCCCGGTGCGAGCGCTGAGCCGGCTTCTCCCCTTCCAGGGCAGAGGAGCGGGTCTGCCGGCCGAGCTGGGGTGCTTCCCGAGGGCTTCTGCCGGGACGGGTCCTGCCGCCTCTGCTGCGTGCGGCCGGGAGGAGACCGGCTGAGGCCGCGGCCCCGCACGCCGCCAGCGCGGGGGCTGCGGGACGGTTCGCCCGCGCCTCGTGGGCTGAGTCCCCGTCACAGGGCAGCCCGAGTCCGGACGGGCAGGAGCGGTGCCGCTGCCGCGACGCTGCCTGCTGCAAATCCCGCCATCGCTGCACGCGGGCGGCTCGGCCTGCGCCGCGGTGCGGGGAGCACGGGCTGCCGACAAAGATTCCTGCCTTCGCCGGCGGCACCGGGGAAGGTGCAGAGGGCTGGGAAAGCAGGAAAAGAATGGCGCTGCTTTGATGCTGAGACATAGTTCAGGGCCTGTTTGTTTATTAGTGTCCATAAAGTTTCACCAGGTGACACACGTTAGGATTAAAAATATAGGTAATGTCAGAAATGTTCCCTGGAAGCCACAGTTCAGCGGGCACCTTTAAAAATAACTAATTGAACCACAACAGAGAGACACCAAACTGACCCAGTCCTTTCCGTCTTTAAAATCATGTACATACACTATATTTCAGGGTCAATTTATCACAACATGCCCCTTCCTCACTGGTGCATAGCAAAAGGGAGTGCACAGACATATTTATAGCAGTCACTGCTTATCAGATGGTATAAATATGTCCGTGCTAAAATAAATCAAGACATGGATGTGAAGCTCAGTGACCCATACCGAGAAGGAAGTGTTGATGAGCATCTGGACCACGGAGTCTCCTGCGGGCATGGGGCAGGCTGCCCACCCTCCGCGCAGAGGTGAGTTCCCCGTGGCGAGGGCAGATCGGGACTGCTGAACGCAGGGCACTTGGGTGGGGATTTGCATTTTTGTTTTCTTTCATACTTGCACCAAGGAGCAGATGGAGAGGATTAAAAGGAGCCTTCTCTGTATTCTCTTTTTCTGATCATTCCTCTGTAGCTGTTTACTAATTGCATTTTGGATATGATGAAGCTCCCTAAGACAAGGGTTTGCCTCAGCTTATCTGAGTCAGGTCTTGGACCTGCCTCCTGTGACATTAGTGGTAAGGCACCGTTACAGCATGTCATGCTTCTCTGCTAAACTACAGAAATAATAAATGGTTTTCCTAAACTTTTAGCTGTTACCAATTTACTCTAATCTCATTAGCACTGTTGTCCAAATTCTAAATATCCCTGCAGCTGAAAAACCCCAAGGAAACTTCCAGATAGTGTGGGATTAAGGAAAAAACCCAACAAAGTGGGTTCCCCATTAGCCATTGGTTTTAGGACAGTAGTATCTAGTACATCCCCAGATATAGAAGTAGGCTCAGAGCGAGGTAGTGCACACGAGAGGTGCAGGGAGAGTTTTGATTCAAGGTCATTTCTTGCTCACTTGTGCATCTTGTGTCTCCTGCAGCCTTGGGAAAAATCTGAGATTTAAGGTTTGCCAAAGTGAGAATACAAATGCACTGACAGGAAAATCAGTTTAACTTTCAAAGAGCAAAACATAGTCATTCACAAATCAGCAGAAGTCTTGGGACAGAGCTGCTGGCAGTGATGCCCAAAGTATTCACAGAAGAATTACAGAAACTGCACAGAATTGGCTTGTTAAGAAGACTACTTAGCAAGTAAAAATGCCAGCAAACACTACCAAGATAGAGCTGCTATGTTTCTTTATGGGGAACCATTTAAGATAAACGCCCACTCCTGTGCCTGGACAGTTAGGGCCTTCTAAGAATAAACTGATTAAAGAACATTTTGCAACCTATAAACCTGGCGCAGTTTAAAAGAAGTCTTTTAACCTTGGAGGTCTTATTTTCCTTAATAAGAAGTTGAGAAACTCCTTGCTTTCCCCAGTTTGATCAGCTCATTAACGGACTGACAATATCTCAGGAGCTGCTGATACTCAATGCTTTAATAATAACATCTGCTGACTTCCTCAGGGCCCTTTTCAGAAGAAATTAGGTACAGGTTTGCATGCCAAAGAAAGCAGGGATGTCATGAATCTGCATCCAGCTGGGAAAAGCAGACAGGCTGCAGAATCGCTGCTGCCACATAGTCACCGCACAAGCAAACCCCGGCCAGAGGAGGCAGGTTTTGTTCCCATCTCCCTCCCCTTTTACGAAGAGCATAAACCGGACTGCCGTGCCTGCTCCACGGGCCCCCCGCCCCGAGCATCGCCCTGCGCGAGACCGAGGGGGTGGGGTGCCACTGAAAGGGCTGGTAACTGCTGTGGGATTTTTTTAATCTAGTTTCCTATGAAAACAAGGTTCCTGTGATCCCTGTATGCTTGTCTGTCTGCCTGTCCTGCCCAATAACTTTGAACTCTTTTCTTTACTGATTTAAACCAGATTTCACAGAGAGGTAGAAGTCTCAAGGATAATTAAGTTCCTAAAAGTTTCATATAAGTAGGCATTTGGGCAGAAAAAGGAATTTAGAGTTAGAACAGGCAAAAAGTTTGCATTAAGGGCTTTGAGTCTATCGACTGGCTTCTGCTGACTGCAACAGGTCACTGCTGGGAGACTGTGGGAAAAGTTTCAGGTGTAGGTGGGAAGAACAGGAAATCTTGGTATAATTCAGATAAAAGTCAGTCACAGGAAACCACTTCCATTACCTCCAGTTCTCGTGAAACAAACTGATTCTCATGTATCCCTGAAGTTTGTACTTCTTGGGTTTTGCCGGCAGCATGGCCCAATTCATGGACACAATGACTTCTCCCCAGTCAGCAGCAACTTGTTAGTCGCTATAAAATAAAAAAGTGCATGTTGTGGAGCCCATTCACTGCTTCCCTTGGTCATCACAATTTCACGCAGCTCGGCCCCTCTGCGGCAGGGCGCTTGGCAGCAGCGTCCCACCACGGGGGATGCCGTTGGGCAGCCGTGCCACCGCACCGCGCAGTGCCGGCTGCCCAGCGGCTCGGGACTGCCTCTGGCTCCTGTCCTGCCCGGTCCCCCTCTTGGAGGGAGGTGAGGGTTATGGTGCTGTGGGCGACTGTGCCCTGGGTTGCTGTCCCGTGGGTTACTGTCCCGTGGGTTACTGCTATGCCCTGGGTTACCATGCCGTGGGTTCTGTGCTATGTGGCTGCGGGTGACTCAGGCTGTTTGTGATCTGGGGGTGGAGGGGGATTTTGTAAGTGGGGCTTTTTATACAGATAAGAAAAGTGTTGTTCCAGAAGTGAGTCTGATTTAGCAGCAAGTCTCGGTGTGCTGTCGTTAGGTCCTTACGCAGTGCATCTCGCTGTAGCATTCACACTACATCCAGTACCCGGACCACCACCACCCCCCCACCCCCCCGTGCAGGGCTGGGCAGGCAGCTCGGGAGAAGGGCTGGCCCGGCTGCAGTTACTGTCCTCCTCTCCTTCCTCTTGCTCACCTCATGCCCTCTGCTTTTTGCCTAATGCATCCCGACCAAGCCCTCAGGTGCTCCTGCCGGACACACTACAGGGAATAGCAATAACAGGCTTCTTGCCTAGTTTTTGAAGAACGACTATGTTCAGACACTCCTGCTGGGAGCATTTCCCTGGCAGGGAAATGACCTGAAATGACCTTATGGCATGTCAGCGTCTCGGGCTCCCTGTTTTCTTGACACTTCAGTGACTTTGTAGGCACCCTCCCCCAGCTTCCAGTAGACCCAAACAACCCAAATCCCAAACCTTTGCCATGACCGTGGGAACAGCCCACTGGTGTGCTCCCAGAGGAAGGGCAGCGCCTGGGGAGGGACACGGCGTCGGGCACTGCTGCACACCCCTCCCCGCAGAGGCTCCCAACAAGTGTTTAGCAAAGACTTGATGGAGGCTACACAGAGTTTTCTTCCTATCCAGTATGGATTTTCCTTGTTACCATTTAAACCTGGCACTTTTGGTGCTCTCTGTCAAAGGAGAAGAGACCCGCAGAGGGTTGTGGGTCCACCACCGAGGAAGCGCGTCCCTCCCCAGCCTCATCTGCTGATGCCCTGACGGCTCTGCTGGCTGCGGCGTGTCCAGCACCGTCCCGTGGTCAGGGTGCCCTGGGCCAGCAGTGATAAAACTGCCACAAACCCACGCAAACCCGGCCCAATCTCAGACACAATGCTGCTCTTGGGAACTATCTGGTAGAACTTTTTAAAGTTGAAAATAAGATTTTGTTTCTTTGTCCAGCTGGCAGTGCAGTTCAATTTGGTCAAAAAACTATTCTGGACAATTAGTATTTTTATTATGCCATGCTAGATTAGTTTAAATTATAAAACTGTAAACTATAATCAAACCAGTGGGCAGACTCACCTGTTTGACATAGGTGTGAAAACCTTCCTAAGAGAAGGGCACATCCTCCTCCTGCCTGCTTCTAGTCTTCGGTGCAGCAAGGACCTGGCAGCTGCAGGCAGTGTTGGGGGACACGAACCTCGAACCACACAGCGCTGCTGCCGCCGGCCGGGGAGCTCTGCCGCCTCGGAAAGCATGGGGATCTGGGGCAAAGTCCTCTCCATCTCTCCCCTCCCTCCTCCATTTTCCAAATGGCTGGAGAAACAACTGGTCTGCTAATTTTTTCATTGAAAAATCAAAAGTGAATTTCTGCTTATGATTTAATATACTTTCTTTTTTCTAACTATCCTCTAAATTAAAAAATTCAGGGAAAAATATAATGGTGAAAATGTTTCAGCATGGGCCACAAGGCTCGGGCTGTGTGGGTTCCCCTGTGTGGGTCTGCGAGGCCCCGTTTGCTGAGGTGCCAGCGAGGTTTCTCTAAGGAGCTGCAAGGGCAGCGCAGGCGCCGATCTGCAGGCACTGCCAGCAGCTCTGCCTGGGGCTAAGCCTTCCTGGAAAGGCCTTCTGATTATGAAAGGCAAGATTTTAGCTATAACTGCAAAAAAAGAAATGAAGATAGCATGTTTTTTTCCAACACGTGGCTGCAGTTGCTCGAGGACAGGGGTAACACACGGGGTTTCACAGCAACATGTTCACAGGTCAGTTTACGATCACTGCGTGAATCATCAGCATCACCCCTGGGGCTTCAAACTGCACTCGCCAAAACCAATCGCTTCTCCTTCCCGTGGGGGCTCACGCTCTCGAAGCCTCGCCTGGGTGCAAATGGGCACAAGTGCCTCCTGCCACGCAGCTGACGCAGGCCGGCTCGGAGCCGCGGGGCAGCGCGGGGCAGCGGCAGCGGCGGTGGTGGCGGCAGCGGTGACGGCAGCGGCAGCGTGGGGCAGCGGCGGTGGTGGCGGCAGCGGTGACGGCAGCGGCAGCGGTGACGGCAGCGGCAGCGTGGGGCAGCGGCGGTGGTGGCGGCAGCGGTGACGGCAGCGGCGGTGGTGGCAGCATGGGGCAGCCCCAGGCAGCGCGGCTAATGGGTCTCCGCTCTGCCTGTGTGGGAAAGCGCCCGGCATCGGTTATCCCTCCCCGGGATAGCGCCCAGCCTGCTCCAAAGCACCGTGAGTTCTGCACTTTGGGTGAGGACGTGCGCTGTTTGATTTCAGGTCTCTTCACTCCCTCGTGTTCATTTTGGAGGAGCCCCTGAGGATCTGCTTCGGTCCTGTTGAACGATGGATGTTAAATTGGGGACTTAAAATATGTAACTATAGCTAACCTTTCTGAGATACACTCAGCTGAGCATACAGCATTTAAAGTCCTATTCCTGTAAAAGCCCCTCAAAAAGGATTACCTGGAGTTTGGTTTGGACTTTTTCTATCAGCAGCCCATACTGGCAATCGAGTGGCAGAGCGCTGCTTTACGTGTACAGGTATAGTTTTGGAAAGCTACGATACAGTATGGTCTCCATCGTATTAGTTGGTGGGAAGACTGTAAAATAAAATCTGGCAGAGCAGCTGGATGAATACTCAGTTTAATTTAAGACCCAACACTCACAAGTCAAACTACAAAGTGGTCCCACTTGGGGTATTCTTGCAGTTTTTGGTTTAATCGAGCAAAATTCTAGAGGTCAAATTTCACCCTCAGCAGAAGTATGTCATGAGACTTCCAGCATTTCTGGTGGAAAAAACCCCAGCCTAGAACCCTTTTCCTCCGGAGAATTGCACTACGGTTTGATCGGGCTTTTTCTCCTTGACACGTCGCCCATTTTATTAACTTCTGCTTTGCTTTAAAAAGAGGCATCTACCGTTTTGCTTCCCTGAAGAAGCTCATAATGTTATAATTCAAGTGTCAGGACAGATTAGGTTAAATGTACTGTGTGATTCCCAAAGGAAAACAAACTTCCAAACATACTCTATTTGCCTTGTTACATGTCATGGATTGCATTAGAGCTGAACATGTAATTCTGTCGCCTAATGTGTTAAAGTTGGCATGAATTTTATTCTCTGTGCAAGGTGAGAAATTACTTAGCTAACAAAACATTTCGTTTCCCCCTCTTTGCGTTCCTTCTTTATGAGATTCTGAATGTGACATTTTCACAAAAAATCCCTGCACTTATTTGTGAAAAATGTATATTAAAACCAAAACACATCAAATGGAAAGAAATCACAGATGGTTTTATTCACAAGCAGTAGAATTAATGGCCTTCCCTACTCTTTATAAATATTGGAAGCAGATGAGTTCATTACTATTTCACTCTAATAAAGAAAACCTGCTTTATTTTGACAAGACATCTACTTATCTAGTGTTTCTACTGAATAATAAATCTATTTTCTTTGAAAAATAAAATAAAGATTATCAATAAACAAAAACCTGCCTGGAAAATTTGTCAATCAACAAACCCCCAAACATTAATTTCTGATAGTGTAGAAATGGAATTCAAGGGATTTTGAAAATGTCACTAATTTTCAGAATAGAAAGTTTTGAAATGTTTACTTTGTGGTTGTCTTAAATTTTTACATCTTTCAACAAAGCAAGCAGAAAAGTGAAAACATCTGAAAAGGCTTTTGAAAAGAAAAGAGTCAGCACAAGCTGGATAAAGCTGTGGGCTCCTTTATCTTCGAGAAATCTGCACACATGGAGCAGAGTTTAGGACTTTTTTTTTAACTATGCATTCAAACACTTCCCAGTTCACAATCCAGGCTACGTTGAGTTTGCCAGACCTTCAAAGTACTGTTGGCAGCCTTTCCTGCGCTGGGATAAAACATCTTACCCTAGGGAAGCAAAAGCTGAGTCATTTTTAACCCCAAACAACATTCACTGATGTGGTCATCTTGTTAGTCATGGAAATCCTGTGTTATTTCTATTTATGCTTCTTTCAACACTTATTAACCAAGAAGCGAGGAGGTTTTATTTTAAACTGCAGAAGATGTTTATCCTCTCCAGGGCCATGACAATCAGTTACATGGCTTATCCATCATTTCAGAGAAAGGAAAAGATTTTGAGAAACTCCCCAGGCAAGTTAATTTTTAAAGCTGTAGGAGGGAGAGGAGAAAAGAAAACAAACACCACCACCAAAGCCACAGGCACACAAAGCCTGACACAACTGCCTAACGCCGCAGGGACCGCGGCTGGCTCCTTCCAGCCCTTGTGCCTGCTACTTCCCCCTTTGACAAAAGGAGGATTTCCTTGGGGCAGGAATGGCCAGGAGACACCTCGGCAGAGACAAACAGCCGCTCCCGGTGCTGGGAGCACTAAGTAGAGCAGGAGAAATTAGAAATTTTCCTTAGAAAAGAAATTCCGTGAATGACGGACCATGTACACCAGCTCCAGGCTCGCCCTATGCACCCGCCCAGGGATGCTCCTGGGCAGGTGGGTCGGCCCTCGCAGATACCCGGGACCTTTGGTGCAATGCGGAGGGGCTGCATCGAGCGGACGCCAAGTTCCTGGAGAAGCCGATGGGCCGGCAGGTCGGTGCTGTCAACCGCCCAGGTCTCTGCATTGTGGCACGTGCGCCGGCTGAGACCCTGCGCAGGGCTCGTGGCGATGGCCCCTCTCGGCCCCAGCTGAGCTCTCTGCTTGGCATCAAAAAACCCTTTGCAGACAAATTTAAATTTAGTTTGTCCAACAAGGGACAAATGCAGGAGAAGGACCTGAAATATCAGAGAATATTGTTCTACCTGAGGGGGAAAAGATGGTTCGATGGGTGGAGATTTATGTTTTCATAACAAAAAAGAAATGCTGTTCAGGTACTGGCTTGGCCTCTGACAGCACCAAGGGATGGAGCAGGTGAGGCTCTGGGTTTTCTTTCTGTCTGTTTTTACCATCTCCGCTAATTTGTGCTTTTGAACACCGTGTCCATGCTCCAGCTTTGGTCTGTGAGCAAAATACCTCCAGCCAAAGCATCACACGATGTCTAGAGGGGCAGACAGGGATGTCTCCTTGAAGCAGGCAGGGAAGAGGGAGGAGGATGTCTTCGCTTCCCCAGGCTTTGAGCATCACTTGCTCCTCACAATGGAGACCCCCTTCCAGCTCATCACCCCCAGTAACAGCAACTCTTTAGATTACGGCTGTTTCAGAAGAAATGCAGCAGAAATGGCAGAGAGCTTTGGTGAAGAATTACATTTTTTTTAATAACATTCAATAATTACCCCCAAATTCTGAGCAGCTGAATTAGGAAATGCAAAGATCAGAGGCTGAGCAGAAATACTGGGATTTTGGTAAAGTCTGGAGTATTTCAACAGCACAGCGATCCCAGAGGCCTCACGGGGGGAGGAGTGCTGTTCACCAGCAGCGGGAGGAAGGGCAGCTTGTGCTGTATGAGAGTGGTCCTGCATCCAACCACAAACAAACACAAGGGTTGGGGGATGAGGGTCCTCCCCGGCAGGCGTGCCTGGAAGCTCAGCTGTATTGCCAGGCAGCAGATGCGCAGCCCCATGCGGCTTCCCGTGCCGCAGAACAGAGCCCATGTCCAGTGGCAACAGGTAATTAGGCAGAAGTAGCTTTGATGTACGCAGCCATCACCCACTCAGCGATGGCTCTGAGGCAGCTCACGTGCCTGCCCGCCCCACGCCGACACGGGAAGACGCGAGCTGGCACGCGGGACGGGCCCACTCTGGTTTATGTCGTCCCCGCGCCGCCTCCTCCCGGGCCGGGATATTCAATCAGGTGCCAGTGACGGCTCTCACAGCAGCTCTAAGATGCAGTTTCTCAGTTTTCGGTGGAACAAGTGGTACTCACTTTCAAAAGGAGGTTATATAAACACGTGCCTGAAGAGAATGTCGGGAACTTGGGTATTAATCTCTAATTCAAAGACCACTCAAAATAAGCAAGACAGAAATACTGGCTGGGGTGAGAGAAGATGCCAGAGGTCGTATGGTGCACCACCAGCTTGGGACAAGTTCAGAAGAATAATTTAGCACAAAGAATAACAATTGTCAGTTTTAGTGGCGTGGTAGCGGCCTCTCCCTAGTCGAGAAGTCCGTTTCTCCCGCAGGGGCTTGCCGCTGCCGGCCATGCAGGCACCTGCCTGCCCGCAGCAATTCCAGCCCGGCAGCCACCGCAGCGGGGAGCCCTGCGGCCGCCTGCCCGCGCCCGACGGGAAGGGCTCTGCCCCGAGCCAAGCGCTGCCCTCGCTGCCGCCGGCACAGTGCCTGTGCCAGGTATTTCTTTTGCCAGGTTTCGCCCTGTCCTGCCCAGTAACGAGGCGTCTCCCCACTGCTGTGAGGCGGCCAAACGGACTGCACCCTCCGGCACCACACGGACACCCGGCGCCGTCTCCCATCGCTCGAGCCGAGGCGCGTCCCGGCAGCGTCCCTGTGGTGCCCTTAGAGCGCTCGGTGCTCGTCGGAGTGTGAGCAAAGCAGGGCCACGCAGGACAGACCGTCGGTCATAAAAGCACAGCACCTCCCCGGCAACTCGCGCTTCCACCCTTAACTGCCTCCTAGCACACGGGCGTATTTCAGAGCCGATTATAAAACCCTGTTTATTTGTGCAGAATCCCAGTTTGTAATATTTCTAAAAAATGAGACCGCGGAGCCCTGAGCTGGGCAGGGCCACTCAGCCTGCAGAAGCGCTCCCACCTGGCCCACGAGCAGCCTCCATCCTCCGTGCGTCAGCTCTGAGCCGAAACGCTGCATGAGAGAGCGGCTGCTAGGGTGGCCTCCGGGCGAGAAAGTCCTGCCCAAAAGCCCTGCGTGCTGCCAGTGGCCAGGGACCCGGGGGGCCAGCAGCTGTGGTGAGGTATCGTGCAGCCCCACGCAAGCTGCCCACTGCTGTCACCTGCTGCACGCTGCTGTCACACTGCATGCTGCTGCCTCTCACTGCCTGCTGCACTCACGCTGCACGCTGCTGTCACCTGCTGCATGTGGCTGCAGCAGTCCGTTGCTGCTCTGGCTGCAATGCCAAGAGCTCCTGGTGAGAGCCATCACCGCCCCGAGCTGCGGCGGCACCGGCATCCCTGGCACAGGGAAGCACATCTATACAGAAAGGCTGGGGGAAGGACTGGCCATGCACAAGTGCGCACACGTTAAAAATGGTTAGTTCAAAGAAAGCCTGTGCTGTCAAGCCAAGCCTGCGCTGGCGTTTCCAAGCTTTGAGGCTGACTCCATGACTTTAACTTGACCTCCTCATAATTACACACAATGCAAATTTTGCAGTTGATAATTATGAGTGACTAAAGTTGTTAATCTTTATAGAGGATAAACAAGTTGTTTCACTGACGTTGCCATCATTTACTGTAGTGACACACTTATTGCCGCACATATTTGGGACCTGGCCTGTGTGGCAGCGTGGACATCACGTGTGGTCCCTTACACTCCAGAAAACACTTCAGTTGAGCTATTTTGCCTTCCGTGTTTTGACTTTGCAGCATACCTTTTGAGAGAGACATTTTGGACAGATTTTCCAAGGCTTTTTATACCTAATCTCCAAGGACAAAACAACACAAACAAAAGCAGATTACTTACAGGGGGATCATGCTGCCGCCTCTGAAGTTGACCCTTCAGATCCATGATCAGACTGTAGCTGCTTTGGTCAGTCGAGAGACCGGCCAGCCCTGCAGGCAGTCACCGCTGTTCGCCAGCTCCTCCTCGGAGGCTTCGCAGCCCCTGGTCCAACTCTAATGATGCCTCTGCTCCCATTTCTTTATTCCTCCTGTGCCTAAGATCAGGTCCCGTATTTTGCAGTGTCCTTCACCTTCCTGGGCAGCTTGAGAGCAGAGGAAAAGGTGTCTCTGGTCTCGGTCCTTGTCCCACCAAAACTGCTCAAAAAGTCCCTGTCAGCACCAAGCAGGAGCAAAAGGCAATCTGCTCAGCTGTGGCAGAGGAAAAAGCACCTTGTAAGCAAGTCTCTCACACAAAAGCCTGCAATCCCTGTTCTTTACTGAGACTCTCCAGTCCAAGGACTGAGATGTGTGATGCTATTTTCTTCCAGAAGTGGACAGGACACGGGAAAGGAGGAACGCTCACATCTGCAGGACACCACTGGAAACATCCACTGGGCAACAAACCCGGCTTTGGACCCTCGCAGTGTGTAAGGCCGACCCCGCACCATTCTCATTGCTGAACGAACATCCGTCAGGGTACAAAGCCCAGTGCCTGTGGAAGCAGGCAAGCCCACTGTAAGAAGCATTACCTGTACCAAGCAAACCTGTAATCACATCAAGACACAGAATCAGTTCATGGTGCCACGGCTACAACCGCTACATGGCGGTTCAGTTCAGAATAAGGACTGACTCACGTTTCATTCCTCCTGATGTTTTTAACTACTTTCAAAACATCCAGGTTTGGAATCTGAGGAAGTCAATGCAATGATGGTGCAGAGGGAAAAGAGCCGCTGGTCCCAAGGGATGCCCCTTTCCACTCCCCTAAGTCAGAGCTTCAGTGTTTTAAGCTTCTTAAACTCCAAAATTTAAAACACAAAGCACAGAGAATAAACTGATTAAACCAAGTTTTATTTAACAAATTATATTAAGAATACAGACTAAGTTATCACACAATGAAACTTCCCTTTGTAAAATACAGGAGGGTCATCTAAAATAAATATAAAACGTAGTAACATTCATAAGATTAATGCACAGTAAATTCACTTTCAATAACCCAACAAAATGCATAGCATCTTAAAAAAACACTTTGCAACTGCATAAAAGGTTTGTCTTCCGTTTGCATGATGACATTTAAAACTCTTGCTGTTAGGAAACAATTTCACAATAAATGACCAGAATATCCAAACTGTTTGGTTTCCCTGTATTGAATGAATTGAGCAGCACCTTACTGAGCTTTTTCATGAGCAGAGGAGCACCCTCCCTACTGCAACGCTGTCAGAGTTTTATGGCTCAGGATAACTAACACCGACACCGCTCGGCTGCCCCGCTGCCGGGAGGGATTCCTGTCCGTTTGTCAAGGCTCGAAGGCTGAGGTAATTATTTGAATGCAGCGAGATGCGCATGCCCTTCAGGAGGAGAGGGAACGGCTCTCCGGTGAGCTGCTCTGCTGGCACCTGTGAGACGTGCCCGCTGCCACCCCGGCCAGGCTCCTGGGGCTGCTTTGGGAGAGTGGCCGGTGGGCAGTTCTGAGGAAGACAGACCCCGTGTCGCCTGAGGGCAGCGGGGAGGTGAAGGCCAACGTGGGACCGGCCAGCTCCAAAGTCGCCGCATCCCGTTTTCCCTCCCTCAAGGAGATTTTTAGGGCCCCACTGAACAGGAGGTGCCCAGACCTGCGGACGCACGCCCTCAGCACCAGCGTCCACCTGGCACGTGCTGTGCCCACGTCGGGACTTTCTCCAGGCTCTGCGGTGCGTGCGTTCGGTCTGGAGAGCTCAGGAAACCGGGGGGGGGGGGCAGGGGCAGGTGTGAAACCAAACAAGCCCAAAGCTACAGACTACCAACAACCTCTCACTACACAGGAGGCTCGCGGGGGATCCTCTCCTACAAACACCGCGGGCAAACTCAGTGACAGTCAAAGGAAAAAGTCTGACAAAGTTTATTCCTATGTAACTACAGCTATGAGATGCTCCCACAGGGAAGACACCTGCTACAACTGTCCACACTTGAATTTTATCACAAAGTTCACACTCTACATTACTTTCTGGACTAATTTCTTGCCTTTCCATTGTTAACACATTAGACAGCACTGCCTGGCCTGGATGGCCCACAAGTCATCTCGGTGCGCTACCCGCTCTTTGCCGTGAGAAATCCAGGAGGCAGTGTGTCACTACTAATTCACATCAGAAAGTGTATTTTACAGTAAGTAAACCCCTCACTGCTGCTTTTCTGTCTCTGTTGCAGACGTATGATAATTTGGCAAACTAATTTCTCCATCAGCCACAAGATTAAGCTACCTAGAGACTAGTTTTGTTCCAGAAATACAGGCAAGGTAGCCAAGCACGGCTGGTAAAGCTCTGCAAATCCATTTCTGTTGCTTTCCATTGACTCATCCCCCCCTCTTATGCTCCAGAATGCTTCTCCACAGCCAGACAACATCAACATCAGGCTCCCTGAATATTTATTGCCTGGGCCAATGCTACCACAGTCACCTTTTGGACAGAGAGGGAGGAAGATGCAGAGAGATGGCTGGTAGTGCCTACGGGACATACCAACAGGGAGGACTTGCTGTGAGCATGCAAGGACCAGCCTTGCAATGAGTTGCCGTGAGTACAAAAGTTATGGAACAGCAAATAAAACCTGTCTGTGGAAATGCTGACCTGATGCCCAAGATCTTGGGAATTCAGAGGTGCAATAAAGAAGCTTCCTATAATAGGTGGACTGAGAAGACAACACATGCAGTCAGCCACCCTGCGCCATGTGTCTCACTGTGCTTCCAAGCACTGGCTTTGAGCCCTCTCCCCTTTGGAAATGCCCAGATTTCCAGCCTTCGGTTAGCAGGTCTGACAGCTCAGCTGGCTCTCAGCAGCTGTAGCTGTTTGCTCAAAACACCTCTATTGCATTTGTACCACAAGAACTGCATTTGTACTATTCATGCTTTCAGTACAGGGTATCCTTGCAGTGCCACAGTGCAGAAACACACTGTGAAGATCAAACTCGCAAGTTTCCTTGCAGATGCACCCCTGAAGCAGCTTTGCTAGCCCAGTGTAAGAGCGGGAAGAGTGAGAACGAACTATACAAATATATCCTGAAGATTTCTTAGATGCTTGTCCCAGCTGCATGCCCTGTCAGCGTTTTGAGCCATCCAGTGTTTCTTGTAGATCATGGAAGAGAAAGGTGAGCTCACTATCTCTAAGAAGGCTGAGCAAACGTTAACTGTTGCTATAAATATTTAAAGCACCTATTTTATCTACTGATGCTCTCTAAGCTAAATCTCACAGGAAGGGACTCGAAGCTATGCACCCATTTTTCCAAGACATTCCTGGGGAGTGCCCCACTGAATGCGGGGCTCGGCAGCTATCCGAACCTGCTCCTCACTGAGCACTCCGGCTGCCGCGCAGTCAGCCCTGACCTTGGCAGGGGAAGACACAGCTCGAGGAGGGGGTCCTGGCAGCTGTCTCCCCATCTCCTGGTGGCAGGAACTGCCCCTGGAGCCCTGCAGATGCTGTGCTGGCTGCCCTGCACCAGCCTGCAACCCTCACTCCTCCACCACCAGTAACAGGGAAGGTCAGCTCTCTGCAGGTCCTTCATGCCAAAGCTGTGAGGAGTGCACCACGCAGATGGCTTCTACCTACCTGCAGTGTCCACTAAGCCACAGGAGAAGCTATAAACGGATGCCACAGAAAACTACAGAACAAATTACAAGCAGAAAAATAGAAAGACAAAAGATGGATGAGATGGGCATAGTACTACAGCATGGAGTGGATTTGAACTTCAAGTGAACCTGAGCCGAATGACCAGGCTGCCATGGTATGTTCATTTGTCGATGTCGGCATCATCAATCTAGCCTTTGTGAAGCTTGGCAGTGAGGTCTGGCTTTGCTTTCCTGCAGGATAAATAAGAACTAAAAATGGTGCTGCAACCTCCAAGTAAACGAGCACTTCCAGGGGGTCACCCAAACCTCCAGAGCTGGTGCGAATGGCATTAGCTTTAATTCTTTCGCCCAAATATGACACACCTACAATGAAATCAGCCCCTGCTTTCCAATAGCACAGCCTTGCTTTACAGAGGCAGTTTTAGAAAATGATTTACCTGACTGGAACAAGTTGAAGCAAAGACTTGGAATTGGTCTGTCCTGAATGTTATGGTATTTTGTGCTCATTATCCCAGCAATATGGTATGGTGCCTTAAAACCAGAAATGAATCTTTGGACAAGAAATATTTTACATATGTACAAATAAAAAATACAAGCTGACAGTACAAAACCTACTGTTAGTCACCATTCTGTCCAACTAGAAAATGCAAGATCAATCAAAAGCAGTGCAAAGCAGGTCAGGGCATACATATGACCCAGACTGAGAGCAACAATACTGTTATTTGTTACTATGGCAATTGCATTTCAATGGGGTTAGGTAATCAGTATTTTACAATACAAAAAGTTGTACGTTTTAACACTAACTTAAAAATTGCCATTTTGCTGCCATGATGTAGCTTTGTTCTACAGCAGAGACTTGAAAAAGCAGCACGGAGTCAGATGGGCACTTCTAAATAACTTATTACAGCAACAGACTTCTCCAAGACATGCATTTGACTCGGGAGCGAGCTAAGGTCAGCGATCACAAGGAGGCTGAGGTCAGGGTTTAATGCATCCCACTCTCATCCTGCACTACGTCAGAGTTCAGTGCTTCCCCGTGAGTGCACAAGGGAACAGGCACATCTCTTATGTTTTAGCAGCTAGCGGGGCAAATATTAGAAAATTGTCCAAAGTGACGGGCAGGTGACAGCATCCACATTGTCAGCAGGGCCCCAGCTCCGCAGGCAGCTTGGCCAGCGGTCAGCGGGGTGCTGCCGGGGTCTGCCTGGGCCGCTGCCAGCATCCAGCCCGGAAAGAAATACCGGAAGTTTGTTGCTCCAGGTCCTGACGGACACACGGACACCCTGTGCAAGGCGGAGGTGCTTCACCTTGGGAACTGCAGTGCAGCTTGTGCTCTCTGCGCCCCTCCGCCTTGCCAGTGCCCAGGGAGAGAGGCCAAGGCAGGTATGAGCAAGCGACCCTGGCTCCGCCAGCCTACAGCAAAAACAAGTGATCACAGTCTGGGGTTGATCCTGGCCGCGGCAGGGCTGCTGTGTGCCCAGACCTCGGTGGAGGCAGATGGGGCATCCACTGTGGCTCGGTGCTGCCCGTTGGACCGAGTGCTGCAGGGGCCTCCCGCTGCGAGGTGAGAGCCCATCAGCTCCACGTCAGCTCGGGCGGGATGCCTGGGGGCTTGCAGATTAACCAGTCGTATCTTTTACTCTTCCTTACTTTTAGGGCTCGCTGCTGAGCGTTTCTTGATGGTCTGCGAGCTCACGGCTTGCTGTTCGCAGCAGTTTGTTACAGCTCTGGTTTTGGTGACTGTCCTGCAGCAGGGGTTAGGAAGTGGGGACAACCGAGGGGCTGCCGTCAGGCTCCCAGTCACGTACTCACGTGGAGAGACGTCCGCAGCAGCGAGGGAGGGTGGGGGCAGCTGCCGAAGGGCTGCGCAGTCCCAACGCGTGGAGCGGCGTGTGCAGGAAGGTGGTGCAGCGCAGGGCGGGCGGTGATGGCCGGACGAGCGGGTGTCTGCCGGGACGGCCCTGGCGCCGCGTCCCGCTCAGTAGTATGCACACACACACCTGCTCCAGCGCCGGCGGCCCCTCTCAGGACTGCGGGACCGGCGGGCACCTGGTAGGGCTGGGCGGCAGGCGGGCCGCCGCACTCTGCTCCGTCCGGAAGCTGTAGTCGTACTGCGGGGCAAAGCAAGACAGAGGGAACGGTGGGGCACTGCCCGATGGCAGCCCGGGCCAGGGCGTGCAGCCACGTAGCCACGCAGCCGCGCTGCCCGGCCCGTGCCGGGACGGCACAACAAGCAGAAGACTGAGGTAAGAATTGGGCCTGGCAGCACCCTGAGCTGTGATCTCATCCCCCTGCCCCAGGCAGGGCCATGCCGGGTGAGCCTGCTGGCACCACCAGACCCTACGTCAGTAACCGTCCCGGGTAGGATTCACCCCCCTCCCCTAAAACCGTGCTAAAATAAACATGACCACACTCATCCTGCGCACAGAGCAGCTAGTCAGAAAGATTCCCCTTTGCAGGCCTCATTTACACAAGCTGGTACCATCATAACTAACATTTTTGGTTATGGTGAAAATTCCTATTTACGTGTCCCTGCACACCACAGATGTCACCGCAGCTGGCTGGACGTTGCTGCAGCCCGAGGGACATCCCTGCTGCCGGCTGGACGCAGCGGCGTGGGCCTGGGTGCCGCAGCGCGTGTGGAGTGTGCCGTAGCAGTGCCATCTCGTGGCACGCCGTGGGCCGCGCCCTGACAGCCCCAGGCCACCCTGGATGCTGCTGTGGCCCCTTGCCATGCCATGGCATCCCCAGGAGAGGCCGGGGCTGCGGTGGCTCTCCCATGGTGAGCGGTGCGGCCGAAGCGGAACGATGCGCTGGGGCTGCCGGGGCAGGAGCGGCACGCGGCCCCGGCACACCCACTGTAACGGCTCCGGATACGGACCATCCTCCCCCACGTCTCTCAGCGTCCCGTTTGTGCCTCCTGGGATGTCACCAAGACGTTCCGCTGTTCCCGCCAGCACGCCCGTTTGCCACCGCTCCTTGCCAGCCAGCCCGGGGCGTGGGACACGCTGCCAGAGCGGTGGCCACGGGAACTCGGCGACCTCGCTGGCGCCTGACCCCAGGGACGGAGCCGCAGCGCTGGACGGGCTGGCTGTGCCAGGGCTGCCGCGGGCTCGCCCGGGGTGCCAAGACCCCTCGGAGCTGCGCGAGGCCCGCGCGCTTCTGTGCGGAGAGACAGGCTGGACCCGCTCCTCCGGCCGGCTCCAGCGGAGGTGGCCTTGGCCTTCTCTGCTCCAACGCCGAAACCTCCTCTCCGTCCCGGCTCGGCGTGCCCAGCGGCGAGGCCAGGCCAGGCCAGGCCAGGCCAGCGCCGCTCCGGCAGCTGCCACCGCCCCGGCGCCAGGCCGCGGCGGGACCAGCCTCCCCGCCGCGCACGGAGCCAGCCGCCGGGGCCGGGGCCGGGGCCGGGGCCGGGGCCGGGGCCGCCGTGGCGCAGAGCGCCCGCTCGCCCGTGGCGGGGGAGCGGGGCCGGCAGGGAGGCGCCGGGGCCGGCAGAGGGCGCGCGGGGACCGCGGCGCGTCCCCCCCCACGCCCCCGCCCGCGGCCGCGGCGGAACCCCGCGGGCCCCCCCGGTTGGCGGGAGGGACGCTGCGCGTCTCGGGGAACCTGTGCGAGGGCATGTGTCAAGGAGTCCTCTTTCTCAAGACCGCCTCTTAATTGGCAAACACGTCTTCATTAATTTTACCTCAATGTCATGATGTCACAGCCAGCGGTACCAGCCCCAAGCTAAATAAGCAATAAGCCTCATTTTTCAACACACAAACACATAAAGATGTCAGCTCAAACTGTTTACTAATTAACACTTAAAAAGACACAAATTAGATATGCGTGGCTAAGAGCAATTATAATCAAGACGAATTTCTCTAGTCATTTGGGAACTGAAAAAAAAGCCTAATTGCTGGAACCAATGTTTTAAAAACTGAAATCATGCCAGTTAGCAAATATGTTCATTTAAAGAACATTTCATGTGACTACACTCTGGAGAATTGACTACAAACATGAGAACAAGGAAAAAGATTTCTGTATAAAATTAAAATTTTAAGCTCTTTTAGATTTACAACTTCTTCGTTAAATATGTTTGCAAAGAGCAGCCCATGAAAACTTGTAGCAATTAAGTGGTTAAATGAACTGCCTTCCTTGTCAGTTTAAAAGGAATGATTAATATTAGATGCTCACTTTACTAATTAGACCCTCTCCAGACTTTTCGCTCAATGCCAAGCTAAGACGAAGACGGGGTGCGCTCTGCCAGCGCCCCGCCAGCGCAGGAGGCCCACAGTAGCCCGACAGCTGATCGCGCTGCCGACACCCACGTGGCACAGCAGCACCCGCTGCCGCCGCCGGAGCCGAGAACAGTCTCCGCACCTTCGCCACCGCCTGCACGGCCTGCCCGCTCGGTGACGTTCCCCTACCCAGGACAGGCAGGAGCCGTGAGGACAAACTCCCTGCAGCCCCGCAGGGAGAGCCAGCAGCAGCGCTGCCAGGGCTCTGCTCCTCTCCGCCCTACATCCACCAAAGCAGCCGTGGGTGAACGGCGCCCTCGGCTTAAATCCGCCTTCACCCACTGGGCTTCACCGCCTCTTCATACGCCACTTCTTCATACGCTCCTCAGGGCACGGCTGTGCAGTCCTGCTGCAATGGGATGCTGACTTCAGGTGCAGCCTGAGTGCGCAGTACAGGGTTTGCGCTTATTTTCATCACTTTTCCTGAAAGGGTGGAGTCCTTTCATTCAGCTCGCCTCGCAGCTTGGAGGATGGGTGCATACATCTGCAAATGTGGCGACAGAGAACAATAACTCTTGGAATTCTCTGGGAATATTTTTTGCAAGGCATCTAGCTCCAGGGAAAATGTTCTTGCTGCTTTGGAAATCCAGAAGATTTGCTGTAATGGTGCTATTGCTTGCAAGGGAAATAAAGCCATGCAGAAATTCACAATATTTATATGCATAGCTATCTATGTGCAGACAAGATGCTTCATCAAGGAATATGGGCTGCATAATTATACTTTTCATTACTGCGAAACGCACACAGCCTGTAACAGAACAGGAGGGTGTGGGGAGAGCCGGCAGGTACCAACCTCTCCTCCCCAGGCCACACAAACAACTCCGGTACTGGTGTCCCCGCACTCCACAGGCCTGTGAGGGGCATAGGACAGGGCTGCACAGCTCACCCCTCCGGGCAGCGCCCAAGCTGCCAAAACCTCTCCCGCACCAGGCGACACGCAGCAGGCTGCAGAAGCAAATCCAATGCCACTTCGCTTGACCTCCGGCAAAAGGGACCTGCGGCCCCGCGGCCAGCTCCTGGCGAAGAGTGGGGGGAAGGAGGCAGGCACGTGTCGGGGCCACCAGCTCTGCGCACACCTGCATCCCAGCGTGCAGGGCCCTCGTGACAGATGCAGGCAGTCCCAAACAGAAGCATGGCACACATGCCACGTGGCAGGACCACAGCACCCAAGGCAGTGGGTGCTTCTGCCAGCGATTGCACCCGTCAGGCAGCAACTTCAGAGCCACTGTTGCTGCTCCCCTGGCCTGCTGGGAGCCTGGAAAGAGCCGGCAACTGACCACCTTCTTTTCGTACTCAGACAAAACTTCCAGGCAGGAGAAGAGGATGGATTTAGGAAACCGGACTTGCAACTAGAATCAAAAAGTGGAGAAGCCATGAGGAGTCTGGAAGTTTTGCTATGCCATCTTCTTACTCTCTGCCTTTAACCCTTTAGCAAGAGAAGATGTTTGTGACAGATGGTGCCTGAAGAAGCACGTGCTGGTGAGACCATTTTCCTCCTGGTCTGAGACTTCAGCTGAGAGGCAGCCCTTGCAATGCAGGCAGCTCCTCGGCACCATGCAGCCCAAGTCTTGCATGTGCCAAAATGCTCCCTCAGGAACAGGAGTCCACCCTTGGTTTGATGGCTGTCTCCTCCTCAAGCTCCTGGAAGACTCACGCTCACTGGAAGTACAGACAGGTTTTCCTGGTAACAAGTTACCAGCACCATCAAACTGAAAAGCTGTGAAGTAGTTTACCTGACATTGCTTAGTCAAATTCATTTGCTTTCCTGAGATGCAAGAGGCAACCTAATACAAACAGTGTCCTGTTTGTAACATGTTAATAAATGACAAAGAAAGGTTAAGTAAGAAAGACATCTGGAATTAAATAGAGGGCAGACAACTTTGGCAATAGATTCAATACCTAAAGTGTCTTCACCCGGCACAGATCACAGAGGACATCCCTAATTCTGAGCTTACTCTTTGACCCCGTGTTGACTTTATCCACCGGCAGTGACTTGGGAAAGACAAGAGAGGCATTTTCCATAAGGGAAGGGATCTTACAATGAAGTGAACACAGCTCTCATGATGCTTTTGCTTAGTGCCTGGCTGGCTACCTACCTCCTTTTCGATTTCTGCAAGGGTTTTGATTGTGATGCCCAAGAGATCAACTGGCTGCATCTGGCAAGAAAAAAAAAAGAAAAAAAAAAGAATCAGAAATGTCAAATTTAGGGTTTTTTGTTTTGGTTTTGTTTTGTTTAAAGTCAGCAAATACTCTATCACCAGAGATTTAGAGGCACCAGCTGTAAACACATGCATAATCCTGTTTCTCCATCTACCACAGGAAACAGAAGGTGGGTTAGCTCTAACGCCTTTCTCCCTAAATGGGGACAGCTGACACTCATCTCAGTGTTGCTTTGCACAGGTAGATCTTCAGCCATCTCCCTGCCACAGGATGGCTGTTAGTGGAACGCACTTTGTAACACCCTATGGATTTCATATGGCCCCCGCACACGTAGGTGTGAGAGGCACCGGCTGTGGGAAGCCCCGACCAAACTGACCATATGGTGGCAATGGTGTCTAAAGGATCCGAGGGGAGGATTAGCACGACCTAATCTCTCTGCATTTGTCCTCACAGCAGGGACTCCAGCTTTCTGGGAATAACGGCCCATAAACAACCCTTTCAGAAAGCAATGGTTGTGAAAAACCGTGTCCGGCTGCACACACGCAAGTTGTGTCAGCAGGAAGAAGAAAGCACAAAGCGGGAGCAGACGTGAAAAATCAGATAGAGCTGATGGCTCGGTGTTTGCCTTAACAGCTTCTTGTAAATTGATTTTTGAAGAGATATTGTTTTAGGATTGGATGGATTAGGGAACTAATAATGGGATGCTGAGCCTTTGAGCTCTGGATCACCAACTTAAACTAGCACTGGCCCAGTGACGCTGAAAAGTCATTGTGAATTGGTACCCAGGTTTCCATTTTGGCTGAGCAAACCTACCCTGCCCAGGCCGCTGGCGGCACCCTCCACCGGCACTGCAGAGCTCGGTGCCGAGCAGGCAGGACGCGGTGCCCTCTCGAGCTCACCCCGCTGCAAGGCAGGAGCCGTGCCGCTGGCAGCACAGGCACGCCGAGCAGGACTCCGCTTGAACTCGCTTAGAAATGTGCCGTATGTAAAACAACCCAGCCTGTTTTGCCGCTGCACTTGAGACACTTTGACTCGGATAATCTCCCATGCCAGAGGGCAACCCCAGTCCTGCTCCCTGGAACCCAGTCGCAGTCCAACTGCGGCATCATTAGGACACTGCCGCCTCCGCCAACTTTCCAGGCTGGGACTGGTAAACGTAAGGGCACAGCCTCCCCACCAAACTGGATTTTGGCCAGCACAGCCATGGCAAACCTACCACCCCCAGTCAGCTACAGCCACTCGCGCTCCACCTGCAAAACCACCAGAGCCCGCCAAGACTGAGTAGCTCTGGAAGATCCTCGCCCACATGCCGCTGCCCGGCTCTGCCTGCGCAGGGCATGGAGCCGCAGGAGCCTCGCGGCAGCTGCCAGTGCTGGAGCGCACCGTGCCATTACCATTGCCTTGAACTTCTGGGGTGCAAAAGGAAAGTCATAAAGCTGACTGCACTGTGCCATCTCCACAGCAGTTTAAATCTAGGAGAGCTGTACATTTGCAGCTTTCTTTACAATCTATGCTAAGAAATTAGAAATGCTTCCAGCACCAGAGAGTCCCACCGCCATTCCTATTTCTGATGGCGATAAACCTTCAACTCCCAGGACAATTCAGTTTTAGAAGTGATCTGGCAAAAGCCATTCCCACCCTATCGGAAAATATTGTGAAGGGCAACCTTGGGTCATCTCAAGCACTGGGTATATATTAGGCCCCACAACAGAAAAGCTCCCAGAGGCAGGTAATTTGCGTTGATGCTTTGTGATCACTCTCCATGAAAAGATGAATTTCAGACATTGGGAGAACAATGAAGGCAACTTACCCCTTCAGGAGCACAGGCAAACTTCTCAGAAATCATAAAAGGCACTCCATCCATTGCTGAAAGGGACAAAACGAGCAGACACGTCACATTTCCAGCTGACTTCTCACATGCAACTTCACACATTCCCAGTGACAGATCAAGTATTCAAGGCATTGACACATGATTGATAGCTCATAGAAGTTATTGCCAGTCTTTTCCTCCCTCTAACCTGCCAGTGGTTTCTCTCTGTTCGAGACACAGCTGGGTTAGTCCCTACCAAATCAGGAATTCAATGAACCCTCCCTGCTCTATCCAAACACAATTTCATGGTCTCAATTTTGAGTCTTCCAATTTGGTTCAGCTGCCAAAACAGGACAGTATTTGAAACTGAAAACAAATACAAACAGTTTAAGAGGACAGACATCCATTTACCACTACCACGCAGAACCATCTGAGCAAACTCGGTGGTGTCTGAGCAAGAGGCTAAGGAACATACTTGGTCCAGGTGACTTGTATCTCTCCAAAGCCATAAGTACTACTACCTGGGCAGAATGAAAACAAACACGTGGGGCCAAGCACCCTCCCTGGCCTGGCTGCTGCCACTGCAAACTCAACAGTGGGCAACGGAGCTCAAACACTTGCAAACCACATCTGGAGGACGGAAACCAGTGGAGTATGAGGACAGACACAAGGACGTGATGGCACACGCCACAGCCTCATGTCACTGGGCCAAGCTCTGTAGCACAACCTAAATGATACTAAGAGGATTGTTTGCCTTTATATTGCCTTGTGTGTTCTTCTTAGATAGTGCAGTGATGTTCGGTGTTTCTGTCTTGCTATCACCACCTCGAAAACTTCACAGAAAGCCTCCCACAAGACACGTCAGTATAAGGGAGACACTTATTTTTAAAACATTCAACTCAGCAATTTCCACACAAGACTGAAAAGGGCACATTTCTAAGGCAGACTGCAACCCTAAATACACCTGCTTTATTTCAGTTACACCTTTAACATTTTAAGTCTTCAAATTTCAGCTCTGAAAGAAATAAAAACTTCAAACTAGAGCAAATTTAAGCCCTGAAATGCCCTCAAGTAATCCTCAAATAGGGTTTTCTTTCACAAAGCATCTTCACCCACGAACCCAGCATTTTTCTGCTTGATGTTTGTAACTTCCATCAGCACCAGTGACTTACCATGTTAATGATTTAACACAGGTTATTTAAGAATACTTAGCATTTTACATTTGCTTTGTATATTTTTGACGTAAAAAAACCCTCCACTGGAGTAATTTCATTATCAAAGGTGCTATATGGCAGCCACAGCACTACATGAAACAAAAGGAAACAGATGAAAAGCAGCATCACCAAATCCGGGAAATTTTGAACCTGAAAGACCATCTGCATTTGTTATCCCGACAGAAACCTGCTTTGATCAGTCACACGCCGGCTTTTGTAAAGTAATTTAAAGAATAAGCCGTGATCAGCGTGCACGCTCCCCAAGCAGCGCCCGCCGGACTGCCTCCATCCGTCCTTCGGTCCTTGCGCACTCCAGCCCTCCCAGAGCTCAAAACTGCAGAGCAAAGCAGCAGATGAAAGCAGGGTGTGCCAAAGGCTCAGCAGCGCAATTAGCACTCTCCTAAACAAACGAGCTTCAACAGAGCTGTAATTAAGCAGGCCTGTAATTAAGTATATGCCCTTTATCATAACGATCATGCTTAAAAATGGCATGATGCATGGAAGTGTGTTATTAATGCTGCACTCCCAAAGCGCAGGAGCGTGCACAGGAGCTGGCGTGTCAGGCCTGTCACTAGGCTGCTGGTAAAATACATTAAAGGGAGAAATCGGAAAACAACACGCTCATTCAACAGCTCTTTTCACAGCCAGGCACTAGAAGTCATGAGGATTTAAATACCCACCAATTCAGGAAACTTTACGGAAATAAAGCACGAGGCTGTCACAGCCAGCCGCCTCCCCCAGCGCTGGGAGGGCGGCAGCCTTCGCCCCACGGCTCGGCTGGGCTCTGGGAGCTGTTTGGGCACGTAAGGGGCTGCAGGCAGACGGTGGAGACCCCCTGAGACACGTGGGGAGCGGCTGCTCGTCCCTCGCCTCTGCTTCCAGGCTGAACGATGGCTCCAGACAAAGCAAACGCTTCGGAGGACGGACACTGCCGCGTCGCCCACCTTGCCCTCAGAGGTGCTGCCCGCCGTCCCACAGCACTGGCCGCAGGAAAAGAGAGATTCAAAGCTACTGCTGCCAAAGAAGCTTTTTTCACATTCGCGAGGACTTCAAGGGTGAGGCACCCAACTTCCTTTTAGGAACGTAAATCCAAATCCAAGAAGATTAACAAACGCAGCGGCACTTTGCTCCAGCACAACATTGAACCATCTCATGTTAATGTTAGTTTTTGTATCTTGTGGACAAGACCGTGTCACGCAAAGTGTAGAGCATGCTTCGCACGGGTGCTGTGCACCATGCTGCTTGGAACAAAACCCCAGCTGCAGCACTGCATTTTTGCAGTGATTTTATAGGGGAGGCTCAGCGCTGCGCTGCACCCCCCTGCCCAAGGCACAGCCCCTTGCCGCAACAGGGCTGAGCGCTCTCCTGAGGCCAGGCTGCAGCACCGGTCCCTGCCGGCGCTCTGCAGGGCACTGCTGGCAGGTAGCCCTGACTCCATCACCGCTGGTTTGGCAGCGTGTGTGCGTGCCCGGCCCCGGCAGATGCCTCTCCTGGCACAGGGCCCACCTCTCCGTGTTTCCCAGGTGGAGCACGGCCATGCAGCACGAGCAGCGATTCTGCTGTGATGAGGCTGCACATGTGCAAGCTTATGCTCAGAGCTTGTGCGGGTTGAGCCCTTAAAAGCATTCCCCCACCGCACACCAGCTCACCGAGAGTCACAGAAGAAGGAAGGAGGTAACTGCAGGAGGCGATCTCCAAGGCCAGGCATCTTCAGCAACAGGGAGGAGGAAAGAGCTCCCATCACTGCACCACAGTCTGCTGAGGTGGCCAGCACTGGGGTCTGGGCACGGGTGCCATCGCTCCCACCGTGCACGACAAGACAGTACGCAACTGCTGTTTACAGCAGCCAGTTAATTTCATAATAAAATTAAATGAAATCAGAACTGTAGGAGGCTTTTAATTCCATGTCCCTTGTTCTGATGTTGTGCTGTAAATAAACATCAGCAGCAGACTCTGATTCTTCCTTTTTTCCTTTTTTTTTTTATCCCCTGTTGCTTTTGAAGCATTCCTGGCAGTCTCTGATGAGCAGAGCACTGTGCTGAGATTCTGCCCAGTGCTACCATTTCCATGGGCAGTGTCAAGACTTGCCAGCCAAGCTTTGGCCTGGAGCTGCAGTTCTAGTTTTAGTCTGGCCAAGAGCTATTCAACGCTCCTCGATGTCAATTTGCACCATGTTCGAGACCAGCAGACGGTAACATAAAGGGATAAAAGGAATTGGTGCTGGTGAATGATAAAGTACAGCTCTTTCCAAAGGCAACATATACTGATTCAGAACAAAATAGGTGGGCAAGGTCCCATTTTTACAGCATTACCACCAGTAGCATTACTCATACCACCACCTGACTAAGCTCACGCGTTGACCCACGCAGGTTTTAACATCTTTAAAAGGTTGTGACTTTAAAATATTTTTAAAGACCTATAAAACGTTTGCACCTTGCACGTTTCACTGAAAGCCTCCTTGCACAGGTAGGCAAAGCTGCTCTTGCCCTGCACTGCTCTGAGAGGGGCCGGTGGCAGGGCCAGCAGGACCAGCACCTCCGCCGGCACCTCCCGAGGCAGCCGCAGCCCTCGGGCGGTCACGGCTCCTGGACCCATGCGAGGAATCACCACTCACCCGCCGGGAGGACGCCCACAGCGCCGGGGCCCGGCTGAATCCAGGAGGCAGCAGGTTCTCCCCGTGCAACTACACCCACAGCATCTGCAACAGGTTAGGGAGGTGCCTGTGCTTTTCTCCCTCAAAATGGAACAAAATAAAAAGGGATTTCAGAAAGAAAAATGTTTTCAATGGCTGTTTGCTGTCTCCCAGGAGCAGCTCCTCCCTGAGGGTCACATCCAATTAGCTCAGTCACTGCAACTAGATAAAAGAGTTGAAAGGAGCCAGCAGCCAGAACCGCGCTCCTAAAACCAAGCCCCGAAGGATGGCGTCCCCATGAATGCCCGAGGGCAGCTGGGAGGAGGCCGGACCCCTCCAGTGAGAGGCACCTGAAAGGGCACCGGAGCCATCCCTTTCATCAGTGCAGGACCACCGAAAAGCAAGACCAACTTTTAACCAATGGCTACTCCTTCATTATAATTCACCAAGACTTATTCTCAGCCTTTAAAGGGCAGGCCACAAAACAATACAACTTGTTAGCTTGCTTAGAAATTCTCTCCTTAATCTGAAAAAGTACCGTCACCCTCCTCTAAGCACACGATAGATGCTGCCTTCCGTGCTGTAGACTCCAGCTAAATCTCAGTTGTCAAATTAGTAATTCATCTTTCTTGAATAACTATATTTTTAGCAAGGCTACCAGATTTAAATAATCAGACCTGCCAATGCTACCCTAATTTAAACATGCTGACGAACTTTCATAGGCAGCATCAGCTAACATAATGAGTTTCTGGATGACAAAGAACTTCAGACCATAGTTCTCTACACTACCCAGCGTAATAAGCACTTGTTCTTTTCTACAATGCGCACATAAAAGAGGAATCTAAATAATAATTGCTGTAATTATCTTGAAAAATATGTGGTGATTAATGGTGATTATGAAAATCTGTATAATTGTTCATTGAAATCTCCAATGATCAGATGCTTTCTTGAAACAGCCGTTAATGAAGAACTTAGGAACACAAAAAGCATCAAAACTCAAGCCAAGCTCCTGACCGTTTGAAGCGCGTGAGGATGCGATTGCACACATGCCTGGCTCAGCTTTCACCCCTCCCATGAACCCTCTGCAAGAGGTTCTAAGATGTCCATGATGTGATGCATATGTCATTGCGGTTCAAAGCACGAAGTTCAACCTGTTATTTATGCAAATAATTAATTACTCTTGTATCCAACTAGCAGTTTGTCATGACACATTAATGACTTGATAGACTTCTATGAACTAGTGAACACAGGACAGCAGAGCGCTTTTATCGTCATTTAATTTAAAAACGATCCTGTGTGAAATTATCTAGTCGTGAGTGATGGAAGCATAAAGAACAGACTCAGCAAAGCTTCTTTTGGATCATTGCTTTATTAATGGTAACGTCAGGGAAATGAAAAATGCTAACATTGTCATATTTAGCTCCTGGGTATAGATGAATAGCTGCCTCAGTGCTTGGCGGGTTCAGTTTGCACACTGCAGTGAGCGCTAATTCTTCACACCACTATTGTGGGGATACACAGCCACGGAAGAGTTTATATACCTCAACTCCCAAGGAAATAACAGCTGTTTCTGCATTTAAATTCTCACCATAAGCTTTTATAGCTTTGGATTTCTTTATTGCTATTTTTGCACAGCCTTTTACACTTGAATTTTCAACTGCTGATATTAAAAATATTTAAATAAATAAATACCTTGCAAAACATTTTCCTGCATGACTTTGAAAACGAAGCATTGCTAATCCAAACCAACAAAAAAACCCCAATACTGAATGTACTATTGCCACCTTTAAAATTTAAATGATCTTAGATTTTAGAAACAGCTTTCTATAATACTACAAGAGCATTCAGATTTTCCCCAGACCTGAAACGCTAGCGGAGTGTTTATGTTTTACCAAGATGAATATCTCATAAACCAGCCTACAGCAATACCATAAAACCAGCAAAGCTCACCTGTTTAGAGAAAACTTAATTTTCAGCTAAATGACACCAGAGGAACTTGGAAGCGGGTAAGAACCAGGGGGCTGGCAGAGAGCGCGGGCACGGCAGTGCTCGGACTGGGCGGTTGCGTGCACCTGTCACAGGAAGCCACAGTTAGACTGGAGGGACACAGGAGCCCCTGTCCTGCGTGGGCACCAAGGGTGCCCACCAGAAGAGCTTGCTGAGCCCCCAGCACACAGCCCAGCCTTGTGCGGGCGGGAGGGCACCCCAGCTCAAGGGAGGGCCCTTCGAACACCACTTCCACATAAGCGAGAAAGCGCAGCCCACGTGCAGTCCTGTCCCCCAGGCCGAGGGGGACATCTCTTACCATCAGAAGCGGTGCCCTGTGTGGGGTGAGGCTGTGCTTCAGTCATGGAGTCACCCCACAGCACATGGAGATGGGGAACACCCGCTCTCTGCAATCGTGACTGTTAACTCAGGGTCACGGCACTAGGCTGACGGCTCTCTAAGGAACAGGACAGGGGCTTCCCAAGCCCCTGCGGGGCACACAGGCTGCCGGGTCCAACGCCTGCCCACCCAGCGGGGCTGCTCCTGCCAGCGGCACGGCCCTTCCCAGCCAGCCGGCACGCCAGCACTCGCGCTGCTACCGGGGCTGGCTGACCAGCCGTGGGGAGCTGGTGGGACAGCGCCATGCTGGCCAGGGCAGGCTGGTCAGGCGGGGACCAGGACATCACCCCCTTCATACCTCCTCCCAGCCCCTGCCTGCCTGCCACAGCCACCCTGACACGCCAGGCACTCAGCACACACACACACAGAGCTCTGGCTCCTGTTCGCGCCTGCTTCCCACCGAGCGTCCCGGCACGGGCTCTGCACACCTGAGCCTTTACACCCGTGTGTGGAGAGAGCACAGGACACCTGCATGAATTCAGGCACGTTACGTGATCTCAGTACAGGGGAAAGTCATTCAGAAGTATGGAAAAAATGTTTTACAACAGTCTGCAACGCATCAAGAGAAGGATGCAAGCTTTTCAAAATAAACCACGCTCTCCATAATGTACAGCTAAGCCTCCTACTTCTGTATTTCTGTACACAGTAATTTAAATAGCAGTCTGAATAGTAAACATGTGTGTGTGCTCTCTGTGCTACCGTGCACTGAGTCCCAGATGGAACACCACCACTCTGCATTTCCAAATCACTAATGATAGCAAAACCTCAGGGGGAAAACAAAAGCAAACTCTCCCGCGAGCTCCTGCCAAGCCGGCTGCAATCGGGAATGCTGCAACCGCCCCAGGCTGCACTCCCCAGCTGCAGACACCGCCCCCAAAATGCACACACTTCTTCATTTAATAAAGTACCCAAATATTAAGACATTGACCCCGATTGCCCTGGCTCCTCTCCAGTCCCTTTCCAGCCTACCCAGAGCAGCCCCACAGTAAGGGACCCCTCGGACGAGGGGCAGGGGAACGCAGAGCTGCCCACAGCCCAGCAGACCGCCACGAGGCGACAAACCAGCCGCAGCCCGGCGGCGTCTCCAAGACATATTGCAGTTTACGTTGTCGCTCAGGCTCGCCATCTGTGCTGTTCCCAGAGAGGCCACCGTCACCGGCTGTGCCGAGGGGATCAGCGGGTTGTCAGCCCTCTGCGGCCCCTCGTTAGTCGAACGTGCTGACGAGAGGAGACCAGAGCAGCCGGGATGGTCCCACGCTCCGCTTGAGCGAGCGATGCTGCGGGCTCTGCCCGCACGCCCGGCCCTGGAGGTGCCTCCAGCAGCCCCCGACCGGCCCGTGGGCAGGGGCGCAGGGCTCAGCTCACCACCTCTCCCTTGTTCAGCTCCACCGGACCAAGGCACGAGCCCAAGCTCACGGGACAGCCCCGGAGCGCTGCACCCAGCTCTGGGGGCAGCTGCCCTGCTGGTCCTGCGGCTCCCGGGGCGAGCAGCAGCTCGCAGCAGGGAGCTGTCATGGGGGAGCAAGTTGGCGGTAGCGTGGCCTGGCTGGGAACGCCCTGGCCCTGTGTCCAGGCCTGGGCCGGGCAGCAGGACGGCGGCAGCACTGAACCACACGATGCTCGGTGCGGCGAGCGGGCGAGCAGGGGCCTCCCGGGCCATGGAAGGAAACCTCCACAATGGGGGAAAGGTTTACAGCTTTCCTGTTCGTCTTGAAACGACTTTGATTAAAAAACCAGACCTGGACTAAATTTTCATTTTTGCTAATTTGATTGTCAGCCTTGATTTTCTCTGTTTCCTGCATAGCTCACAACACGGCACAATCAGTTCTTTACTGCTAGATCAAGCCACGAAAACACTTGAGAAAATACTCCTGGTTTTGATTATTTTCTTTTTTAAATAAAGTGAAGGTTAAGTACTGCATGGTGATGGCTAAGTAGTACCTCAGCGCTGCGGCTGTATCAGCACCAGAGAACATGGAGAGACTTCAAACAAGCTCTTCAAATTGCAAGTGTTTAGGAGCTCTTGATTTTATTATTTTTTAATAAAATGTCCCCTTTGAAGTCTCCGCACCACACTAAACTTCAAAGATCACACCTAAGCATGTGCTACTTCCAAGCAACAACCCTTAATTAATTAGACCAGAGCAGATACAAAACAGGGCACTCGTGCAGGGCTGCGGCAGAGCCAGGGCAGGTCCCGCTCGAGGACAGGGAGGCGAAGCGGAGGCACTCCTCCAGCCTCCGCACACGGGCCGCCACGCTGAAGAGAAACACAGACGCTTTTCAATTACTTTCAGCTCTAGCTGTAATGATAGACAGACTCCTTGGAAGTCATTAAACATGTAATGTCTGTCTGCCGCAGAGAGGCAGGGAGGCGCAGGCAGGCAGGACTCGGGCTGGAGCAAGCAGTTGCAAAAAGCATCTCAGGAAGCACCCACAATAGCTGCAGTGTTCCCCGGCCGGCGGCTGTAAATTTCTCCCTCTTGATGAGAGAAACATCCTGTTGGGTAACGGCTGCTTCCTTCCAGCACCGGTATTTTTTGCACTTCAGTCATTTCAGTACTGCAGGTTAGGAGCAGGGTATATTAAAGAAATACACCGCATTTTGTTACAATATCTGGCGCTGGAAGCTTTGGTTTTCCTTTGCTGAGATACCTACGGAGGTGTGGTTTTGTACAACAGGGGCAGGGAGGTCGTCACTGCGAGGGTACTGAGCTCCCTGACTCAAAAATCTATCTGGATGGGGGCCAGGTCACCTGGCAGTGGCAGACACTCACACTTGCAACATCAGCTGCGATCCTGCCTGGCAGCAGCACCGCACAATCTCCAGCTGTGCACTGAGCGACCAACATCATTTCCACAGGGCTCCCTGGGGAGCTAAGGGTGCACAGGACCCTCACTTAACATCTTTTGTTTTAAAGGACTCCAGGTTTCTTTAAACACCCAGGCAGCTTTTTGCTTCTAGTAAAAGCAGGGGAAAGAAGACAGATCAGCTGTCCTTAAAGCACCATGCTCTCCATACCACGGGCACCCCTAGACATGAACAGAATGCAGAAACTCATCACAAGCACAGCTACAAGGGACATGCGACTCCCATCTCCTGCCTGGGAGCTCACTGATGCAACAGAACACGTGCTCCCACCATCCAGTGGTGTAATACTTCTCTAGCCAGAAGAGCCTTGACAAGGACTGTGCTGAGGTCTTCAGTGCAGGGGAGGACGGCAGTAGGGCAAGGACGATGGCCATGCTGCACGAGATGCTGCAAGAGATACCGCCCAGCCGCAGAAGGCTGTACCTAGCACTGAGGTTTGGGGAGCCAAAAAGACAGGGGGGCAGTCTCCTCGTCCTCCCAACAGCCGGACCACGGAGCCACAGCCCCGCAGAGCCAAAAGCTCTTCTGCAGGAGGAGATCCACTGTGCCGCTGCCCTGCAACTCAGGATCCAGATCTCCTAATGTAATTTAATTTTTAAGTGCTTAGAGTCATTAGTGGAGCCACATATTTCTATCAGGTAAATTTCATTTGCATATGCAAATTATATCTAAATACACTGCACCATTAATATGATCACTAATTACATAATAATAGTCACCAGTCTCCACACAGATCAAACTTACAGTTTTGTAGCTATTAAGGAAATTGTGCTTTGTAATTAAGATAATCCTCATTTCCAGATGCTAATTAACTATATAATAATTAGCTTCTTTTGCTAATGCAAATTAAGTATTTTCATCCTTATTGGTAAAAGAGTTGCTTATCACTTAAAAAAGAGACAACCTAGAAATAATCCCTCCTCCCCCATAAAGGTGAAAAGGTAACTCCATTTTTATCAGTCTCATTTGCGAATGCAAATTAGCCCTGATTAATCAAGCCACAGATAAATGCGCCCGTCTCGTAGCACGGCCGGCCGCCTGGAGCTTCTCTCCCCGCCTCGGAGAACAAGGACCACTCGTGGCCCGTGGGAACTCCCGGCCAGGCGCAGCTCCTCTCCCGTCGGTGCCGGTCGTGTCCCGCAGCGCTCGGCCGAAGGCTCCCCTGCCCCGAGCGCGGCGGGGCGGAGGAGCGGCCGGCCCTGCTCCCGGCCCGGCACTGGCTGCTCCCAGCCAGGCAGAGGAGCGCCCGAAAGCTGCCGCGCGGAGCCGTGCCGGCACGTGGCTCACGCCACGGAGCTTCCCGAGCCGCCGAGGAGCGGCGGCGGGCGCGGGGGCAGGCTGGCGGTGACTAACGAGGCCTACCTGCCGAGGAGCGGCCGCCGACAGCCAGCCGGGCCGCCTTGGTGGGACTCAGCCTCGGCTGCAGCGCATTCATCATCTGCTAAACCAATCCACCCGCTCCGCACCACCATTTGTCATTAATTATGCTAATCAGCAAACCATTACTCTCCGATGACACCACAGCACTTATTAGCTAGTTATGGCTTTTCAAAAGCACAGCTTATTGTGTATGCAAGTGCTGCGCATACATTAGCCTACAGGGAAGAAGTGTCCAATTATGAAAAGAAGAAATTTGCTATTATCTCCTTCTAACAAACCAATTTAGTAATTATAAAAGTCTCTGAACTCAGAAGGATTTTTTAAGAAGAGCTGAGTGATGAAACTGGAGAATTTTGCTTGCAATAACTTTCCGAGTTGGAACTAAAGTGACAATAGGGGAATGAACAGTTTTTATTACCATAATTACAATTCCTGCATCTTAACTTCAGATGATCAAAAAGCAGAATTTATCTAAAAGCGTGACTGTACGTGGCTCTTTCCTTAAAGTATCTGATTCATTTATTTTAGTAGATATACAACCAAATTTGTGTAACGTTACAGGTATTTATGCCGGTCTGGCCTATTCTCAAGCTGCAGCTCCTTACCATACAGGCGGTTATGTGAGGAACAGGAACCCCTGCTAAGCCCCTGCACACCCAGGAGACGACGTACCGTGAGCAGGTCTGAACGACCTCGCCTGGGCCCAGGTAGCGTGTGTTAGAGGAACGCATGAGGAGCGTTGCAGCAGCAGCAGAGCGGGGACACAGCCCGATGCTTACGGAGCTAAACGGATTGCAGAGGGTGTCTGAAGACTCAGCTGAAAAACGGCCTTGTTGGAGCATCCAATTCATTTACAATTCCTAAGTTGTTTTGCTCACTGCGAGAGGAATACCACTAGTTTTAGAAGCTTAATATGTGTTAAGAGCTCGTTAATATCATCAGAGTAAATGGGCCTATTAAAACATCTTTAAGCAATATCTGAACATAAATCTCCCTAAACTATATTTAATGACTGTACTTAAGATACATTATATGCAAGTCTTAATGAGACATTAGATAGCATTTTGAAGATTAAAATTAGAGAATCCATATAAAGTCTGTCCACTTAATGTAGCCTTAAGCTACACTGATGAAAAACATTACTACCAAATTATTACTTCATTAGAACAAATATTTTCTAATAATTTCTGATTTATGCCATTAGTCGTCTCCATATATATTATTCGTATATATATATAAGAGTATACACAAAACAATTTTCTAGTTCCACAGGAGATGGGAGAAATCTTGAGCTTTCTAATGGCTGAGTTAATTACTTGTCTTTTTTCTATTGAGTTAAAAATAAGCACTCTTTACAAAAGCCCATTTACTGTATCCCCCCTTTTCTAATTTAATTGGAGATTTTAATTCCATTAACCACAAGGTCATTTTTTTAAACATTTGCTCTTTTGCTTTGCAAAGATTAGTAAGATGTCTTGGACTCAGCCCCTGACTGTCCCTTCAGCCCCTCCATGGAGGTCTAAGCGTGGTGGCAGCAGAGACCCCAGGACGAAGCCCGGCCGAGGGACAAGCAGGACCTCGCACCGCGAGGCTGCCCACTGCTTCTTGGCGAGGGCGCCGCACCGCCGGGGCTGGCCCCAGGGAGGAGAATCCAGCAAACTCACGCAAGCCTGAGGCAGCGCTGCCCAAGCGGAGCACCTCATGCCTACCCGTGGCATGGCACGACAAGGGATACGACACAACGCCAAAATTAACAGGGGCCCGACATCACTCCCAGACAAACCTGCGGCAGCATGAAGGCCCATCGTGGCGTCCCGCCGGCGAGGCTGAGAGCAGCTGCCGGAACAGGAGCCCCCGCCCATGGTGAGCCGGGCGCCCGCCACCGGGACGCGGCACGGCTGGGACAGCGAGGCAGCAGGACGGCTCCTCCAACAACTGAGCCACCACCAAAACGAACCGCAATAACCTTATTAGCAAGAGGGCTTTATGTATGGTTTATTTTGTATAAACAGCTTTTCATTAGATAAATGAAGCCCAACAACCTTTATAAATGTTTTCAATTATGAAATTATGCCATTGAGATATCTGGATGATGATAATCAGGGAAAACACCAGTGACACCTCCTGATAGGAGTCACAGCGTGCTGCCTGGATGACTGCTCCTCCCAATAAAATACAGCCTAGCCACACCAGTCATTTAAAAAAACCCTTCTTTATTAGATGAAATCTGTAGCAACAAGACTATTTTCATTTGTTCTGCCCAAGCCTTCTATCCAAAAGAGAGAACGTCTCATTGTAACAATTTTGCATTTTTAACTGTGCAAATTAAGCATTCTTCATAAATAACAGCCTGGTTTTCTGCACTAGAACTCCTTTTTATTAGCAGCACAGTAACGAACAATGAGCAATGTGTTCTATTATTCTTTGTCAAATCACAGAATGCTACATTAGAATAACTCTGCTGGTCAATGTAATATAGTAGATTAAATTCAACTTCTGTGCAAAAACCACTGTAAAACAGCATGATAAGAAGGCTATAAAAAATTTAATTTTACTCCAAACTCCATCAGAAAAAAAAAATGGTGTGAAAAGTAATTTTGCATAATCAGTACACGCCATCTGGAACAATTAACCGATTTCTATAGAACTATGAGGATCAGTCATATCTGCTTATTAAAGATCAGAAATTATACAAGTAATAAATCCTTGAAAAAACTAAGCGTACTCCCGCCTGTCAACGCTATTTTAACTTCAAATACTGAAGAACGCCTGATAAGGCTGAAAAGAAGAGATTAATATATGCAAATTACATCCAGCATTTAAAATCCCCAACAACTGTCTCCGGTTTTCTGTCCCTTATTGCTGCCTTTATGTTTTATTCATACACCAACTCACCTGTCACTTCATAAGCTATAATATTATGGGGGTATTATTAAACAGCATAAAGCCGTGCTTTAATTGGAAAGCTTCATTGCATTTTCCAATTATTTGGAGTAAATTAAAAGCAGATGCACATAGTTTAATAAGGAGTCTAATATCAGTTCCGGGAAATCAAAATTCATTGTCATTACTATGCCGTGATAGTTTTGCAAACTGTACTCAATTTCAGAGGTTTTGAAAAGAAAATCTGTCTATGCAATCTGTTAATTGTCATTCGGTTAATAACTGTTTAAATATCCCACACCATAGAGCGGCTTCCTATTTAAAAAAAATTAAACTATGGCACTCAGAAAAGCAAAACAAATACAGCACAGCCCGCCTCAGAGGTTGTGCTCCACAAGCAACCGGTGCAAGTCCCGCCAGCTCATCCTCCTCCAGCAGCCACGTTCCCACGATGACTGCTGCTGGGTGTGCGGAGCAAGGGCAGAGCAGCACCCCTGCCCTGGCAGGGCTCCACGTCGTCGGCGGGGTCCCCCCGGCATCACCCTCCCTCTCGACGCAGCCCTGCTCCAGCCGCCACTCGCGTTCAGATGTGCCCTGCACGCCCTGCCGGCTCGGAGCCGCTGGCGTCAACGCCTTCGCCACCGCCCACGCCGCTGGGATGGGGAATGTCCCTGCCGGTACACCTGCTCATGCATAATTCAAGGCTTCGGGGGCAGCAGCCAGATAATCCTCTCAACAGAGATCAACAAGCAGCTTCCTTGGAAGGTGATGCGTGATCTGAGAAAAACGGGTGAAGTCTGTAGGTCTGGTACATTACAGCAGGAGAAGGCAAGGCTTCCCACGCCAGCCTGCAGCTTCCTGGGACAACCGAGGCTAACGCAAGAGAAAGAGCAGCACCACAGCCAGAGCTGTCACGCTCTTGTACAAGTACGCAAAACAGAGACGATGAAGATAAAAAATGCCACTTTGGACGACAGCAGGTTAATCAGAAAATCACACGTCTGAAAAATTATACAGGCGGGAGCACTCGTGGCTTCATCTTTCACTGTTTGGGCCAAGCCTGCCTGAGCACAGCACTGATAACGCGGGGCGGTACACTGCAGCAGCAAGCACGCAAAGAATCCGTATACCACGGATGAGCTAATTCAATAAGAAATACACTTTTTTGAATCTCATTAAATACAGTATTAAGTAACACTTACATTTCCCTTTCTGAAATACGCAGCTGCAGCATTTTACATGAGACTTCAGCCTCCCTGAACTGCTGGATATTAATAGAGCCTTTTATATTTTGAAGATTATCCAGGTCTCAGTCCAAAGACTGGAAATTGCAATAGGGCAAAGAACAGGCTGACTTTAATCTCAGCCTCACTAAAGAGGTTTCAATGCAGAATAAAGCTGGTGTCACAACTTGTCTGGTTTTTGGCCCATCCTGATTAAAATTCAGTGTCACAAAAAATAAATTTAGTTCCGCTTCTATTCTTAAGAAGTGCAAAGAATGTACACGTGGGAATCAGGATCGACAGTAAAATGTAGCACAGGGCCTCCCCCTTCAGAGAGCAGGTTGTACTAAACCACTTGAACATAGGAGCGTATCTCAAAACCACCAGAAACTATGCTGGAAGATGAAGATAAAGGCAATTCTTGTGCAGTGATCCAAAAAATAGCATCTTCCTTTTTTTCAAAATTACCTGTTTTAATAAAGCAGACACACTGTGCCAAGCGAACCATTTAATTATCTGCAAAAATGATGAAGCAAAACAATAGTTTGCAAAAATAAATGACTAACCTCTGATTAAAACGTCTGTCCTCATTACATACAGATAAAAGATAGAGTATCTTTTAGAAGAAAATGTACATTGAAGAGAAGTAAGTGGCAGTTGTGGCATAGATAACCTGACATTTTGCAACAAGAAAGAAGTTGACATATGGGCACTGAAATGTAACGAAATCTTTAATTTTTCTTCCATTTCTTAATCTAGAAAGACCTCTGAAAGAGACTTCTTTTGTCATTAAAAAAAAAAAAAAAAAAAGAAAAAAAAAAGAAAAAAACCCGGGGGTACATGGCAACAAGGCATTCCTGAGTCCATCACTGAGCAGTGGAAAAACAAAGCTGCCAGCACCCAACCCAGCCAGCCTGGCCCCCGCAGCGGTCACTGCCGCAGGGCTCCAGCCAGCCTCCACAGCCTCGCGCTGGCGTTTCGGAGCAAAACTCACAGCCACGCTGAATAAATCAACTGAGCTCCAGAAAGGAAGGAGGAATCTGGAAGCAAACTGCTGCCACAAGAGAAGTGTGTGAAATAAATGCTTCCAACAAACCTACCCAGACAAATTACAACTCCCCCCTGCCAAGATCTGCATGATCCAATACAGAAAAGCAACTTGGTTTCCTTTTCAGGAATCCACCGGCTTTGATGTTTTTCCAGATCATTAACATCAGTTTCCACTCTCTCTGCTGCCTCCAGAGATCTGGATTATAAACCAGCATGGAATGAACACCAAATCTCACTCTATTTCCTACAGAAGCACCCCCTTCCCCCCAGAGCCATGCTGTGGATGGACCCCGGCTCGCCTTGTCCTTGCTGCCCCAGCCCGGCTCCCTGGGACCTGGCCCCGGGGGACTCTCTGGCTACTTCAGAACGACCTCGTGCTGGGAAAGTTTGCCCGGATGACCTAGCAGATCAAACTCTGGCTGGAACCTACGCTTGCAAATGTTTCCCTCTACAGCTGCAGTCTGATCGTCCCACTTCAGGACGGCAACTGCTTCGACTGCTTTCCTGCCCCAAGTCACTACCTATGGCCCACCAGATACCACCACAAAACCACCCTGCTACCTGATCAGATCACAAAGTTTGTTCTGACCTTTCTAATAAGTGTCTTAAAGAGATGAATAAATATAAATATTCATTTATTGTATTTAAATATGTAAAATACAACAATAAACAAACCTTTAAGTAAATATTTACATCTTTAAGGTAAATATTAAGGTAATAAATATTGGTGCATGATTCCAAAATAAACAAATTAGAGATGTGGAGAAAGCGCCACCTGAAGAGCTGCCCACAAAAACATCCTTCTTTATGGCGAGTTGGCAAACACACACCAGCCAACACCAAGTTGGCAGCTGGCCATGTTTCCCTCCCTTGGTGCTCGCTCAGTCCAGTTTCTCTGGGAAAAATACTTCACACAAGTAACCGTGTTGATAATGTATTTAAACACAACCACAAAATAGTACTTTTAAGATAAGAAATATATGCAAAGGCATTGCTGCATCAAATAACTGCTTTGAAAATCCACTGCTCCTAAGCAAATGAATGGCAAACATTGCAGCCTTGTTCACAATCACAAATGTTGCTTTATCAGTAGTTAAAGCCTGTGACATATTTCGGGATGTGACATCTAGGCTCCAACCCAGAGGACACGGCACTTTTCCTTTAAAAGAAAATGAAAACCTTCACCTTCAGTTCAGTATCAGCAAAACTGAAGAATGCTGGCATTTTCAGAAAACAGCAGCCATAACCATGTATAGTCTGAATGTAAAGAAAGGATTTAAGAAAACGAGAAGCGGTGTTTGAATGGCATACAGCTCCACGCAGGAGCAGCGTGCAGTGCTGCGGTTAGACGGCACAAATGCTTCAGGCACAGGCTCTGGCGACAGGCACGGGGTGACGAGCTCTGCTGTCCCGGCTCAGGGCCGGGAACTCTGGCAGACGCAGCTGTAATACAGGCTCCGTGCAGAGCCCTGACTGCTGCTCCACAGGCACCTTCTGCAGGATCTGTAACTGAACTGAGAACTCTTCAAATGGTATGAGATTCTTGAGCATATTGTAAAAAACTATTTGGTTAACTTTTATACAGTACAAATAACATGTGGTTCTGGATCCTGTTTTATTTCTATGGATTAACACAACTTGAGGTATCGAACTTATGGATGGCATATCAGTATGTCAAGCTAACAAACTACTTCTTTAAGTACTTGCACAAATGTTTTAATTGTTTTGGGCTGACAGCTGGCAAGTATTATTTGCAAATACTATCAACAAACATACATCAAAGTATGTTCTGCTTTTGTTCTGCTGCTTTTTCAGCACAGTTTCTGTATTTAAGTGTTCAAAAAATGAAACTCAGTCCTATCCAAGGGTAACTCTGGTCACCTTATCTCCAGTTTTCTGCTAGAACAAAAATCCTTTGAGATAGGTTTATACAACTGAAGTCAGGCTTCTGGCTAGGAGATGACAGCTGTAGCAGTATCTGGAAGTTCATACACTTGTTTCATGCACAAAATTGGTACAAAGAAGCCTGAATTACTTTGTGCACACATTGTGATGGGGCTGTGCAGAAGTATCTGATAGACTCCATGCCATGCGATTTCTGCCTTGACAGTCTCAGAACAGGTCAAGAGAAGGTACAAGTATTGACTGTCCTATATTCAAATTACATAAATTTGTATGCTACAACCAACAAACACATCTATCTGCAACATGATGCCGAAGACGGCTACAGTAAAATTTCGGGGCAAAAAACGACAACCCTGCTCAGCAACGTACAGGGTCACACACCAAAGCGAGCGATGGCTTTGCCCACCTGACTTTAGCAGAGAAAACCCACACTATGGGGAAGCGCACAGTTTGGACCAGTTTGTGGGTTCCCAGAAACCACAGCTGAGACTGTAAAAATCTCATTTTGCAAACTCAGTCACTAGTTTCCAAACGCAACATCCTGCCATGTGCTCTGCAAGGTGTGTTAAGCCTTTTTTCCATCCCTAATCCTTTTCCTGAGACGAGTCGGCTGAGTACGTCTCAAACTGGCAGGTTGAAGTGATTCTGAAAGTTAAATCAAAGGTTAGAGCTGGTGCGAGTGCAGGAGGCTCTGCCAGCTTCCACGGTAGAGCGCTGTCCCCCCTGCAGAGGAGGTCGTGCATGGCTGGCTGTGCAACCTCTCCGCTGCCGGCCTCGTCCCCAGGCAGGAGACAGCTTTCGCCTGTAATCAGAATCTGAAGGGGGCTTTCAATGGAAGATTTTGTAATTCGAAAGGTTTACGTTTCAGTGGCACTTAGCACAGCAGAAAACTTATGGGAGGCAAGATCCCCAAGAGGCATCAGCATACTGCTCTGAATATTAACTTCAGAGCGAGCTACAGTGGTATTAGAGCCCATCCAATTAGTGAGGCCTGCAAGAATATTTGCACTCCTAAATCTGTTTGTTTCTGAAAGGGTTAAAGCTTATTATTAGCATATAATTTACAGGTCCTTTCTCCCAGGGAAGAAATAATGCACAGTAAATGCCACATTCATTTTAATAATACATGTTACAGTCTGTGCCCAACATCTGCACAAAGGTAAAGCAGACAGATTTTTTTGACATGTCCCACTCTGCCATCCAAACACAGGCTTTTTGTTTCTTAAGTGACGGAAGGTTTAATCAAGAAAGCAGGCAATTCATCAATCGAAACAAGGCTGCTCACACCGCCCTGACAGCACACACATGGTTTTATACAGAAGAAACCTGGCCACCTGTCAGCAGCACCTTTTACATCAGGATATACAAATACACCAAGTGATCAATCCTCCAGCTCTTCCCATTCATTTCTTCGTTTTCTTATTATATTTTTCTTTATGCTAGATGTTGCCCTCATTCTCTGCAGGGATAGATGGCAGACAAGGCAAGCTATGGCTGTTTATACACTATCATAAAAATTTATATACCCTTAGAGTGACTTATTTGCCTTCTATTTGAGTACCGTTATTATAAATAATTTTTCACTTCATTCAGGAATTTTCCCTGTACGTTATTATCTGTGGCTGACTGAGAGGGCTCCCTCTCTCCCTCACTGTCCTTGTGGCTCTGATAAGCCAAAGCAATATGCAGCCAGAAGATGCTGAAGTCTGAAATGAAGGCAGTATGTAGTCACAACAACATCTTAATTAAGCTGAAGGCCATGAAGAAAGACTACGCTGTGAAATACTGAGCAGTGTCTGTCGACAGGTCTGTCTGGAGCAAGGCATTCTTCTTCCAGCAGCTGCCCGTTCGAACATGCATATTAAACCTGTCAGCTCCTCAGCACCATGCTCCCAGCAGCACCCAGAGACCTTTTGCAGATCAACTTTGAAGTAATTCTGCCTTTTGGTCTCAGGCACATGGCACAGGGTGGGACCACGGAGTCTGCCAGGTGTGGAAGATGATGCCAGCGGTGCAAGCATGAGCACAGACAGTAGTGCTGTGCTGCAGTGACACGTGGCAGGCTCCTGCTGCGAGGTCTGGGCAATAGTTTCCTATATGCACCCTGTCAAAGACTGATTCATTCTAGAGGAGTCTCCTTAACTTTCTGGTCACCCAATATTTCATTGCCAAGACTGGAAACAACAAAAGGCTGGTTAAAAACTGTAATTACTACTTTCAGGACCATTTTTTCCTTGACTCCAGCTTTGTGATAATAATTGCATTACATACCCCACGGAGTAACATGACAGTTCCAGTAGGGGTGTGGCAATTTCTGCCAAAATGTATTTTGGGATACAGAGTAGGCTCGACAGCCAAAATTCATTTCACCTTTCATAAACAGGCTAAGCCCCAGTTAGAAGTGTTGTTTTCATTGACTACTGAGAAAATGTTGGGTGCCTACAGACAGAGAACCGAGACCATGCTGTGACTCTTAATTTCACCCTCCTGTACAGCCCTCCCTTCCTAAATACCCCATCCTGTCACCACCACAAGAACTCAGACTGAAGCAATACCAAAATTGCAAGATAAGAGACTGTTCATAACAGCTTTTGTTTCCCTGCGCCAGCACCAGGAAACCTTCCATTTTGCTGAGAGCCAAGAGAGGGAGCCCGCAGGCTTGTCCACAAGCGCGGCCGCCCCAGCAGGACTGGAGAGGACGCCTGCACCTGCCAGAGCCCCAGGTCACCGTGTCACCGGCCACGCCAGCCGCTCACCGCCACGGCCCGCACGTCTTCCACATGCCCGCATCTCTCCTGGCGCCGCGGGCCCCGCAGCACGCTGCAGCCAGGACCCCACCGCGGCAAACCACATCCCGGCAGAGCAATTAGGGACGATGGTGGAAGCGCGTTAATAAATTTCCCGTTGCCATGGCACTGCAGCGAGGCACTCGCATTGCAGCACAGATAAAACGGACTGGCTGCAAACTACACCAACGTAACAGGAAACTTCAGAATGGTTTCCACAGCGCATCTGGGGGCTAATCTACCTCGGCAATGTTTAAACACGCAAAGGGAATTGTCACAGCACCTCATCACAGCTGCTGAAAAGGCAGCAGTGGTCAGGAGTTATGCATGAAGATCCCTGCCAATGCACAGGATGTTTCATATGACAAGACCCTTGCTTCAGAAACGATTCACAGCTGCAATAGCCATTACAGCACATGTATGCACAACAACTTGTATAACAACGTGTCTGGAGGAGAATGTGCAGTTGGGGCGGTGGGGGGGGGGGGGGGGGGGGGAGGGGAGAGAATTATATACTTTGCCTGAAATGTGCTCATGCAAACGTGAAGGACTAATGCCATGCCCAGTTTTGCAGACCTGTTTTGTGCTTTGCCTATAATTATCTGGTATTCAGGTTCTTTACAAAATAGGTCATCTTTCCAGGTTGCACTGCAAGCAGAGGCAGTCCATGGGAAGTCCTAGAGCAGGGTCGTCCTCAGTAACATTCATGCAGACGTGCTGCCTCACTGTGCATTTGATGCTTTCTCAGGAGAGGAAGCACAGCTTTCCATCCTCCATGTAGGACTGTTTCTCATGTGAACACAAGAACACACCTTCCCTTACGTTTCTAAATCTATTAGAGCAGGAGAGTAACAAGAAAAACGAGTACTGACAAGAATTATGCAATTGTTATATTCCATCTATTTAGGAACCCGAAGCTGCAGTTTCAGTCAGAGATTACCTTTTAAATAACCCTTTGATTATGGTACATGAATTAATGCCATGTTCCCATGTTAGAATTGTCACTCACTATTAATAGCAAGAACCTGTGAATGGCACATTTTTGCCATCTTCTCTTCCCTGATTATGCACAAGCACTACCTATTGTACAGCCCACTGAATCCACTGCTGCTTTTGCTGGGTTTCCAAACTGCCCTGAAAATCTCCTTCAGCCAGTTGAAGGGACTTTCATTAGGTTTTGACAGTCAAGTTTAAAGCCAGTATTTTTCTCCTCTTGCAAAAATGACATAACAAAAAGCAAACTGTGGCTAAGTGTGATTCTACCATGCTTATCACAATATTTGTTCAGGTGTAATATTACTCCAAAAAAAATAATTCTAAGGAAAACTCTCTTGGATGCCAGAACTACTCAGCTGAAGCACAGAATATGAGCTAGTCCCATAAGGGAAGAGGCAGGTGAAATGCACTGTTGTGCCACAGCTGCACCTAACATTTTTCTTTAGTTTGCAGAATCAAAAGTCCTGTTGCTGTGGTTCATGAATAGCTTCCAGGCCACACAGCTCTCAGCACATCCAAGAGTGACAGACTCGATGAGGTACAACTCTGTAAAGCATCCCTGCCTCTCACTCCAAGAGGCATTTCCTCCTGGGCCCCAAGAATCCAGTTACGTTCCTTTTTAGCCCACTCTTCCTTCAGGACAGCAACCACTTAAAGGCAGGACTTCCTCCAGAGGAGCAGAGCTGTCAGGGACAGCTCACAGGGACCCCAGTGATCCTGAAGCACAGTAACAAGTACCTGTACCCACATGGGTGAAGGAACGGGCTTGATCCTCACCACTCTATTTAAATACACATTTTCCCTGCAGACTAGTACTAGTTAAAAATAAAAACCAACTAAATTATTCATTGGCAAGTTTTCTCCACATTGACATCTGGAAACTATCACTAACTCTAGCATTTGTATACTAGCCTGGAATAGTGAACAGAGAAAGCTGCAGCTAGAGAGATCAAGCGTGCATGTACAAGGGTATGCTTCTTGAAAATAATGTAGAACCCCCTCATATCCTAATATCTTATTTCAAGTTTGCCCTAATACTGCAGAAAGAAATCTATGCAATGCCAGTATTCAGAATATAGAAATGGGAAAGGGTAAAGATCTCATCTGTTTTTAATGTGTATGTTGAGTACAGTAAAGAACAGTGTGTACAAAACTCATCCTTGCTAGCTAGGCAGGACAAAGCTTCCTGTGAAAGGGGCAGAGATGTCGTCTCTTATGACTCACCTGTGAAGATCGTGAAAAAGATGAGGAGCAAAGTTTGTGTCAGTGTTGCTTTCCATCAGAGCTCTCATCTAGCACCTCTGCAGGCAGCAGCATCCCTCCCTGAGGGCCGCGATCTCCCCAGTGATCAGTAACGTTTGCCGCCAGTAACACCTGATATTTGTGTGCGCTGGCTTACCTGATATGGCATACAAATTTGAGTGCTGGTGCTCCAAGTCCAGGCGAGTGCTGTGACTTTTCCCTCGAAAGCTGGCAGGGAGTGTCAGCGAGATATGCCTATAGGAAGAGAGATGGGAAACGGAGATGACGTTACTACAGAGCAGAAGATACTGCTGCCGTCAGCCTTGCTCTTGCCTGATGATTCCAGTCAGGGTAAGCAGCAAACACCAATTTTGACACTGCTTGTAAAAGCCAGAGTGGGCCCCAAATACCAGGAGGAGACCGAGGTGGCGATTCAGTCATTACAACAAGGGTGGTTCAGCTGCTTTACCTGCTCCTCAGTCCAGCTGTGAGCAAGACTGTCTGTGCCCTGGCACAAGCTTCCACCACCCTGCTGAACACCGGACTTGGCCAACAACCAAAGTGCTACAGAGGCAGCCATCCACCCTCCAGCAGGACACGGCAGCTCCTCGCAAGCCAGCACCCGGGGACAGCCTGCGCCATGGCTGGTAAGCGTGGTTCCTCCTCTGCAAATGCAAGTCTCGATATAAGGTATCAAGAGCGTGCCTGAACACCCGGTGGGACTCAACTGCGTTTCCTTCAAGGCAAAAGAGCTAACAGCAAGTGCTTTGGATTTATCCATGCCAAAAACTTCTGAGTATATTCATAAATAAGATCTTTGAAGCTCTCTTGATGACTAAGGCCTGCTCCAAACCTACCCAGAGCCTGCTGCACGCTCCCATGCTCCCTGAGGCAGGGGGTGATGCACACGCTGAGCTCCACTACACCAGCCCCTGAGAAAAGGGAAGCCAAACTTCACTCATCATCTCTAGCCGCAGCAGTGCGTGACGCCCTCCCTCCCAACAACGCTCTGCCCAGCATTCCTGCAGCAGAGATATTTTTACAGCTTCCATTAAACCTTCCTATAAATAGGAAAAAACAGAGCTCATGGAAGTGAAGTTGAAACTATTTTCAGCGGCTCAGAGCTTATTAAAAGGAAAACCCAGCACACAGCAAGCCTGGACACAGGCTAGAAGACGAGGTGGGTGACCTTCCCAGGCACACGTGGTGTGGGAGGGCAGGATGCGACACCCAGCAAGCCCTGCTCTCCTCAAGCCCTAGGGCTGGAGAGGGGGCTGCACATGAAGCTGCTGGAGCCTGGAGCTGCTCTGCACCACCCTCTGGCACTAAGGACGGGCCCGACAGCCCTTCGGGCAGGGCGCAAACAGCCAGCACCAGCTCCCCCTGCCCAGTGGGACACAGCCCAGGAAAGCTGCCCGGGCACGGGAGCGCTGAGGTTTGGGAGAGCACAAGCAAGGCTGCTCACCATGGCGGACACGGCTCTGCCTCTGCCGTCACGCTGCACCCCCAGTCCAGCCAGTGCAGCCGCCTGGCCAGCCATGGAGCTCCACTGAGAAGTCTGACATGAGAAAAGACTTTTTGCTAGTAACCGTTATTGATAGCCCACAGATTTCTATGCTTTGATGAGAGATTCGGGCTTTCCCCTTTTAATTCAAATCTGTATTTTTCTAATGCTGATCCCAGGTCTGTGTGAATTTTTATAAAATGTTATCATTAATCTTCTGGACTGCATTGCCATACATAATGAAGATGCTCCTTCTTGATAGAGAGCTTTAGTGTAGCATAAGGCAGAAGCAGCAGCTACCATTTCAGACAAGCAAGAGCTACTGGACACGGCAAGACCCTTGGCATCGCCCTCCTGCCAGAAAAACAAGGCGGCCTTTGTGTCCTTTCACAAACACCCGATCTGCGAGAAAGAGCCCTGTGTATTCTCCAGCAGGCCATCAAATCCACATTCTTAGCTAGCAGGTTTTATCTGTTGAGCAAATCATCTGGAAATTATCTGCCTTTAAAAACAGGACACATTTTGTGAAGAACTATGTATTTTTAGCCCTTGATGCAGCTGATGGTGAACAGCATGGATAAAATAAGAAAAAGCAAACATCAGTTTGAGTTTGCTTGTGCTTCCCAAAGCTATTTCTAACCAAAAAAAGATGGTGTGAAAATATTTTCGAATTTGGCTAACAGTTTGCCGTTTAAAATGCAATCCATATGAGACTCTCTGTGAGCAGAGGCAGGTTTGTCATGAACACACTTTAAACCAGAAGACCACTGCCTGTAGGCATTACACACTTTTCATTTGTTTTTTAATAGCAGTATCCAAAAATACTTTCAGAGGCACCAAAACAGCTAACAGAAAGACTTTTGAATTTCTCTTGCTTGTATGGAGGGCCCCTTTCTTCACCCCAAACAAAACAGCAGGAATTATTTTGCAAGTAAACAAAGCAAACCTAGTTAAAAGGCCCATTTCTGAGCAGAGTATTTTAAAAATTTCTACCAGCTTCTGCTGCAGGAGAGGCTGGACCCTCTTCCCTCTGGACAGCCCTTTTCCACAATCCACCACCAAGCCAGCCGGACTACTGCAGGCTGCAAGGGAGGTGATAAGCATCCCTTCAGCCAGAGGACTGCAGAGACAGTCCCACAGCTGGCTCATAGCGGGCACTACGTAAGCACCACGAAGGAGCTGTCAGCTCCACGAACGCATGCAGCAGCCTTCCACTAAAGCTCTGAATCCTTAGTTTGCAGAAGACTTTCTGAACCAAGTCCCTAGCCGCTACCAGTGTGCCTGGCAGCTCACGCAAGCACCAGGTTTCACGAGCGCCATATGCTGAAGCGGTGCGCATGTTCCACGCGTGTAATTAAAATGAATCACTTGCCGTCTGAGGGACTCTGACCACACACGGATGAATATGGCAGCAGAAGATGACGTATACAGATCTTGCTACCTAACTCTGCGGGGTATCCTCTTTGCTCTCCATTTCAGACGTATCAATGTTAAAAGACACACGGAGGTATTCTCTCATGGCAGGGGAACTACAAAGGCTACGTGCGAGGGTGCACACCTTCAGACCTGCTCTCAGTGGGCAGGCGCTCCTGCAACCGCTCGTGGGGCTCGTCGGCTGAAAGCACCAGTTCAGCCGCTGCCCACGCCAGCCTGCCAGCACCGGGGGGGCCTGAATGTGGGCTGTAACGAGGGCGTTTGGAAATGATGGCCTGCACCCCCCCCATGGCCACTTTCCATCTCTGAGGTAGGACAAACAGGCATTTCATCACTCCCACCAAGCTGCACCGTGGGGAACCAGGTCTCTCCAAGGACAACATTTAGCTGCAAAACCACAAGACGGAGAGCAGTAACTGCTAGAAGGAGATCAGCTCTCCCCTTCCCCCTTCCCTTTTTTAAAAGCATGACATTGTAGGGAAAAATGGAAAACAAGGTCTAATTTATTATAAGTTAATGCAAACTTTGGCCAGGATCAATATAACTTATACCTACTAAGTTGATTGCATAATGCATTTTCCTTATGCGTTGTGAAAGCCAAATCATTTTGCATTGTAGAAGACAAAAAAAAAAAAAAAAAAAAAAAGAGGCTGCCATTGAAAAGCAAGAAAATCCCAATTACAAAGTCCCCAAGTTCCTAAACACATATCGTGAAAATATGTGCAGCTCTGCGGCATATGGCAAATCAATTACTAGTTTAAATTTTAAAACAAAAACATGGTAAATGTGTTGCAGAAATAATCAAGAACAACGGTTTGGTTTAGATTACAGCGGCCACTAGAGTTTTGAATACAATTAATCATCATTCCAGGCAATGGGAAGCCATATTGACACTTATTCCTAATTTGAATATTTAATTAGGGTGAAGTTCTTCATCAAATTATCACAGAACTGGGAGGAAAGCCTAAAAGATTTAAACAATTACTACTTTAACCCTTCACCAACTGCTCACCTGTGAGCACAAGAATCTTTTCCCCATTCTGCAAAGCAAGAACATGCTCAGGCAATACAGAAAGACAGTACTTAAAAGACATGACAAATACCCTGGGAAGGGTACACAGACATTTGGCATCCTGCAGGGCTCCTTCAGAGATGCCAGACTGACACAGGCTTCTGACTACCGACACTCTTTGACCTTTATCAGAGCAAAGCTTTCAGGCCAGATCTCTATTTTAGCATTAAGTGTGTTCCTACTAGGGCTTCTGTGTTTTGTTTTGTTGGTGGCTTGGTTTTGTTTGTTTGTTTTAAACTGAAGAGCCTGTCCAGAATTATCTGCCAGGTTCATGTGCTGAGGGATACCGAAGCTGCTGCCCACCAGCTGACCTGGTGCAGCCACCCGGTCCTGCCCACCCCGCATGGGAGGTTTCCCAGTCCCTGCCCTGCACCGGGAGCTCACGGGACAGGGACGGACCCCGGCGCTGCTTCGGACCCACTGCACCTCCCACCACATCATGGGCATCCTCCCTGTGCACAGCTCTGCCTCAGATCGCTCAAACATCCCTTTATGTGCTGTATTAATCCATATAAGAAAATCTCTTTTAATGAGGAGTGGTATAGTTATGAACTCTCTAGAGCCATAATTAGAGCAAACTAATTGAAGTTGTGTTTTGACACACTTTCCAAATTCACGGGTACTGCATGACATATTCACAACACTACTGCTGCACAGCCATGGTGACAGCAAAATCATTAGGCTAATAACGCTTATTTGCATTCTTATCATGCCAGCAGCATGCCGTTAAATACTGCTTCAACCAGTGCTCGTTTACTCTGAAAGTTTCCACTGAAAGATATTAACAGTAATTATTAGTACTTTAGTGGAATCTCTAATGTTAAGGAATGGCAACTCACATTAACTATCCCCATGCCAATTATTTTCCTTTTGAACTGTCACAAAAAGTAGCTTTCCTCCTCCCCACCAAATGAAAACAACAAGGCGGATTTGGTGCTGCCAGGAAGGACAGACAGATGCCTGCCCCAGCAACGCCAGCCACTGGGGCTCCAGCCCGCTCTCTCCAACGCTGAAGTCAAAACCACACTGTTCCAGCACGGCTTAAACGCAAAAAATATTCTTCCGCAGCATACGCTAATTTCCAGGCAATTTAGGGTGAAACAACTGCAACAGCACAGTTGAGGACAGGGTAGATTTAATTACTCTCTTAACTTAAGTTTTTTCTGTTGGTCATTAGATCTACAGAACAAGTCTACATACAACAGCAACAGAAGCAGCACGTGATGAGAGAGATCCTTCGTATGCTAGCAAAGGCGGTTTGAGGTCTGCACACATTATGGCCATTTTTTGAATGTTTTTGGAGAGAAACTTGCATAAAACAGGCCCAGGAATGCCTGACAGTTCCAAATCAGTTATTAATAACTGTCTGCAGGAAGGTGATGAACTGCTTTTGAAGTTAGGGGGCAAGTACTCATAAAAAGTAACAGAGGATCATAAGGGGAAATGCCAGATATCAAAGGATGCTTCATAATTCATATAAAAATATCAACAATGCACAGCAAAAGAACAACTGTAAGCTTTTGCTTTCCAACTGGATTGGATAAGTGTGGTAGAGAAATCAGGCAAAACTTTAAGAACTGCCCCATGTTATCAAGTATATTAGAAACCATACTGCATGCTGCAGACTGGAATTGTCCTGTTCTTTGATGTACCGCTATCATGGCTGCAATTTATTTTAAATGAACTTAAGAACAGTGCCGCAAAAACTGCAGTCTCATAGGAATACCTTCAAATAAAAAGAATTGTATCTTCCATAATCAGTGGATTATGCAAAGATCCTGCTTCATGAAAAACTGAGGACAGAACAATTAAATTCCAAGCTGTAGAAGGCTGAAAACACACCTACAAGAAGTTAATATCAGGCTGTAGCTCTCAAGAAATGTAATCCAACTTGAAAGCTTTGCCTATGGAGGGAGGAAAAAGCCCATTTCTAAGAAATGAGCTGCTGGAGTTTCACTGACAGACATCAGAGGATCTCTCAGCAACTGCTCACTCTACCAGAATGCATTTTCCAAACTGCAGCTTACAGACAATGCCATAGCAGATATCTATGGCTCCAGTGGTGTCCAGAATCCCATCTACAGTATTTATTCACAGTCCTTAACTTTTACTGTGCTCAGGCATTGCAATGCCAGAACACCTACCTCATACTGCAAAGAACTGCAATGAAAAACAAAACTGTGAGGCAAGAATCACCTCGGGTAATGGACTTCATTCCAGACAATCTATTCTAATCGTGTAAACCAAATATTTAAATACTTTCTAAAACCTTCCTGACCCTTTCCCTAAAACAAGCAACATATGGGCTTTGCAAGCATTTCATCTCATTCCAAGCTACTAAAATATCCTGTTTCCCAAAAATCAATGAGAGCTGGCGGTGCCAGATTCAGATTTTATAAAAGCCCAAATGCATGAGAGAATGAAAAAGGGAGTGAGTGATTCTTTCCACTTTTAGATTTACCCATTTAATTTTCCCAGCTGCAGAAAGGGAAAAATGTCTGTCTGCAGCATGCGTAATGAATGCACTACGTACAGCATGCCTCTACGTATCCCCCTCCCAAAACAACCACGCCTCGAAGACAGGGGAAAACGCTGTTGTGCTATTCTGTCAAAACTAAAGCAATCACCAGCTGAACAGAACAAACCTCGATGATGCTAACAAGGGAGCATGATCTACTGCAGACCAGCAAACCAAAATGTAAGGCTTAATGCAGAATGAAGCTCCTGCAGTTTCCTCTATACAGGGATTAATTTAGATCAGAGGATTTAAGTAACCAGGATAGAACAGCTGCCAAACAATAGAAAAACCCCAACAAGTTTAATTTACACTGCTTGAAAGTCTGAGCTGTAGCCCATTAAATTGTTATAGGCAGAGGACTGCATCAAAGAACTAAGACCTCATACTGTAAGCATGAAGTGCTTATGAAGTGGTTGTCTTAGATGAGCAGTGCGGTGTCTCTGGAGGCTGCAGCGGGAAGAGCACAGCTTTCCACATCCTTCACTAGCTACTCTCCAGAGTCAGGAGTTTTCAGATAATGAAGCAGTAGGGAAAAATTGCCAAACAGCAGAAATACTCCAAAAAGATAAATTACACACAGTGTAAGCTTCCTCGGTTAGGATTTTAAATTCTGTCAAATTAATCAGCACAACAAAGCCCAGGCGCACACGTCCGACGAGAAGCATCTCTCTGAAGCAAGCCCCTTGCCCGGGCTGGGTGCAGAGGGGGGCTGCCGCCCAGGCAGACCCCACAGCACCGGGGTGCTGCAGGCACAGCCCAGCCGGCGGGGAGCAGCAACACCTCCCCTGCAAAACCTGTTAAACAAATATTCCACATAAAGACTCATTTGGGAAGAGCACGTTGTCAGCACTTTGCCAGTAATAAATAATGACAGTCCAAACACTTTACTAAAAGCAATAAACTCAAGAAGTGTTTTGGAAAATGGTGAAAGTGATTGATTTAAAGAAGGAAATATCTGAACACAACCACATGCACTTCAGGGTGAAAGCACAGATTACAAATCAACAGTGGCAGAGATCATATTAAATAGCAGACAACACAGAAGTTTTAGGGAAAAAACGCTCAATTCCCCCGCAGGGCTTATTTAACAACTGAGTATATAGCTTCTTTGAATGAATACCTTTGGTTTGTACTTAATGACCCTATGCTATACCCTAAAGAAAACATGCCTCCAGGAATATTACTATACCAGGAACAGGGCTCTATAAAGAAAAATGACTCTAAGGAGATCGAAGCCTCTTCACTCAGAGCACTCCCCAAATTTTTCAATGCATCCTCAAAATCAGCTAAATCAATCAGACTTCTTCTAACTACATTTAATGTCTCTTTCTCAGCTGCTGCAAAGGATTCTTGTGCCTGGAAACCACTCATATTGTTTAAACATTTTTTCCTAATCATCATTTTCTACCACTAAAACATACTGGACTGTGACCAATTTTTGCACGTCTTCATCCAGCTGAGTTGGATGCAAGCCATACGGTCAGTGCAGTTTCATAACAAATTCCTTATGGGAAACAGACTCTGGATAAATGTATGCCAGCACCCTTTACCCACTCAAACCAACCATCGTGTTCAGATTTGCACAGCATACACGCATCACAGACATGTCATCCTTAAATTTTGCTTCTTACCATACCCACTGGAAAGGGTCTATGGAAACACTTCCTCCAAGCTTCAACTTATTGTTTCAATTTCATTGGTTTTTTTATCCATAGCTACTGTGATGTAAACCCAGCCCTTGTACCATCCTTGGCTTATTGTAGGGTACAAAATTTAAGAACTAGCAATATTGTACTGTATTTCACAATACAAGTGATTTGAGCATTCAAGCCAAATATGTTTTATTAGTTGTAAATCAGAAGGTAGTTTTATTTTAGAGCTCTTTTGATGAAACATATTAGAAAATGCAACTCCATCAAGAAGGAAGCATTTTGTAGAAAGGATCACTGTCAGAGATCCCACTGGCAACATTTCTCAGAGCAGTTGCCAGTCAAACCAGAAACACCCATCCCAAAGTACTCCTTATTTGGTAGCCTTTGGTTCAGATGAGGAACTTTACGGTAGAACACCCCCCCCACGCACACTCTGTGAAAGCATAGTGGCCATCAGGCTACCAGTGGTATCTGCCTCTAGTCCACAGCAGCTTTCTGAAGTCTTGGCTTTGTTCTGCCCAGAGCACAAAAGTACTGAAACCCTGGAACCTTCTCCTCGACAGACTCTCCATAAAATCTATTTAAAGGTCTTAATTTTTTCTTTAAGTAGCAACAATATTATGTAGAAATAGCTACCTTAAAAAACAGGAAAGGTAAAAGGGTCCCCACCTCCCTTCAATTAACCCACTGCACAAGAATAAGACTGGCTTATCATCAGACCGAGTTCAGGTCTCCACCACACAGGCTTGTTGGTGCTGCTTTGTTAGCTGCCACCTATTGCACATCATCAGCCTCCAGCAGAAAGCCACACACTGATCACTTTCCAAGCTTAAACGACAAAGTTCAAACACCATTAATAAATCAATTTGAAAAATCAGACTTCTCTGCCTAGAAAGGAAATTCTTAGGTTCCTTAACATTAAGCTCCACTAGGAGCAGAGGAACAGGAGCAGATCATTTCCCTGTTCTAAGGAGGGGTAGCTTAACTATTTAAAAGGTAATCGGGAGCACGGGAAGAAAATTTACACATTCTGCTCTTATTTCAGGGGTTTAAGTAGGGCAATTGTTATCATCTTATCAAAACCAGAGCAGCACTTCCCCGGTGCAATACTCACCAGAGTGCAATACAATCAGAATTTCAAGACCTCAGCACTTGGTGGCACAGACCGACTGTGCTCAGACCATTGAGAGGGCACGCAGGGAGGGACGGCTGCCAGCCACGCTGCAGACCCACAGCTGCGAGGGGTGTGAGCTGCAGCACAAATGAGTTGTTTCTGTAGCTTATTAGCCATGCGGATCAGGCAGGAGTTGCAAGTGCAGCAGACGTATGCTGGGGCCCCAGGTCTGGCACAAATGCGCAGCCCCTCTCTGCAGAGCCCGGACCCCTGGGGAGGAGGCAGGCAGCAGGGAGAGGTGCACATCCTGCTCTGTCCCCGGGCACGGCTCCTGGACTGGGGCTGAGTCCCCACAGGCAGAGTCCAGAGGGATCGCCACCTCCCCCGGGACAGACCAGCACGGGGCCCTGTGGCCATGCCGGAGCTGCTGTAGGGGCTCGCACCCCGCCTGCAGCCCCCTCCAGCCAGGACGGGACGGAGCACCCGCTGTCTTTTCCAGCGGGGCCCCACCTCCAGCACCAGCAGCCTGGTCCCTTGCCGCCCACGGTGGGCATTTCGTACTGCCCAGCTGGACACAGATCCTCTGCACCTGGGGAGGCTTTGCCCGGCTCCCCCTGACCGCGGCAGGCTGCGGTGCTCTGGCTCACCCCACGCTCAGTGCCCATGGCCTCTCAGGCCAGACCAGCCACTTCACCTTGCTAACCAGGAGAAAACTGTGCCCCTTCCATCTGGCTCGTTTGTGCCAACACTGTTTTGTTCACCCGTGTGCCTTTCTGGTGAGTCCACAGCACGAGCGACCGACTCGTGGCTCTGCCCCTCGGATGGCAGCAGGGACCGTGAGCCCCACAGAGACCTGCAGCTCGGGCTGAACCCCCGACCCAGGACTAGCCTGCCCTCTCCCCTGCCCTCCCTTTGTGGTTCTCGATTAGGACAGCCACGGAGACATGCCAGAGGCATTCCAGGAAGGCAGCTGGAGGGGTTCTGCCCTTCTGAACCTGAACACCGAGCGCACAGCCACGTTAACGCATGATACGAATACAAGTGGATTGCAGCAAGATCTTCCTTCTCCCTGGTAAGCCATTAACCTTTCAGATGACAGCCTTGCAAACTAAATGACTGAACGATTCCCAGGGTCAGCACGAATCTACATTTTCAAAACCTGACATCAACAAGTAAAAGTTGTGACTGAATCCCGGTCTCTCCGAGAGGAAGATTAAACGCCTATGACACATCTTCTGCAATCAGAGTGCTCCATTTCCCAAAGTATCCATCACAGATTGATAACATCCACGCAAAAAGTTAAGTGCAATTATGTCTGTCACTGTAAAACACACTTCAGCAGCACTGACTGACATCTTGCTTGCAGCTGACAAATTGTGAGAGGGCTGTTTGAATGACGGTGGTAGAGACTCCCACAGCACCTCGGGAAGGGATATGAAACGTACTCCGAAACCACAGAAGCCACACAGGCTCACAAAGCACTGCAGCTGTGATGGGAGCCATCACGTAGGCAACCGCAAGGCAAAATGGTTTGAGGTTGGCTCTGTGCATTCACAGAAGTCAGGGACTTGATCCCAAAAGGCTAGAACTAGACTTGCAAAGAGGAGAACATCACACACAAATCCTGCTCTAGCCTACTCCAACAGAGCTTGAGGCATGGAGGGGCTGAGCCCCAAGACACTGCTCAAGTGCTCGTGACGTGTACTCTTCTCCAAGTCCTCATCCCGTGCACTGGCAATCACCGATCCACAAGCTAGGTGAAGCCAAAGTGTGCAAAGGGCCAGGTGAGTTACCTGTTAGTAGCACCTCTTTTGGGGGACAATTACCTTCTTGTTCCGCAAAGCAATGTCACCATGCAGCACCAGAGAGTGCAAGAGTTGAACACAGAGCAGAGGTACTCAAGAAAGTTACATTAAACTCCCACTGGTGACTCAAGTCGACAAAAGCAGTTCTTTAGTAGCAGCCTTCTAGGATGGGAAACTGAAAGTGCATTTCTCCAGGCTGCCATTAGTGCCAAGAAGCTGTCGCAGAATTTGGAGAGAAAAGACAGTAAAGCAGCTTGATGCCTTGCACAATGGCACGGTTGTGCTCCACAGCACAGCATGCCATCCTCACTGGGATGCGCGAGGGCTGCCGTTAGAGACCATTAAGCCAGATGCCTGCAGTAGGAAACACCAAGGAGAAGAAATGGCTGAAAAATAACATATGCAGTCCAGCACGAATATCAAACAAAGCCTCCCCTTGTGCAGTTCTGACTGCGAGCCATAACCCTGCAACACAAGCAACGGAAGCAGCATTGCTGACGTGCAGCAAGCTGTGTAGGTCAAACCTCTGACACATGACAAAACTCTGATGTGCCACCATCCACTGCCATCAGGAACTTACATCATGGATCAGAAGAGGAAACATGGCTGGTGCAGAAATAAACATCTCCCACAGTGTAAAGTCCTTCCATTTAGGAAGGTTTTGCTGTGCAGAAGCTCACTGATATGTTTTCCTTGTTTAGTTTATATCCAGTTTTAGCAATTGTTCTGAAGCAGCCAAGCATACCCTCTTGATTTAAAATTATTTTATAATGCTAGCCAGCAACTGAAGAGAATAGCTTAAATATCTGACCAGCCTAATGGCAGAATCTCCACAGTGCTCTCTGTTTGGCACTGCTCACCAATTTTCTCTTAGCACTCACAGCAGCAGCAGAATAACTCACTGCTGTTCCTGTCAGGATATATCCATATGGAATAAAATGGCAAACTGGCTACCAGTGTAATCTCATCTCTCTATGGTGACGTAAAAATAAGAGGTTACTTGTGATGACCATCTTCCACAAACATTAAGTGTTGAGTAACTTACCACATTGCTGATAAAGTATTAGAAAAGGCTTTCAAGTAGTATGTGTTCCCCATAATAATGAAATACTTGCAGGATGCACCTTTATATACATTTCTATTTCTTAAAAAATATATTGGATAATAAATAATCAGAGTAAAAAAACAGACATGAAAGATGCTTTGAATGATCAGGCTGGTGGCGTAAAAGTTACCTGTAAATCACGCACAGGGCACGAGAGTGGAGCTGGCTACAGACAGGTGGTTTTTACTAGGAGGCATTAATGTAACATTCAATTATTCCACTGCATACTGGCTGTTTTAACTCAGCCAAATTAGAATACATTTTATATTGACTATTTTGACATTTGCTTTATTTGGCAAGTAAAACAAAACTGATCCAATTTCCTTGCAGCCATTGTAAACCATAAACTGTACAACAAGAGGTTATAAAATATATAAGCCTTGTAAACACTTCTTTTCAGACTGTCGCTGATGCTCTGAGCTCTAATTTTGGCCCTGTTCCCAATGGCTCTGACACTGCTCTGCAGCCTTCCCTGCTCAGCCATAAAGTGACCCTTCCACACTTAGTGATTAAGGACCGCCATTGACATTCTCTTGCTATGATAATTTTTTCTCTTTATTGTGGAAATCTGCCCAGGCAGGAATTTCTTGCAGACAGAAAATGAAGATCTGTGCTCTAAAATCAAGACATCTTTTTCTCTGATCTTGCATGGCCTGTGCTAGCATGTAGCTTATGTCCAGTGGAGCTTCAAAACAACGTATCAGCTCCCAGCGGGAGAGGCCGAAATCTCCAGAAGACTGCTGGCTTTTCATCTCTTTTGCTTCCATCTCTGAGAAGCAAGACGGCGTCTCTGCCTGCAGCACACCTGACAGTACAGGACAGCAAGCAGCGTGCCATGGCACAGCAGGCAACTGAGAAAAACTCTCAGTGAAAGAAACACCCAAATGCTTTGGAGAGCTCAAAAAGCTACCGCAAGACAGTAGATTTAAGTCTGGGTCATGGGTGAAGGCTCAGTGGTACACACCTGCCTTAAAGACACCCGATAGCTTTTTTGGGAACAGTTTACAGCAGGTTAAAAGCATCATTCTCTGAAATGACCTGTACATCAAGACTTTGAAGGACATGAGTATTTTCCACCCATACGATACAATGACCTTTGTATATAAACTCATCCCCCTGGAATTCCCCTCCACTGCCTCCTTCGAAATTCTAGCTCTCAACAGTTATTGCAATACTGTAAATGTATCTGCAGTATACCAAATGCCTAGTGCAAAAATACGCATTTGCTTAATTAAGCAAAAGCCCAAAGGGACCTGTAGAGAATGTGCTGTCCCCTGACAATAGCCCAGCCCGGAGTTCAGTTGATGAGCCTCGTCAGTAGGAGCCCATCTCGCACTGGATGCTGTGCTTTCATAGCAAATGCCAGGAGTATAAAGCACTCAGTTTAACCTCTGTCTGGGTTGGTTTGTTGCTTAACAACACTTTGTTTTGTCCAGAGAAATCCAGCAAGTAAGCTGTCAATACAGTACTACTGTTATATGCAAGTATACAAACAAGTACATACATTTATACACACCCACAAATTTTGTCTATAACACAGGGAAAACAACCTGGACAGACACTATGCCAGCATCTGCCCAGAAGTGCTGCTCCTGTCAGTCACTGCAGGATGAGCAGTCTGCTCTGCATGCTCAATGTCACCCGCAAGACTGAAGCACAGTAGTCAGGTCCAAGAAAGGAAAAAACAGGGCCAGTACTTCAAACCATGAGGGGACCGATTCTGGAGAATGAGCAAAACTTGTCTCTCTATGCATTAAAATCTCTATGAACGCTTCTCCCTCCCTTTGGTCAAGGAGGGAAATCAGCTTGGCTACAGTTCTGGCCCACCCTCCAGGGGTGACCCATGCATACTTGTTGAAAACTACAACATTCTGCACAGCTTAAAGTGAAGAAAAGGTGTAGTTTGCCGTTGCCCTTCCTCTACAGGCTGCTTCTTTCTTCTGACACCTATATGTCTTTATACAACAACAGTCAAAGGAACTTCCAGTAGGCAAATACTTGAAAGAAGGACACATTCCCTCATTATCAGATCATCCCACAATCATTTGTACTGATGTGGCACCCTGGTCTTGATTCCCCCAGGCAAGGTTAGTAACAATACAAATACACCATGCAGCATCAAGCAGAAGGGGCTGGAAAGCAGAAAACTCACCTTGGCAGGTTAGGAGCTGGTGTCGAAGATGGTACTTGGGAAGGAGGAGTCACAGGCTGTGAAGATTCATGGTTGCGTGGAACTCTGCCCATCCGGTACCAAATGCCCATGTTGTTCAACTCCCTGTGTCATCAACACAGAAGACATTAATGCTACAAGCAAATGCTGCACACATGCCCAAGTATCAAGCACTGATGAGTTTCACAAACACCTTGATTAGTGAGGACCAGTAGGGGTTAGTTAATTCCTACATCAAACTCAGTAACACCTGTAGTTATGTAGACTCTTCTAATGACAGGCTTCAGCTCTTGCAAACTGCTACTTAGTAATTAGAGGAAAACAGGGTGCTTAGCCTTGGTACAACTGAATTTATGACAACAGCTTCTAGAGTGAGGGGTACTTACCCTATGAATGTGTACTGAGGAGGGGCTTGTTTAGATCTACCCAGGATTCGGATGTCACAGATCGCTGCCTCTGTAGAATCTCGAGGGATGAATTTAATGCATAGCCTCTTCTTTCTGAAAGCTATTTCTTCTGCAAAAACAACCCAGGACACAGGGTGGTTTTTATGCAAGATTAGGGCATAAATGTTATTTATTGTCTCTCCAGATATTAGGCAGATAATTATGGCAGGAACTGGAGCCAAAGAACAGATATATGTCAGCAAACCAGACAGTGCAGTGCCATTCAGTGACTGGAGAAATTTTCTATCAGGAGCTCTCTGTACACTGTGTGAGATTTGTTATTAGGCACTGTGATAAACCAGTACTCCCTACTACCGTCTGCAGAGAAGATAAGACATCATGTATGCCACAGAATCCTGCACCACAGAACAGAAATGGCAGGTGATTTTTCCACTTCCACATACTTCTCACATTCGCTTTCTCTTTCCAAGGTAATGTTTGCCTTACCAGCCTGGACAGTCATATCTAAATATTCTTCCCACAAGCATTGCCTCTAGGAACATACCTGGAAGCTCTGACACAACCAGTCAGTTTATTCTGCCAAGTGCTTCCAAACAGCCAAACAAACCAAGAGGAGGAGCAGGCAGAGAAACAGACTGCCAGAGTGGCTAACGGTAAAAGCTGTCTGCCCAAATCTCACCCATCTTAAGTGTTAATGACCTCTCCTGACTCAGTCAGCAAGCACTGAAATTATATTCCCACTGTGTTTGCCCTGGTATCTTTGTAGGGATAAACCACATTTACAAAGCAGTAATTGCTAGGACCTCCTACAGGGCAACTGTGCTGCACTGCCCTGTGTTCAGAGGGTGGAAGAATCTGCTGCATGGCCCCTTCCTGCTATGCACCACAAAGCAATTTCACTTATTTCCATGTTATCCATCAAGAAAAACTCAAGCCCATCAGAGTTAAGGCTTATCTGTATAATGAATTCATGTATATGCACACTGTCTGTCTGCATGCAGATACAATCCACATCCAGCTATGGGTCAGGCGCATGACAATGGGTGGCACTGGCACACAGATAGAGATTTGCGGTGCTTGGAAACCATTGCTCTGTCTCACCCTGAAGAGTCTGCAAGAGTCTCAATGTGAGCAAGGGGAGGTTTCTATTTGTGAATGCAGGCCCTTGAAAGACATGACAGAAGTCTACGGATAAACTGAAAATCTGAAGTGCAGACACTGAATGAAAATCTGGAAACAACCAGCAACTACAAGCAAGTGCCTGCAAAATAAAAACCCTTCAGTTTAATATGAATAAATATCCTCCAGCTTAAAAATATGCTCTTACTTCAACAGATGGCAAGCAGCCTAGTCCCTATAGGCTCCTCCTGTTTCGCAATCCGCACCTTGGAGAAAGCAATCCATCCCAGCCTCTGAAACTTGCTGTCGCACCAGCACCAATAAATGTACAGACAGCGCGAGGTGTGTCACAATACAGCATCTGTGCGTGCAGCTTTGCAGTTACAGTGCTGCTTTTTAGAGATGTTAAATACCTGTATCCCTGACGTCTAGTCTTCTGCCTTGGAAAACTAGGGCTTTTACTTGAAGTGCCTAAAACTGATTTTGAGAGGCCAGGATTTAAGGTTTCCACATCTGAAAATTTTCTCAGAACCTAGTAAGGAGTACTATATTTAATATATTTACTACAAGTCAACTGTCACTTAGAGACAAGCACAGAAACACATATAACCACAAAATTAACTCTAAACAAAATCAGTGTCTCTTGTTTGACTTTCACAGTAAGTACAAAGCTATTTGCTTTTGTCTTTGGTTTCTTTCACACTTGGTTAGAGTCTGCAGTCTGTAGCAAACTTGGTTTAGGAGCTGGATTCCTTAATTACACATGCTTAACCAGAGTTAATTTTAAGTAAACATATTATAAACAGTCAGTCGAAATGTGTTCGTTCATGCTAATGGAAGCAGGGATATGCTCGACTTCATTAATACAGACAGTGCTTCTGCTTTAAAGACTGTATGGGTCACAATCCAATGCATTTTTAAATTAATTACCAAGTCCCCCTCCACCTTTCCACCAGAACTTTGACAAAAATTACAGTAGTGCACAGTAAGTGTCCAGCACTCCCAAGGGCGAGCAGGATAAGCCAATGACTCTCCCCCGCGCCACATGTGCCCAGAAATTCTCCAGGGAAAGGGGATGATGCAGGGGAATGGAAATGGGCTACAGAGCCTTTCACTTCTAGGTCATGGGTTCAAATTAGAACCAGGTTGGTAGTGACTGAAAAACCATCCTCATCTGCTGCAGACTGGCATGAATTATTCCCTGCAAAGCAGGCTCATATAACTCGCTTCTACTCATAACTAGGCTGGATTTCATTACTGACGAGCGCTGGTACCAGCCCTGCTCTTGAGCAGTAGCTGTACGCTCAGCACGCTCAGCACCAGCACATGGTGTCCTGCAGCCCTTCCACACTCAGCTCCCATGGGGCTTGTCCTCAGCCTCCTCCGCGCTGCAAGCCCAAAGCACTTGATACCTGCTGCAGAGTGCTGCGACCAGACGTGGCTCCAGCTGCCGCTGCCATGAGTCTCGGGGGATCCGAATACGCTCTTTGGGAACTGCTGGCTTAAATGTTGCAGCAAAGCTATTTCTGCCTTGCAGAAATGAGGATGGTATTTTCCCTGGACATTCCGCTTGTGCCTTCTCTCAGCAAGTGTAAACACACCCTACCATCCTCAGCACTACCTGTCAGGACATGGGCCTTCATTTGTTCATGGTGGGAGGTGTAAAGCCAGCATACACAAACCCAGCACCACAAGCACACGCCCCTCCTTTTGGCATCCATTTGTGAACATCCCTCAGCACAGCAGCTCTGCTCCCACTAGGCCTAGCCCACCCTTGCAAAATGAAAGAATAAACTATTCCTTCCTGCCCCAGAGCTGTGCTGCTCTAGCAGGCAAGCTGGTGACAGTCAGGCAGCAGTATTAAAAAGCCTGAAGAGTACTGGAAAACCGAAGACTGTTTCATTGCAGTCCAGAACTGCCCCCAAACATGCACATGTAACCCCAGAGAGCAGCAGTGCTGAGAGCGTCCCTCTGCCTGGGACACAGCCCTCCACCACCTGACCGCAGTGGCTGCTCCCAAGGCACAGAACTGAAGAACAGATGCCAACTTACGTGTATCGATAGTCTCCTGGATGGGGATGAAGCCCACAGGTAAAGTGTCCTTGATATCAATGAGCTTCATATCAACCAAAACGTTGCCTAAATGACTCTTTGGAGAGAGAAAAGAAACAGTTGACTATGACAATGTCACCAAATTCAAACCCAGCTTTTCTCACCTGCTGAACCCCAAGGCACCTTGTCATTGTATCTGACCACCAACTTTAAAAATGGTAAGGAGGTACCAAGCCAACACTTGCAACTGTCCCCTCTGCAGGAACTACATGATGATTGACTAGGAGATACTGGACAACTTTCAGCATTTACAGATTCTTAAACCTCATCCACTGCCATACTTCTGGATCCTTGGAAGCACAACTAAATTCCTCCCTTTGGAAAGACGGCAGTTCAAAGTATTACCTCCACCAACTCATCCACTAAGCAGGTCACCTTAGTTATCACACACTCTACATCTACAATAGCAACATGAAATTTCTGTGACAGTAACAGCAGAAAGCATTACGGGAAGATGGTTCATGCAGACACAGCCAAAGTTATAACATGCATTAGCTAATTAGTACTGAATAGACATGGTTCTAGCTCCAAACGCAGGCACACTCCAGAAGAGCAGGCCATTTGGAACGAAGAACTTCATTTGGAGTCCATATGAATTCTGAACTGATGCCTTGTCCTATTAATCAAGGCTTGAAGAGCTCAAAACACAATTCAGAATGACAGCCTCCACAATTGTTTAGAGACCAGATTTTCTTTGCAGTTCTCGTTAAAGCCAGCATTGCTGCCAATAATCTGGATTCACGTATGGAAGAAAAACACACTTTAGTTACTGCACAGCCTTTATAAACAGAAATGCAATACAGAACAATTAAAATTTCATCCTAAGCCATCAAACCATGTCAGTGTCTTTTTCTGTTACGGGTTGCTAAGTACCTCCTTTAGTTTTTATCTGGCAGAGTACTTCAGTCAAACCTCCACACTCTGATTATTACACTGAACTATTTTAAAACATATTTAAATTTGCAACCTCTGAAATAAGGGGAGATCAGGTCTGAAGTTTATTTTTTGGAGGTTCTGCATTTCATGGTCAACCCCTCACCAGGAGGGCCACCCCGCCTGCAGCCCTATGCCACCATAGGCAAGCGTGGCACACACCCTTTGCTCGTGCAAAGTGGCCGAGGCCAGGCAGTCCCCACATGCCTCTGTCACCCCTTTGGCCAGGGCATCTCAGAGCAAGCAATGCTGGATGCTGCAAAGCCTGAATGTATCAGTAAACATGGTCCTGGCACAGCAAACAGTAGATGAAGTGGTCACTGCTGATTCATCTTTCATGTTTTATTTATCCAAACTGTCTGGCTATGTTACATCAGCATGCAACTTTCAGCTGAACCAACGATCATTCCTCCATCAGCAGCAGACAGGTAGGAGAGATGTCTCTGATAAGTTCGTTAGCTGCTGAAACTCTGGGAGTCAGCATTGATGCTCTGCCATATACACAGGAGAAAAGGGCACAAAGCCTCCCTGTTTACAAGATGCACCATTTGGGGCCTCCTCACCATGACACTCAAATACCAGCAACGTCCTCATAATCTGTCAAATATTGTAAGCTGATGAGAACGATGATTCTGATGCAGAGACACTACAGAATGTCTCCGTTACAGACCAGGTATCTGAGGTGCATTACCTCTGCTAACTACAACATGTTCTTCAGGACAAATAGTTCCCAGTGTTTTGTTAAAAACAAAAAAAAACCCCAAGCAGTAAAACTTCCAGCTCAAAGCACAGCAACACATCAACCTCCAGGCGAGAGAAGCCTCTCCCTCCCAGATGAGAGCTCTAGGTCACTGCTACCACCGAGGCCTTCTAACCCTTGAGGTCACCAGTCGGGCAGCACATCGTACCCCTGTGTGGCCAGAGAGGACCGAGAGGGGAGGGAAAGCTCTTGCTGGGCTAACCGGGGACAAGGGTGCTGCTCCCCACACAAGAGGAAAAGGCTGTTACCCCACCGGTCCGGTCCCCTCCTCCTCTCAGCCCACCAGCCCGCTTCCAGCCTTCCTGCAGCCAGAGGACTAGGAGTGCTGATCAGATATGTGTGCGTCCCATGGACTGGCAAACTGGTGCCAGCATCTACCAGCCTGGTCTCTGCCTCACAGAAAGGCCCCCTCGCACACGCAAAGCCCGTGGCCTCAAGCAGCACAAGCGCATGTTCTGTCTAGCACAGGCAGAGGCGCGTGTTCGGGAGGGAGCCCGCTCGGCCAGACGGAGGAGGCTCACAGGCCTTGGGAAATCCACCCTCTGAGAAGAGGGGGTGCTCCCGATGTGCATTGGGTATGGCCGTGATGAACCACAGGACCAGCGGCTCCGTGACAGCGCCTGAACATGGTCAGCACTGCCTGCAGGCTGCTGCCCAGGAGCTCTGCCAGAAGCGCCGGTGGGTCTAACGTGCCACTGATGCAGGGCTTGAGACAACCCACGCACAGGACGCAGTGACTCGTGCCACACCTCGCACACCAGGCTGCTGTGCAGCTGGGACCAGCAGTCCTCCCCCCACACTCCCTTTAATTCACTCCTCATCAATATGAGGAATGTATTCCCAAACTGTGCTGAGCAAAGGATTCATGCCAAAAGCCCAACAGGCACCAACTGAGGGTACTTACACTCTCTCTGGTAGCCAGCAGTTGCTACTATCCTGTAATTATTTCTGACAACCTTGCATTTAAGGTAGCCACAGATAAACTTAATACTCAAATCATCACAAATCTTTCCATTTAATACCCACCCTGCCTATTCTGGGGCTATTATCCCTACTACTGCAGGTACTCCAGGATGAAAAGCACAATTATTGTCCACCCACCCCAGGAAGCATTATTTCCCATAGCTCTGGAGCTTTATTTTAATCTAGAGGCAGGCAGGGAAGCGGATGGAATAAAGGTCAAATGCTGGAAATTGGCAGCCCCCGGCTTTCCTGTCAGGACCCATGATCAGCCTCTCAAGTCACAGTTGTTTTTCTGTTCCCATCGTTGGTGAAAGCACAAGTACAAAATGGTTATCTCCATACCCTGACAACTGAGTCACTGTGAATATCCAAAACACGACCAAAAGCAGGATTACCCACTAGATGGAGTGCATTCATTGTAGAATTAAATAGTTCCTTCAGAAAAGAGGAAGTTTTCACACTAGCCTCAACCAAAAACACAGTAGAAGGCATCAGGTTCTCACTGTACGTGGTCTCCTTTCCTCCACAGAAGATGTGGGCAGACAACTGCCACTAATCAGAAACTAACTTACGCTTAATAGCCATACCAGAAGACTACAAGAATATGGTAGCATATGCACAACGTGGGCAAATTTTCAAGAATCAGCACCAAAAACAACAAAAAAAGAAAAGCTAATCCTGCAAAAAATATCTATGATGCCCCTGGATTCAGAAGCTAACATTTCCTTCATCAACACTGCCTGCGGCATTTGCTTCTCTAGGTAATTAGAGTTAGAAATGCATTAGGATCATGAGCACGCAGAGCCCATTGCTACAGCAGGAAATGGTAGTGTAAGTGGGTTGCTGAAATGCAAGCATTCCCTTTTCTGTTGCTTTTATTGCAGATTTTGCCAGTGATTTCTTTCCATGAAGAACGTAGACAAAATGCAAATATCTGGCCATTGCAGTTTGCCTCCTGACTCACCCAAACTCAGTGAAATGCCTGCTTGAATTATAATTGGCTCTATAAAATGAATCATCCTATGGGTAAGAGCATACCAGCCACAGATGCAAATCATGCAGACACTCAAACGGACTTACATTTTCTTTTGAAAATGATCTTGTGAAGCACAGGTATCGTGTGACCTTGGATTTAAATAAGCCATCTTTCCAGAGGTCAGCATCCAAGCCATCTGCTGTTTGTGCAGCCTGGAAAGAAAAGACAGAGGGAGAGAGGAGACATGTGAGCCAAGATAAAGTTAATATATGTGCCGTACTTCTTCCTCAGACCTCTTCTAATTAACGGTACCCGAACTCTCACAGCATCTCATTAGTTTCTTCACAAGGTGCAGTGCAAAGAACTTCCAAGAGGAGGTATAAAAAGAAGTTCTAAAAACGCTGTCTCTTGGGAGTCCTTTGATTAAAGATGCTCTGACAAAGGCTATTCTAATGAGGAAACAGCAACTTTGGTTACAGTCTCCAAACAATAGTTTGGAAAAGTCAGCATATTGAGGTTCTCATTACCACCCTACACACAAGGGCACACTGGGGCAAGCTGTGAGGAGGGGTCCGTGTAGACAAAGCACAGAAACTGCCCAATCTCAGTTACATTTTCACAGAAAAGCCATTGAGGAATTCTGGCTCCCGGGCCAAAAAGCTGCTTCCAGCAGCTGGGGAAAGCCCTGGTCACTCACAAACTTTAACAGCAGTGCCATGGGCAATGACACACCCTGCAAACATCCCTCTCCAATGCAACCCTGTGTCCAGTCGAATCAGTGGCAGACACCGCACAGAGGGCAAAGGAAACAGACCCCCGGCCCTCCACCAAAGAGACAGCGGCATGTGCAGGAAGAGAAAGGCAGGAGAAGATCTCGCCTTCGAGCTGATTCAAGGCATGGGCACGAGGCAGCACCACACCAAGGGAAAGGGCTCTCCTCTATTAGCAGCTCGGCACTTGCCTTGCCCCAAAAGGTTTGTTGTCGAGTAAGAAAGGAGACAAGGCAGCAAACGCAAGGAGGAGGGTAGCAGAAATAAGACCACCCCACCAGACTAACGGCCAATTGATGGCTCCCAACAGGAGACTCTAGCATGGCCTGAAGCTACGCAGAAGCACAGCTGAACTTCTGCCTAATGCCTCTCAGATGGGGGCAAACTGCTCCACTGCAGCTCTTCCAAGTCTCATCTTACTGAATTGAGTAAGACCTTGGTCCCAGAGCAGCCTGATAACAAAGAGCTGACATTTGCTGTTACTATTTGCACCCATATTTTGTCGAGCAGAAACTCTGCACAGGGTGCAGGAAGCAAGAGATGTGTGCTGACAAGACCCTCCAATTATCCAATGTGCAGGAGAGAAAAGCGTGTTTATTGTCTGATCAGCAAAGGGAATAAAGTGCATTGGCTGCTCTTCGCATTTCAGCAACTGCTGTTCACAAGCCCCTGCTCAGCTCAAGCCCTTGTATGACACACACAGCTTTTGCAGTCAGGATTCTGCAAAGAAACATGCATCATTTTTAAATAGGAAAATTTTAAAACAGGATTTTGGTGGGATTTTTTGTTTCTTTATTATTCCTTGAATTCAGCTCTTTCCTAAACTGCTAGTTTAGGAATACAGAAAATCCATGTGCATCTCCCTCCCCTACGGGTAAGTCAGTCCTGACAAAAAGATATTCAGAATACAGACTGCTTAGAAAAACCGTTGGCATATAGCGACACTTAGCTTGAACTCCAGCCCTTGTTAGAAACAGTTTGAGGGACTACGACCAGATTTAATCACTTTGTTTATTTATATGGTTCGAGTTCTACATTTCAGTTTTTCTTGTGTGAGCCAGTTTTGTTTTCTTTGTTCCCACATTAAAGATGCTCAAAACTCAACAGGCGGCAATAGACCCAGTCTACAACTGTAAAATTGGCGCTATACAAGTTGCTGTCAAATGCACTTTTAATTTAACTTCTGTAAGCTTTAGGAACTTTACATTACTTACAACAATACCAAATAATTTTTGAGGTGGTAGTACATCCCTTCAGTTGATATCATCTCCTCTACAACTCACTGCCCAGGGCACAGCTGGATTACAGCTCACCAAGATGCCTGACGGGGCCCCCGCACAGGCTGGCACTGCTATACTCTGACTTAATGATGAAAAAAAAACCCCAAAACTCCAACCCACACCACACACCCTTTTAGGAACAACCCTGCCATTCTAACCCGTCAAGTATCTAGTAGAAAGCCCAAACTGGGTCCATGGGGAGCCACACAGCGAGGCACCCGACCCATCTCCAGGGAGGCACAGCAGTCCAGGCTGACCCCACGCTCCCCTTCCCACTCCTGCCCCTACCCGATGGCTGGCCAGGGCAGCGCAGGAGCCAGGCACTGCCAGCAGCCGATGGCAGCACCCGAGTCCTTGGCTCCCGGGAGTCAGCAGTGCCAGGCCTGGCCCACGGCACTGCCCCTTGGGGACAGGGTCCCTGCTGAGCAACACTCAGGCCCCTCCGATGCTTCCCCACCCAGCTGAGCTGCTGGTCACTGCCCAGCTGCCTGCCGCAGCCACGCTGTGCCACCTGCAGAGCCTCGCAGGAAGACGTGAGCAGCGGAGCAAAAAGCAGCTGGGGGTGAGGGCTCGCCAGCCGCAGCGCCCCATGGGAACACCGGCAAAACCATTTCTGCTTCTGCCGAAATGCAACAGTCGCAGGCGACATCCCCAGCAATTAAGTGCTCTGCCTCCGCATCGCCCTGCTGAAGGCTTTTTCCAAGCCTGGAGAACGTAAGCATGCATTAACTTGTCAGAAAACTCATGGGGAAAGAAAACAGAGCAATATAAACAGGAAACTTCTTACAACATCTGCTGGGCTCCTGCAGGCAAGGAGGATCCCCACTACCTCTCGAAGCAGAGCTGTGCCCGGGCAGCACTGCTTCACGATGGCAGCATGCCCTCGGTGGGGCAACACGGGAAGGGAGCTGACCTGGAGAGGCCGAGGCAGACCTGTCCGGCAGGATGGGCACTACGCAGCCCCAGCTCACCAAGTCCTCCGCTTGGCTAAGAGGCGAGGAACGTGCGGGACGAAGGAAACAGCAGCCGGCACAGGGCACCCGGCGCCTCGGGCACAAGGAATGGTCCTTCTCCTCATGGAGCTGGGGAAAGACACTCCTCAAGCATGTGCTGCAAACAGATGGACTTGATGGAGTGGCACCCAGTAAGAAAGGTGTCCCCCAGCCCATCCCTCCAAGTGTGGGGTGATCTACCTGCTGCCCGATGGTCAGTATGGGGTTACTGCTACCACAGGACAGACCGTTGGCAAACAGGCCCACTAAACTGCCTGCCCCATAGGATGGGTCTGCCCCACCGGTGGTGAGCTGTCCAGCTCCAGCACAGTCCTGGGTGAGCAGCATGCTCAGGCTCTCACCCCAGAGCAAACCCCACCATGGAGCTGGCATTCAGCCCGCAGCAAGGAACGCGGCTGCACAGGAACCACACCTCTCTCCTACCCCAGGCTCCCTGCCTCCCACCTCTCCTCCCTTTTCTCCCCACCCATAAGCTCAGTCTTGCCAGTTTGGGCAGATTTTCAGGAATCTAAGTTCAGACACACTGTGTGCATTTTGGCAAAATCAAGTCTTTGGTGCTTCACCTGTTCAAAGACCTGGTTAGTCATTACGAGCGTCAGTAGCTGTTTTCTAAGCAGACACAAAGGCAACGGAGATTTCTGAGTAATGAAAAAACTACTGAGGGAAAAAGATCTCTGACCCATTCGCCAAGATTCCCCCGGGTCTGGTACCCTGGGCCCTGCCGCACCGCCACCTCCAGCCGGGCAGTATACCGAACCCCGGGGCTCCATGCAAACCTGGGAAATGGACCAGGACGTCCCCTGGACATTTAACTTACACCTGGGCTGAAAGCACCCATGCCTTTGCTTGTTTGTTTTAAAGAGGAACAAAGGGAGAAGGAAGGAAAAGAATATGGCAACAGCTGGAGAAAGGACATGAACGAAAGGGAAACTGGGTAAAGCCTATAAATAACATAGCTGTCTCAGAAAGAGAGAACTGGGTACTTCACCGTTACAAAACACAAAAATCAAAACCATCAGTAAAACTACACGATGCCAAATTCATCGCTAATAAGAGGAAATACTTTCCCACACAACTCTGAATCCACATGTGGAACTGAATGCTGCAGGATGCCGTAACAAAAAGCAAAGCAATCAGATCCCTAAAGGGACTACAACAACATCCCAAGATAAACTGGTGTTAATGCTTCCCAAAAGATGAGTGGTTCTCCTTTTCAGGGTGCAGTTTGAACCTCTAACTATTAGGGTTTTAGGGAGTACACTCCTAGGATGGAGCCTTCAGCAAGGCTTTACACCCTAAAGCAACAATCAACTCTCAGTGTCTCATTAGGGAAATTGCATATCTGGAGAGAGACAGAGCCTGAGACTGCCCAAGTCCTCACGTTGCCCACGTCTCAGAACATGACTTTCTCTGCTGTACTGAGAAGTGCACTTCTGCATACTCGGCTTCGTGCCTTCAGACAGGACAGGCTGGGTTCCAGAGAGGTCAGGGGGAAGTGGCAACCCCACATACCCTACACTGCTCCAGAGCCCTGACTCGCGCAGAGGAGCCACATTCCCAGATGTCCAGACAAGAAAAGCACAGCCCTACGTGCCACCATCCCATGGTTTTGGGCACCAGGACATCCTGTCACATCAGGGTGGCACCCAGAGCAGCTCCATCACAGCAGTTGCTGAATCGTGAAAATGACACCAACTGCAGCTCACAGCATCCAGGCACAGAGACGTGCTGCTGATTTGCCATACACGAGGCTGAGGGAGTAAGGGTGTGGAAGCCATGCTTAGGGCAAGACAACTGCAGACAGCAGGCACTTCCCCACAGCCTGCAGGGGGGACTGCTGGCCCCAGGGTCAGAGAAGGGTTCCTGGTAAACAGAGAGGAAGGCAGAAGAACCAGAGGAAGGGCAGACTCCTCTCTGTGCCCCCTAGGAGAGAGCGACCCACATTCACAAGCATTATTACAACACCACTGTAATTGGATTAAGCCACAGGAAGAGTCTTTTATCTTGTTTAGTTTAAACTACGTTAGTGCTGAAGCTCCCTATTAAACCACAGACAGGCTATCTGGGGTGAGCGCTCTCTCTGCCCAGTCATTTAGGCAGAATGCAATTCTGTTATCACAACTCTCACATTGTCCCGTGCTCCTTTATCAGGGCAAGCAGCTAATTACACAGCCTGGCTCACACAGGTAATGAGCACTCAGAAAAATGCAGTAAATGCAAAAACCTTCCAGGTCTTTAAGGAGCCTTTTCAGAATCCCCTCCCTCGTGTCCTTACTTCAGCCTGATCCATTTTCTTCCTTCTTACACTGAACAGGGTATGCAATGATCCAGAGCTGAAAAGGTGTGAGCAAAGCCTCAAGTCAACTGGTTTCCACTCCCAGCCACACGTAGCACAGTTGGAGCAGGATACATAGAAATGTGAGCAGATGGGACTACGGGCCAAATCTTTCCATATAGAGCTCTGTAAGGTCAGTATTTTATGATATTTCACTGTTTGGGACACTAACCTATGGGGAGAAAAGTCACAACTAATTCAAGGAACAAGCAGCTGTTAAACAGTGACCTCCCTTTATCCATTCACGTATTCATCTCTGCTGTATCCAGCTGCCTTCTCCTGCTGCCAAGCCTCCTGCCAAAGCTTAGTTTAGAGGTTTGCATTCTGTGCATCAAAATCATCTTTGCAATTTCAGCTGGGTGCGAAACTCTTTGCTTCCCATTCTGGAGCTTATCATCATTGTGCAGCGCTGATATGTGGGATTAAACAGCTGATGCGGGATCCATTTATTCAGAGATATAATTTGTGCAATACTTAGGACTCCTTCAGGATGGATGTTACTAGGATTATTAAATTTGCATGCCACAGTGGCCAGCTGTTTCTGAAAACCCCTCCTCCAGGTAATTATGCTCCTCTGGAGTGGCACAGATGAAGTAGCACGACTGCACCCACAAAACTCCACTGAGGGAAAGCACTAAGTGCTGTGGGCTGAGAGGTGGGCAGCTGGATATCAAATTACTTCTTAAAGCACACATCTGAAGGCAAGCCCTCTCTGAAGAGATGCTGTTCCCAGCAAAGTAAAGCCTCATTAGTGCAGAACCAAACCATTAGCAACAGCAGCTGAAATAGCTCTACTTACTACATCATAACCTGTCGGTGCTCGGTTCCGGGATGCAACCACACCAACACCCGTGATGGGATCCATCGGCAAGTCAGGCAAGGCATCTGAGAGGTCTCGCACTTCAGGCATTATGGACTGATCCTGAAAGAAAGGAGCAGAATTAAACGGCTGCTCGGCAGCACACCCCAGCAGAAGACATAGAGCACTGAGAGCCTGCATGCATGCTACAGTGCCTGTGCTGACACACCACAGACTGCCAAGTTAAACACAGGATTAGGCCAGACACACCTTCTGCACTTTCATTTGCTTTTGATAAGAGGGTACATTTGTGCAATGCCCAATAGGTTTGGAATTTGGGCCAGCAGCCCCTTCTGAGATTAATTTTGTTGCTTCCAGTATACTTAGCATGGGCTGGTCTCCATCTAGAAACGATGGGAAAACCCAAGCTTATTGCCTTCCCTCCAAAACAGAGAGCAAATTTCATCCCTGAGTTAGGCTGGTTGAAGCAGCTCTGCCATTTTAAGCAGCAAGAAATCTGCTCTTAATGGCTTCATTGGGAGGTTCCCCATCCACTACGGGTGTTAGACAGGCTGGGGGTTTGCCCACGAGTCGTCAGTCCCATTGCACCCTCCTGAACCACACCATTTTCATATAGCAGCACAGATGTATCTGGCGCCGTATGCAAAACTGCGCTTGCTGCAGAGAGCCTCAACACCAGGGGAACACAGATGAAGCAGCACAGGATGGTCTGATGCAAAGCAGACAGAGGCCTTGAAGAGGCCTGAGCATCTTCCAGGAGAAGGGAGACATCATCGAGTACTTCAGGGGAGGGAGATACGCAAAGGGGGATAGAAGCAGGTAAGACCAACCAATTTTGGAAAGATGCTGTTGCAGGAAGCAGGAGGAGAGGACGAGAGCTGCTGAAACAACTCACTGAGGAGGAGGATGGGGAAAGGTGCCACTGCCTCAGCATGTGGTCTCCTGCAGAGGCAGCCAGTTAGGGCAAGTCTTCTCCAGCTATCAGGCAGGAATGCCCCAGGAAACCGCCCCCCACGCACCCCGAGATAAAAGGGCAGTGCTTTGTGTAAACAAGCGTCACTGCTGAGCAGCCAGACAAGCCGTGAACCAGAGCTACCTAATACAATTCCCTCCTCAGAGCAATTAAATCCCAGCATTTCTAGGCCATGTAGACGGCTGGTTACTTACTGCTTCTAGAAAAGGCAGAGGTGAGTGCTGGTGCCAGTGGGACCTGGGTTTACACTTCACAATGCCCAGTCTGAACAAACATCGTGCTGCAGGCAATAAAAAAGAGCAAGTCTGGGCCCTATGTAAATAATAATAATGTCACATGAACAGCCAGACTACCCCAGGAGTCCAAAACAACAGAAGCTAGTGACCAGTAATGGTGAGAACACTACTGCTGATGAACCGAACCCAGGAGAGAGCTCTGCTTCGGCACCTAGACAAGCATCCAGCACGCAGAGAGCAAAGCAGACACACTTTGCTCCCTACATGGTTTAAGCTTCCAAAGCACAACTAGAAGCGCATCCTGAGCCGCAGGGCTCATCCTCCCCTCTCCTCGCCTGCCCTGAGGAGGACCCTGCCGCAGTAACACTGGTGGCACCCGGCACAGCCCAGACAAACCCCGCACCGCTGCCTGCGCTGCTCCACCGGCTCATCCAGATGCCTCGCAGATAATCCAGAACCCATTGCCTAAAACGTGCAGTACCGAGCAAACATAACGTGAATTTAACAAAGAACTTACAATCTGTTCTTCATACAGATGCATGTTTTCTGAAACTTTGCCAACTTTTCCAACGCTCAATACTGTGATGACTTGTTACTACACATTGGGAGGAGCTGGGAGATAATGAACGCTGATACGAGCTTCTCTTAGGCCGTTTTGAACTGAAATCCAGGTAAGTGACGATATTCCCCAGCACACTAAGAACACTGCACAGCAGGTTCCAGCACGGCTGCAGCTGCACTGCGGGGAAGCAGATCCGCTCCCGTGGTGCCTCCGGCCTCCAACAAACCCGTCCTGACGAAGCGCTGGCTTGCTCCGCAGAGGCAGCAGGAGCAGGGGCAGCCGGGATGCCACCGACACCTCACCTCACGGGGGGAAGCAGAGGGGCTGTGCCCCCTCCCAGGCCCTGGGAGAGCCCCGGTGGGCAGGGAGCCCCTGGCACTCCCTCTTCTGCGGCAGCGATGGCAGGCACAGGGCTAACGCGGGCAGGGGACCTGCTGCCAAATGCTGCCCAGGCCCCGGCTCACCGCGCCGGGGCCTGCCGCAGGGAGGCCCAGCTGCCCCGGCAGGAACCCGGGCGGCAGCAGGGTCGGCCTGGGATAGGCCGAGGATGGGGCCCTGGTGGCCCGGGCACCACCGCGGGATGTGGGGGTGCCTCTACCCGCAGCGCAGTGCCGCTGGGCAGACCCCCTCAGCCTGACGGCACCCCGTCCTCGGCGGGAGGAAGAAGGGCACCTTTGTCGGAGCCGTTTGCGGTCCCGCTCGGCGCGGCAGGGGGAGGGGAAACGGCATCAATCCTCACTTTGTGCCGGCTCACACAAAGCCCCTCTATGGCGGCGGCAGCGGCTAAGCACAGAGGAGAGGGCTTTCCGCTTCGAGAGGGCGGGAGGCAGAAGCCACGGGGCGAGACGCGAGGCGGCACCGGCGCAGGGCCCGGAGCAGCACCCCATTATGGCGAGGGCTGAGCCAGGCTCCCCGCGCCCGCCACCGCTGCGCAGCGCGCGGTGAGCCTGGCACCTTCCTCTGCCTGGCACTCGCACCACGACCCGTGCCCGGCGGGGACGGGCAGGCAGAGCATCTGCCCAGAAAACGAACCTCCGGGTCTCCGGGCAGCGCGGCACATCCTGTTCCGCAGTGGGAGGGCTGGGGCGGCAGCGCTCGAAGGCGGCTGGGCCTGCACCCAGCCACCGCAGCACGGCGAGGCTCTGCCATGCCAGGCCAGCTTCCCGCCGTGCGGGTGACATCGAGGATGTGTCTGGAACAGATATGGAGCAACAGCAATTGGTTTGCACACTCGGATAAATGTTTTTGTGAACTTTGTGCAGGTCAGAGGGGAGTCTCTGGCTGGGCAATCATACAGACAATTAGTTACATTGCACTTCTCCCCCAGGGCATCTGCAAAGTTTGGTTTCTTTTCTATCGCGCCTTTGAACTTAAAAATAAAAAACAAACAGTAGAAGAACAGATTAAATTAAGGAGCAGGATTCTATAAATACTCCTATTAGACAGCTTGTTATTTTAATGAAGTTCTCTTTAAACAACGCGAGTTTGACCTATACACCCGCCTAACATCACGGTGGCGTAGAACTCAAACCAGCTGACCAGATGGCCTTTCACCATCCTGCACAAAGCTGCGTCTGCCAGGCGCTGCCGAAGGGCCTGCGCCGCTCCACCCGCTGCAGGGTTATTCTGGGAACAGCCCAAAACAATTTGAAGAACATTTTTCCCGTTAGTTGGGAGCATGCTCCCTGGAGGTCATTCTCAACTGCAGGGCCACATCCAGCCCCCAGCACGCCCATGCAGTGAAGGGAAGCCGGATGTGAGCCCTGGGGCAGGAAGAAGCTTCAAAACAGCATGGGGCCACTCGGACAAAACCAGCGGGGGAAGGATGCGCCTCCACCAGAGAAAGTCCCTGTGCATCCTGCTGAGACCAGTCCCGAGCAGCACACGGCAGAGCGGGGCGGGATGGCTGCAGTACAAAATGCGGAGAACGGGCTCTCGGCACACGGCCACCATGCTGCTGACTTTATCCTGAATGCTTCCTGCCCCCTCAAACCGGCCATGCTGGGAGGTAGGAGGCACGGGTGTCCCCGGGATCTTGACGTCCAGCTGCAGGAGAGGCCTTCAGGGACTCTGCCAGCCTCTGCCACAGCCTTCTCGCCTTCTGCCCTCAGCCAAGGCCCTGCTTTATCTTCTTTGCCTCCTCCTGCCCAGGGTTTGGGGGACCACTTGCTCTGTGTCGCACCAACCCAGGCCCGGCCCAGTACAGCCAGATGCAGACTGGCCCCAACAGGCACCTCTGCAGGCGCGCGGCACAGACCTTATCCTGCTCCCTCAGCGGGGCAGCAAGGCTCCCTGCTTCAACCCAGCACAGATGGCTCTGCGGGCTGCGGTGCACCGAGGGGGTAGGGGAGAGCAGTGCTGGGGTGCCCTGCAGCAGGCAGGCTCCAGGCATTGCCGCCGACCAGGCTTCCAGAAGTCTTTGCATCAGGGAGTTTGAGGCCAAGGAGCTGAGGGCCTTTCACACAAGCCAGAGCAAGCAGTGTTCTGTCCTGTCCTGCCAGCCCTGACTCCAGAGGCTGCCAGCCCGCAGGGCAAGCCACCAGGTAGAGCAGAAGAGTGGAGAAAGCACGGGCAGCAGGCAGTAACATTTAGTCAGAAAGCCACACACGGACAGCCCAGCCAGGGTCTCGGTTTGATCCGTCACCAGGCAACGCTCACTGGTGCTCCGCTCTGGGTCCTCCTGCTGCAAAGTACCTACTTCCAACACACACACCGGGTCTGCTCCCTAGATGTGTAACACAGGGTCCGTGTTGCCCTGGCAGTACCAAGCCCTCTGCTGACTTGGCAGCGCAGCTCAACGTAGCTGCCTCAGCACCCCGAGCCCTGCACTCTGCCGAGACGGCAAAGCTGAGGGCAGCTCATCACCCCAGAGGGAACTGTCTTGCAGCCCATGTCCACAGTCACACACACCTCCCTTTCTCCCAGCACCCCCAAGACTGTTCACATCCTTTTCACTCACTCTCACCCATTTTCTTGCTAGCTCATCTCCGCTTTTATTAGTTCATCCTAGGCATATTTTTCTGCTGGCTTCACTGTCCGTTTCAAGTATTCCACTGAGGTGACTGACCACACACACCGCTGGACTTTGGCTGGGACACATATATAGAAAAGGAATACGTTTTCAGAAATATGAATTATTGTGAGTTTGTACAGCATTTTTCCCTCTCAGTGTTCCTTTTCAACAAGTTAGGCAAGTTCAAGAGCTGGTGGGTACATGATCAGATCAGGCCTGATGACGTATTTGCTGCAGAAGCATCACGCTGCCAGCAAAGCAGGTCAAGTTCTAAAGTTAAATAGCAAGGGACTTGGAGAGAGAATGGTCTTATTGTTTCTTCCTTCAACTACAAGCCCTGCACTTTTGACACTGACTTGCTCTTCCCACAGGCAGAGAAGTATGAGCTAAGGCAAAACTGGAGAAAAATTATCAACTACCTCACTGAGTTCCTGCACCCTGCAGGAAATAATCCCACCAAACCAAGGCAGACACACTGCTAAAACCCTCACTTGCATGCTCAGGTTATCACTCCATCATTTTGAAAAGGCGGTAGGTAATGCTGGCAACAACACGGGTTGCTTAGAAGTCACTCCTCCGCATGCCTGGTCCTCCCACCACATCCAGGAACAGGACACAGCCCCAGCCAATTTTCTATTTCTGTTCACGGAATAGGACATAGTTTCAATCAGAAAAACAGGAGACCGTGGCAGGACACAGGGTCAGGGCCCTGGAGGCCTCCATCACAAGCAGGCAGAATTTCAGTTTCACATTTCGCCCCAAACGAAAGTATGTCTGGAATCACCCCTGCACCCAGGCTCCCATCCTTGAGACAGCTGCCCCGTGTCAGCTGCAAAACCTCTACAGTTTGTGACTGAACTGTATGGAAATGGGAACTTAAGTCACAGAATGAGCAGAATTGAGACCTTGTATTGCTTCACAGCACTTCTAACCACGGACACGCACTTGTGAAGTGCGTCCTATTTCAAACCAAAATAGGTTTCCATACACAGATGACCTTGCACCAGGGCAGCAAAATTTAAATGGTATTCAGTTCAGTTATTTCTATCTTGGCACACAAATGAACAAGTCCCTGGGGGCTACAGGAACTCTTGAGCCTGGGATTCACTTTGTCAGAGCAGCACGCACTACAAGACTGAAATTTTGTGTGTTTTATTTCACACCTCCAGAAGCTCAAACTAAGACTTCATCCCAGCACACTGAGAAAATCTATCGGGTAAGGCTATCTGAGCTAAAAATTACAGGGACGACACTGCCAACCTGCCACACGAGGCACAGACACCACAAAGGCATACGTTAGCATGTTCTCCCTCAGCTGAAACAAAACACAAGATGGAGAAACCTCAGTTTTAGCCCGATCAGCTGAACACCTGCTGAAGCCCAGCCTGTCTTGTTTCAGCTGAAGGACTCTGCTTGCGTTACCACAACCACACTGCGAAAGCCTCAGCTCAGAGAAAGCGCAGAAAATACTGAAGCTTGGTGCATCTTCGAGAACCTCTCCAGAAACCACAGTGAAAGCTCACAAGCCTCGGCAATGCAAGAGGCAAGTACGTAAAACACAGGCAGCTCAGTATCGCTGCTCCGGCCAGCACTGTAGAGAGAGAGCCCACGTTACCACCTCCAGGTACGCAGAAACCTGAGAACAGGTGAGAAAAACGGGCGGTCAAGGAAACCCACGCTGTGCAACACTTGCGGCAAAAAGCCACGCGAAACACGGGGTTTTTTGTTATTTTCTCCAATCAATCCCCAATAAAACCTGCAGCACGCTCTGGAGCGGGTCAAGGTCACCAGGCTCTGCCCCACCGCCGACCACCGAGGCCGCTCCGGCAGCTGACCGCCAGCCCCAGCAGAGCCCTTCGACCTCACCTGGAGGACAAGAGGGAGCCCAGGCGCAGGCCGGAGCTCGGCCCCTCGCACGCCGGGCTGGCAGCGCTGCGAAGGCGCGGTCTCCCCGCGACGCACGGCGCCGGCGGGCCCCCGCCCCAGCCCGGGGTGCTGCCGCCGGTCCCTCCACCGCAGCACTCCGGGGGGGGCTCTGCCCGAGCGGCCGGGGGCGGGGGGGGGTCCCGGCCTGCCAGCCTCGCCGGCAGCCGCGGCGCCCCGGCCGCGTCAGCGCCCCCGGCCGCGGAGGGGCGGCCGGGCCGGGCCCCCCTCCGCCATCCGGCCCGGCTGCCGCCGCCGGGCCGCCCCGCAGGAGCCCCGAGCGCCCGCCGGGCCCGGGCCCGGCCGGCAGCTTGGCGGCCGCGGCGGGCCGGGCCGCGCCCAGGGGCCGCGGCGGGTCCGGGGACACTTAACTGTTGCCCGTGCGGCGGGCGGCGGGTCGCGGCTCCCCCGTCGCAGGCAGAAGCAGCTCCTCATCGCCCGGCGGGGCCGGCGCGGCGCGGCCCGGCGGGCGGAGCGGCGGCGGCGGCGGCGGGGGAGCGGCCTGCGGGCCCGGGCGGAGCGGAGCGGGGCGGGGGAGCGGCGGGCAGGCCGCGGCCCGGCCCCGCGCGGAGCCTTACCCGGCGGAGCGCGCCGTGCCGGGCCCCGGGGAGCGGCGGGGCCGGGGCCGCAGCAGCGCAGCACGGCGCAGCTCGGGCTCCCCGCCGCCGCCGCCGCGCAGGCCCCCGCCGCTCCGCGCCCACCCGCGGCCGGACCGCGGCGCGCAGGGCCCAGAGCCCGCCCCGGTCCGGCCCCCGCACGGCCGGCACCGCGACCCCCTCGGGGCCGCCCCGTCCCGTCCCGTCCCGTCCCACGGGGCGCTCACTCACCGCGGCGACCGCGCAGCGCTGCCTCCCGCCGCCCGGCCGCGGCCCAAAGCGAAACCGGCCCCGCCGGCCGGGACGGCGCTCGGCTGTCCTGCCCCTGCCCCACCCACGGCGGGGCAGGGGGGAGCGCCCCGGGGCCCCGCCACCCCCCGCGGTCCCCCCCAGCATCCCCGGGGCGGCGGGGCCGTGCCCGCCGCCACGTCCCACCTTGGGTTCTAGCAAAGGCAGGACTCGGGGCCCAGGGGCCGGCTCCCGCGAGCCCCCACGCCGCAAAAAGCGAGGCTTCACGGAGAAGACGGTTCATCTGCTGAGCCCCGCGTGGGTGGAAACTTCCCAACAGCTTCTCCTGGCTGGAGGTCTGCCCCAGCCACGGGCTGTGGTCCTTGAGCCTTTGGAAGATGGGCGATGCCGGGTGGGAAAAGAGCTGAAAAATTGTAACTTGGTCAATGGAACCTCAGCCTTTCTTCTGAAACAGAGGGCATCTAGGAGATGGGCAGTCGCTGCTGCAGTCTGCTGAAGGGCAAACTAGTTTTCTTCTTCTTGAGAGAACGGCCGCTGCGGTTGGGGGATAAGCCATTTTGGAAGCTACCTTGACTTCAGGTAGGTAGTCATGTTAGTGGGTAGTAGTTAGTCAGGTAGGTTGGAGAAAATAACATCAAGCATACTTGATGCTCGCTCTCACCATGGCCTGAAAAACAAACGAAGCAAACGTGGTCCAGAGAGGTCAGGTTGGGTAACCAGAAGCCACTTAGGGGTCCACTGGCAGCACAGAAGACATCCTGACCTGAGGCTCTCCAGAGGTCTGGTTCTGCTTAATGTTATCATATGTCAGTGATGAAATTGAGAACATGCTTATTAAATTAGCAGCTTATGCAAATCACAGTGTAACCTGGAAGAGTAGCATGGCCTGTAGCCCTAATCATTTGAACTAATCCTGCAGCTGTCCTGCATTTGGTTTTGAGCACCTTACCTCAAGGAAGGTCATCAATGATAATCTGGAGAGCAGCAGTGTTGGTGTAGGGGTTGACATCAATAGCCTTTGATGCAAGGCTAATCTAAAGAAAAAATCCTGGGCTGAAGAATGAAATAAAGGAGAGAGGAAAACATGTTAATTTGTAGGTGAATTAAAGAGGAGGGCAGTAACCTGTTCTGCTCTTTGAGGCTAGACTGAGAAGTAATGGGTGTGAAGTGCAGCAAGAGATTCTGCAAAGGTATGGTGAAAAACTTACAACAGCAAAGACAGTGAAACACAGATGGGACAGTTTTTATCACTGATCAAGTTGAAAGTCCTCCTAAAAGCACTTACCAGATGTTACTCAGTCATTCCTTTGGGGCAGGGACCAGGCAAGATGGTCTCCTGGGTCCTTTCTATAGCTGGTTTCCACTAACTATTTTCTGTGACATGCTGCCTGTTCAGAGCCATGGTTTCCTTTGTGCTGGAAACATGGCCTCTGTGACTTATACGAGGAGAAAGACCTCACTCAGATGATGTCACCCAAATTTCCTCCCACTTGTCCTCTTTTGCCCTGACAAAATCAGGTACCATCTGAAGGAGTGGCACCTTTAATGGAGGGTCCATCTGTATTGCTACAGGGTGATTCCTTGTTTGAGATTCTGCCTTTAACTACACCGCTAATTCCCTGGTTTTTTTCCCCTCTCCCATTCTCTTTTTGCTCAGATTTGCTTATCGTTCGAGGAGCTCCATGCAGCCTGTTCTTTTCCCACCTGGGTAACTGTTTGCTTCTTCCATCCTGTTTGGACCCTCTGCCTATGTACATACCTTTAGCCAGGCTGAACTGAGCAGAAGCGGTTGGCAAAACAGCCCTTCTCTTTTCTTCCATGGGTGTCTTCAGGCGATTTTTGCACCTATCTGGCTCTCGTTGAGGTAGGTAGGAGCTCGGCTCACCAAGAGTTTCCCGCAGGCCCAGCTGTGGCTGGTCTGCAGCTGTTGAGGTGCCTGCAGAACTGGGTGCAGCTGACAACCAGGGGAATTCTTGCTTTTGATCCTCAGGGTTGTTCCAGCTCCTCGTGCTTCATCCTGGTGTGGTCATACTTACTACCAAGAGAAACGCTATGAGCTTTGATTAGTTAGTGTTTGAGAGGCTTGTCTGGATAGCAACATACACTTCAGTGGTTTTGGATTCCTGTCTGTAAAGCAAAGTGTTCTGCAACAGCAGAATCCTGATGTCCCACTTACTCCCTGGATACCATCCTAGACTGGGACCAAACTTTCCTTTTCTCCTGGCTGGTGCTTCTCTCCAGAAAAGAGATATTTCAGATTGGTGCTTGCTGAACCATGGTAATAACTGGGTATTCTTGACTATGGCTCTACTCCCTCACTGTTCAACCAAGGCTTTCTGGCTTCTACTGCATATAGCCCTGATGGCTGGTAGTGGCTTCTGGGTCCAAAGATTAAAAATATATATATTTTTTGAGCGATAAGGAATACAATGCATTTTTTTGATTTGGAGAGTAATTTAGAGAGAAGGAAAGATGATGCCTGGTGGAAATGAGAAATATATGTCCCATACATAATATATGCCCCAAATGCCCTATTACAAATACAACAAGATTTCCTGAACTGGAGAAGTTGTTACACATTACAGTGTGCTAATGCTCCCCCATGGAGATGCTGATACTGAGAGAGTCTTTAGTGTAATAATATTAAAAATCCTAGAGTTTCAATAAGATCCTCCCTGCTACGACGGCAGTAGGAAATGAATTGATTCCAAAGGAAGACTCTAATTGCTGCTTAGTATCCACGAAATATTCTAAGATTCACTGCAAACATATATCCCAACGTGTCTGTGGCATGATCTGCAGTAACATTTCTTCCAAAGAGACAGTCACTTTCCAGCACAGCTTAGCTGCCGCTTCAGTTTTACCCTTGGAGAAGCTGCCCAAAGGGAGCGCTGCCCTGTCCACGGGAGCAAACACCTCTCCTGCAGCTGGGCAGGCCTGCACAGCTCAGGGCGAGCTCTTGGCAATTCTGCCTATGGAGACCTTTAAACCTCGGCAGCACTTGGAGGCTGGGGAAAGGCACCATTGTGCTCTTTCACAGAGCATAAGCACAGGCTCTGAATCAGCAAATACTTGCACACTTGGTATTAGGTACATGAATAACTATACTGGAGTTGGTTAATCTACCAGTGTAAAGTTACTCAAAAGCATAAGTATTTGCAAGTATAATGTTTTCCTCTGAATATTTTACATAAATCTTTTTCAAAATGCATTTATTTACTTCTGTTTGTTCAGAGCGTGTCTTTTCTCACGAGTTCTGCAGTCATGTACATGCTGTCCATTTCATACCCGTGTCTTGTTTTCAGGACACTGAATAGGAGGAATTTGACTCAGTCTTGGCTACAATGCTAGAGCTGTGGCTGAACGAACACGGCTCACTCGTCCTTGAGTGGATGGACGCCAGAATTTGCATCCTCCAGAACATCGTTCCAAGTAAATGTGCGTGCTAGCCAGGTTTGTCAGCAGTGCAGGATGTGCTCTCTTTGTCTTACGCCACTCCGTTTCACCGCAGTAGCACCGCTTTCCTAGAAGGGTGGCAATTGCTGGTGCCACTCCTCAGGGCTCAGTGCTGGGAACAGCACTGCTTCACATCTCACAGGGGGTTGCCGGCAGCACTTGTGGCAGTGATAAAGGTGCCTGGGGAAGCCATTCCCACAGCTGCTCCGGAGGAAGGCCTGCACTGTGGCTGGCAAGCTTATCCCCTCCTGTGCTGGCCACAGCGAGGTCCTGCCTGCTGCGCCTGCAGCTTATGCTCTGCATGGGGAGATCTGGTGTGGAAGGGGCTGCCACTGTCCATGCAGGAGGGCAGAGCCCATGTTGAGGTGCTTCCAGCCTGAAAGCACCTCAGGGGAGCAGATAAATCTGCTCCTAGGTGAGAGGCTGGACTGAGATAAGAGATTGCGGTCAAGCCCCAGCACCCTCTTTACATTTCAAGCATATTTTAACAGTAAAATCTGTCTGTTCCCAGACAACACCTCAGAAGAACAGCATAGCACAGGTTTCTATGCTTCCAGCAGAGAACAGACAAAATACAGGGAATCCTCATTTATTATAAGCAAAATTTGTGCTGAACTGCAATCTGCAATGCACCGCTCCCAGCTCGCTCAGTAAGGCACAGCATAGGTGTTGGGTGCTGTGCTGGTGCCAGGATGGGAATGCGCAGCTCTGCAGGCTAGCACAGGGGGCACTGGCCCAGCTCGGCTTCACATGCTGCTCCTGAGGGGGAGCAGGAACTCCTGGCAAGGGCTGCTCAGGCTTCACCATCAAAAAGGATCCCAGTTTGCAGGGGGAAACACTATGGCGACCTGTAAAGGATCCTGCATCCTCATCCTGACTGTAAGCTCGGGCCCTTTTGTTTGTTTAAAATCCTTTATGCTGCAGGAATTCATCTTTCTCTGTAGCCACATTTAGTGTAGCAGTGAAATATAGCTGCATGTACCATTTTTTTTATGCCTGCCTTTAGAGAAAAATCAGCCCAGAGTTTAATTTTGTTCTGGAGCTGCTGCAGGTTGAGGCTCAGCTGCTGCCTGGTTTTAAGGTTTCTTGGAGGTAGGTTTAACCTGCTGCCTCTAACTTAATGCACAAAAATGTCTCTTTGCAGCTACAACTTCCCTTCTATATTTCTATTTTAAATCTTGATTATCCTAAAAGGAATGAGAAGGTCCTCCTATCTCCTTTAATTCAGGCACCTCTGTAAGTGGGAAAGGTGTGGCTGTCCATATACATCTATCCCCAGTCGCTAAGGCATCTTGAACGACAGCAGCTGATGAGGAGAATGAAGGAAGTGCACAGCTGCCAACCAAGTCCAGCCTGAGAAAGCTCTGGGTGGTTTTGTCTCTAATGATACCTGGGCAAGGTTTGCCAGAAACCCTAAGAGTTACTGAACCTGCATCTTTCTGTCCTCAGCGATACCCAGAGCCTAGGGCATGGCACTGCCCTAGCAGAAGATCGACAACAGTAGAGCTAAACCTCCACTTTTTCAACAGTGGCAAGCTCTTAACTAAAGCAAACAAGGCACTCCAAAGGTTTTTAAAGACCTGCAAACTCTGCAGTAGGCATACGCTTTCTACTGGGACATGTGGGGGTTGCTTTTAAATAAAGAGATCCCAAAGCATTTCAGGTAGCGACATGATCCTGAGAAGAGATGCCAGGATATTTCAGGAGCTCACTGTAGTCAGAAACCCCTAGACCACCCACCACGTTTCACAGCATTTTTGCATGTCATTTTACTTTGAGTTTAATCTTTTGTTCTTGTTCAACAAGGCTGTGTAATATTTCCTACAGGGAAAATAGCTCACTATTTTACTACTGCAGTCCTTCTCATTTTTGGCTGTCTGTTTGATGCACCTCAGTGTGCGTTACTGCTGGCAGGCCAGGCTGCAGCCCAAGCTGAGCTCCTCACCAGCCAGACCAGGCATACCACGGCCAGGCAGACACTTTGCTGAGAGTCCAGCAGCCCTCACCTCTGAGCTGTGCTTTTGGTTCCTTGCCACAGTGGCACTGACACTTTCCTCTGTCCCCCTTGATTTGGTCTGGCCGCGACACCAGGGAAGCGTGCGACTCAAGCCAAGGTTAAAAGACATAATTTCTGAATTTAAGCTGAAGAGTGAAACGGCACACAGCATCACCACATCTTTGGTTTTGGGGCAAAGCACACAGGTCTCAAGTGGCAGCCCAGAGGCCTGAGCCCACCACTGGCAGCACAGCTTCTAGCTCTGCTGCCCACCCCACAGCAAGCCTCTCCCCACACCAGCTCACCCTCCTATCCAACCGCAGCCGTGGCAGCCTGCAGCTGTGCTGTGTGACCCCAGGATGGGGTGGAAAATGATTTTTAGAAGTGCCAAATGTCTGTGTGAGTACATGGCTTGCAGACACCTTCAGCCAGTGCAGGATTGCAGCGTGCACAGGCTCTTTACAGCACAAAGAAGCATCAGCAGTGCTCGGCCCACTATTTATATATTATGGATCATAATATTTAAGTGGCCTGGCTATAACCCTGTAACTAGTTTTCCTTGACAGAATGAGTATTGCTCAGCACATACTAACAGCTGTCTGTAAAACACATTTATGAATTGTTCATAAATTTCCCAACAGTGGCAAACCCTGCGTTGAGGCCCCCGTGCTGCTCCCGGAGCCCTCGCACAGGCAGGTGCCGCCTGTCCCCCTCCTGCCACTGAGGGCAATGCTGGCACTGGCTGCACCCCAGGGGCAAGGAGCCCAGGCTGGCCCCTGGGGACCAGGAGTGGTGGGTGGGTGCTGAGGGAGCCTGCGGCAGGGTCTCTCCCACCAGACACTGGGCACTCTTGGGCAGACCCCCTGCCTGGGGAAGGCTGGGAACCAGCTTTCTCCAAGAGGGCTCATCCAGCCAGGATATCAGCACAGAGAATAAACAGCCAAGCTCGCTGAGTGATGTGTCAGCATCCGTGTTTCTGTTTAACTTCTGTCCTACCTGGTGGACAAGGTGTCCCTGGGAGCAGGAGCACCACCTTGGACCTCAAGGGTGGTTAGATCTCCAGCAGAATGGAAATAGCGGGTTTGGTCCCTTGTGCTTGTGTTGCAGCTCCTGCCGCAGCTGTCGCTGAGTCCCGAGGAGATGCTGCAGCTCATGCAGGAGCCCACATACAAAAGGAAAAAGGAAAACGCTGTATTTAGTGTTATCAGCTCCTCACTTAGCCCCAGGTCAGCAAAGCACTAAAATGAGCGTTCAGTCTCAAGCACGTGCTTAACCAGCTCCTGAATTAGAGGAATGGTTGTGAGGTCAGTGACTCAATGGCAGCCCCAAAGGAATGAGCCTGCATGTCTGCTTGTTGCAGTCAGACAGCCCCAAGAGCCCCAGACAGGAGTGCTGAAGCCATCGACGCATCCCTGCTTTGGCAGGCTCCTGCAAAGAGGGCAAGCCCCTCTCTGGGGCACACACAGCTGCAGGGCTGAGCACACTTGGATGATGCCCAAGTGGATATTAGCAGATGAAAAACTGAACATGAGCCAGCAATATGTGCTTGCAGCCCAGAAAGCCAATCACATTCTGGGCTGCATCAAAAGCAGCGTGGCCAGCAGGTCAAGGAAGGTGATTCTGCCCCTCTGCTCCGGTGAGACCCCACCTGCAGTACTGCATCCAGTTCTGTGCCCCCCAGCACAAGACATGGATGTGCTTAAGCAGGTCCCGAGGAGGGCCACGAAGATGATCAGGGGGCTGTGAGGACAGGCTGAGAGAGTTGGGGTTGTTCAGCCTAAAGAGAAGGCTCCAGGGAGACCTTATAGCAGCCTTCCAGTACATAAAGGGGAGCTACAGGAAAGATGGGGAGGGAATTTTTACAAGGGCATGTAGTGATAGGACAAGGGGTAATGGCTTTAAACTGAAAGAAGGTAGATGTAGATTAGATGGAAGGAAGAAGTTCTTCCCGGTGAGGGTGGTGAGGCACGGGAACAGGTTGCCCAGAGAGGTTGCGGATGCCCCATCCCTGGACGTGTTCGAGGCCAGGTCGGATGGGGCTTTGAGCAACCTGGTCCCATGGAAGGTGTCCCTGCCCATGGCAGGGGGGTTGGAATCAGGTGATCTTTAAGGTCTCTTCCAACCCAAACCATTCTAGGATTCTACACCTGCACCCTCACTGCAGGAGGATGGGTTCAGACCCTGGCAGGCATCTGGCAGAGGCGAGCAGGGGACTGGGGCTGGCTGTGCACAGCAGGGTCCTGGGCTGCCAGCTCTGACTCCTCTCCCTAACAACGGGACCATCAGACACCTCAAAACACATTTGCTGTGGAGGCAGGGGAGGGACTTACCCGTTTGCACAGGTCAGTCTCCTGCTGGTGCCTGCAAGCACGTTTCCAGGACCTTGCACGGGAACCAGCTCTGGCTGGCAGCCAAATTCCTCCATTCCTGCCACACATGTGTTTAGGAAAATGTTGTTAGCAAGTGCGTTCCCTTCCTGGAGCATCACACTCACAGGACATGAGTGAGCAATGCCTGGAAAGTTACCAAAATAACCTTTGCAGAAAATTGCTCTGAACTGTTGTTGCAGTGATCCACTCTGGAACAGATAAAGTGATCTGGAAAAGGCACTATTTCTTGATTTATTTCCCGTTTACTTTCCTATCTCATAGTTGTTACTAAATAGCATTGATGCTGTATAGGTAAGTCCTCACATCTGTATTACCGTCCCTGTTTCAGTTATGATATTCAGAACACCAATACACAACACCACTGCTAGTGATAACTGTGATTTACATAGCACCCAGCAACTGCTCCGGCCAGGGCAGGCATTCAGCCCTACCCTGCGTAAAGAGGTTCAAGGCATTTCTCATCTGAAGAGATAGTCCAGGAGAAGGGACTCCACCAGCACCCTCCCATGACAAGGAAACCAAGGCCCAAAGCATCCTGTGACCTGCGTGGGTTGCAGGGAGCCACTGGCCCAAGGTGCACAGGGCACTGGCACCATTTAGTGGCACAAGGCTGAAATGCGGATTTGTGAGCCCCATTTCGAGGCCCTGCAGCCAGAACCAGCCCTGTTTGTTCTTCAGAGGCACCCCAGGACTGAGGTACACTGCTGTTCCACACAAATGGAGGGCAGAAAAGACACCATGCGGCTTAATTACCAAGGAGAGCCACACATCCAGATTCTCAGATTATGAGTAATAGCTACAGTGAGATGGAAACCTTTGCTTGAATAATTTTGAATTATGAACACAACGGGGGAAATAATGTTTTCTTTGCAGACCTCCTCTGATGAAATGCTACTGCTTGGCTTGCTTTCTCACTCGGGGTGGGCACTGTCCCACAGTGCTGTCCCACCAGCGCTGCCCCAGGCCCGTGCCATCCGCTGCTGCGGTGGGGCAGAGGGAGCTGGGCTGAGCAGCACACTGCTTACCGCTTTGCCGAGGCCTTCCCTGCAGATACGCGCAGGGAAAAATCCATGGACGGTGGCTATCGGGGCTGCAAAACTGCTGTGCCAGGAGCGTGCTGGCAGCAAATGGCATTCAGCTGACCGGGTGTTTGCACGAAGGAGTGCCAGTAAGTTAATAGGTGACCATTTGGCAGGCGGCGCTGGGAAGTCGGTCACAGTTCAGCTGCCTTTGCAAGACTTTTTCTAGGTGCAGCCCCTTCTCCATCTAGCCATGCAGGACCCCAAAAACACAGCTCTGGTCTTCAAACTCCCCAAAGCAGGACCACAGCCAGCACCCTTCATTCCTCTTAAACCAAAATAAATAATTCACATACTGGTTAAACTGCTGCAGCCAGAGAATTAATGTCCCCATTCCAGTCCCAAGCCATTCTCCCTGCCCCGCTTCCCAGCATCGCAGCGCGTGCAGGAGCGCAGCAGCACTGGGTAACACCGAGGGCCCCGTCCCCTCCTGCAAGAGCATGTCGGCTCCCTCCGTTGCAATTCCCAGGCCAGCTGGCAGCATTAGGCGCTGCTGCTTGGCTCCTTGGCTACTGCAGCTTGTGCATATTAGCACCCCAGCGAGTTTCTCATCCGTCTGACAGGACTCAGTGTGGATAACGATGCCAAAGTCGGTCGTAACTGGACAATTACAGTATCACTGGGAGAGCAGAAAAATTGCAATCCAAATATCCTTAATGAAGAGCCAGCAGGAACAGCGAGAGCCTCCCCAGCCTTGCCTGGCTGTCCCCAAACACAAGGTCACCACCCCAAGGGCATCACAGCACCCTCAGGTAAGGGCAGGATCTGGCCAGATAAGTTACACCGCTGAGGCTCAGGACCAGAAACAGGGGTATGAGCTCAGAAATGGGGTCTCCATGGAAAAATCTAAACCCACTGTGGCCAGCGGTTGAAGCAGAAGCCCTGACTCTGCTGAGGGGTTCTGAGTCCCACCGTGGTGCGACCGCAGGCAGAGCCTCCTGCGCAGGCAGCTACAGCGATGGCAGGGAAAAGGCTGCACGCTCAGCACCTGCTTAACGTCCTCCCAGCTTTACCAATACTTGAAACATCACACCTGTAGGATCCCTTTAGGAAAACACACTTAACAATCCTTACAAGGAGGGAGATAAAACCAAAATGAAACGCATCAGCCAGTTCCCTCAGAAAGATTTCTGCGTCGCTGGGAAGTACAAGAGGATGGGTATCGTGCGATGGGAGAATCTACAGATCACCCAGCATCACTAATGAGAAGCTATTCTTTGAATACATAATTTGACATCCCATTTTATTTTCTTTCCAGCTTTGAGTTTACTCCTACGTAAGTTTTAAGGTTTTTGTTCCACAATTACAGGCCTGCGGTTCCCTCAAAGCACATCCTGAGAGTGCAGACACTTCTGAAGCAGGACTGCTCCCCTGCTGCCGAAATCATCAATTTCTTGCTAACCAAAGGGAGGCTCAACACAGAACCAGAGTGGCTTTGCTTTCAGGGTGTATAATGTGCCTCAACAACGTGATAATGAGCTGACATTAGAAAGAGAAGGGCTCTTCCAGCTCCTTTCTAGCCGAGAGGATGCTTGTGCCAAGCGCAGCTTTCATATGGAAAGTGGTGCATTTTTTCGATGTAAATATTTTAAGAGCAGTGTTTTATAAGAGAGAGGAAAAAAAAATCTCACCTGGGTTTAACAGGAAAGCCTGTTCACAGAGTTCCTTCTTCTTCTGTCAAAGATCTTGTTGCAGGACGCTCTGCTCCCTCTGTCTCTTGAGTAACTGTGGGATTCATCAGAGCAACTTCTCTCATATTTCATTTCTTGGCTGTTCTGTTTCTCCTGCCAGTGCTACCCTGCCCTCCAAGGTGGGGTAGAATTGGTGCATCGGCCTCGCCGCTGTGCCGGCCCGGTTGCCCACAACAGGCACCAACAAGCACCTTGGCAGGGCTCAGCTGGGGGGGAGCGGGTCCCTCTGCCCCGGGGGGACAGCGGCACAGCTCCCAGCTGCAGCGGCGCAGCAAGCGCTCGTGCAAGCTTGTGCACAGACGTGCGAGCACGTGCACATGCGGAGGTGCTGGGGCTCTGCTGAGGCAGCAGGGCGGGGAGCCCAGCTGCCAGGAGCCCCTCACAGGACCGGAGCAAGGCGAGCAGGGCCGGCCACGGCCAGGGTCAGCCCCCCCGTCCAGACCACCCGGCAAGTGCGCGGGAGGCGGCGGGTCTGAGGCCAAGCTGGGAAGCCAAACCACGGGTCGGGTCAGGTCCAGCGGCTGCTGGGCAGGTCTGTGGGGACAAGGCAGGAGCAAAGCCAGGCCCTTCAGGGGCTGGATCCACGGGGGCTGGGGGACGTGGGCCTGAGCCTCCTACAGCAGAGCTCAGGCGGGGGCTGAGGGCCCAGGGCTGAGCTTAAATGGGCTCCTGGGCCCGTGGGGCAATTAGTGCCCTAGGCTCTGGTGGAGCTTCCCGGTAAATGCTGCCATCTCCCACAGGTGTGATGACCTGTGCCTGTTACCGGCACATTGGGTGTTGCTGTGCCAGCCCGCAGCAGGAACCCAGCTACAGTCAGGCACAGCGCACCCTGCCCGCCCTCTCCGGTGACACGCTGGCTGGAGACTCTGCCCCCGTGTCTGTAAAACCCACCTAAACTAACTGGAGACAAAACCGTGTGAAGTCCCCGGGGCACACTGGCGGATGGGAATCCCGCTGCGCGCCAGCGGTGCCAGCTCAGGTCCAGGCAGCGACTGGAGGAGAGAGCGTGGGTGGCTGCAAGCCGGCACCGTCGCCCCTGTGCCGGGGCAGGGGCTGCCTGAGCACGAGCCCGCCCGGGGATTTAAGAGAGGAGATGGCCATGCGGCATGTCCCAGCACTCGACGGGCTGCCCTCCTCCCTCCCCGGGCAGCTCGCATACCTGGACAGCGCGACAATGTGCTGAGAAATGCCTCATCCTATCCTGCCCCATGCATTGCTGTTTTCATCTTAAAAGTGACAGTAAAACAGCATCCATATTACGGTGACATTAGCAGAATAGCTGCCACAGGGCTGCCTCCTGCTTTATGCTTTTCAGGCAGAGGCCAGCAGCAAGAGATCAGAAACTGTTTTTATGTTGCTTCAGAGCTGTGTCGGCTCAATGAGCCAACAAACCCTGCAGTGCCGGCGTGCGTCCTGCTAGCGCTGCTTAGCACTCGGAGCATTAAATTATTGACAGGATGCTGCTTGTGAACCTGCAGCACTCCTGACCCAGATACTCGTCGTCACTAAACCTGGAAGACAGAAGTCTCCAAAATGTCAAATTTGCTGAAATATTCATGTTGTAAATACAGATGGTATAAAATCTCCAGCGAGGTTACAGCCTGCGTATTTACTTATGTCAGCTCCACTACCGAGAGCGAATGAGTCACAGCCACTTTATTAAATTCACACGCAATAGCAAGGAAGGCGACGCACGATGTCGAATGGGCTTTAGGTGACACAAGCTCCTTGCATACATTACAGCTTCCAAGAAAAAACACTCCTCTCTTCTCTCCGCTCTGACACAATATTAACTCTGCTTTTTCCATTGCCCTGCTGGAAGCAAGTCAAAGCTGCAGCATTTTTTCCGCAACAGAAGGTGCAACAAGCAAATGGGCATTAATCCTGAATAATGGATCCAGCAATGTCAGGGACGAGCCTCTCCCGCTCGTGGGGAATGCAAAATCCCAGAGAAGGCAGGTGCTCCTGGCCCAGCCTGGCAGGGTCCCTGGCCAAGGCAAGCAGCAGAACTGTCCTTTTGCAGGAGTTAAATTCAGCTCCATCATGGGAGAAGAGCCTCTGTCCCAGGAGGATCAATTTGAGGGAAGCTCTCATTGAAAGGCCAGCTGGGACCCTGCCCTCTGCCTGCTTTCTGAACTGGCTTCTCGACGAGCACCTGCAGTCACATCCCGGTCCTGAGGTCCACAAGCTGGGTCAGCAGTGCACAGACCTGCAGGGCTTTCCGTGGGTAGACCTCCACCCCCAAAATGTGTAGAGACACATCTCCCTTGGTGACCTGACTCCCACCACTAGCCAGAAACCTCCCATTTAGGTGGAAGAACAATTTTCCCTAAAACCCCTCAGCAGCTGACAAAATGGGTGAGCAGATTTCAAACTTTCTTGTTTAGAACCTAGCCTGTAGCTTCCCTTCCTGCTGCGTGAGTATTTGGACAGGAGAAACAGTGGATCAAACTCGGGTCTGTTGCAGCGATATGGAGTTGGGCCAGTCCCAGTTAGCACAGGAGTTAGCACTGGAGTCACAGAACCAAACTCCCTCTTACCTCAGGCAGAAATGCCTTTGGCACCTACCCCATGGTGACTTAATTCTTTCTGAGGGCTCCATAGCATGGCCATAGCAAGGATGGACCTCCACAGCCTGGTGCATGCTGTGCAGAGAGGCTCATGCCTTCCCACCACAGGGTTCCCTGGCCAGCAGTAGCATCATGATGCTGTCCACACTCGCTTGAGAAAAAATCAGGTTGATTCCCCCCCAACACCATTGGGAGCTGGAAGAGTTGCCATTTGCCAGGAGACAGCTTTGATGGAAACGTCGATGAGCAGCAAACTGGAGACTGCTCCTACCAAATGGTTTCCCAGGTATAACGAGGGTGGGCTTGTGCAAGGTGGGGGCACGTGTTAGCAGAGGATGCACGCACCCAGCAAGAGGGACCTCCTCGCACATGGGCTTCCCCGTTCACCCCTGCAAACACCCCTGCCCCTGCGGGGTGTTTGCAGGGGTGAACGGGGCAGCCCATGTGCAGAAACATGCATGCATGCTCTGCACAACTAGGACCCCTCGTCCAAGGGTGCACAGGGGGCACGGCAGCTGGGCAGCTGTCCCGTGCAAGGAATGGTGTGAAACCTCCCCTCGCCTGCGAGCGGAGGGTACAAAACGAAGCGCTCCAGCTGCCTGTGCCTCGCTGCCCTTGTGCAGTTGTCTGCCAGTTGTGTGTGCCGATTGCTATGAATGCCACCATCTGGTGTGCCACGTGGACATCATAATCTTTTCTTAATTACATTAGCAGTGCAATCAGTTACTGCATTACAAGGCCGGCGATGAGCTTTTAAATCTTGGTGGAAATCATAAATAATTGCACTAAGTACCAGGCGCCAGATGTGAGTGCCAACTTCAGTTGCTCTAGATAAATAGTAACCTTACAACAGTGTTAGATAACGGTCCAGTCACTGCTTTTCATGGCTTAACAGTGGCTGCACTCCCATTTTTTTCCAGGCAGGCTCTATCCCCAGTGGTAGATTAAAAAAAAACACAAACCACAAACAGGATTTTTCAAAATGTTAAAAATAACAGCAACATGGAAGAAAAATATGTTCCAGTTTAACACAGTGGAGTGGGTGGGTTCCAGGCAGCCCCCCCTCACCATGACCCCCTCATGCCGCTGTGGGGGCGGATGGGGGTCAGCCAGAATCCAGCAGAACAGGGGGACAGACCTGGATGAACAGACACGGCAATGGGGCCTCCTCACCTGGCAGCAGCCACAGTGGGAACGGCCCCGCTGGACCGTCCCGGGGGGGACGGGCTGGCCACGGCATAGGGCTGCTCGGGCTCACCCCTGGGCCAGCTGAGCTGGGGCTATGCACCAAAAAGCCTTCTCGTTTCAGGAAAATTTGGGATTTTTTTTGGTAAAAAGAGGGCATCTGAATACCAACAAACTTTTTGGCCGACTTCTTTGGAGTCAGGAAATTCACTGAAAGGATCCTGCCCATAACTAACGTACGACCTGAAGAGAGGGCCTTCATCACACAAGCAGAAGAGCCTCACACCATCGCCTGTGTCCCAAACGGGGTGCCATCCCTGCGGCTGTCCTGCTCCCAGAGAAGCACACGGACGTCTGCCGGGATCAGGTGCCGAGGTCGGCTTTGCCACGGCCGTCCGTATCCCCGTTGCCAGAAGGACGCGGCAGCTCTGCCGCCGGGCAGTTAGGAGGAATCGGCTCCTTGTCAGTGACTGTGGGATTCCCAAGCTGCGAGCGCAGCTATAATCCTCAGGTGCCGTTCAGAAACCAGCCGGTGCCTGGTACATCAGCGGGGAGCTGCCGTCTCCCAGCACGTGCCCAGCTCCGCGCCAGCCCCGCTCGCACCCAGCACGGCCCCCACTGAGCCGAGAGGGCTGTTGCGTTTTTAGCATCGCTCGGGGATGGCAGTAGGCAGCACGGCATGGCTGTGACAGTGCTGTAGGTGTGACGCGGCCCCGGCCCCAAAGGCTGCCGTCCCCCCGGGAAGCTGGCGCGGGTGGGATGCTCACCCCTCCGCTGCATCCCAGGAGCTGCGGGCGAGCGCTGACCCATGGACCCCACGGGGACAGCGCACGGCGGCACATCGGGATCCGTCCTGAAGGAGAACGCGAGCCGATACCCTTGCGGTGTTTAAATAAGCAAAGTTTTTGTGCAAAGCAGAGGTTAATGTACTTTATTGTTCAATGTCATGTTTATAGTGGATTGTTGGAGGAAAAAAATGTGATTAATTGCCCAGAAACCCACGGATCTACAATTATTTGGTTGTTGTGAACAAATAAAGGGCTACAGTATTCATCATATTCAAATGAGGCAGTAAAATAAATGATGGCATGCCGTTTATGAACAAAACCTAGCCGTGTTCCCTCACAATCTGAAAATGTACTCGAAAAATTGTAAATGAGATACAGCCATTGTCGAGGGCTCACTGGTGATTTGTCTTTGTGTAATGTTTTGCAGTGCTGACCCATCACTTGCCTGTTTTAATTTATGTCACAATATGCACCTTCATTATGCACTTTATGAAAACGAAGTGCCAATTTGTAATAAAGACTTGTTTTCAATGAAATCTCCTCTTTTTGGTAGGTGTTCTGCTTTTCATTAGCACCCATTTCACCAGGCCTAGTTAAAGAGCACAGGTACAGACTAAATATGTCCGATCATTCATCATAATTTTGCTTTCCACTTTGTCACAGCTTGGGTATTTAAGGAAGATAGATGATACAAGATGTTGTCTCCTTTTCAGACTCTTTATGCTCTGGTAAGTGTGTCCGATGCAGAATTATTTTGCCACTTTATTATTTTCTAGTGAGTGTTTGTCACAGCCTGCTCTGCCTCTCGGTGCGGCGCCGGTGTTTGCTGTCACTCACCGCCGTCTCGCCGGCCGTGGCAGGGCTCGGGGCCACGCTGCCTCCTCGCTGTCAGCAGCTCCGGCAGAGCTCAGCCCTGCACCGCGCTGCCGCCGGCGCTGCCTGGCCGCGGCCGAAGCTAGAATGTTGGTGCCCGTTCCCTGGGGACCTGTTTCTTCTCACCTTGGGCAGCCACGTGCGGATGACGCTAACGCCCTCAGGCAGCTTTGCCTGAAAGAGGTGTTTCATGGTGGTGGGGGCTGCCCGCCCAGCCTCGACTCACGTCCAGCCCATGGACATCCCATCCCTTTGCTGCCCAACGTCAAGCCCATCCCATGCCCAGACACCTTCTGCTGTCCAACGAGCCTTCATCACGTCATGCTCCTCTCTGACCCTGAGCCGCCCCAGCGGTCGCAGGTGATGGGATCTCTGGTGGTCTCCTCTCTCCAAGGGTGGGCACGGGTGCCACGTGCCGGGGTTACCGGTTTGTGCTCAGTAGGGCCTGGGAGATGTCAGGGCTGAGGAATCGTGGGGTGCCAGCACCGATGGGAGCCGCTGTGCTGGCCCTCAGGCCGGCTGCCTCGTGGCTGGGCACTGCCCCGCTGGCTGCAGGCACGGCATGGCCGTCACCCAGCTGTAGGTGCTGCCATGAACAGCTGAGGCCCAGCCATCCCTGGCACGAGGCACTCACTGGGAAGGTTTCCCCGTTGATGTTGCTCTGTGACAGCTGAGCATCAATGAGGAATTTAAGGGCACTCCATGACCCTGACCACACACACCTTTACCCCAGAGAGCTGCACCATGCCTGCAAATCTGGCTTCTGCATCCCTTTGCATTGCTGGCACCTTGGTTCATGTCGGGAGAGCAGCACGCCCCAGGGCTGCACACAGACTGTGTAAAGGATGACAGAAAACTGGTGAGCGCAAGGTCTTTTGGGCAAGGGGTCTCCTCAGGGTCTGCAGTGGCTCTTGCTCCAGGTGAGCATCCTCAAAGGATGGACCCAAATCCCACACCTCCCTCAGATGTCTCCGGCACTTAAGGATGGAGCAGCTGGCTCTGCTTTCTGCTCCTTGGTGGATGATGACCACAAAGTTGGGAGAGCAAGCTTGTCTCCTGGCTGCTGCACCTGGAGCACCGGGAGCGGACAAGTGCCCCCGACCCGGGGGCCCGGCATCGCCGTACTCGGAGCAGCCCACACCACCGGAACATCACAGCCGCATGCCTTGCTCCCTCGTGCCAGCCCACGAGCAGCCGTCCAGCGCGGGAGTGCTAACGAGCTTACAAATGTCTCACAGGTTTTGATAATGAGCAGCACGCCGGAGCCAAAGCCCCGCTCCCCCTGCCCACACCTCTCGCTGACTCGGGCCCACACGGGCGCTGTGGCACAGCCCCTGCCTGTGCGCTAGGACGCTGCGCATCCAGGCATGGCGCGCTCTGAAAACTCTCCCAACCTCTCAGACCGGGAAAAGCTTTTGGCCTCAGCTGCTAAGCAGCATGTTGTGCGTAGCAGGAGCCCAGGAGGACGACGGCTGTGGATGTTGCTCGACGGCAGGGCTGGCTCTCCCCCCGGCTGGCACGCAGCGGCGGCGGCACAGATGTGCGAACGCAGATAGAGCCGGAGAGCAGAGGTGCCAGGAGGCTGGCGGCCGTGCCAGCGCTCATTGTGCTGCTGCGGAGGCAGCCCGGGCTGTGTTGCTGGTAATCAGCTGCAGCCTGCTCGGGGCAGCCACGCTTGCTCTTCGCAGCGCAGTCCCAGCGGCTGCACGCGGCTCGGGCGGCTTTGTGTTTTTAATCTGCTTGTTGCCACATTCCTCTGTTTGGTCCTTCCCAGCTTCTGCTTCCCTGGCATGCGTGCACAGGCTCGTCAGGACTCATGATGTAGCACCAGGTATTTTCATCCATTCCTGCTATCGCCGGAGCCTTTGTGTTCCAGGCACCCTGACTTTGCATGTACAGTGGTTCTCCCCAATCAGCTGAAGCAGAAGGGAAAAGAGCTGGGGCTCCCCGAAGGATTATTCTTGTGTCTGGAGCCCTCCTTGATATTTAGACACTCACCAGCAGATGCACAGGCAGTGCCCCAGAAGTCCTGGACAGGGAACAGCGTTTGCTGCGCAGCAGAAAGGAGGTGGAATACATTTTGCCATTGCCCACGCTTACTTGGTCTGCAAAAATCAAGAGATTCATATTTAAACTCCTGAGTCTGTCAAGGATGAACAAATACGGCCCCACCAGCCTGGGAAGGTCGCCAAGCCGAAAAGCGCTTTGGGATGGCGGGCTGGGAATTCTGCGGCACCCGTTGGGGTTCCCCCTCACGCCCCGGGCCGGCAGCACAGGCTGGGGCGGGAGGGGGGCAGCCCGGCGGGGGGGGCTCTGCCCCAGCTGCGGCCGCTGCTGGGCCCCGCTGCTTGCAAAGGCCATGACCCTGGACCCCGCAGCCTGGGCTGCTCAGCGGGAATGCGGCTTTTTTGAAGGTGACGCTTTGAGCTAGGGCAGGTGTCGCAGGAGGAGCGGGGCTGGTACCAGCCTCTGGGACAGGTTGGCTCCTATAGCTCCTATAGCTCCTTTGTGAGCGGAACACAGACTGAACACGTTCATTCCATTTCTAAAAGTGTGAGAAAAAACCACCATCAGTACAGCTTCCAGTTCTGCTCTTTAAGTATCATATAATTTAGATTAACAGATATTTTGCAGATGCCACCGTACTTGACAAGATATAATTATTTTTAACAAGAAAAAGTTGTTTTTTTCAGCTGCTCTCTGAATGCAGGGCTGTTCCCAAACAGCGATCGTGCCGCGCATTGTGCCGGAGAGAGCAACTCTCGCAGCAGAGCTGTCGAGGCCCCTTTTCCATCTGCGTGTAGTATTCACGCTAGTATTTGTGACTCCCGAAGACGTCCTTGAAAAGGCTGCGCAGTTCCTCTCAGGGGCAAAATCTCCGAGTGTTTCAAACCGGCGCTTTTCCCTTCTCCGCCACAGATGGGCTTTGCAGAAGGGCCACAACGGCGGACTGGCAGCCGCCCAAGCGGTGGCTGGGCTGAGCCTCCGGCCCCCCGGCAGGAGCGACCCCTCATCAATCTCCGCTGAAGACGGGGCCGAGAGCGGCGGAGGCAGAGGGAAGGCGGGGGGGGAGACGGACGGGGCTGCAAAAAGGGGGAGAAGCGGGACCGCCCGCCCCGCTGCCCGCCCCGCGCGCTGCCGCCCGCCCCGGCCCACGCGTGTCCCCGCGCCGCGCGGGGCGGGCAGCGACCACCAGGTGGCGACGTCGGGGGCCGCCGCGTGGCCGGCGTGCCCCACCCCCCCCGGGACCCCCAGATCCCCCCCCGGGAGCCAGACGCCCCTGGGAACCCCCCCCGGGACCCCCAGACACCACCCCGGGACCCCCAGATGCCCCCCCGGGAGCCAGACGCCCCTGGGAACCCCCCCCGGGACCCCCAGACACCACCCCGGGACCCCCAGATGCCCCCCCGGGAGCCAGACGCCCCTGGGAACCCCCCCCGGGACCCCCAGATCCCCCCCCGGGAGCCAGACGCCCCTGGGAACCCCCCCCGGGACCCCCAGACACCACCCCGGGACCCCCAGATGCCCCCCCGGGAGCCAGACGCCCCTGGGAACCCCCCCCGGGACCCCCAGATCCCCCCCCGGGAGCCAGACGCCCTTGGGAACCCACCCCGGGACCCCCAGACACCCCCCCGGGACCCCAACCCCACCCGGTCCCCTCCGTCCTCCCCTCTGCCCCCCCCCCGCCCCTCCAGATCCCCCTGGGACCCCCAGATCCCCCCCCCGGGACCCACACCCCCCTGGGAACCACCCCCGGGACCTCCAGACAACCTCCCCGGGCCCTCAACCCCGCCCCCCCCAGACCCTCAGACCTCCCTTCTGCCCCCCCCACCCCCTACAGACCCCCCCGGGTCCTCCAGGCCCCCCCAGGACCACCACCTCCCCCCCCCCGCCCCGGCCCCCAGCCCCATCCCAGCACCGTTCGGGAGAGCCTCCCCGGCCCGGGAAGGGGCCAACACCCCCGCCCCGGGCTCTGCGAGGAAATCTCAGCTCAAAGTTTGGAGACAAATAGACGGTAAATGAAAATGTCCCAGTGGAAAAGATCAAGATCTCCCATAAAACATAGATGACTAAAAACTACATCCGAAGAAATTTGATGAAAAGGGTGTCCTGTTGGACAAATGTCATTTGAAAATTGTGACCAGTCCTAAGGAAAACCCAGCTTGCAATTTGTTCATAATTTTACAAAGGTACCAGAGGAAGCCGTCAAGTTGCCCACTCTGTGCATCATTTCCCGGGTTTTTTTGAGCAAACGGGGTGTTTCTTCACGAGGACCATCAGAACAGCACGAGCAGTAACACGTCCTACAGCCCCGCACTTCCTCAGCCTGACAATACAGAAACGGCCGACTTTGAGGATTTCTCATGTTCTAGAGCTCATCTGCATGATTGCTTAAAATATCTTGTATTTAGATCTTTCTCTGTAACAAGCCGGGTGAGCAGATGAGAGGCAAAGGCAAAACCAGCCCTTCGAGGAGGGAGACCAAGCAAACCCAGGGATGATTCATCGCGGGGAGGGAGGGAAATGGGGGCCATCCCCGCGCCCAGGGAAGCTGCCATCAGCAGCAGATAGAGAAATACGGTCAAATACGACCGTACACTTATGGCTAATACCTGCACAGCTAAAACCTCCTCCATCACCAGTGCTTGAGCCACATCCCAGACGGTAACGACACCAAAACGGTATTTATGTTTATCCTGTGACCAATTAAACCTAACAGCAGCAAAGGAGGAAGAAGCAGGAGCACGCACACGTGCCTGCTGCCAGCGCTGGGCCAGGGCCAGGCGGGTGGGGGGACACCCTGACCCCAGGTCCCCCCCGCTCTGCTCCGGCCACGCGGAGCTTCCCAAGCCATCCCGTCCCCCCAGTTCTGCCTGCCCGCCTTCGCCGTCCCTGCAAATCCCTGCAGGTAGAAACTATTCCGCCTTCAATGCAAATAATGGCACAGATTAAATAACACTATGCCAGCCGGATCCTGGGCTGAATCACCCAGGACCTGCCCTGAAAGGAGCAAAGCTCGCCATCCCACCCTCACCCAGCTGAGCAGTCAGGCAGCAGCACAGAGGGCAGCAACATTTTTTTTTTTTTTTAGGAGAGCAGTTTTCCATCAAGGAAAGCATTTTCATTGAAATGGAAATGCTCATGGGGATGTCAGTTTTGATGACACCTTTGATGGGAGAAAGATTAAACAATTTTTTTCCTTTTTATATTTGGTTGAGAATTTTGATTTGATAAGGTAAAATATTAAAAATAAATACATTCGCTGTTCTTACTTAAATTACTTTTGCTTAAAATTCCATATAATATTAAATATTTAGCATTATAATATATAGCATGTTGTATTTGATAATATATTTTTATACATAATGAAACAATTTGATATTATCAAGAAGGCAGCTGGGATGCTTCTAAATGAAGGTTTTGGTTTGGGGTTTTTTCCTATTCTATGGTGAATATTTAAGTTTTGTTCTGATTCAAAAGGAAAATGCATTTTGAAGTGCCAGTATGTTCCATAGACCAGAAACGCTGTTCTCTGACGATTTCAGAGGTTTTACTTTGGTTTTAGGGCTGATGCCGTTCCTGAGGCCACACCAGCCCCAGCCCCACGGGCAGCGGCACGTTCTCCCACGCCGGGGCTTGCTCCTGCCCCCCCCTCGCTCCCCCTCATTTTAGCACACGCCAGACTAAGGAGTAATGTTATGCAGAATGATCTCAAACCATTGCTTATTAATAATCGTGTATTATGTGAGATGCACGGTATTGATTTAAACCCACGGGGCAGCTTTGGGAAGAGAAGGTTTAATTTATAGAAACACTGATGTCTGATAGCAATAAATAATTAGGGCGATTGCAAAAAAAGGGTTCATAGGGCACTGCCCTCCAACTCCAGCTGGCTGCTCTTGTCCTGCTAATAAATTGGTTAATAAAAGGAGAGGGAGAAAGCCTGGATTCTGGGGTTATAAAAACAAATGACATTTTTATGTTTAGTGGACAGGAAAGAAACGCGAAGGCAGAGAAGTCAGCCGGGTGCACCAGGAATCACTTTGTGGTTCGCAGTCTGAATTCCTTAATGACATTCTCATTAAAAGTTCTTGCTGCCAAATGCTGTTTGCTTTTGCCTTCAGAACTGTCTGCATTAATAATGAGTAACTCCGCTTGGAAGTTATTTACATAAAGTATTGTTCTCATGTCACTGTGCCGACAGCCGCACCAGGCTGGGGGGGGACACAGCACCCGGGGAGCCCGGCACTCGCAGCCAGCACGGCGGCAACCGCAGCCGTGCAAAAGGCAGCACTAAATGCTGCAAACGTGCGATTCCTCTCCTCCTCGAGCCGGGAACGACCTGCGGACCATGCGGCTGGGCTGGAGAAGGATGAGCACGAGGGGGCTCCGAGCAGTGCGGTGGACTGACCCCACGTGAGCCCCGAGCCCCCAGCTGCCCGCTCGCACCTGCGTCCCCAAGCAGGGGCTCTGGGCAGCGCCTGCCTCTTGCCCTGCACCAGGATTTATGGGTGTGAAACCTCGCAGAGGACCTGCAGAGGCAACTCCTACACCCTGGGGGATCCCAGCCAGGGAACCACGTATTATTATCTAGAAGAAAATTATAAGACCCTTTTCATATGCAAACTGCTGGTATTCCAGCAGCCTCTGCGCTGAGACCGCAAGCTGAGCCGTGGGGGTCCCAGCATCGCCCCGGGCTCACACCAGCTCTGTCCCCGCTTTCTGCCTCGCTCCCCGAGGCACTGCTTACCTCCTGCCCACCGGCCGTCCCTGGCCACGGCGCCCACCCCACCACACACCGTCCCCGGCCGCTGCGGTGGCCCCACGTCAGCCCGAGCCCCGGTGTCCCCACCCCACGTCTGGGCAGCACCTGGGGCAATGGTGCTCCAAACCCCAGCCAAGCAGAGAGCAGCCGCCAGACTTGGCGCTCCTCTGTTGCCGAGCCTTTTCTCCTTTAGTCTCGGCTGCTGCTCTCCCACTCAGTGGCAGCAAGTTCCCCGTGTCCTGGCCGCAGCTCCCCCGTGAATCACACACGGCGCGGTGCAATAGCTGTGCCCCGCTTTGGAATAGAACCCGCGCACTCGGCACCTTGGCCTCCAGCCCCGTGGGCTTTTGGAGAGCAGGCGGCCACATGCTGCGGTTTGTTCACGCGCCGGAGTAGCCGTGTTCATCTGCTCCATGTGTTTGCTGTAGCTTTTGACTTGGGATCAGATCTCTGGGTTGGAGGCGTTTGAGCAATGTCCTCGGGCTCCTTCTGCTTGAAGGATGCTGCTCCGCTCCAACAGGAACGTTTTCAGCGTACGCGGGACCACGGCGCTCGGTGGGACAAGGATGAGCTGAGCTGGGCAGGCGCAGTGGTCCTCAGTCCAGCTGCAGCACAGCAGCACTGACGGGGTTAATGGTTTTCATCCTGGGAACATCAGAATCAGCTCTGTCTGCTAAGTATAGAAACTTTTTAGGTTTAATGGAGAGTTTTGAAGGTTCCGTAATGGATAGAGATTTTTAATTGGAACGGTCGTGAGCAGCGCAGAGAGCTGGAGCAGCGAGGACTGTGGGTACGCCGCACACTCCTCTTCTTCAGGAGGCAGATGTGGTGGGTGCAGACAATTACCCACAATAATGCCCACTCCCTGGAGTCACAGCACTGGAATAAGTCACCAGAGTCAGCATACAGCACCTAATAAAGTGATTTCAGGTATTATCAGTAACAGCACTGCCTATCACTGAAGAAACTGTGCCGTTGAACTGCCCAAACCACACACGCGTGAGGACGTGACATGGCATGCCAGCCGTGTGTTTTCCTCTCGCACAGCTTTCTGCGCGCGGCGATCAGTCATGATCTAGGGTGCCGGCTTATGTATACCGTGCTGCACTGCTGCTTCACATGGCTGAGCTGGGAAGGCAGAGCAGTTAGTGTGTCCGTTTCTAGGGAAAGCATCCTATACCCTGCAATTATAGCAGGGGGACGGTAGTAAACAAACCTCATTTTAAAAGGTTATGCAAATGACTATCAGCACTGCAGTATCATCACTCTGACAAGCTGCATACAGCTGAGGCTGAAGCACTATCCAGGTTTGCATCCGTCTCTTCTGGAAGCTCCTACCTGTTTTACTGTCATGTAAGTGCAATTCTAACTGGGGCTCATACGTCCCTCGATAATATTATCATGTATTATTATAAATTTTGTTACTTACATTACAGTAAAAATAGCAAGCCCCATGGGAAATAGGAGACCCTTTCACCAGGCAATAAACCAGCGCAAAACAGAAAGCCAGACCTCGTCATCCGAGAGAGCAGTTAAAGCTGGGCTGGAAAAGGAGCTGGTTCCTGAACGGGAGGAGGTGAGACCATTCCAGAATCTTCCATGGAACAAAATTGTATGAAAAGCCTAATTTCAGGTCAACAGAAATTACTTGCTTCAGGAAAATTTAAACATTTAATTCCAAATTTTTATTTTATTTACATTTTTAGTACAAAATTGAAATGAAATATCAGGCTGAAGTGGAAAATTGAAATGTTCTGCTCTGAAAAGGTTGAGGCTGAATGTTTTGACCTTATCAGGAAAACTTCCCCCCACATCCCCAATTTTTCTTTCGCAACAAATTTTTGTCAAAGCCAAGGCATTCCTACAAAACATCTTGCTTCTGACCAGCTGGCACTTCTTGACAGAGGTGGCCCAGCCAGGACCCCCCCCAGCAGCTCGGCCGGCCAGCTGACCGGTGGGAGCCACACTCGCCCTTCACCCAGCGGGACTCAGCTGCCGGGCTCGGCACGGCCGTGGCTCCCGGCCCCCGGTGCTGGTGCCGGAGCCGGCGCTGCACGATGGGACTGCGGCAGCGCTGCCTGCAGAGCACTGCCCCTTGGGAACAGAACAGAAACACCCCGAGGTGTCACCCAGCGCCCGTCCCATCCCCATCAGCGGCGGCTCCGCGAGATGGGACGTGCCGAAGCATCGCCGGGCACCTGCAGGGAGAGAACCGAGCTGTCCCGCGCCTGCTCTGCAGCATCGCCTGCACGCCCCGAAGCTGTGACTTTTTTTTCTAAATGTATTCACTTGGCTTAACTGCACGTTTTACCTTTCCCTGCAAACCTGGCCTTGCCATAGAGGCAGAAACAGATGGAAGCCAGCACCCCGTCGGTGCCGGGGGTGGCGACGCCTTTCTGAGCGCTGCGCCCCGCAGGGCCCAACCGCGACCGGCGCAGGACCTGCCGAGCCCCAGACCCGGCTCACCCACAGCCACGCCAGGCTCCTCCGCCGCCGGCTCCCCCGGCGACAGTCACCTGCCAAACTACCCCCCGCTCCAGCAGATGTTTGGGATGTTAATTCCCAGTAAATTTTGATGCATTGTGTTTACTCCCAGTTTGACTGGCAGAGCCGTGCCCGTCCCTGCGGGCGCGCTCGTGCATCGCCTCCCGAGCAAGCACCGTGGCTGCCGCCGACTCGGCCGCAGCTGAGCGCCGTCGGCTGCCTCCCCGGCTGCCTCGCAGAGCCAAGAAATCACCTTCTGAGTCCTGCAGGTGTTTTCGCTCCTGCTCCTGGCACGCTGTGCCTGACTGCCTGAGCGGCCGCACGCGTCCCGGCGACTCCCCCGGCGCGGCGATAGCCCCGCCGCGGCGCCGCCGCACGCACGCGGCTCTGGGGGCTCTTTGACGACCGCGGCCTGGAGATTTGCCATTTCAGTTTCCTCAGGGATGCCGTCAGCTTATCCACAGCAGCTTAGTCACCGCCAAGGCGACGGTGCTGCGCAAACGTCGCGTGGGGCTTCACAGCGCAGCGATCAATAATCCGCGGTTCCGCGCAGAAAGGCGAGCCGGAGCCCGCGTGCCGCCCAAAGGCAGGTGAACGCTGTCGTGCATTTGCACGCTGCGAGCAGCCGGCCGGCGTGGGCAGGCCGGGGCACGGGCAGCGCGCGGTGGGTGCCCGCGCAGGGGGAGCCGCAGCCGGGTTTGCGGCAGGCCCGGAACGACACGCGCAGCGGGAGCGAGGGCGCGCGCCTGCGTGGTGCAGGGACCCGCCTGCGCGGGCGGGCAGCCCGGGCACACGCCGTGATGCACACGCCGTGATGCACACGCGTGCACACGCGTGCACGGGCAGGCACAGACCCTCTCGGCAGCGTGGCGTTCCCAGAGGCGTTAGCGGACCGCTCGCCTGCCTGTTAGTCATCCCGGCTCTGCCCGGATCCATAAGCCTTACCGGCAGCGCTGCTCTCCCTCTCCTGAAGGAAAGCTGTGCACAAAGGGCCGTAAGAAATCGCCCAGATACATTGAAAGATTTTCATGGCAAGAAATCAAATAAAATGTTCACAGTGATGAAGTGAAAAATAAAACATGCTTTCAGAAAATGGTCCTTTTCTTCTCCATGCCTGGGGGGGGGGCCTGAGGGGGAACACAGACAAAGGTGCCAAAGGTCTCAATCATCTCACCGCTTAATTATTCCGTCTCTCAGAAGGCATCTCCAGGCAATTAGAATAATCATTCATGCCTGTGCTTTACCAGGGACTCTTGCATTCTTCCTGTGAAGCATCAGAGCTGGATTGTAATTTTTTTTTTTAACTTTAGCGGTGACCTGCAACTAAAGGAAAAATAAAAGTTTTTTGAAATATTAGTTTAATAAGACATGAGAATAATATTAAGGATATGAGCCTCCCTTATTTATTATTTATATGTATAGTGTGATTTAGAGATGCACTTGAACCAAACAAGTCACTACCAAAGAGTGGATCTATCTCTCTCTATATATATTAAAAAAACCTACAATATTCGCCTGGAGATTCTGTCCACATATTCGGAGATTGTGATTTAACATACACAGTTTATCAAGGCTGGTGTGCTGCACAGAGAGGCTGGAGTTTTATGTAAGGGTATAAATAATCAATGCACATAGCAACTTTAAATTACTGCTAATGTGTTTTACTTATGTTCCCACTAGAACGATATGTGAAATAACAGGGAGTTGCTAGGCACACACTTGACAAATAATATCCATGAGTTTCCATTTTTATTATTTTTATACATTTCTTATTAAACCGAGCGGTATAGTTCAAGCCCGTGCAGCCAGCCCTTACTGGTGGATTACAGTAAGCACGTGAAATGGGGGGTTAATGCTGCGTGGCACAGCCGCTGCTGCCGGGCATCTCGCAGCAGGGCTGGGCTGGGACACCGAGGGGCTGTGCAGCCCCTCGCCACCCCCCTGCCCCTCGCGGGGCTGGCTGCCGGCACGTGGGCCCGTAAATCCTTCGGCAGAACCAGCCGCCGCCGCCGCCGCTCCGGCTTCTGCTGTTGGCTGTAGCGCCCGGGCAATTTCGGCCGGGATCTGGCCCGTGCGGATGCTGCTGCGGGCTGCAAGTGGCCCTGATAACATTTACGCTGGGCTCGTGGCTGAAACGATTTCTTTCTTTTAATTTCATTTTCAAAACCTATTTCTTTTCCACCTGTCCTCCCAGGCTGCTGGGAGGGGAAGCCAGGGCTCAGGAGCTGCCTGCCAGGGGCGAGCCCCTGATTTTGAGCAGTTCTGCAGAGAAGTCATTGCAGATGTGTGATCTGTCGTCTCAGTAAGGAGGATGTTTGGATGCTCCGATGCAAAACATCCCCTGATGAGTCTGGACTAAAGCGCTGGGCGGGTGTCTGCAGAGCGGGCAGTCCGTGCAGTCGTAGGGACGCTATTCAGGGGAGTGGTGAAGAATAGTTCCACAGGCTTCATGGTCCTCAGGGGCAGCCTGGCCTCCTGTTCACTTGTCATTGGAACTGGTAGAGATTTCCTTAAGCATAGTTTCTTGATGACTTTTTCATCCCTGTTAGGGTTTTGGCACAAGAAGAGTGGACCCTGTCTGCCTGGTTTGCCTCCATGAGCTGCTGCATTGAAACCATAAGTCACCTTTTCTCTTCTGCCATTTACATTATACAGTGTCTGCAACCATCTTTGCTGGACCCAAAGGACTGGATTCTGTAATGGTCCAAAACCCCAGCAGTTATGCCAGATAATACCCTGTGGCACCATGCGTGCAGGTGGGCTGACACCAGGAGCAGGCAGCCCAGCGCCGGGCAGACCTGTGCCAGGACCCGTGCAGAGACGCGTGGGCAGAAGGGTCGGGCCCTCCTGCCCCGCCGGGCACAGCTGGCAGCAGCACAGGCTGGGGGTGCCGACCCCCCACGGCCCTGGGAACCAGGAGCACATCCCCTGCTTTATTTTTCCCTCAAATCGGGTAACAGGCACCAGCCAGCCTGCGGCTCTGCTCAAGACGGGTAGCTGCAGAAGCCATCGGGTTGCGTGGGCTGGTGCCTGCTGCAGGAGCCGGGCCAGGCACGGCTCGCAGGGGCTGGAGCTCAGGGCTTCTCCTGGAGATGATCTAGTCCTCACCCTGCTGGGAAGGGATCGTTTAAAGTAGCATCTGCTGCAGGAGCCGACATGCTCTACATTACATTACATACATAGCCGACATGGCACATTACGTTACTTTACATAGCCGACATTCTACATACCGTTTGTAGAAGCACAGCCTCACCAGGCGAGCTTGAAAGATGCGATCCACAGAAATCCAAATATTAAACATGGCACTGATATGAAAGACACTTGAATAGACAGAAGGAAAGATTTGCTTTAAAGCATGCAATCATCTGATATTTGGGCAGTGGCGCTGTTACGAAAATCTTTTCTGCGCTTAAGTAATTGGTACATGAGAAGCAAAGAGCATGCTGCTTCGGGACTGCCCACCCTGCATCCACAGCAGTCCTGTTCTAAACCCCAGCAGGGAGCTTTGCTGTTTTGCATTAAAACTGTTTAGCAAACAATAACTATTTCTTTGTAAACAAGTCCTTAAAAGCTTGTTACTGTGACACCATCAAAACCATATAGCTTTGTGCTGTGTTTAATGGAAGAAATAACAGAGTGCTTTAAAAACTACTCTACTAAGAAATGCTAAAATGGCAAATGGATTTCCCAAGGGCTGGCAGGTTGGGGGTGTCCCTGGCTCACTGGGAGCAGACAGGTGCCCCCACTGACACTGCCACAACCTATTTCAGCGATACAAACACCCCCTTGCCATGCAGATAAGCAATAAAGAACGAGCAGCCTTTGCACGACATGCTTACTCACAAACCAAGTGTCATTCTTTGCAAGGAGAACAGAGCCCAGTCCCACACTATTGATTTTAACTGAAAAACTTGCATTAACCTCAGTGAGAGTACACACAGACTCAAAAATATGAGACCAAAATTAAACAATCATCATATAAGACTAGTAGCTTCCAGGCCCTTTTTGTTGTGGGTGAACTAACGGCTGTCAGTAAAGGGTGTAGCTGGGTTATGGGGCTGGGAGCAAGAATATTAATTTGGTCCATATGACTGTCAAGATCATCCTTAAAATGCATTTCCAAAGAGTGAGCAACTGTGACTGTCCACAACGGCAAAGCGTGGCCCTCACCAACGAGCGGCGGGAGGGAATTGGGCTGCTCAGGCTGAGCCGAGCCGCTGCCACCAGCCAGTGCGAATGTCCCCGTCAGGCTGCAGGGACGCAGACGCCCCGGGCAGACGGAGGCGGCAGCAGCTATTACACGGTGCACACGCGCTCGTGCACACGCAGAGTGGAGGGAAGTTATCCTTCAGCACTGAATTTGGTACGGGGAGGGGGGGAAGCCCTATTCAAGTGAAAAGCAGCTTTGGATCTTTAATTAAAAAACAGGGTTCACAGCACCAGGGCATTGACTTCCACTAGTTAATCTCCATCACTTCATTTCACCACCAACTTCCATACTCTACAAAACTGCTGGAGACAATTTTTATTGATTGCTCTTCAAGCCGTCAAAAGCGTCCCTGGCTGATCATATGTTACCCCCAGACACCTTGTGCATTTCAGATAATAACTTGGTGCTCTAGAGAAGAAATGAATTGGATGTGCAGTCAGTAACTGTCCAAGTGAATCATGTTACTATATGTCAGCGGCCCAGGCTCTGACTATCATTTTAACAGAGAGAAATCCGCTATTTTCATGGCTGTTTGAAATTATTTTCCAGATGAATAAGATATAACAACAACTACTTACAGTAAAGAATAATATGGGGAATCTATTTGTTACTTGGAAACAAATCTTTCAAGTGTAATACTGTTTAATATTATTTAATCTGTAACTACAAACATGAAATTTTGAAACTAGCTTTCATGTAGTACGAAAACCTTGTGATGTGAGAGAGTGGGAAGCTGAAGTTGGTGTGGGTGCTGGGTGGTATTTTGTATCTCATAATTGCAAATATAATAATTCGTACAGAAAATGGAACATTACTAAAATACTGTCGACAAAGATGTATATGAATGCCAAGCATCGTCAGTGACAGTTTATTTTGCATAAACAATTACCATGTACCAAGATTATTCCCTTTTTTCGGGTGTTTGTCAGCGTATGTTTTGCTTGGAATTGCTATAAATAACTGCAAAAGGAATTTGTGAGGTTAAAAAGAAGCAAATAATTTAGAAGCTCTTATCTAACTGGTAACTCTTTAACTATACAAGCCTTACTTTTTTCCTAGAGCTGTATTGACGCTGTTTGCTCGGGTTTGCATGCCATACTCATGACTGCCCTTTGTGCTCTGCTGGCAGACACTGCTGTGCACAACTTCTAAGGGATGTTGAAAATGAACCGGGAACATTTTCAAGGATGCTGTTTTGAAAGCAGCCACACGTCTTTCAAGGCCGTGCCCATGTGCCTGCATTGCCATTGGGGAGTGCACGTATTGGTCTCTAAGCGTCGACCTCGCTTGATGGTGTCTCTTTAAAAGCGCTTTTAGGAAAGATGTTCACTTATCCCCGAAGGGGACCAACGCATGAAATACCTACATTAAAAAAATGCAACCTCTCACTCCTGTTCCCTCTTGCCCGGCGGTGGCAGGGGCAGCCCGTGGGCTCTGCGGGGCTCACCGGATGGTGCCGGGCGCTGGCACGGGTCAGGGAGCGACTCTCCGGCTCATGGGTGGTTGAGCCGCTGGACGTCACGTGCTCAGGAGCAGGAGCCAAGGCTGGCGCTGCCGGTGGGGGCCGGACCCCAAACCCCCGCTGGGCACCCCAATCCTCTCCCTGGGGCAGGCAGGGCTCCCCAGCCCCGGGGACTCTGGGTGCCCGGCGTCCCGGGGCAGAGGGGCGAGTGGCGCGACGCCGGCGCTGCCCCGGGCTCTCGTCGCTTGTCGGGGGTCCCAGGCGGTGCCCCGCTGCGTGGGCAGGGCGACGGGGCGCTGCCGCCAGCGGAGCCGTACCCGCGCCTGCTGCGGGGACCCCTCCCGTGGGAAAGTCCTCTGGCACTGACAAATATGCTGTGGGAAACCCCCACCCACCGCACAGCCGAAGGAGCAGCTGTCCCTTTCACTGCCTTATCTCCTGCTTTACAGAAGACTAATGAGAGGGATTATTTGACTGATACCAGCCTGCTTTCTCCGTCCATCACATGTGGTTTCCCCTCCGAGAGCTGCAGACTCCCTGAACGGCTTTACAGCCCCTTTTCAGGCAGCTGCCTGCGGGCTCCTGACGGCCCCGTCCCACCCTGGCTTTTCACTGGGAAAGGCCCCAAAAAGAGTGTTTGCTCGGACTGGACTCTCCAGCCACTTCTGCAGAGCCCCCTGAGGGGCTGAGCCCAGGGGCAGGGCTGGGGTCCCCCAATGCCCACAGCACCCCGAAACCCCGCTCGGCCCTGGGGGAAGCTGGCAGACTGTCCCTGAACCCGGGCAGCACATCCTGGGGCACGGTGACCGGTTGGGTCTGGGCAACTCTTCACATAGAGATGTGTTCAGAGATGTATCATACCTGTGTATTATTAAAGCAGCAAAAGTGACAGAAATAAAGAAAAGCTTGTTTGGTGACTTGGAGGAGGTCCGGCAATGACTACAGCTCTGTTATCAGCAGGGACAGAGGTCACAGCCACTTTTAATTACTGTTGTGCATTAGCTCATCATCTCTATTACTGCTGAGTTATTATACTGAAACGGTTAAATACATCATGAGACATAACTGTTGAAAAAGAGCAATTTACTCCTTTGGTGGATGAAAAAAAAGCTGAGGCAAACCATATTTATTCTGATGAGTTCTGGGTTTTTTATGAGTCCAGAGACCAGGATTTATTTGCATATAGATTTGCATCCATTACATGAAAGCAGCCTTCCCAACCGGGTACTGAGAGCAGTTTGCCATCCCTTACTGGGATGGGCCAGGACCAGTTCAAGAGCCCGGACCCTGGACAGGTTACACTGCCCTGAGCACAGCCATATCGCCACAGGGCACCGCCAAGCAGATGGGCCTTTCTCAATAAATCTTCCTTTTTCTGCAGTGCCCATCCCAGCACGCTCTGGGGGCACGGTGCAACCCCCACTCCGTGGGAGGGAGGAGGTGGGACGGGCCAGGCACGTGCCAGAAGTGTTTCGGGTTTGGCACGACGGAACGTCACCACCTTCCCTCCCTCCTTCAATCTGTTCCCCAGCTTCTCGGCTTCTTGCGCCAGTCCCTGATGTTCTGTCACAGGCTCCCCGTGGGAGCTGGAAGCAGAAAATGCTCCTGCCACTCGCGACGGCTAAGCCTGCTCGTGTTCCAGCTGGTAAGTCATAAAGAAATGGTAAAACACAACCCCCTCAGGGCTGCTGGGAGCCGGATCGAGTTTTTCCATCTCTCCCCAGAGACGGCTCTTTATTCTCACACTGACAAAACTAATGGCCTCGCTGGGTCCGACAGTGACAAAGCAGTCGATGGCATTGGCCCCACCAGTGCAGTGTCACACGTGACGGGGCCGGACCCCCGTCCTGGTCCAGGGATGGCTCTGCCCGAGTCCCCCTCGTGGTGACGCAGGCCCAGGCTCCTCGCAGCTAGAGATCATGTTTCCGGATAAATATTTAATTTTTAAGAATGAAATCTTAATTACTACACGGGGTTTCACAGTGACACTGTAATGCAGGCGCCGTCCCCGGTGCTCAGGCAGGCGCAGGTGGTCGGGGTCCCTGCACCCACCCGGCCCCGCCGCAGCATCCCCCCGCCAGCAGCCCCACGCCGCTCGCCGTGACTGTTTGGGGTCTGCACTGTGGATGTCCAAGAAGAGCCGAGCGGGTGCTCACCCCTGCCGGGGGAGGCACCGCCACCGCCTGCGCGTCACCTCTCGAGGTTTCCTGCACCCGGCAGGTTCGTGCCGGTGCCAATCGGTGAGGCTGGGCAGGTGGATGCCTGCACACGGCGTGCTCCTCCATCATTTAATCTGGAGTGATGCATATAGAAATTTAGATCAGGCAGCTTGACATTCCTGACTGCTGAGGCTGTGAATCGATGGCCTCTCTACTCCCTGCCGGGGAGATCGATTCCCCAAGCACAATGGATTGGTTTCATCACTTTGGTTTCACCTTGTCAAAGTCATGTCTGATTTACTTTAGTCTGGAGGGCAGATTTTAAGTATTTTATTGCATTTTGTAATCTCGCTGCGTGTCTTGCTAATCGCCCTGCCCTCTGTGAGGTAGGAGCACGCCCGGCACCCGGCGTGGACAACAAACACCCCACAAATGATGCTCGCCTTTTCCCCGAGGAGCGAGAATTTAGCAGGTTTGCCAGCGCTGCTGCGACGCTCCCAGCCTCGGGCACTCGGCCGGGCCAGCGCTGAGGCCGTGGGACCTGCCTTACCCTGCGGGGGCTCGGGCCGGTGCAGGGGGTGCCCCACAGCCGGCCCGGTGCATGGACCCCACCGCTCAGGCGGTGAGGCAGCGCTGGACCTGTGCACAGGCTCCAGCTGTGGTGGAGCAGCTGCTTGGTCTCCGTGTGCGCTTCCCACATGGATGCGGAGCGAGGAACAAACCGCTCGGTCCGGGCAGGGCCAGGTCAGAGCATCCCTGGGAGTTGGAAGCGAAATGTTGCCCAGACTCAGAAGCAGCTGGGAAACATCCCTGGGATTGCTGTGTCCCTGGGGGGAGTCCTGGGGCTGTCCTGAGTGGGAGGAGGCTCAGTCCAGCTGGAGCGTTTGGTCTGGTCAGAAAAACAAAGTTTTGCATCCTTTATCAAAAGCAATGAAAATAAAAAATGTTACTGCAGGTAGCGTGGCCGTAAACTCACTCTGGGATAGATGGCAGACGGTCCTGCGAGCTTCCTAATGGCTTGTTGTTAGCAAAATTATTTTCCCGGTGCTTGGTTTGGCCCAAATTCTGCTTTGTCCAATTATACTCCTGGGTGAGTTTCCTGAATGTAAGTATTGATCACTCTTCAGACAGGTTTTCTGTCTGTTCTGTACATTACCTCTGCTCTTCTTCAGGTAATCAATTATATTTTTATAGCTACGGGTATTAATCAATATACAGTAGCTATCTTAATTGATTTGTCTAAGGCCTTCAATCCACAGCCCATCAGTTATCCGGGAGGGTCGAGGCCACGTGTGCGGCAGGGCAGCGGGTGCGAGGTGTCCCCGCGAGGTGACGTGAAGCGGGGTGCCGGGAGACCACCGGCTCTGGGCCCTTTCCAAACGCTTCCATCAGGTTCCTCCCACGGTCCCTGCCGGCCATCGCCGCTCTGACTCCCCCCTCGCTGCTCATTATCATTATTTATCTGTTACGGCTGCATCTGGAGGCCACAGGAAGGGTCAGGGAACATTCGTACAGAGAATTAGCAATAATATTTCAGGGGGGAAATATATATCTCCCGTTTTAAACGGAGCTAGGAGGGGTAAGTGGGCTCCCCGCGCCTCCCTCCACCCGGTCCATCTGTCACCCCGACGGCTCCCCCAGCACCGCGCTGCACGGGGAAACACGCTTCCCACCGCCGGCGCTTTTCGTGATGCTGGTTAAATGGATGACTTAAAGTTCCGATGCTTGCATGGGCGACAATAAACACTTATGATTGGAAAGGACCCTCGAGATGCTCCCGCTCTCCGGGGGCGGTGGGCGAACGCGTGTTCCGTCAACGCAGAAGTCCCGTCGCTCTGACCCCCGGGATCCGCCAGCCTCCGCCCGCGGAGCAGGGCACGGGCCGGCCGGCGGCGCCGGGCTGGGCGAGCAGCGGGCTGGAGCCAAGCGGGCGTGCGAGGGTTAATTTGGGAAGATCTGTGTTGATAATAAAGCTGCTTTTTTCCTGGCGATGATATGATCGGAGCAGGGTTGCTATGGCAACGGTGGCTCTAGAAACCCCCGACCGCTGGCGGCGGCTGCCGGGCGCTCCCAGGCCGGGATGTGCCCACCGCCCATCCCCTGCCCACCACCCCATCCCCTGCCCGCACCGCCATCCCCTGCCCACCGCCATCCCCTGCCCAAACCACCATCCCCTGCCCACCGCCCCATCCCCTGCCCACACCGCCATCCCCTGCCCGCACTGCCATCCCCTGCCCACCGCCCATCCCCTGCCCACCGCCCATCCCCTGCCCACACCGCCATCCCCTGCCCGCACCACCATCCCCTGCCCACCACCATCCCCTGCCCAAACCACCATCCCCTGCCCACACCACCATCCCCTGCCCACTGCCCCATCCCCTGCCCAAACCACCATCCCCTGCCCACATCGCCATCCGCTGCCCACCGCCCCATCCCCTGCCCGCACCACCATCCCCTGCCCACCACCATCCCCTGCCCACACCACCATCCCCTGCCTGCACCGCCATCCCCTGCCCGCACAGCCATCCCCTGCCTGTACCACCATCCCCTGCCCACACAGCCATCCCCTGCCTGTACCGCCATCCCCTGCCCACACTCCCATCCCCTGCCCACCGCCCCACGCTGCACCCAGCAGCCCATCCCGCACCCACCGCCCCACCCCGTGCCCACCGCCCCGTGCTGCGCCCACGGCTCCATCCCCTGCGCACCTCCCCATCTCGCGCCCACGACCCCATCCCGCAGCACTGCCCCGTCCCCTGCCCACCGCCCTGGCCCCGCTCACCCCCTGGGGATGCCACCGTGGGATGGGCCGTGGGACAGGCCGTGGGACAGACCCCCCCACTGCTGCCCGGGGTGGGGGCTGCTGCCGGGCTGCTCTGGGACAGGCAGCCCTGTGCCACCCCCTTCCCACCTGCCCTGCCCCTGCCCCCCGGAGCTGTCCTCAGGGCATGGCCATGCCCAAGACCCCCTTCCCCATCCCCAGGGGGTCCAGGCTTTGCCACGTCACCCACTCCACAGGTGCCGCTGGCAGGGTGCCCGCAGGGGCCTGCAGTACCCACGGCAGCCCTGGTGGCCCTCGGCGGGTGGGAGCTGGTCAGGACCCCCAATCCGGCGGGGGGCTCAGCATGGCCCCGCGCCCCTCGGGGCCGCCTCGGGGCCACGCTCGCCCCTGGGTCCGGCTGGTGCGGGTGCTGACACGGCACGTGACACGCTGCTCACTAAATCACGCACCCTCCTCCCTCCTTTCCCTCCCTCCCTCGCCCATTAATGAAATGAAATAAATTTTCCGTTTTTAAACATGAAGTTTTAAAAAAAAAGCTGCAGTTCTGCGCACAAGCAATTCCCACCGGGAGGGGAGAGCGAGGAGCGCGGGGCCCGTGTGCTAAATACAGAACAAAGCCTTCTGTCTGAAAATACCTACGAGGAGCTAACAAATGCTAATGACAAAATAATGTATGGGGGGTTTAACGCTGGATGCTTTTTATCAGCAAATTAGCACAGTTATTATGCTGTAAATGCATTTAACAATAATTTGTTTCAATAACTGTAGAACTGGTATTTTAAAAAATATACACCATATTTAGAGCACTTCATCCATGAAGGACCATTATTGTTTTTTTCCTCCCAAGAGAGTTATAAAGGTCTCTCTTACAAGTGAAAGAAATACAATCATCACCCTTCACAGTTCAGTTATTCTCTTTTATTTTATTCAGAGCCATTTAAAGTTTGTGTTTTTAAAGGAAAAAGAGAGAGTGTCTTTAAAGGGTCAGGGCTGGAGAGGGCTTGGGGACCTGTGTGCTCTGCTCGGGTTTAAATGGGATCGCCGGGGCCGGTGGATGGGGTGAGCCGGCGGCACTGCACGAGCGGGATGCTGGCACGGGGCCTGGGGCAGCCGATGGTTGCCAGCACCTCGGGTGCTCCCGCGGGGGCTCTGCCTCCGCCGCTGCTCACCTGGGACCGCTCACCCGCAATGGCAGCTCCGGCGTGGGCTCCGCGGGAGCCCCACGTGCTGGCGGCCATCCCTGCCGGAGCCGGGTGTCCAGGGTCTGGGAGCAGGGCAGGAGCAGGCAGCGGTTTCTGGGCAGGGCAGGTGGGTGCACGCTCCTGCCCACGCTTTGGCGAGCTGGGACTCGCTTGCTGTGGGGCTCAAGGCAGGACGCGTGGCCGGGGTCCCTGGTGAGGGGACGTGTGCCTGAGGTCCCTCCCGCAGTGCCCCAAACCAGGCAGGAGGCACGTCCCCTGGAAGGAGCGCATGAAGGAGCAGAGCAGCTCGGCTGCAGACATGAACGTTTGTGAACTGTTTGCTATAAAGAGTACTAAATGGCAACGTCAGCCTGTGGATCCCTTATTCCAGGGGCTGTGCAGGTAGGTGAGTCACCAGGATGACGCAGGCAGGATACCAGGATGCCCACCCTGCCAGCGGGACAGCGGGATGTCCCAGCTCCTGCAGCCCCTTACGGACCGCTGAGGAAGAAGAAGAAATGCTCTTCACCGTTGAGATGGTGCCGCTGGCCCAGCAGCCCCCACCTCCGTCAGCGCCCTGACGCCAGCCCTCTCCCAGCATGGCTGCACCCTACGTCCAGCAGCCGGTCACAGCCCTGATGCCCGCTCTGCCCGCTCTGCCCGCTCTGCCTGCAGGCTCTGCCCGCTCTGCCCGCAGGGTGGTCTCGGCTGCCGTGCAGGCAGTGCTGCTCCACGCATGGGAGCCGCTTGTTTACAGCCCAGCTCTTCAGTCACAAACCATTAAGGAAGAGAAACAGCTACATAGACACTTGCCGAGAAATGGATTCATGTGTAAATCAGCTGCTTTTAAAATTTCACTGAGCATGAAAGTTCACCTTTAAAATCTACATAAACCACAGCTGTTCCCAGGGCATCCGAGGCGTAATCCCGTGCAGGAGAGGAAACATTTACATGTTTAACATAAGTACAGGATTGTCAGAAAGCCGAGCCTGCATCCGCACCTTTAAATCCCTTCTGGCACCCAGGGAGAGGTCAGGATCCCGCTCTGGCCGCAGGACCCAGCACCCAGCACCCGGCAGTGTCGCGGTCTCCAGAGCCGCTGCTCGGCTGTGCCGGTGCCAGCCGGGAGAGCAGGCCAGCCGGCCACATGCCACACGGATGCATGGGGAGACTGCACCATGATCTGGAAGCTGGTCAGAAACGGCTGCACAGTTTGGCTTTCTGGGAGACGCGAACAGGATCCTCGTCTCCTCCAGGCTGCTGGCACCGCCAGCAGACGCAGCCCAGCCATGTGCGAGTGCTCCTCTGTTCAGTGAGGCCGTGCTGGGAATTCCCGAGAAACACAACCCTAGAAATGCACAGCGCTTTCTCAGGCCTCGGGATGAGCTTTGGCTGTGTTTCAGCTGGAGAGCCAGCTCTGTTCTTAGCTCACCCTAGCAAGCACTACTGATTTATAAAATCAAACAATAACTTTCAGGACAGTCTACTCACACCATAAACATCTGAAAGAAAATCCATCTCTTCTCCATGCAAAACCACTGATGAGTTCATGAACTGTGCTGTGCAATAAATCAGTTTTGCTTGTGCAGGAGAGCTGAGGTTTTTTAGGTTCCTAATAGGCACTCTGACAATGTGATTGCTCCATATTTCTTTGTAGCTGTCACCTTTGCAGGCCTGTCAATGCTCCTAATCTTTTTTCATTGCGATGTCAAGTTTTGGTAAGTGAAGAGGTGGGAGGTGGGATGGGATGGGATGTGAGCGATACTGGGACCAGTTCTCCCAGTCACTCCCGAAGCCCTGTCCCTCCTGGTGGGAGCCCACCCATGGGCTGCTGCCTTGCAGAGGGGGCTTTGGGGCGGCTGCAGCACCAGGGCAAAGTGGCATCGCTGCGTGCAGGTCCGGCACTGGAGTGTCGGGACGGCCGCCTGCCCCAAGGTCCCCTCCCTGCTCCCCATCGTCCTTCCCCTCTCCCTGCCCTACCGTCACCAAAACCATCCTTCACCTTCTACCCCTCCCAGCAAACTTGCAGATGCAGAAGCGCTGTTCCTGGGACAAGACAGCCAGCTCTGAACTACTAATGCATACAAGAAAACATACTTTTAATATTCAGCATCTGGATAGACAATAAAAACTGGGACAAATAATCTAGTTGAGGCAATTACCTTAGCATAAATGTATATATTATTTATAAATGGCTTTGAATATATAAATAATATTGATAAAATTTGCATGAGTAAAAAGAGACATAATTACCAAATGATGCCTCAGAGCAGAGGATCTTGCTGGCTGCTCGCTGCCCTGATTCTCATCCTGGGGGATCCTGCCCCAGCCCTCTTATGGTACTAAAAATATAACATACACATTAAACTGAGCTAAAAAATAGAGTCTAAACCAAGTAAACCAGTTTAGAAAAGTCAGCGCTGCCCACATGGCCTGTCCGAGCAGGTTTGGCTGGGTTTTGGGTGGGATTTTAGAACTCGGCAGGGTTGCAATTCAGGACAGGCATCACAGCTCTGCAGAGGCGAAAGCCCCTCGTCCGGCAGCCCGGAGGTGCGGGGCCGCGGCCCCCAGCACTGCGGGGGGGTCCCCGCCTGCTGCCAGTCCCTCGGTGCCGCTCGTGCCCCAGCCTGCGGCCGCCGGCGAGCAGGGTTTGCCAAGCGTCTGGCTCCGGCCAGTCCGGCCTGGAGCAGTTGCCTCCGTGCTGCCTCCGCGGTGATTTTCTGCCCGGGCACTGCCGGGGGACCACGGCGGCTGCGCTTACCTGTCTCGCCAGCCAGCACTCGCTCGCTGCAGCCCTATTATCCCCAGCCAGCCCCTACCTGCTCTCCCCCTTTTCTTCCTGGAAGGGCCAGGAAACACCATGGGCTTTTACCGCTTTCCAGCCTTCACTGAAACCCACGAGGAGCTTTTGTAAAGTTAAATTCGCCAGCAAAGTGAAAACATGAACGAGAAGAAAATGAGCCAAGCCCTTGCCTTGTTTCTGAGCTGCCGCTAGATGAAGTTGTCTGAGCCTGGCGCGTCCCACACACCACACGCGGCTCTTTAATAAAATTGGCTGAGATTTGTTGATAAGCCTGAAGCAAAGTCAATGTGAAGTGTCAATCCCGCCGTTCGCGGGAGCCTTCGGGGGTCAAGCTGCTTCCTCGGTATGATCGTCGTATCAAAGATATGTCAGCCGCGTGTTAACTGTTTTCTTATGAATCACGCTCGAGATCAGACACGAGACGCAGATAAACCAAAGCAAAGGGGCTGGAGCTCAGTTGTGCTTTGCCAGCCGAGGCTCGTGTTGGCCCGTGGGGCCTCTATAGCCTCCGACCTGCGGCCGCGCCGGCCAGGCCAGGGCGGCAAAGGGCAGCCGGCGGCACAGGGGCATTCGGGGGGGGACGAGCGGGGGGGCTGCAGATGCTAAATCCCGTTTAGCCCCGTGGGTGCCACTGCGTGTGCCAGGCTGTTCTTTGCGGGATGAACATCTAATGGTTGTACAGTCCGCACTAAGTGAAGCTGAAAGAGAAGAAATCAAAAGAAGTGGGGTTTAATTAAGTATCAACCAAGATTTATGCAACTTTCGCTCCCCATCATAAATATTAATAAGGAGCAAGCAGTGGCTCCGTGCGGCAGGCACTGTCGAGCCATGAAGGGATGTTAATTCCAGGCTCTTTGAGATGGACTAAGCGTGACACAGAGCCTCTTTGATTTGGAATATTCCTTGGGTTTAAAAGTTAAATAACATGAAGGGGGATTTAGTGGGTAGTAAACCATTAGTGAGTCCAGGATTTAAACTCCAGTACGCATGTAGTGTATTTCACGATTGCCAAACTGATTAATGGAAGCGTTGCCGGAGGAGCTCCCTCACCAATGCCGGGTGCACGCTGCCGGCAGGGTCTGCATGGCCAGGCCGGCAGCGGCGGGATGTGGGGCCGCTGGGGCGCAGGTGCCGCGGGGGGCAGTGGAGGGGACCTCCCGGGATGGGGAGCAGGAGCTGGGGTACCCAGGCCCCCCCCCATCCTGCACAGGCAGTGATTAAAGGTGACACAGCCAGCCTAAGTAAGGACTCGCAGAGCCCACTAAATCTCTAGCCATCCCTTAAATAAAACTTTATGCTGGCTAATAAATTTTAATGCCACTTGTCAGTGCTTGATAACTGCAATCATTTAACAGAGGAGGAGAAACCCCAGTGCTGGAGCGCGGCGGCTGTGCTGTGCATGATGCCCACGGTGCCCGCGGTGCTGCCCCTCCACGTGGCTGCTCACCATGTCCACCCAGGGAACAAGCAAATCCTGCCAGTTGTCTCCCTCCCGGCAGCAAATAGGCCCTTCCCGGTGTGTGCTGAGGAACAGACATCTTCTAGGGCTGGAAAACAACTGTGGCCCAAGGAGAGGAGCAAAGGGCTCTGCAGGTGATGTTCACACTGAAGCTTAATGACAGCAACACAGCTCGCTGTTTCACATGCACCACATCTGCTCAGATGATGTCTTGATTTTCTCTTCCTCAGACTGCGCTGCCTGGTGCAGTTATGAAGTCTGCTGGCAGCTCTGACTATCACACAGCACAAACCCGCAATTTCAATGCCGCGTTTGTGTCCAGCTGAGGTTAAGAAGTGTAAGAAGTGTGTCTGCGAGGGTGAGGACTGTCCCCTGGCATAACATGCACAGTGTGGCTCTGGCCCTTGGCTGCAGCTGCTCAGCCACACTGCAATAATCAATAATGATAATAATTATTACAGGAGCAGCATGAATTTCCTATCAAATTAAATCACACAATGAATAATTTTCATGTTTTATTAAACAAAAGCCTCTCTCTCAAGAGGTTTGATGGTGCCACAGTGTCTTTGGTTTGCCTCAGGAGGGCATCGTGATAGAGCCGAGCACAGAGCACAGGCCTGCTCTGGAGGGACGGGGGCACAGGTGCCCTTTGCTTCCCTCCCTGCTCCCACACTGCGCTCATGGTTTGCACAGACTCGCAGGCGGGCACAAGGACACTGCGGGACCCCTCTGGGCAGAGTTGAGCGGACCCTCCCCTCCCGCACGCCTCTGAGGTTCTGCAGGGCAGTATGGAAAACTCAGGTGGGAAGAGGGGATTGTCCCCACGCCAGCGGCCGGAGCCGTCACCTCCAGCCAAGCCTGGAAGAGGCTCAGAGCAGAAGACCTGCTTAGCCGTGCCTGTGAAATCCGGGTCTCATTAGCATGGCTTTAAGCCGGTCTGAATTTGCATGGCTTTAACCCACTCATCCTCTGGCCATCTATTTTTAGGAAATATATAAAGCTAGGAAAAAAGTATCCCTACATGGCCTCCAAGCTGAGCCACCAACATGCGAGTGTAGTCCCCTCTCTGAGAAGGTCTCGCAGGACTCCACAAGCCCTGCGGGCTGCAGGGGATAAACCTCATGGCTGGATGGCTCGGTAGTAACTTGGCTCGGTCCTACACTGTGCCAGCCTGGTGCTTGAGCCCAGCCACGAAGTTGGGCAAATAATTGTTTTTTTTTTTTTTTAATTTGCTGGTCGAATAGGGAGCGAGGAGAGTAAAAAGCAATTTATGCCATCTCAAACCAGTAATTTTCAGTGTGTCTGGGGATAGAAAATAAAAGCATTTGCTTTTGGAAGAATGAAATGTTGTGTTCGGGATTTGGGGGGGAATTGTAAGGAATAAGCAAGAAAGTTTTCAATTTTCAGAAAACTGCTTTTGAGGCCAACAAATTTGTTGGATTTCGCAAAAAGATTCAGTAGTCTGGGAACTGTGGTTTTCATCACTAGTTCAAAACACTTTCCTGGCTTTACTCAGGACCCTGAGCCCGGTTTAACACCAGAGTTTATCCAACTGCAGCATCTCTCAGCCTCCTCGCACGGATGCAGGAGGCCGCTGGGACCTGGCTGCCTGGCCGAGGTAGCGACTGCTGCTGGGAACGGCAAATCTCGCCACAGCCCCCTTTGTAACCCTGCTGACGGATGCTCTTCCTCATGGGGTATTTCATGTTTTTGTCTGTGTTGTATGGCGCAGTAATGGTTATGGCTGAGTGGCTGCAGGGCCTGCCCAGCAAAGCCAGGTGAGAGGAATCACCTCTGAAGGTGGCGCGTGGGAAAGATTCGATGGAGCTTGCTGGACAGGGAAGCGTCGTGCAGGCGGGAGATATGCGCGGAAAGGATCAGCTCGCTTTGCATAATAGCATTTCCTTCCTCCGCTCGCCTCGCGTGCCGCCGTGCAGCACGGCTGCACACTGAGATTTCATGTAATTTTGTTTTAGTGCAGAATTTAATGTTAAGTTTAAATATGTAATTATCTTTAATTGAAATTACATCCATGCTTTTCATTAACAAGATGCAAAGAGCGAGCAGTATAAGGCAGAGAGGAGCGCGATCCAGGCTGCGCGGCGCCCCAGCCCAGGTTGCGGGTTTGCCGCGGCGCTGCCCTGGGCGAGGTCCCTCAACTCTCGCCGAGTTTGGCGGGCGCCTTTGCCAGGGTGCCCGGCAGCGGGGGCCGGGGGGCGTCTGTGTGCGGAGCCCCCCGGCCTGCCAGACGGGCCGCGCAGCGCCCCCCCCCCCCCGGCCAGGCCCCCGCTCCCCGCGTTTGCAGGCTGCTCCCGCACCCCCCGCGCCCCGAGGGGCCCCGGCCGGGCCCTGCCGGTGCTCCCGCCCCGACCCCCGCCCCGCAGCCCCGCGGGTGAGAGGGGCCCGGCCCGGCCCGGCGGAGGTACCGGGGGTCGCCCGGCCCGGCCCGGCCCGGCCCGGCCCGGGTGCCGGGCCCCGCCGCGCCAGCCCCGCTACCGGGCGCTGCCGCCGGCGGCCGCGGCGGGGCCGGGCCGGGGGTCCGCGGCGCGGAGCCGCCCCTCGGCGCGGGGCAGCGCGGAGCGTCGGTTCTGGTCACCAGGGGGTAGCATTGGTTCGGCGCTGCCGCTCCCGCCGCTGCGGCGGCAACACGCGCACACGCGCGCACACACACACGCACACGCGCGCACACACACAGACACACGCGCGCACACACGCGCGCACACACACACGCACACACGCGCGCACACGCACACGCACACGCGCGCACACACACACGCACACACACACGCACACGCACACACAATGGCTTCGGCGTCGCGGGGGTCTCGGCCGCGTCGAGCGAGCCGAGATGCCGGTTTCTCCCTGCGAGCAGCCGAGGCACGGCGCGTTTCCGTAAGGGGACGTAAAATCGCATTTAGAAGCGACCGCAGCCCCCTCTGTCACGTTGCATGGAAAAAAGCATCTGTTTTTAGATTTAGTCCTTTTCAGAGCTTAAGGTCAGTGATTCAAGGGGACGTTAAACTAATACAGCGAGACAACGTTGTTACAATTGTCTGGTGGCTCTTCCGAAAACCTATTGGTCCTTTCAAATTCTCGTACTTCATTTAGAGCCGCTCCTCAGCCGGCTTTGTTCCCCCGGGGAGCTCGGGGGGCTCACCGGCACGCCTCAGCCCGCACCTCCTGAAAACCAGACTGATCCGTGATGTATTCTGCATCTTCACAGGTCTGATGGGATAATCTGGTCGAAGGGGCACGCAGGTGAACCGGCCCCAGTCCCGGCGGAGGGGCTCCCGGTCCTGGCTGTTATTACTTAGGAGCCCCGGTCGCTGTGAAGAAAAGGCTTGTCAGAGCCATATCTCAGCAGCCAGCACTTGCCACGGACCTTGGTTCAGGCTGGGAAAAGCATTCTACATTTTTGATGTAATGTTTCCTAATGTTTCACCCAACAACCCATAAATTTCACAAGAACAAGCCTATAAAGGGTTTGTTTGAGGAGAAAAGGACAGATTGCTACAGGCTGTAACTCTGCAGAGTGAGAGGCCTTTAAAGAAGCTCTTGACAAACAGCAAAAGAAGTAGTATACGTGCACAGGACCATTCGTCAGGGGACGGAGCCTGCCCACCAGGCACGCGGGCTGGATCCTGCCCTCCCCGCTCGAGGCCGGAGCGGAAGGCAGAGCCCCGTCCTGGCTGCTCCTCCAAACCTGCCTCCTCTCACCGGGCTGCTGCTCCGCATGGTGCGGGGACGGATCCTCGGTCTGCACCAGTCCCCCCACGGTGGTGGCAGCGCTTGGATAATGCACCTCCCGGGGACAAAGAGGGCAGCGCAAAAATGGCACAGACGCTTCAAAGGAGCTTTCCAAGTAGACAGCAGAGCACAGCACATTGCTGGGGCAATTGAACTGAGGACACTTCTTACCCCACCTAATCAGCTAAATTTAAATTTCTCTAAACAGTTATTTTAAAAGTGAAGAGAAAGACCTTTCTGTGTGTGAATGATTACATTGCTCACTGACCGTGCTCCATGAACTCAGGTCTTTGTTGCCACCAAAGCAGTTTCTGTACCTTTTGCATGCACGGTTCCTACGGATTTATACTAAATGCTCTTCAGACTTGTTAGTAACAGTCAGCAAGACAATCAGCACATGCTAAAGTCTTGCTCTGACAGTGCAATCAATTAAATATCAATTAATCAGTTAATCAGTATAGAGGATACACAGAACAATGCCAGTGATGGCTAGCTTCTAACCCTGAATGTTTCGTGCCAGTTCCACATATGTAGCTTGACAGGTACGTTATTTTTTTGAGAGAGAATTTCAGACAGTGAGGTTTCCAATCTGCGGGGCAGAGCTGGACCAGCACTGCAAATGCTTTCCCATGTGTACTCATTAGAACAGCTAAATAACTCCCTTCCTCCACATCACCTGTGTTTGCATCTTCTGCCATGGTCATTTTCAGCCAATATCCTTGCAAGTGAAATTTAGTAATGCTCCTGAAAAGCGCTTTTTAAACTAAAATGCTCAAATATTCTCATAGCTGCATAACAGATCATCAGTGTGAAGTTGACACTCAGATGCATAATTGTAATGCTGTGTCCTTGTTGTTACCTGTGCGAGGCAGGAGGAATGAGAAACAAACCATGCGTCCTGCATAACTCAACACCCGTCAGGAATTCCCACTGCTGACCTCAAGCTTTCCTGTCCTGTAGAGCCAAGGCTTTATCAATGCAGAAAATCACAGAGAACTTGGAGACAGAAAGTGTTCAAGAATTTAGGAATTTGCTTCTAAATAGGAAGAAACTAAATTTGCCATGGAAGCTGTCACAAATTCCTCTTCCAGCTGTGGAGATAGGAAAGAAGCCAAGATCCTGGCGTACCAAATCTTGGCACTTTCCAGGACTCTAGCTGATACGTGTTTCTCACAGGCTCTGCACAGCTGAAAGGATCTGGCAACCTCCGTCACAGCCACCCCAGCACCCTGCTGCCCATTCCTTCTTGGGGACACAGTCTGGCCCTGGGAGCAGCCGCCCTGTGGGTTGGCGCTGGGTCTCCTCCGCCTCTCGTGCCGGAGATGGCTCCTCCTGCCCTGGGGACCCTGGCATCAGTGGCTGTGTGGAACGGTTCCTCAGCACTGACATTTGTGGCACTGGTGCTTTGGTCCTGGGGGAGTTGCTTGAATGGTTCTCTTTCTAGAGCACTCCTTCTTACTCTTCCTTCCTTCCTGACCGTTCACACTAGAAAGTCTCTCCATCTGCATCCTTTCGCCCTGCGACCCCCCGAACACTTCTCACGGTAAAGCCAGGACAGGTGGCCCCAGAGACCTTTTCACCTCAGGCATGTCCTGCCTGTGCCTTAACCTGATTTGGATGTGTCTGTGATGTGAGTGATACACCTACCCAGAGCCTGAGACCTCCAGAAGCCACTGCTTGTTTCCATAGACCCCCATAAATGGATAACTGGCTCTTTTAATCTTGTTACTAAATTGTAATGGAATTATCCCTCTAATCCTTTGGAGCAAGAGCAGAACTCAGCCACCAATATAAAATTAAAAAAAAACCCCTACAGTAATCATAGATTTTAAAAGTATTTATTTTGTGCTGCTCTCAGATAGGCTGTATATAAAATTTTATTTCAGAGGAATAATGCCATGTAGTGCACTTTGTGGCTGCACTGTGATTAAGTCCTTTTTAATCTGCTGCGTATGTTGAGGTGCAGCGCTTTCCCAGCACAGCTCCCTCCATGCCAGACTCTCTATTAATGGGGTTACCGGCTTATCGGAAAGAGGCAGAATTACCCAGCTACAGGAGGTTTTTACTCTGATCTGCTTAGAAACCCGGGCCATTTCAGGGCAGGGAGGGCTCAGGGATGGTAAGCCTGTTTCTTCCTCAGGACCATGTGCCCCTCACTGCTCTATTTTCTTGCAAGGAACTTTCTAGCTGGTAAATCTGTTTAGAGTAATTGGTTCCTGCTGCTGCTCTGTCTGTCTGTCTGTCTGCCTCACGACGGGCAGTAACTGGCCGCTGCCAGGACGGGCAGCTAACACTGCTGACTGTGGGATGGGGAAAAAAAGACGGAGCCAGCAGACAGGTCAGCAAGTGCCTGGTAGCTGAGATTGCCTGGACACAGTCAGAGCGAGCACAGCAAAAGCATGTTTGATAGAAGAAATCATTGGCAGGAAGAAATCAGAGGATGGGGAAGTGCGGTTGGCTCTGGAGCCCAGGCTACCTGGTGCCATCAGGAAAAGGCAGCTGGTGCTGCCACGGTGCAGTGCACGGAGCCATCCTGCTTGTAACCCCGCTGCAGCGTCCTCCTCCTCGCCAGCATTTTGCAGTAACAGGTCCTGTTCATTCCTTTTCAACCATAGCTCCCAAATCTGGACTCCGAGAGGTGGTGGTGAAGTGGGGATGGGGACTAGGGCAGTGGAGGCTGCCATCAGGACAAGCAAAAACGTGGCGAGAAGGGCTTTTTTTCATGCAGCGCAATCCCGATGTCGTGGGGGCACGAGGAAAATCATTTGGCTGATGCAAAAGCATCCTCTGGAAACAGACGGGGTTACAGACAGAAGCATGTCCCTGCCCGCGCGGGCACGGGGGCTCGTAGCAGCGTTTGTGCGATGTGAAGGGAGAAACGTCGGTGTGAGGGACCTCAAGTCCTGGTTTGCTCTGCGCCTGGCATGTGGGGTGAGGTAGGGAGTGAGAAAGGAGTAGGTTAGGGATGTGCTAGCGTCTTGTCACAAAGCATTTGCTGACCTTTCTGTAAATATTTCTCAGAAAAGGCTAAATGCCTGGGTCAGTTCAGAGGGTGCTGTGCTGTGATCAGCACTTTGCCTGGGGCCACGGCCACGGCTGCCTTTGACAAATAGCAGTTGACCCGAGCCACTGCGGGCGCAGGCAGCCGCGCGGCACGGGGGCAAGCCTGGCCCGGCAGCACGCTGCCGGCTTAAACACCATTGTGTGCGCCTGCTGCCTGCCGCTTTGGAGGGTCTATTTCTAACGGGCGTAACTTTGTGTAGTGGGCAGATGATGTTTTAGGGAAACTAACACAATTTAGTCCTTAATAAAGTGAACGCTGCAGAACACAAGACATTTATGAAATGCCACTTCTCACGTGATGACTTTGCCTGGATTTTCTAACCCCAAATTAAAGAGGCCTTATCCATTCACATTGCAAACACCAGATCTGAAGTGGAAAGAGTAATTTCATGGAATTTGATATAATCTGACTTAAAACAACATTACACGAGGGCAAAAAAAAGGGTTTCACAGGGATGATTTTAAATGTGAAGTGTATTCCTTCTTTTTTTGTCATTTGATGGCAGAAATTCCTGCATGGAAATTAAAGCTTGGAGATTCATACAGTGAATTCTCATAGACCAGACTGCTGCAAGCACTGTGCTGCTAAATACAAACAGCTGGAGAAACACCCCACAAACATCGTCTATCAGAAGGATGTACTGCGGCTGGCACGGCATTTTGTCAGTTCTACCAGTCCACGAAAAATCTGCCCTGGTTTCTTACCTCAGTTTAACTCTGGATCACATTGGACCAGCTTGCACTGCTGAAAATGAAGCTGATGTGATGGAACCTGGTAACAAATCTTCACGACAGCGTTTGAGCACAGGAGGCTGCACTAGACTGGAGTTGGGCTGGAGCAGAGCGCCTGCGCAGAGCAGCCCTGGGTCCTGTGCAGGCTGCTCTGGCCACATCTGCGAGAGAGCAGTCCGGGGGGAGGCGAGGGAAAGACTTGCTGCACAGCGAGCCTTCAACATGCTTTCCTTTCCATGCCAAGTACCTGGCATGCCAGTGCTTTCCTGAGCTATTTTCTGCTCCCTCTCCAATCCAAATGCTGTCTGCGACTGTGCATGACTGCTCCCTGCTCGCGCTCACCTCCGGCACAATTACTGCCTGCTAACATCCACCTCCTGCTTCCCAGAGACGCAGGCACAGAGAGGGAATTTGCTAAAGGTGGTGTCAGAAGTTCAACATCCCTATGGCATCTGAAATGCTTGAGAAATGCTCGGGAGGTTGGCATGAGCGTCAAGGATTCGGTGTGCCTCCCCAGCCTGACACAGGAGGCTCTGCGAGCGAGTTTGCACAGTGGTTGTTCCATTACGCGTGTGCACAGGAATGTGTGTGCATGTGTGCGTGGGAATGCCTTAGGCCCCCAGCCTGCAAAGATTTATGTACGTGCTTAACTCTTAGCAGATGAGAAATCCCACTGAGACTATGCATGTGCTACAGGTTAAAGACAGGCATAAAGCTTTGAGGAGTCTAAATCTTAGATTATAAAGATTATAAATTTTAGGAGGACAAGGACGGCCTCTGTCTATACAGCAGCAGTGTCCTGCAGAGGAGAGACAGCTTCTGCCTGCTGTTGTACCACCTCAGGTTCATCCCCCGCGTCGGTACCAGCACGGCAGGACTGCACCGGCGCAGCCCCTGTGGGTGCCAAGCATGGCTGGGGGAGGGTCTGGGCAGGCTGGTGGTCACGGTGTGGGCATCAGGGGAATACACTTCTCCATGCACTAGCTTCAACAACTCAAGGGAAGGGAATGCAATGAGAAACAGATGATACATCCATTCCTTTTCCAGCACTGGAGCTCCTACACTCATAAACGGGACCATGGAGCGAGTTGCAGGCTGCTGGCAACACTCACCCAGGTCCGGGGGCTCCTGGTGGGCATTGGCCCCTCTCCTGCTGCCTCAGCAAGACCGTGGGGAGCTGATGCAGCAAGAACTGAATCAAAAAATGGGGACGTGCCTGAGCTTTGCCAGAGCAGCTGTGCTCAGGTGGGGCTGGTGCTGGGCGGCAGAGCTCGCCGTGCAGGGCTGGGGCTCTGGAGGTCCCTGCTGGCCACCAGCAACCCAGCCCCATCACAGGGAACGCCGCGGCACGCAGGTGGCACCAGCCATCCGGTTTTGCTTGGTATAATTTCAGAAAGACAGGGCAAGAGGAAACTATTTCTTTCTACTCTGTATTTTTAATTCATATTTTCACAGCTCTGCCTGTCCTAAATCCCAAGCAGATGGTGTAACTCAGCCCGTCTCCTCCAGCAAGGATGATCCCCGGGGCCTCCCTGCAGAGAGTGTACATTTCAAAGGATAATTCCACAAGCACCTCGTACCCTGATCCGGAGCCTTCTGAGCATCCATATACTTCATCACTCTTCACACAGACCTGCCCCTGCCTTGCACCAGCTCCCACTGGGGTTTCCTTTTCTCTTTTAAAAGGTAAGCAGAGTCACAAGCTTAGATGCGGCCTTGGAAGCAAAGGTAGGCGTGAAATGCAAGAACCGAAAGTAAAAAACAAAAAGGGAAACAAAAAGAGAAAAGAAGGAAAATCCCTGTATGACTTGTCTGATTTGTGCTACAAAGATGGGAACCGTCCCCCCACCTTCCAAGAGTGGAGGTGACCCCAGCCTCGGGCAAAGCGGGGCCGAGGGAAGCCCTTTACAAAGCAGCCCCTTCCCTGCACCCGCAGCACCTTTTTGTGCTCGTGAAGCATTTCTGCTCTAACAAATCCCCTTTGATAATTGTGTTGCAAAAGCCTCACTCTGAATATTTAATAGAATTATTGCTAGTTATCAGCACAAGTAGGTGATAAATCACAAGCCGCCTTTACCCAACACCAGGCAGAGGCATTAGGGGGTTTCAATCACGTTTCCCACCCTGCCCCCATGTCAGAATGACCATGAATTAAAAAGAAAAACAAACAAACAACCTGCCCCCACCTCCCCGGGTTTCATTCCTTTAAAAAATAAAAAGCTAAGGAAGCTCTCATAGGCTCTGGCCTGGGCCCAGCTGTCCCCAAGTGCCACAAGCCCAACTTTGCGGTGCCCTCGACTCCCTCTGGCGCTGCCTCCCCGGCAGAGCCCTCTGGCTCTGCCCCCCTCCGCCGTGTGTGAATGAGGTGATCTTTTAGCTGCCCTTTGTCTTGGAAAAAAATTAATTCTCATTTGCATTACCTCGACTAAATGTCACCCACCGATATTTTGTTAGACATTAGCAATGCTGGCAGAGAGGGGCACGGGATAATTGCGTTCTGCCTAGCGGTGGGATTTACATAATTTCAGACAGCAATTAAAGAATCCCTGGGAATTTTTTTTTTTCTCTTCCAACCTCTCCTACAAAGAAAGTGTTCGTTTACATTAAGCGCTCAGCTCCTCGCTGTTCATTTGCATAAAATTAAAGGTTTTTGTGTTCTGGAACAGCAGGGTAACATTTAAAATTCCGTTTCAAAAAGCTCACCTTAGAATAATAAAATGTTAATATCATTTCACGGGCTGGAGAAGGTTGCCAGCTGCCTTTCACTTCAAACTTTTATCCAATACTAACTGTTTGGGTGGGTGATATTATTAATATTTTTTTTGTTAAGATATAAACTTTCTTGAAAAAGTGCAGGGATGTAAATGTGCCTGCTGATGGGTCTCTGCAGGGCTACTCCAGAGCAGAATGTTTGTTTACTCCATAGTTTTTTAATTAAAAAATCATGCAAAAGAGCAGCAGTGGAATATTACAGGCTTTAATGTGCCGTCATACTCCAGACTATGAGAGGAAATGCAATTTGGATCAAAACCCTTTCATTTGCTTTCATGGAAATGGAAGCGGCACTCCAACACAAGTCTGTAACGCGAGTTAACTTCCTCTCTGAGACTGCATTGCCATGCCCAGAGCAGGGCCCAGCGCCCGCGCAGGCAGGGAGGCAGGAGGTCCAGGCAGCAAAGGCGGCATCGCGGACGACAGCCGAGACCCAGCCCCTCGCTTCCAGGGCTGGCGGGGTCTCCCCCAGGCCCCCTCCCTCCCGCAGGCTCACCGGGAGCCCAGGGGAGTCGCAGGGCTGGCGAGGAGCAGCTCTCGGCACTCGGGTGCCCACCCAGCCGCACGCTCCCGGCCCCCTCGGCACAGGCACCACGGGCGAGGACCCGCAGCCCCTCGCCAACAGCCGCTGCTCCTGCCGGGAAGGGAGCGGACAGCAGTCCCGCAGCTGCCGAGGAGGAGGACGGCAGCTCAGGGGGGCTCCGCGCCACGTCGCGTGCGGGAAAGGGCCGGGAGCAGAGGCCGGAGGCTGTCCGACCTGACGCTTTCCCAGCCATCAGCTGCCTTTATTCTGAGCACTCTATCAGCACTGAATAATAAAAAATGACATTTCCATTTGAGGACGACAGTGTTGAGGTCTCTGAATGACCTTTCTCATATCACCAGGGTCTCTGGTGCCTGGGAAGAGTTGTCAGCAGCATCGCCCGTCCCATGCACTAAGGACAGAGCCCCCAGCCAGAGCCTCCCCGGCAGGGGAGGGCAGGCTCTGCGGCAGGGGACAGGCTCTGCAGGGCTCTGCCACCGCGGCCAGGCAGGGACCATCCCGCAGGGCTGGCAGCCGCCGGCAGGCACGTCCCCTTGCACAAGCCCTGGAGACGTGGAGCCTCTCCCCCACCCCGTGACAACTCCAAAGTAGAGGTGGTCCCGCTGCAGGCGGGGGGACCGTGGCCGGGGGGGGATGCAGGTCACCCGTCCTGCATGGCGGTGGGCTGGCACAGGCTCTGCCGGAGGAACAGCGTTGGCGCTGGTGCAGGGCTGCAGGGAGGTGGGACACGAGCAGAGGCAGCTCTCATCAGAGATGCGGATTGACCCCCAGAGCAGCAGCACGCTGTCACCTGCATGGTCCCATAGTGGCTTCAGCAGAGGAGCGATGGCAGCAGAGAGAAGCCTCAGTAAATCATGTGCACGATGCACCTCATGTGGCAAACTGCACCGCTTGCAAGACAGGAGCAGCGCTGCTGGGACGTGAGGACGAGGGGACGGCGCTGCTGTGTGACTTTCACCGCAAGATGAGGTGGCAAATGTCCCACAGTAAGGATGGGACCCGGTCACAGCGGATCAGGAACACCCGGGGGGCTCCGAGTGCCCAGGGAGGGAGGCTTTGGGCAGCAGGTCCCATGCTGGCTGGAAATTCAGGTCAGGAGGAGAGCCTGGCCTGGGTCCAGCCTCTCTGCCGGCTTTGCTGGCCAGGGATGGCAAAGCACGGGTGCCATGCTCGGCTGGCACGGCCACAGGGACCCACAGGCTGGAAGCCCCTGGGAAAGGGGCTCCGGAGACATACATCTGTGTGGTTCCTCTGTGCCAGGCGATGGGGCAGTGAGGATTCGGCAGTGATCCCTCCGACAGCCGCGTCCAGCTGTCACAAAGATGCACGACGTGCTGGAGCGCGCGGTGCAGCTGGCAGCACCGCAGCCCGTGCCGTGCCAGGAGCGCGCAGCGAGGCCGGCCCGCGCCAAACACGTCCGGCGACCGAGCGAGCCAACGCGGGCCGGGAGCGCGGCCACGCCGTGGGCCTGGCAGCCGTGTCTGTCTGCCGCGTGGTGACAGAGGGGCCGGTGGGCCGCAGGGCCGACCCTGCCCCGGAGGAGCGGCACTGGAGAGTCCTGCAGGCCAGCGGGGCAGGCGAGGGTCCTGCGTGGCTGCCGGAGGCTGCAGCCAAACCCAGGGCAGGGCGCTCTCTGTGTTAAGGCAGCGTGCCAAAAGCACCCTCTCAGCCCCTGCCCCGACCCCGCGGGTGCCAGCCTGGGCACAGGAGCGCAGAGGGCGAGGGGCGTCAGGCTGCCCGCCCAAGCACTCATGGGGTGAGGGGGTCCCCGCCGCACCCACGCTCACCGTTCCCCCCCTTTGGCAACCTTATCCTCGCGCCGCTCCCCGGCGCCGACGCCGCTCCTCTGCGGCCGCCGCCGGCCACCAGCCCTCGCCCCCTCCCGCCAGCGTCCCTCCCCACCGCCCCCACCGCCGCCGCGCCGCGCGGCCATCGCGGGGGGTTCCCTCACGAAGGGGTTCGTGAAGCAGCTGAGGCAGAAGGAGCTCTTCCACCTGGCAGTCCTCTTATCTGCCACCATTTGGGGCTGCTGTAGGATTGTTGCAAAAAGTGTTTCATTAAAAACGAATCCGAATCCCAGCCGTTCTGTGATCTGACTGGTTCACAGGCAGGAGAACACCGAGCACAGTCTACGGTCCCTGGTGCCCATGTTTGATTCCTGCTTTAGTCTCCAGGCCACTGAAACTCCTACCTGCCTGCCAGCAAGTGGCGTTTTTTCTTAATGATTTGCACAGGGAATCTAAACCTTTGCAGCTACATCGGATACGAGCACAGGACAGACTCAGGCTTGTAAGCATCCAGCTCGCCAGCGACCTGTTATGAATGTTTTCCAAACTGTTTTGTGTCTCTGGGAAGTGAGAATTATCATTGTATCCCTGTAAAAATGAATATAAATTAGGATCAGCATGCTGCATACTTCACATGAGAAGCTCACGAGTAAAACATATGCCAGTCTGGTGTCAGCGAGCATCTTCATCACCCGTGTTGCCTCGTCTGCCAGGACATGTCTCCGTTCTCCAGGGTTTTCTGTGCTCTCCACACGCTCCTCCTGGGAAGTTTTAAAAGCCAACACACAACATGACTGTATTGTGGGCAAGCAAAGCAATGAGCAGGCAGCAAAGCAGAGGATGAAGAATAAAATGTTTTACCTGGGAAAAAGTAGAGTGACCTACCCCCTCTGCGAGTGCCCAGAGCAGGCGGCAGCAGAGCTGGGAGCTGCCGGGCAGAGTTCCCCAAAGAGCGGGCTACCACACTCCCAAAGAGATGGGGACCACGCACCCGCTTCTCCTCTACCACCCCAGCGCCTGTGACTGAAAGGATGGGATGCTTTAATTTATAAAGCAAAAAAAATTGCTTCTTTCTTTTGTTGTGCTTTTAACACGCTGAATATTTTTCCACATCTGTTGTGTTGGGACTAGCAGGACTGACATTTTTCTGCTCAAAATGACCCGTTAAGACTGCTGTCCCACAACACAGATGTGTTTGTTAGCATGCATCACCCGGCCTTCCCACTCGTGGGACCCCAGAGCATCGCACACGAACGTGGTACATGTGCAGAAGCACCAGACATGTCGCCAACGCACCGGGCTCACGGACGCCAAGATGTGCATGTGGACCACGAGAAAGCTCAATGCTGAGGAGCGAGCTGTGGGTTTGTGAGCTGACCAAAACCCAGGGATCCATCCTTTTGGGAAACATTAACCCTTCAGAAGCCATTTGCTGCCTGGATGAAAATAAAACAAACTTTAAAAATGGAAATGAAAAAGATTTGCTTGGGAATTTCTCTTAGGAAAAAGTCATGAATTCATTTTAAAATTTTTCACTTCAAAATTTGTTTTCATTACTTTTACATTATTTTATGACATCAATAGTAGCGCATAATGTGACCTGTCATATCATGTCAAGTCATGTCATAATATGCATAATAGTAGAAGAAGTGCATAATATTACATGTCATATTGACATAATCAGAATATTCTATTATTATTGACTTTGTCAAACTAATCACAACACAGGAAATACTTTGCTCTAGAAAATAACATTAAGAAGGTGCAACCTATAACAAATAATAGTTATTTCCCTTTGCAACTGTATTCTTATGTTTCCAATGTATTTGTGTAAAAATATTTAGACTAGTATATTACATCACCTTATGTACTGCTAATATAATTCCATGAAATAATGTAATAAGAAAAATTAGAACAGTCCAAGTAAAATTTTCAGTTTGAAACTATTTCAATTTTTCATAATAAACAATTCCTCAGAACAAAAATTAACAAATCTTTCTGTATATGAGACTTAAAAGTTCCCATTATAAAACACCTACATTAAATTAGCTTTGTAAATGGAACCCTTTTAGCAAAAAGTCCCCAGTAGCTTGGCAGTGTTTGCAGAGGAGCAGTGCCGGCGGTGCTGCCCTGCAGGGTTTGAAGCACCGCATCACGCTCATCTGTGCAACAGCCGTGCACCAACGTGCTCACACCCGCTTGCGTACGCACGGCCATACCCGCTTCGTCAGAGCTGCCCCCCTCCACACTTGGGCTCACACTGAGCCCACTGGGATTTCTAATTGACTTGACATGTTATAAATTGCCTAACTTGGTTGTGATTGCTGTGAAGAATGGTACTTTAAAGGACTCAATATCTGTATATCTCCCTTTGATAAACATTGGCTTGCTGAGCTTAGATCTTATTTATTTACCCTTGGAGCAGGTTCATTACTATGTATTAGGTAGATATGACATATTTATGGAAATATGGGGACTCTTTGTGGAATATATTAAGATTAAATAAATCATTGACTATGTGGTCAAGAACTACAGCAATCCTGATGAATGATTCCATGATTTTTTTTTGATCCTTGTATAATTTTAAGAGCCATCCCCTTTGTCTTCCTGGACTCCTGCAGGATTTCCCACACTGGGAAATGCAAGACACACACCTTTGCTAGGGAAGAAAGCTCCAGGTCCCACGTGGCCTATGCCCTGCGTGAAGGGCTGGGGGAAAGGTGCCTGGGAGACCCCCAGCACGTCCAGATACCGAAACCCAGCCCCCAGGAACCTGCTTAGCAAACTGAGAAATGGTTCCGATTTCGTTATCCCACGTCATCCCATTCACTGTAATCTGCCGCATGCATCCATTAGCCAATGAATTTACATATCTAATGGCGCATTTTCACAAATTAGTGGTAATTACATTTAAAACAGCTATTTTGATACAAATCAATGAGAGCCACGGCTAATGACATAAACGCTATTTCACGTGTCCCTTGGCCTCTTTACAAACGTCGGAGGAGATATGCAGAGCACAAACTGCACGGTAGCAGCCGACAAACTCAAAGCAAAAGGCTTTTCTGGTGGCATAAACCGGCCAGGCTTAAACAGAACAGAGCTACCATGAAGCCTCCACAGCTGCCCTTAGCCCTGTGGTGTTGGAGTTCTTCTCCCCCCTTTTTCCCCCAAACCTGCTTGCGTTTTAATAGTTTGTGTTTGGTAATGGCGATGCCAGCTGCAGCACAAGAACAGCATTAGCGTGTTAAGACCCGAAGGGCCCTGGCTCCGGCCGTCCCCGTGCAGGCAGGGCACCGCGCCAGCCCCGATGCAAACACCCGCCCCACGGGCACCCGTGGCACACGCGTGTGGCCAGAGCTCACGGGGAGGTCGCCAGGGCTGGTCCCCACCGCACGCATGCACGGGAGCACCTCAGGCTCTTCCTCCCGCATCAGGTACGTTTGTTTTGCAGCATCTTTGCTCCCCTGAACCGTCTGCTCCCCACGCTGTCCTCCCAGGCTGCCGGTGGTCCCGCAGGGGTACCAGGCAGCAGACACAGGGCCGAACACAGCAGCGGCTGGAATACCACGGCAGGGCATGCACCATGTTTTCCTTTTGGCTCAGGACAACTCATAAAAGCCTGTAAATACCAGGGGATTCTTAAGGATAGTTAAGTAGCAAACTATCTGTTGATAATAAAATTTGCTTGCTTCTCACAGATACCCAATTTGCCTACTATCCAAAGAAAGGAATTGGGTGTCTGCTTCCTAAATTGTTTTAATCTCTGGCAAAGAGTGCTTCTGGCAGAGTCCCTCAGCTGGAAAATAGGAAATGAGTTAGAAACAATAGACAAACGTGAATAATACAGAGCTTAAGATGTCTGATCTCGATCTTGAGAAGTGAAGTTTAAATAGATTCCTCAATTCACTTGCGTGTGACCGCACTGGGAAGGAGAGCGCCTTTCCTGGGAGGACCAGGGATGCTGCATCAGGTCTGGCAGCAGTGCACGCTCCCACCCGGCTACCCAGCACAGGGGCAAGAGGGGACACGTCTGCCCCAGGGAGAGGGCACACGGTGCCACTTTATCAGGCGCAGGCAGATGCCCTCGCTGCTGAGGACTGATGCGGTACCGTGGGCTTTCGCAGCTCGCCCAGCCTTTAACGCAAGCGATCTTTTCTCTTAGCCTTCACTTCCGAGGCATTTACGCGCGCCCCACTGCCCTGACCCCCCCAGATACGGGCCCCACGCGGCGCTGCCAGCGAGGGTCCGTGTGAGCTGCTGTACCTCCGATACACCCGCCTGGGCGCTGGGTGCCCCCACCCCGCACCTGCCCTCCGCACGGTCCCCCCGCCTGCTTGTGCTCCTGCCACCTGCACATCTCTGCTGTCAGGCTGCACCTTTGCTTTATCTTTAAAAAAAATGTTCAATAGATCTTCAAACATTTTTCCACAACAGTCTTAAAGGATTTCAAGAAATCTTAAAACCCTGGGGAAAAAATAACCTTCTGCTTATCTCCCGGCAGAGACGCTCTTTCTTTTGTAACCCTGTTAATAACATTCACATCACTGTGACACTAATTGAACTTTTCTATGCAAAGAGGCCCCTGGGCAAAAAGTCGCCCCCCGCACACCAGGCTAACTCCTGCGGCAGCCTCCTCCCCAGGCCGGAGCTGGTCCCGCACCCCCGGGCTCGGGGCCGTACGGAGACCGCACCAGCACCGGCCAAACTCGCCGCTGGAAAACCTCCCTGTGCCTTCTCCTGTCGCAGGGCAGAGAGATCCTACAGAGCTGGCACGCGATTTTTGGAACAGATACTGTATTTTTTCTTCTTAATCACAATCTTTTCTGCAAGGACAGTGCTCTCGGCGTCGCACACGAGTGCTGCAAGTGCTGCCCTGAACACTAAAGGAAATGCTCTTTTCCATCGCACTAAGTGAAACAATTCAAACCGGGAAAATCTTGATAAAAGTTTAATTAGGAAAACGGACTCCATCTGTAACATATCCTCATTCTCCCCATGTATTAACCCTTTTGCCATAAATCTGCCACCCTTGAAGAAACCTGCCTTCCTCACAAAACCTACTCAGGGTTCACATTATTTTAATCAGTTAGAGGGGTTTAATACATTATTGATTTTTAGGAGAATTGAAAAAGCTCCCGTATTAAGTCCAGGTTGCTTATTCTTTCTGTATATGACATTCAGGTACTTGTGAAAAATTATACCAATTATGAAATCAGCCATTTACTGCTTCAAAGTGCAATCAGTTGTCACACTGGAAAGCACTTGCTCCTGAATATTATTAGTTGGGCTATGTGCACAGGAAAGTGCTGAGAGGAAAGACTTTAACCAAAGGGCAATTGCATGAAATTTACTTAGAAATAGCTATTTATCACCCTTGGATTTCCTACTGTTCAAATCCACTGCAGACACTTTATGGAATGAAACAGCCATCTCACCAACGTAACTCAGCCAACTGAGGGGGCTTTTTCCTCACTGACATTAAATGAAAAATTTAGAAGTCATTGTAACAGCTTAAAGATGCATTATCCTTTTTGATGTGCAATTTTAGCTTCATATCAAAAGCCATATAAAATAACCCCCGCACAAACACAAAAAAGGAACTTTTAAAAGTTTTATGACATGTAGTTCATCTTACCTTTTATGCATCTAACAGGCACCGCTTCTCCTGCTGTTCTCAGAGACCATTGCATGATTACCACTATGGGGGAGAAAATATTGCCATAGCAGCAGCAAAACCAGCCGAAGGAAGGATTAGTCTCTGGAGCCTGGGAAATGGAGGGGGAGAAGCTGAGCACCACAATGCCAGCAAATTCCTCCGAAGCCAGAGCGCGGTGGAATTGCGGGAGAGCTGCCCATTAGAGAAGCCTTCAGTTGTGTCACAAACTGCCACCATTAATGGGTTTTGCTGCAGGCAATGAAGTGAAAGAGAACATAAATTAAAGAGGGTACATTCAAGAGAAATTTCTAGCTCAGTAAAGATGTCTTGTCCGCTTGTTTTCCAGAGTGGACAAGAATTTTAGAAGGCAAGGTCAACTTCTTCTCAAAGTAGGAATGGAGCTGGTCAGCCTGGGAGGGCTGGCACAGCACCATTAACATGCAGGACTAACACATATTTGATTACTGATAGATGTGACCACTGCTCTTTACCTCCCCAGGCGGCAGTGCACAGCGCAGGGTGAGCACAGCCGCCTCCCACACCTTGTGTGCAAGGTGACAATTCTTCCTCTTCCAGTTTCTCCAGGTAAAATACACAATAGGAATGGAACAACGGGGCTATTTCTATGTTGGAAGCACTGTCAGGTAGACAGTGGTGAGTCTGGGCAGAGACCCACTCACCGTGGGAATACAAATAGTGTTCCCATAGGAAAATGGGAAAGCAGCTCCTGACCCACAGGGTCTTGAAGACCTAAACAAGGAGCGGAGTGAAGCTCCCGTACCTTTGAATATGGTTGGCTTGTCCACAGCAACAGCGCCCAAACCAGCCCAAGGCTTAGGAGGCAACGCAACATGCTTCCTGCCTGCAGGTCTCTCCCAGCTCATCTCTGGAGACGGTCAAATCTAGGGATGAAGGAAGTACCAAACAAGAACCAGTCTCATCCTCCTCTATACAGCAATCAGATCTCCTGCCAGGTGGGTTAGGGACCTGCTGGTCCCACCGGGGAGGGCTGGGCACCCACCGCTTGTTATCAGAGATGTGCTGGATGAGCCAAGGGACCACAGGGATCGCTTCTGCTGCCCAGGTCAGCACACACATCGCCTTGCTGCAGCTCGCCAAGACAAATCCAAACAGGCTTCCTGCAAGCATGCATGCTCCTGGCGAGGGAAGTCTGTCTCCATGCATTTCAAAAGCAGCTGAACCTGGTCCCCAAAGCATTCATCTCTGCTTCCTATGGGGCCTGGGCATGTGCCACCTTTGCTTATGCAGCCAAACATACAATCACAGACAAAGTTTATGTTATCTGCCACAGTCAAAGCCCAAGAGAGGCTTGAGAAAGGCTCTTGGGCAATCAAAGCCCAAGAGAGGCTAGAAAAGAGGCAACTTCAAAATTATTCTATTTTAGAATTTCAGGTCCAAATCAAGAAAGGGGACAGGAGGTGCCGAAATGAGCTGCCTTTCTGATATCCTTCAGCGTGGCATGGGTGCCTCAGATATCTAAGACACAGCATGTTACAAAATGCACCAACAATAATCTTAACATGTGACGGCAACCAAGATCTAATAGCCTGCTTTATAGCACAGAAATAATGCAAAAACAGAACACTTACTATATTTTAACTTAGCAAAAGGATTGTTATAATACCATTTAATTTAATAAATAGTAAAGTATTTATAAATGAACCATTTCATAAAGTGTTACCAATTTCTCCATACACAATAATATGATTTGCACAAACGTTTGTCCTTGAGGCAATAGAAATTTTCTTTGCAAATCAATCCTTACAAGGATTGTAATTAGTATCTGTTAAGGCAGCTAGCAGTACCTGTAGCTGTATTTCTCCCATAAAAGCCCTGATTGCTGCAAGCTCTCACACAAAGCTAACGACACAGAAGGAAAATGCACACGTCGCCTAGACTATTCATTTTAATCAGGCAAGAGTGATTTTTTGTGGCCCATTTGATATGACTTTTACACAAGATACAACCTCGCTCCACAGGGGCTGGCGGAAAAGGTCAACACTGCTGTATAAAAATACATTTAAAGAAGGAGTTTAGAAAAGCGAAAACTACAGATAAGGACCAGCAATGTTCAGGCAGAGCTGCAGGTGTTACCTCCATCCAGTGATTTCTGAGAAATTGATAAATCTACTAGTTTGTTTTAAATGCTCAGAAATTAACAAGTCAGGGGCTTATTTTCTGTTAGCTTCTTTCCTTCGCGATGGGATGCAGAGGAGAATTGCTGTGTGATGGTACACATTTGAGTTTAGGTACCATCGCTCCAGAAAAGATTTTACACCCAAAAGCAAGTCCAGCACAAGCTCCTGCACCCTGCCCGGCTGGGTGGGGAGGGCAGAGACCCCACAGCCTCGGCGAGAGGTGTTCAGGGCTGCTGGGTCCCAGTGCCAGCGCGGATGCTTGTGCCCTGCAAGGTGACGGAGCCGTCCGCAGAGCCCTGGGCCAGGCGGCTGCTGGCCAAGGAACACGGTCCCCACAAGGGACCCCCACCTCCTGAGGGGGGATCAGCTCTCGGGCTCTCTCTGGCCAGCACCGGTGAGCGAGGGTGCCTGCCGGGAACCCGCAGGAGCAGACTTTGCCTGATACCTTGTGTTGAAGCACAACCACATTCACGCACAGCTCGAGGTCCCCAGAGGATCCGGATTATGACGGGGAGCAGGACACGGGGCTCACCGTGCTCGGGGGTGCGAGTGTCCTGGGAGCGTGGCTGTGGGCAGGAGAGCAACCCGTACCCAGCCCAATGCTGGCCCATTTGTGCGCTCTCGCTGGAGCAGCACACAGCCTTGCCAGCTCCCTCATGCTTAAATCAATGTTTTCCAGACCCTGTCATTATTACGTGCTGTTCCAAAGCAACGTTTTGCTGGGTGCAGTTTAGCTAATACTGCTCTTGATGATTAGTGCCAGTGCAAAATAAAATTAGCGACCCTCCTGTGGCCAGAAGGAACAACACAAGCCATCCCCACAGAGCCAGAGCTGCTCTGAACAGCGGCACACAACAAAGGCAGCCCTGCACTGTACGCCGTCTCCTGCTTCCCCTGGTAATTAAACTCCCATGCCAGGGCTCTGCAAGCTGGCTGGCGAGGACAACCTGCCCGGGAATCCCTCCCACCCAGGACCCAGAGAGGCAGAAGCCACCATCCAGCAGTCTCTGCTCTGGGGCATCCCACCCGCAGGCGCCCCCCACCTCTGCCGATGGCTGCCACGGGACGCTGGCACTCCTCGGCACAGCCAGGGCCTTGCCGGTGGGCAGCTCTGAACCGAGCCAGGTGTGGGAACAGGAGCCCTTTGATTCCTTGAACACAGGCGTGAGTCGGGGTGCCCACTCTGTCAGGGGGTTCGCCTGGAGCACCCCAGTGCTTTCAGCTGCACTCTAAGCGTGCCACCAAATAGCACTGCAGGAGCTGGATTATTCTGTGAACAAGGTCTAAAATTCCAGCTTTAGGTCCAAGTTTCAGCGTTAATCATGCCATTCATCATCATTACCCACAGTCACTCCACTCACTGGCCCAAAGGCAGCAGCAGGGGCAGGGGCTGACGCACTTTGTTCCCTTCTCCCTCCGAAGGAAGAGGCCAGGCATCAGTAAGATCATTGATCTGGAGTGTTCGCCTGTCCTCTTGAGCAAGGAGGAGGTTAATTTATCACAGGATGGAGGAAACCCAGTCTTTAAATTCCCTGCTTGCTCTTAATTAAACAAAAACCTACTATGTTTGCTAAGCCTCACTTTGAGGACCCAACTGCAGTGGCTCGGTAGCAGAGTACAGGCAGCCTGTCTTGCAAAGACCCATAACATGGGACCAAGCTGACCCCCCCTTCACTCCCCACTGCAAAAACACCTGGGACAAAAGCTGCCAGATCTGCAGCTCCAACCCCACAGCAGATCAGCTGGACCCTCACACTCTCCAGAATGCATTAGTCTGCATAGAAAACTATATGTACAGGGAGACGGTACTTTAGGAATGACATCTCTTCTGTCCACAGAGAAAATGCAGCCCCAAGCCCAGCACTCACCAGGGTCTTCTGGCTCCTGAGTGACAAAGCAGTGGTTGCCCCATGTGGGATAGAGAGCGGCAGCCATGCAGAGTGCCAGGACATTAATGCTGCTGCCAGGAGTTCTACCCACCGTGCCACCAGCTTATTCAGGGTCTTTAAACTAGATGCCTTCTGCTCACATGTCCCCACGAGTGCTGGACAGGAGGGTGCTGCAGCATATGCTGGGTGCTACAAGGGCGAGGCAGGCCCATGTCATGGACTCGTGCTGCAGAAAAACAAAGTATGGCGAGGTTTCGGGTGCCAGCTGGGGCCCCAACACCACATAACTGCTTCAAACACTTCTGCCAGACAGCCCAGCTCAGCCTGGCTGGCTGTCGCTCAAGGCTGCTCCGAGGGCAGAGCGATGTCTCTCACCCAGAGAGCGATGCTGAAGATGCAGCTGGCGAGCCAAACCATTGCTCAGGCATCCTCATGCAGCCCCTTCGGGGGCCAAGGGAGCATCCCGAGCCTGACACCCACCGTGCGGTGGGGAACAGGGCACCGGCCAGCCCTGCACCCACCTCCCACTGGCAACCCACAGCTGCAGGAGCTGCCGTGCCAGGCGCTCCAGAGAGCGAGAACAGCCAAGTCCGTCACAAACCTGGCTGTGAGGCTGCCTGGAGATCTCCTTGGCATGCTCCAAGAGGTGTGAGTGGAAGATTAATCTTAATAATTATGGTCCTCAGCTTGCCTGGCCCCGTCCAAGCTCAGGCCTCCCCTGGACATGAAACGTGCACGGGTCTCCCCCCATGCAGGGCTGTGCTGGGGAGGCTGCGCCCAGCCTGCAGAGAAAACCTACACCCTGACTGCCAGGCTCAGCAGCACCTTGAGGCTTTTCCCCTCCTGTCCACAAAGTAAATGAAGTGGGGAGAGTAATACAGTGCGCTCTCGCCGAGACCGACAAGCCTGTGCCTCTCCTGGAGCCGCTGTGCTGGTATTAAACAGACAAGACAAGCTTGCAGTCAGTTATCGGCCAAAAAAATAATGAAGGAACAAGTCGGCAGAGCAAAGCCAAGTCACTCGGACCAGCCAAGTGGAGAATTTAATTTCTCGCAGGTTCCCCAGCAGCAAAGCGTCTCCGCGCCGTGGCCCTGCACGCGCCGACAGCTCTGACCCAGCGGCTGCAGCCGCTCCATCGCCCACGGGGCTGGGGGGAGTGGGTGCACGCCCCGGGGCCAGGGGAGCCAGTGGGGAAGGGGCTGCCCCGTTCTCATTTTCTAGAGCAGGGCTCGGTCATCACGGGAGACGGCTCTGCCTGACACAGGGTGACGTTTACCCATCACGGCAGAGCCGGCAGTCTGGGCTACGGACACAAAGCAGTACTCAGGAGCCCAGGGCTCTACGAGCGCTTTCAGCCCAGCAGCAAAACAGCCGAGGGCAGGGAGGTCCCAGCAGACGCCTGGCTCCGCACCCACAGCGGTGTGGAGGGGCTCCAGCACCGCGGGTCCCACCAGAGCAGCCATGCAGCAACCAGGGGGCATCAAGGAGCTGGGAGCCCAATGCCGCCAGGCAGGGAAAACCTGGTGTCCTGGTCCTGAAGCCACCAGCATCTCTCCAGTTTGCAGGAAATTGAACTGTAAAGAGATCCTGATGCCAACAGAGCTGCCTGGACCAATTTTGGCCTCCTTCCATTTGAGTCCCTTCCCATCCATTTTGCTTCCAAAAAAACACTTCTGGGAAGTCATCCCTGGTGTCAGTGCTCTTTACGCAGTGTCACAGACCAGTCTGGAAAAACAGCCAGTGGTCTGGGACAGCCCCAACAATGCAGAAGTAGAGGGAATAAATCAGCTGCCAGAGAGGGTAAAAACATGCTGTCTCCTGGTGCAGGTTAGTACAGAGGTACTCATCTCCTTAGTTACTCGTCCTAGGGGCAGAAATATGGGGCTGAACTATAAACCAGCTGGGAATTGGCTTCAGTCTCTCCCCCTGTTCCAGCATGTGCTAGAGAATTTATTTTCTCGTTTTTTGTGTCACATTATCACAAGCGCAGTCTTGATGAGACAAAAACCTACAAAACTACATATCATGCAGTGACCATCAGGGTAGCACAGCTTGGCCAAATACATACGTCTCTGGGCTGATGTACAAATTTCAGACTCATTTCTGGAAGCATTTTTAAGTTCATTTTTGTGAAAGGGGAAGAGGCAAGACGCTCCAAGCCTAATAGATCTTTTAAAAAAATATAGCTGAGGAGCATTAAACCGAAGCTTGTAACAATTCAACTAACAAAGGGCAAGGCTTGCATGGGAGCAGCTCATCAGGCTCTCCCCAGGACCAGACACCCCAGCCCGCCCTGGGGGGCTTCCGCAGACCTGTGCCCCAGCACTGCGAGCTGCTGCATGGCGTTCCACAGCAGCATGGTTTCCCGGAGGTCATCCTCCCTGCTTCTGCCAAGCTGGGACAGAGCACTCCGGCCCACCAGCACCGATCAAACCACCTGCAGCCGCAGCAGCAGCGCAAGAGCTGCGGACAACCGGGGCGACTTTCACCGCACAGCGCAAGCCGCAGCCCGGCGTGCCCGCAGCCCGGCCACCGGCGGGTTCCCGGGGTGCTGGCACCAGGACTGCTCCCCACGCCACGGAGGAGCTCTGCTCTTTGCAGCGCTGCTGACGGCACCTGGGCAAAGCGACACACTAACAAATAGGCTGAACCAGCCGGTTTCTGCCTGGGAGAAATCATGCAACAATTTTCAGCTCCACACAAACATTTACAGCCAAGTTATAAACTCCTGTAAAATGCTGACAGACCCTCCGCTACAGCAGTGCTAGCAGGTGCCCCATAATGAATGTGTTGAATGACCTACCAGGCAAAGTTATTGAGGCAAAAAGCACCACGGTCATTCAACAAACAATTAGAGAGTGTCCTGGTGGGGACAGCATACTAACAAGGGACAGAGCCCAGAAGAGCTGAGTAAGCATCCTGCCTTCCCCCCAAATTCCACCTCTTTCCAGCCTGGGCTCTGATCTATAGCATGACTCACTGGAGCTCCAATAAAGCTTCAGAGATTGTTATGCTAAATGAGAAAAAAAGTAATTGCCTTTCCCCCATCTAGAACTCCAGATATATAACTTGGAGAAATATAATTAGCTGCTAACTTCAAAGATGCATTGGAATTTTTGTAATGGGCATTGAGACCCTGTATTAAAAAAACCTAAAAGAAAAATGATACACTCCTTGTAAATGGAATAAGACTTAAAGGTTTTAATTAGGATTCTCTATGCATCTGCAGCTAGGAAAACAGGAAAAATACCCTTGTAGTATCTTACCATTTGAAAAACACATATTGGGTAAGAAGCTTTCTGCAAAAATAATTAAGAAGAGTGACATATTTTTGTCTTATGAACAATAATCATCTATTATTAAAAATAAACTGTTCTTTTTACTCTATTTAAAATTAAATTATTTCAAACAAAAAGAGACCTTGGCAACAAGGACCTGGGGCACCCACTTATTTGGAGTGGGAACAGGGCACCAGTCACACAGCATCCAGGCCAGTTACAAGGAAAACATGAAACACAATCTGCACAAAAGAAAATGCACCTGCCTGCAATGCTCCTTTGTATCCCCCCCCTTAACTGCAAGGTGGGCACCTGGGGCTTTCTCAGACCCTCTTGCTTACCCCTGGGAATCCCACAGGCTTTCCCACATGAATAGTGTGTCGTCCCCCCCCCCCCAAAAAAAACTGCCTGTGCATTATAAAGCCAGTTACCCCCTGGCACAGGAAGAGCTATAAAAAGGGGTTATTTCAGCCAGCTGGGAAAGGAGGTCAGAGACCCCTCATTCTCCTTGATAGGAAACCAGAACAAGCCCCATAAAGGGCTCACCACATCTGCCTCAGGGCATGGCTTAGCTGCTCAGGAGAACACACATCCCTTGGTGTGATATGCCAGGCACCTCCTGTTACTTGGACTACCTGCACCCTACAAATGCCTCAAAGCCATAGCTGGGAGGAGACTTGATATCTTCCAGACTACACTGCCACAAGACAAGGTGAAACCCATGCTATATAGGTGCTAAACAGAAAAAGCAGTAAGTATTTAATATTCTTTACTGTTTAAACCTCTGTTCACCAGAGAGCATCCTGTACCTGCTTCATAGTGGTACCTCCATACCCAGAAAGCTTAATAACCAAGAAAAAAAGCTTCCAAGCATTAAAAAAGCTAATCTCTAGCCTATCTTCTTCCAGTGTTGCAACCACTGAGCAGGAGCTGGCAGGACCCCAAAGCAAAGAGCCCAACTTCCAACAGCACCAAGCCCACCCAAGGGTGGGAGATGCTCACCACCAGCCCCAGGTGTGTCCAGGACCCTCTTATCTCAGAGGCCCCACACCAACGTGGGGGGGGGTGGGGGGGGTGGGGACCAGGCTGCCTATAAATGTGGGGCTCCAAGAGCCCCCTCCTCTATTTATTGGGTGGTGCTGGGGTCAGGCTGTGCTGGAGGCTGCTCTGCACTGGTATGTCATGGAGGAAAACTGCAGTATTTTGGGGGTCTGTGTTTTTATCTTGCTTTTGGGGGGTTATGGTGGCTATATGGTCTTTAGTACATGGCCTTTTTTTGTTGCTGCTCTCTGTGCTGTGTGGAAAAATCTCAACTCATCTCCTAGAGAAATAACAAAGTTCAGTCTAATCTAGACTTTGGCTCTTATATGAGCTTGAAGTACATTGTAAAACAAAGTTAGTATAAAAGGTGAATGTAGCTAGCATTTTTTGAGATCTGTGTTTGGGGCAACTTTCAAGAGAAATAAAAGTCACCTGTGTTTAGGGAAGGAAAAGACTCAGCTTTCTTGTGTCTGTATGGAAAGTGTTCAGTCTCTGAACTCCTCTATTGCTACAGTGCTGCTTGTTCTTGCAGTGTGCAGAGACCAAACTGTAGAACAAAACTTGTTTTCTTCTCCTGCTTGACTTTTAATAAATCCTTTCCCTTTTACTCTCTGTGTAGGCTAATTCTTGATTTACTGCCTAGGCTTTAGTAGCTGGAGCACATCAGTCATCTGAGCACTAGCTGGCTTGACTCAAGGAGCAGAGAAGCACTGATATTCTTCCTGACTTGGGGATGAAGCTCTGAAACACTGACCTGCACAGATTTTCTGTGTCTATATCAGGAGAAGCAGAAGATGCTTCTGTTACTTGGCTTATTCATGAACAAGCTGGGGTAGCTGGAGAGTGCTGAAGCTTTGTTTGGGGTCTCTGTTCCCAGCAGTAACTGCAGACCTGGAAAAGGGACTCAGTCTTGGGGGAGCAGCTAAGCTCATTAGCTGGTGAGGGAGGGGACACTTGTGAGAGAGCTCACCTGTGTGCATCTGAGAGGAAACAGAACAGCAAATTCCTCTCAGCTCATTATAAAGCTGACAGCTCAATAACAAATTGGCATTGGGAAGCCAAGCCATGGGAGCTGAAGCCTTCAAAGTTCAAAGTGTTCTTACTGTGGGGAGCTTGCAAGAGATGGGCATGCTCTCCCTGTGTTCTCCTGCCCTGGGGCAGCCCCAGCACCCATGTGGAAGAGGCTGAGCTGCTGCAGGAAGGGTCTCTGTGGGGCGAGTGCTCTGCTGCGCTCCTGCATCCCTGGCAGGGCCACAGGGGTTCTTGCGCTAATGGATGGCTTATTCTTTGATGCTATGGATTATAATTTATCTTGTGTTTGGCCACTTGTTGGACTGGGCCTTGATGAATTGTTGATAAACTGTGATACAGGCTGTTGCCTTTAATGAATTTTTGTGGTGCAGGCTGACCATTTGAGCTCCCGGAGGCAGGGATGAGGCTGTGCTGAGAGAAAGAGGGACTGGGAATATTCATAGGGAAGAGGGAGATTGCTGTTTTTAGCAAGGCTGAGCTGCTTTTTCATTTTTTAAGGAGAATTCCAGGTACACATTTTCTACTATGAAATAATGAATTCCTGCTTGATGTGTTCCTTGCGTAATACTAACCAGGAGCTCATCTCTAATCTGAGCTACACAGGAGCTCATCACCACATAGCTGAGAAATCCTTTATTGTATATGCATGGGCAAGCACATTATAAATACAGAACTTGGCAATAACTCCCAGCCTGCCTGACAGCCCGCAGAGGGGCCGGGCACTGCACTGCGTGAAGGCAGCTCTCACCTCTGGGGCAGCCCTAAGCTGGGGGGGCTCCTGATGGCTCTCCCCATCCCGGGGCAGCGTGGCTCAGACCATTTTCTGCACAAACCTGTTCTGGTTCAGAGCTCTACACTTGCCTGTTAAAGAGCAAAAGGAAGAAGAGGGTTTATTTTATAAGAGATCCTTGTGCTAGCTCTTAAACATTGTCATATTGCTTGTTCACATGCATCTCAAACTTGAGACTTCTCTGGTCTGGCTCTTTGGCTGTAGTTCACCTGGATGGCAGTGGCTCCACAGAGCACTGCTGTTTGGAGCACCTCTGTCTCTGTTTCTCACCCACATGCTGCGGTGACCCATCTTTGCCCTTTGTGTGCTGCTCGCCTTTGGGGAGCAACGTAGCATCACAGCACAGTGCTGCCCACGAAGCCCTTTGGACACCCTGACCCCACTCTGGTTCCCACCGCTTCCAGCAGAGGTGTCAGGAGCCAGCTGGCACTGCGGAACAAGCTGCTGGAATCGCAGGGACTGACTGCTGGGTGCCTGTAGGCTCAAGCGCAATTGCAAGCCCTAAGGCATCTGTTAGGCTTGCTCTGCCACCACCATGCCTGTGCAAGGTGTCAAACTTGTGTTAGCTATTGGAGATGCGGTGGAGTCAGGGAGCCACGCAGGGCCTGGGACAAATGGGGTGACAGTGTCCGGGCTCTCGGAAGTGCTCTGTACATCTGTTTTTCCTCCACTAACCAGGGTATGACAACACAAGCAGATGCTGAATTGTGAGTGGGTGGTTAGGAGGGACGGGCTGGCACAAGGGCTCTGCTACCCTGGGACAGTGGAGCTTCCCATGCCAGCCTCTGCTTTTAATGCTTATACGGCTCTGTTTGGTATTAAGTGGTTTTGTTTATATTGGTCTTAATTGCACTTGATTAGCTGACCTCTTTTCTTGCGATTTCTGGTCTCATCACCTGTATGGAGGGCCCTGGAGGTGGAGCAAGGCAGGGGTCAGTGGCTGCTGCTCTGGTGGCAGTCGGGCTCCTTTGATCGATGTGAGGATGAGAGCAGGAGAAGGGTCCAGATTGCTCCGCATAGTCCCCATTGTGTTCTATAGTTCCCTCTGAAACTGGAATGATGGATCCCTGCCAGAGCTGGATGAGGTGAGCAATAGCATGCGGGGCGGCTGGCGATGCTGCAGGGTGGCAACGCCTCCGGCTGGTCTTCGGCCAGTGAGGTGGACACCCGCCCCGGCAGCTGTGGCTCAGGACCCTTGCACAGCACTTCCAGAAATGACTTCTAAATGTGGCTGTTTCCATCCGGTCCGATGAGCCGAGTGGCTCCCTGAAGGAGGTCTCGCACGGCCGCGGTGGGAAGCTGGTCCCCAGCCGTGCTGGCGAGGAGCTGCTGCCCATCTGTGTGCCTTGTGCGGAGGACACAATACGGAGCAGTGGTAATACAATTTATTTCCACTAGTGAGTGAATTGCCCATAATTCATGACAAGTAGAGCCTCGAGTGATGATGAAGGTCAGCCCATCAGATCTGGAAATAAATTGTATCCTATTACAGCCTCCTATTAGGGGTCTATTTATAGCAGGGGTTTGCAAACTCCTGGAAGTTTGGAGGGGTTTTTGGTGGGATTTTTGTTTGGCTAGCGTGGGTATGAGGACAAGAAAAAATCTGATGTAAAACGAGCACCTGTGCTGCTGGTATAAACCAGGCCCTGCCACAGAGCAACCTGCCTGGGGCAGAGAGATGCTGGGGCCTGAACTGACTGGGGGGATTTGTGGGGTCTCAGAGCAGGAGACACTGCTTGGCCAGCCAAGAGGCGGGGATGGGTAGACAGAAACGTGGCTATTTTGACAAGGCTTGCTATCTGCTCTAGAAAATACTGTTATGCTTTTATACTGGCAGCACGGCTTATTTCTGCAGACAAAAGCAGTGCCTTTCTCCTGTATTTACCCCTTCTATTTACCATGCCACCGTAATCCCCAATTGATAGATAATGTGCAGGATGTGGTTTGCCATGGAAACAGAGCCCTAGTTCTTTACATTTTTTAAAAGATTAATATTTCTCAGCTTGGTTTCATTATTCTGATATTAAAAATCATTAGTTATGTACCATTTCACAACGTTCACAGGCCATAATATGCCCTTTTGGGCACAAGCTTTCCTATAGGCAAAATAAAGCAAGCCTCCTGGGACTGGCAGGGCATGGTAAAAGCATCTGGTGGTACCTCGGCTGCAAAGTCTCCTCTCTCCAGCACCTCTGGCTGTCACTGCAGACGGTGTGACACATCGGTGTTTCTGACAATACTCTGGATGAGACAAAAATGGAGCTGCTTCTAAAATCTCACATATGAGTATGCAAGTTCACTTGCCTCTCATTTGAATCCCAGATATATAGGCAGTAAGCTGTAGAGATCATCTTTCAAAGCCCATTAAATGCAAGAGAATTGCACCACTGGCAAATGAGAGAAGTTACAGATTTTAATGTTGTCCTCTATCTCCTTGAAAAATATTTGAACTTCTGAAATATTTGGGACAGAGGAAAACTGCTGTGAATTAAATTGCCTTATTCTGTTGAAGAACATGGTTTTGGGAAAAAAAGTGGGACTGCTTGCTAGGAAGTGAAACTGCTGTTCTTTCAACAAATGACTGCTCTAATCTAGATGCCTATGGAGGGGAAGTGTATTTAATTGTACAGGAGTCCCAACTATGCACTCAGGGGTAGATGCAGAACTATATATAATTACTTGCTCAGGTTAAGAGATATGATTCACTCATGCTGGAATATGGCTGGAAGTTTAGTTCCTTAAAGGCAAAAATAAGAAAAACAGCTGTCTTTTAAACCTCATAAATCTATACAGTAAAAGGTTTGGCTAAAAACATATTTTATTGTTTTTGCTGTCAGAAACACAAAGAATTAAGGGCCATGTGACTTGGTAATTGCTGTGGACTTTTTTCTGACAATAAACATTAAACTTAAAACTGTATTAAAATCATTTGACAATTTTTATGCTTTAACAGCTGAGAGTGAATAATGTTTTTTGCATATAAAATACTTTCTCTTGTCAGCCTATAAAACTGTCAGAAATAAATTCATCAAAAAAGATTATATAATTAAAAGTCACTTCTTTTCTTTCTCTAGTTTAGTTGGAATTATTTGTTTGTCACTTTTTCAGAACTAAATTACTGCATTCAGAGACAACTTTCTTTGTTAAGACTATTATGAAATGTATGATTCTTACAAAAGGAGCCCAACTTTCTCCTCTAATGTATCAATTCAATATCACTTTTCAGAAAATACTTTTAGATAGTACTGTTTCTAAAAAGCTATTTTATTCTGAAGATGAACAGGAGCAGTAATGGAAAGCATCCAAATGTAGAAATGGTATTTTTATTATTGGGCTGCATATAATTTATGGAAAATTGCTGAATTAATTTTTTAGCAAAGTAAATTGTTAGCACTTCAAATTGCAAATTCTCTCTTGAAGTGAGAGCCATACAGGTGTTTAAAAGCTAACGTAGCAGTATTGATTTTTATCTTATGGTAATCAGGAGAGGGTGTCAGCCTCCTGGGGCAGAGCTGGGGTGTGATTTGGTAATGACACCTGCCCCGTGGCAGTGGTGGAGGAGCCCCGGTGCCGGCAGGCTGATGGAAGGGGTGTTTTGCAGGTGTGGGGTCTTGCCGAGGAAAGTCCTCACAGGTGTGGTCCTTGGCATTCATCCCCCACGGAGGGGTGTGCGGGAATGCCTTGACCTGTGAGCTCACCCTGTCATCTTGGGAGACTTGCTGTCTTTTGGGAGGGGTGGGGGGTGCTGGTGTTAGCAGAGGAGGGAGCCCCTTCCCCCCTTACTGCAGGAAGGGGCGTTTTGACAGTGCAGACTCTTTAACAAATTGCCTTGGCTCTTCAGTGATGAGAAACTGTGAACTTATCAGAGCTGGGTGGATTTGGGGGTGACTGGATTTTCAAGGCTAGAGAGTGATAATGGTTTATTGATCTGTTGTCAAGTTATTGGAGCCTTAATGGAGGCAATAAACCAATAGTGCACATTGCTGTCACATGGCTGCATAAGCTAGGAGAGTAATTAAGCAAGCCTTCCTTGGCATGCAAAGGAGGAGGCCTGTGGTGGCCACCTCCATGGTGAACCTGGGGCCATGGAGCCTTTCGCCTTGCCAGCCCCGTGCCTGGGCAGGGACGCTTCACGCGGACTGCGGGATGGACAGCAGGTTCCCCTCTTCCCTGGGGCTCTGCCGACAGCACCCAGGTACCTGGTAGGTGCAGTGGTGTGGGTGCGTGGGGGTCCTGTCTTGTGCTGCAGCGAGATTTGCTGCTGGGAATGTCATGGCTCTTCTGAAACGTGCAGGTGTGAAATACTGCACTGCTGGGAGAACATGTCCTGCAGGTCCCGTTATTGGCTCCCAAGGAGTATTTGGCTGCATTTGTAGGGTTTTAGTGCTCTGCAGACAAAATGGGCCCTTGCTCAGAAGCTCTAGTAGACACAAGCACCTGCAAAGGTGCTGCTGTAAGTGGGAGCGGAAGGTTAAAGGGATGCTGAGCATTGTGTAGGGCTGGGGATTTGCTGGCTTGGTGCTGTGTTTCTGATCTGATAAATCATGAAATATGGATTTATTGCAAGTGATGATTTAATAAACGGTGCAGGGGGTTCATGCTAGGATGCACTGCAACTGCTGTTTTCCCTAGTTTCAGTAGGTCCCATTTGCCCGGGAGCTGGGAGGCAAGGCTGATCTGCTGGAAGTATTATCTCTTGATATGGTAATTATTATCTGTGATTAATCCTGCTCATGCTGAAGAACTGTGGAAGCCTTTTCCAGAGGGTTCATCTTCATGTTTGCTTCTGCTGTTCATGCATAATATGAATTGACGTGAGCTATTGTTGAAGGGAGATAGACAGAGGTGTCTGTACCAAAGAGGTTTTTAATAACAGGCTGGGATGACTAGAAATGTCCTGGCAGAAGACTAGACCCATGAGGCTGTGGGTCGGGGTGTGTTGAGGCGGTGGGGTCCAGCTGCTCTTCAGGGTGTCTGTGCTGCAGCTGCCCTGCGATAAGGGTTAGTGACATCCAGCTTTCCTTTCCCTTCATCCTACTGCCCACCCGGCACTCGTGCTCCGAGAGGAGCATTTCTACCACAGCCATTGCTGTGCTGGGCTGTCTCCCTGCGCCTGCAAGCATCTGGACCCGTCCTGCTGTGGGAGGGGTTACAGCCCTCCGTTGGGAAGGGAGGTCTGCATCCCTAACCATTTTGCTCTTGTGGGCAGGTGTCATTGCAAAATAACTCCAAGGGGAGGATCCGTCCTTTGCAAACTGGTGTTACGCCAAGGAGAGTGTGCTGTAGTTCTGCAGCAGGTGTTTGCTGCGATGCTTCCATGGAGAGAGAATGAGACTGGGAGCAAAGCGAGTGATTTGGTTTCAGACCCTCTGTGGCAGGGTCAGGGGTCCTGGCCCAGCCTGAGGAACCGCCAGCCACAGCTCTGGAACTTGGCCCAGGGTTGGGCTCCCTGTCTCTGGGAGTGTCTACCTGCAACCCTCTGTGGCCAGCCAGAAAATCCTTCTGCTGGCAAGACATAAATACTTATTTGTGAAAAGCTGGAAATACCTGTGAAATTCTCTGAACCCTCAATAGCTCCACAGTCATCATTTAAGCAAGTTCATGCTCCATTAAAAACAGTTATTTAATACAATAATCATTCAATTAAAAACCTCTTGAAGCGGCTGCCAGAGCCTATTTGTATCAATACAATATTTTAATTGTAAAAAGGCTAAATACAGACCCACCAACTGTGATTGTCAAGAAAATGTTACTGAAATGAGTGTTTAGAATCAGGGAGGCTCTGGCAATGGAGCAAGTCCTTGGGCAAGAACTGGGGGCAGCTGCACTGGACAAGGAGCATCCTTGCAGCCACCCCAAGCTGGGGAGATGCTGGCCAAGGCAGAGCCTGCCTCCGCAGTAGCGAAGGACTTGGGACAGAAGTCCGGCTTCTCATGTAGGTAAAACACTGGTCTTTACATGGAGGCTGTGCTGTGCAGGAACAGCCTGGGCTCTGGGATGGTGATGGGTGGGACAAGCAAGTCAGACCAGCTGCTGTTGTCGCCTTACAGTCAAAATTGTCTGGTGGAGCTGGGGTGCTTGGTGAATGTGTTTCCTAATGCTGAGGATGCCCAGAGCAGTGAAGGGGTATTCCCTGTTATCCCTGCTGTGAGGACATCTAAAGGAGAAAAAAAAAAAAAAGGCACCTGAGAGCAGCCCTTGAGCTGAGCCTGCCTGCTTGGCCCCTGTCCTGCCTTGCCAGTCCTGACCAGCTTTTTGTGCTTTGCTTAAAGAGGCAATGACAGCTGTTTCCAGGTGCAGAAGCTCCAAGATTCAAAATAACTATGCTTTGATGAGACATAGCAAAGAGGAAGGAAGGGAGAATCGGTCCAAATTTCTGCTGTATTGCTCTCTATGCTTGATGGGCTTTGTCGAAGCTCCCTGATGACAAAAATCACAGCCTCAGTTGGTCAGGGATCTCAGTGCAGTGGGGGAGAAAAGCTGGAAACCTCTGTGTGGGATTCCTGCTGGCATGTTCATAGTCCCACACCCTGCATTTTGCCTCATTACATAGGTGCCATCACATAAATATTCCAGTCACTATTGCTTACTGTCAGACCCAATTTAGAAAAGTACCTGTCTGTTACAAATATTTTATAGTACTTGAATATGCAATTTATGTAACATGCCCAGCAAAAGAAATCCATTATATGGTTTTGTCTGATTGAAATTCTGGCATCGTAACAGTAGGAAAAAAATTAAATTATTCTAGAAAGTTGCAGTCCATTATGAAGACCTAACTGCTCCTCTCTAAGAAAGAGCCAACGGTCCCTCAGCAGTGCCAGTGCCACGATACGAGCACTGTGTACCATGGCTTCATTTCTACATTGCCCAAGGAAAACTGGGCTTCCCTGAGAAAATGGGGGGTTTCTTCTTTCCCACCACTGTTCTCTGCAGTCCTGTCCCCCACCCCAGCCCTGGTTACTCCCCAGCAGTAACCGGTGATGTTCTCATGATGCGAGGACTTTCCCTGGTGCCAGCCTTCTGCCAGCCTGTCGGACCCAGCTGCCTGTTTGCCTTTGTGCAGACCTGCCCGGGGTCAGCCCTGCTCCATGGAAGGGCTTTGCTCTGGGAGAAAAACTCATTTGTACCATTCGGGGCCAAGCTTGATCGACCAAAACCCGCTGGGCAAGTGGGTTCCTTTCTGCCTGTGCCCTTCCCACAGATGCTGGCTGTTCAATAACAACCTGCTGTAGCTTCTCTTTCCCAGCTGGGGTTGAGGATGGTCTTGCCCAGTTTTGTTCTGCACTTTCAGAGGCATTGGGACCTGTCTGGTCGGAGAAAAACCTCAGCAGGTCAGTACCCCAGTGTGCTGGGGGGTGCAGGGTCAGCTAACCCCTGTGGAGAGGGCAGGTGGGCAGAGTTGCTTTTAACTCCGGAGCTGAGCATCCTGCTTTCACAGCTTTGCAGGGCGAGGGGAAGGACCCTGGTTCTCTCCCACCCCCCACCCTTCCCCTATGCCAAGCAGCTGGAATTAAGGGCAGATAACGGTCCTGCTGGTCTTACACAGGCTGCCATTGAATTCCCATTACTTGTATCTCTGGCTTCAGGTTCATTTACATTTTGCAAAGTTGCCTCTCTTTTACCTTGCTCTGATTAGGTCTGTCTGAAGTAAATTACTGAGTTCATTGATCTCAACAGTTTTATTTCAATTGGGATGAAACATACCCAGTGTGTGGCCTTGGAAGTAACCGTATATCCAGTGCACCGGTGATGTACCCACCAAGCCCCGCTGAGAGGCTCGGTCCAATATGCAAATGCTTCCGAGCTGCTGATGGAAGGAGGTTGAACAGCAATTCTCTGTGTTGCTGTCAGAGATGCTGCGGTGTTGGATAGTTCAGGAACATGGTATTGCTCATGCGCAATACCAAAGCTTTTGCCTGACTTAGCAACAACCACACCAGCTCAGAAAGGGGCTGCAGTTCTGATGTCTGGGCTGAGAAAGCAGCGTGCTAAAACTGAACCAGGTTAAACCTCTTGATAACACCAGAACCACTTGTGTGGTAGGAAGAGATGTTGCAGGTTAATTGGGGTTGGAAGGGACTTTGGGGCATCTCTAGTCTGACCTCCTGCCGAAAGCAGGGCTGGCGCGGGGGCAGAGCAGGTTGCTCAGGTCCCTGTCCTGGCCCGTGGATGCTGTGTCCTGCTCGGGCTGTAAGGAGAACAAGCCAGCACCAAGGGCACCTGGTAGCAGGTACGCAGCACCGGTGCTCTGTAGTTGGTCTGGAAGCACTTTCGGGGTGGGCAGCTGCAGGGGTTAGCTATCAGAAACCTTTGTTTTCCTCACCTGAGCTAAAAAGCTGTGGGGCTCCTGCTCCTGCCGGAGCGGGGCTTAATGGTGGGATCAGCCCAAGCCCTTCCACAAATGCGTTCCCTCAGGCACTGCAGCCCTGCAGCTTTAGCCTGGGAGCATCTCTTCAGCCGTGAGAAGGTGCAGTGCTACAGAAGGCATTTGAAATTGATGTCCACTCCTGCAGTGAAACATGTCTTCAAGTGTGTTTTGGGAGGAAAAACCAGGTCAGAGTAGAGCAGAGAGTATTTATTTCCTCTGGGACTTTGTGTGTTACTTGTGGTATATTTTATGGATAGAGTCGGTCCCATATGTCTTGGGGAAGGCGTTTGGCTAAGCAATGTGTTAACAGTTAGTGTGCTAAGGAGCCATTGTTTGGGTACTTTAGTTTTGACATTTAAATGCATTTTTCAAATACAGTGAGATGAACGTGATGTCACTGGGGAGTCACGAAGGACTCTCAAGCATAAAAGCAGACGGCTGGGTTTTAATCTTTAACAGCACACTAGCCTCCTATCCCTGAAGGTCCCTTCAGTAGAAGCTGTGTTGTGCTTTAGGTACCCAGAATATCAGGGTTTTTATCCACTTATGACACTCTATATGAAAGAAAAATGTGTGTAATGCAAAAGTGATTTTTAATGCCACTCAGACCTTATTTTGTTTGACCATGGGAAATCTAGAGACTAAAGATCTTTGCAGGCTTTGGCAACAGGCAATGGGTCAAACACAAAATGGGCCTGGACTCAAATTTTTATTCTTATTGATGTATGACTTGTACACAATATGAGGATTTTATGGTTTGACTCTGCAAAACATTAACCAGTAGAATGTGAGTACCCTAGGAGGAAAGTTGTAAGGAAACTGTGTGTTATTGATAACCACGGGCAAGGATGGAGATCCCACATTTGGAAATAACATGAAACAGTTTTAAAGAAGATTATTCCTTTAATTGCACAAGTACAGACAGAACTGGAGCATGCTTCCCTTTTTCACAGGAACAAAGTGACTCCTGAATCCAAATGACTCAATTCATTAACCTATACCTTTGGAATATATTTCTTACAAGTTAAGGCAGACAATTTTGAATTTTAGCTCCACCTTTTTAGAATTGTGGTGCATTACTCTGTGTATAAGAGCTGGAGTGAGCACTATTCTGTGCATAAGAGCTGGAGAGAACGATCCCCTGATTTTTCTTACAGGTGGGTCAGAACCACCCCCACCGCCCCCCGAGCTTTTGCCCCTCTCGGATGCTGGTTGTTTGTACAGTGAGGTCTCCGAGGTGTTTCTGTGAACTGAGGGAGGCTCGTACCCCAGGAAAGCCAGAGAAATCCCCCGTAAGGGCTATGGCACAGGCATGTAAATGCATGGGAACCCTGTAATATACTTAAGTATTAGTATGTAAAAAAGATAGGGTTAGGTTTATAAATATTTAGGAAGTATTTGTTACTAACACTTGAACACGCTGTATTTCTCGTCGGCATGCACATCGTCAGCAGCCCTCGGGGGGTTTCTCAGGCTGTCCCCAGCTTGCAGAGATGGGTATTGGGGCTGGGGGGGAGGGCACAGGCAGGAGGCTGTTCCCAGGTCCTCCACCAGCCAAAGGCTGGCTTTTATTTTCCAACAGGAAAATAAGTCCCCCATGACTGGCCTGGGCTCGAGGATGCCTGGCAGCGGGCGAGAGACTGGTCCCCGCAGGGTGGCCGGGCAGAGCCAGCCCTGGGACAGCTGGAGGGCAGGCACGCGCGCCTGCTCCAAACCCCTGAGAAAATACCTGTGGGCGAACTGCTCCAAGGGATCAGCTGGGGAGTTCCGAGTGAGGAAAATGCTGGGGATGGGCCTGTAAGCCTGGTCTTTACCCTCACTTTTAATCAGCAGAAGGAACCGGAGAATCGTATCTTTGGCGTAACTCAGTGGAGTTCAATGGTTGCCCCAGAGACAATTTGTCCTTGTGTCTCGTATTCTACTGAGAATACCCAGTGCTTTCATTTTTAAATATTAATGAAGATCAGGAATTTTTCCACTAGGGAGAATTTATTGTGGAAATGTAGAAGTATCTCCTAAAGTTAACCCTTTGAAAACTGCAAATGCAGCTGTTTGTCTATTCAGCAGGGCATGGAGGTATTTGCAAGCGTTCAGGGGATTTTCCTGCATGAACAGAGCTTGTGTTAACATTGTGCTGTATTTGTACCTGAGGGGGAATGGGGATTGACTGGAGAGACCCAAGGGCTGACCCCTCCAGGTCAGGCTTCCCCAGCGGGCTGGCCCCGCTCGGGGCAGGGGAACAGCAATAGTGTCACCGTGGTGCATGACGTGTTTGCAGCCTTGTGCCTGCAGCAGGGTGTGATAACCTGCCCGACGCCAGCGCGCACTCCTCTCCTCTGCATCCCAGGCCAGACAAAGGCTTACAAAGATGAGCGTGAGCTTAGATTATTCTGGTACCCCACATAGATGACAATGTTTTATTTATTTCAATGAGTTTCTTTACATTGACATTTTTTCCATTTTGGAAACATCTGTAGACTGGTTTTCAGAGGGTTTTATCTTCGGGGAAAGATTACAGATAAACATGAACAGGCTTTTAATTACAAGATACTGATTGTTGGTTTACACAGCAATATTTGTTCAGTAAATTGCTAATTAATGCAAAGAAAGCACCATGTGACTTCAAATATTTGCTTTCATTTACACTACAAAAATATTTTGTTTTTCACAATGATGACAATAAATGAGATTTGTGAGGACAGGCAGGACAATGATGTAGAGGGGGAATTGTGCAGTGATGCTGTTGGTAGAGTTTGAAGGTCTGAACCTGCCCCATCTCTCCTAGAAATTCACATTAACTTTTTTGCTGCACCTTGTCTTCTGAGAACTGCAAAACCATCTTGGTATGATTCCTATATGTTGGTGTATTTGCCCCAATCTTGGCAAGTGTTTTGGGTACTCATGGTGATGCCCTGAGGAAACGCTTCTGCGTGGTGGCCCCTGCCCTGTGCAGGGGAGGGGACAGCCTGTGCGGATGGTCCCAGCCTTTCGCCTCTGGCCAGACATGGGATGTGACTCGGGAACTTTTTACAAATGGAGCGGCTCCATTCAGGTGAGACTGCTCACACTTGCCACACTTACGGATTTTGGTGTGGGAATTTGGATTAGCAGAGATGTCAGGTAACTAGTGCCGCTCTTTGGGCAAGAGCATTAGAGTTTTTCTGCTTTCCATGATAAGTCCTTTAGTTTTCTTATGATTCCTCTCATCAGAAAAAACTTGGGTAATTCTGGCAGCATTGTGACAGCAATAACCCATGTCTTACCTGTGTGCAGGCAACTGCTGCCTCACTCTTGAGAGAACAGAATTAGATGAAATTCCAGAAGTGCTTTTAAAGCTCCAAGTGACTGAGTGTCACCTCAGTCCTGAGCAGGAGCACATGGCTCCAGCAGAATCAATTTCCACACAGGCTGCTGCCAATTAGCTAAAAAGCACTGGTAAACATTCAGAAGTAAGAAAATGTTATTAGAATAGACCTTTCCAACAACTATGGAGATGCGTTTGATCGTGAGGACAGATGACAAAGCAGTCCTGAAGTGTGTGAGAAGTTTATGATAACGATAGCCACAGCAACAAGTTCTAGAAGGTGTATCTGGCTTTGCTTAGCTGACCTGCAGCTGCCCTGTTGATAGAGTAATTTACAGACATGCTGAAAAAGCTGGATTTATACCCTGATCATAGGAGAGAAATGCTAGTACATAAAATTGGTAGTACCTTTTGCAGTATATACCTAAATCTTTAATTTTTATAGCAGCTACGAGAAAAATAAGCTTGCATACGGTACACACAGCATAAACTGACCGTAAATCCTCACCCTGCAGAGAGCCATGGAGAGGAGCCTGTTGATCCCCTGTCCAGGCTGTTTGCAAAAGTGCTGTAGCTGATGGCTCTCACAGCAAGTCAGAGCTGGAGCCACCGGCTTTCTCTCAACTTTCCTTGACAGAACTGAAAAACTGGAAATACTAGTCTTGGTTTTGCTGAAGCGAAAATGGGAAACAGACCCTTGGTTTGGGATCAACCCGGAATGTCACATTCAGCTGAGCAGGAGCTGTTGGGTCTCTGAGGATTTACACGGTGTTTCTGTCTCTCCCTTTGGTAGGACAAACTGTAAATAAAAATGTCCATTTTCAAACAGAGCCCAATTTAACTGTCTAAATGAAGTTAAATTTTTTCAGTGCTTTAGCTACTTTTAAAGGCAGAAATTACTCACAGAGTTTAGGTCTTCCTGACCAGTGTCCATCTCTCTGACTCATCAGTAAATTCCTTATTTGTTGAAGAAATTAACTAAATTAATTATCTGAAAATGAAATAAATTTCCAGGCCATCTGGCTAGCTACTCATTTTCATTGCATCTTGAGCCTGGCAGCAGAATAATAATTTAACTGCTCTTTCAAGTGACTTCAGAATTGGGGATAGGGCTGTAGTAACTTGTACAGATTGCATTAGACCTTAAACACTTAAAAAAAAAAAAGAAAAAGAAAAAGGTAAAAATAACTATTTAAGGTCCAAAAGAATTTCTGAATGAGTGTGAAGAGTTGGATGAGGACAGGGAAAGATGGAAATGAATTTAAAATATGGTAAATGTGTCAAAGAATGGGATTTGGGTTCTTTCCCTTTTTTTCTGCAATTCTTCCTGATTCTCAGCCCTTGCAAGAAGCTTCTACCAGGCTTAATTACCTCCAAGGCAGCGGGCAGATGTGGCTCTTGGGTGCTGCTCTCGGTCCTCACAGAGCGACGCTGCTCCTTGGCTGCGATGGAGCCATCCCCGCCACGCTGGGTGTAAACCAAACCAGCATGAGCCCTTGGCTTCAGGAAAGTACTTTCCAAGGAAATTCAAGAAACACTTGGAATGCCTCTGTCTATTGAAGAGTGACATTTAGTGTTGTACTTTGAAATATGTTTAAAGTACCACACAGCATAAAGACCCTAAGGGGACCCATGAGCCAAATGAGATTTCCATGTCAGCACCAGCCACGACCTTTCCTTTACTGCATCTGCTTAAATACAGAAAACATGGTTTTGTTATAAAGTCAAGTCAAAACAGGGATTCAGAGTAAAATATAATATATACTTAGGGCTGCCCTCAGGGACCTTTTTAATGGTTTCATATAAAACAATATTCTGTTTACTGTAAGATATTTCTCTGCTGAGCGCACCCTGCCCTCTGCTCAGAGCTCCGAGGTTCCCAGCGAGGTCTCCTCCGCAGCAGCCCGGCACGGCTCTCCGGCAGACCCTCTGCCCGTGGCAGCCGGCGGGCAACGTGCAGGAAGCCGCTCGGCTACTTCTGACGGCAGACCTGGTTCTGTGCCTTGTTTTATCTTTAAATTTCCGTCAGTCACAGAGGTCAGCAGGACGTGCCGTGGTGGAAGGAGGTTCAGGAAGGCCGGCAGCTCTGCTCCCAGGGGGTTGTGGAGGGTGTCTGTGCAATTGCCACCCCGGCACTGGGACGGGCACTGTGCCCAGCTGCCTGCAGGACAGGGTGCGATTCCACCCCGGGCTCATGGAAAACACCTGCAAACCCAAAGCAGGAAGCTGCCTGTTGCCCAAGCTGCTGCCCTGGGGTCTCTGCAGGAGGTTTCCTGATGTTTTAGGAGCAGAGAGGCTTAGCAGCATCCTCAGGTGTGATGCAGCCCATGCCCACAAGTCTCTTCCCTGCCTGGGGGGGACATTTGCCAGCCCCCTGGCATCTGCAGCAATTTCTACTGCTCAGATCAAGCTTGCTCCCCAGGTTAATACCAGAGAAAACCGTTTTTGGGGAAAGACAGCTTTTTCCAAAGCTGAAGTTTGTCAGCCACAATGGGAGAGGTAAGGCACTGCCTTTTACAAACTAAAGCAAACAAAGTGCTAATTGTAAAATGTTTGAGCTTGGTGTCCATAAAATTACTTAGTAAGCACTTTGCCTGAGGCACAAAAGGCTGGTACAAAGTCTGTTCCAGGCCATTGAATTCCTGTCAAAAGAAATCCCACACCCATTAATTACCATATGACAGGTGCAGTGCTTAAAAAGAGGAGCACCAGGCCACTCGGGCTCCTCCATGATTAATGCCACAGTGGCTGTCGCAGGCTGGGGACCACGGGATGGAGACAAACCTTCCCGTTCAGTGTTCCTTGCGAGCCAGCCTGGCTGGGAATCTGACAGGGCTTGTGCTGTTGGGAGACAAGACCCCAGAGGGTAAGGCTTGGGTCAGCGAAGGCTGTCTAATGACTCTGGTCTTCCGCAGAGCAGCGGAGATGCTGTTTTGCCTCCCAAACACCTGCTTCCCTCCTCCCGGACCGTGTATCCGAGCGGCAGCTCTGAGCGCAGCCTGCACGGGTGGCCTGAATTGTCCATGGGTGAAGCTTGCTGTAAGGGTGATGGCAGAAGTCTTTTAGGTTTCTACACTGAGAAGTCAACGCAAGGTATAGAAAGAGAAGCCACCTGTGTTAAAGGACAGAAAAAGTAGATTTTTCTGAGGTTGCTGCCCTCCCTCCTGACAGCGAGCTGCTGCCTGGCCCTGTATTAGGTATTCCAGCAGCTGCTGGGTGCTTGGAAATGTTTGTGATGCCTCCCAATTAAAAAACACTTTAGTGGAATGACTCTTTGTCAAAAAAACATGTACCTGCTATGCATTATTCAGCATTATCTTGTTTAAAAAAAAAAAAAAAAAAAGTCACGCAGCCAGAGAGAAATGACACCATGTCAGAGGAGTGGCTGCCTGTGCATCATGCATAACGAAGGGCAGCCCCTCCATGGATGCAGCTGCCAGCCAGCAGAAACCTTCTGGCCAACCTCTTTGGAGGCAGCACAGCTAGTGGTCTTCAGCAGAGGAGCCTAAAATCAGACTTTTAAATCCATCTTAACCACTTATGTAAGAATCTGATATTCAAACATGCTTCATGTTCTCCAGATCCTGCAGAGGAGTCTTGGGGTGCTCAAAGTGAGCCTGGGCTGTGAGGTGAGGAATGAGCAGGGAGGTTTGGAGCTGCCTGAGTTAACGGAGTGCTGTTCCTGCAGCTCCACAGGCACCAGTTACGGCTCCCTGGGCTCGATGACTCTTGCCGGTCTCTCACTGCTGGGGTGCAGGGGTCGCTCTGCCCTGCCCAGAGCCTGGGCTGCTCTGTTGGGCGCAGGGCTGTCTGAGGGCTGTAGGCTCCATCTGGTCCAGTCCCTTCCCAGGAACTGCCTGGAAAATCAGGGTGTGCTTCCCCATGGGTTTTATGGAGGTGTTAATACTGAAAATGGCCATAGATGTGCTGCTTCTGTTATTGATGCTGTAGTGCCTGAGTCTTGCTAATCTCTGTAATCCACTAATCAACCGACATTTGTGTGAAGATGCATGCCTGCTCTTAAAAACAGCTAGTTAGAGGTGGGTATGTTGTGAAATGTGTTAAAGTTCAGTAAATGATGCATTTAGCTACATGGAGTTTATACATCATGAATGATTTATTAATTTATAAATACTCCAAGCTCCACATACATACTCTTCTGGTTGTTTAGTTTCTTGTAATTTATTGGTTCATTATTATTTAATATGCAAGTTGTGTCATCCAAGAAGTTAAAAAAATATTTTTTCCATCTGCTTTGTTCACACTCTTCAAAGAACAGAGGAAGCAGAGACTCGAGGTGCAGCATGCCCGCAGCAGGGCTGGGGTCCGGGCAGCCCTGGCTCTGCCCTTGCTGGCCCAGGGTTCCCTCTGGCTCGCTGAAGAGAGGGCCCGGAGTGTCCCGTGGTTTTTCCAAGTCCTGCTGGAAGGCAGCAGGAGAGCAGGCTGGGGGCAGAATGGCTGTGGCGGGGCTCGTGTGTGCGGTGCCCCCCAGGGGGCTTTGCACCCCTGCCCTTTTGGAGAGGAACCAAAGCAAGAGATTGTCCCGCTCCTGCCGGGGACGTGTCTGGCTTCAGGTTGTTCTTTCCCACTCTCAACCTTGAATCCCTTTACCCAAAGACTGATCCAGTTTCTTCCAGGCAGTTTCAGGCCATGGGGTGGCCGCAGAAAGCTGGTGGGTTGGGGACTGGTGTGCTACCAAGTGACCAACCGAGCATCCCCCACCCGGGCACCTCTTCTCTTTCTGGGCCCCTTCTGGCAGCTTTCGGCTCTGTCCGCTCCATGCTCCTCGTTGGAGCTAATTAGTAAACAGAGCTGACTTTAGTTGAGATGGAGTCAGAGACTCTCATCCTACTTAGGGGTGAAATTCACCCTTTGGAGCTGGATGGGAGAACAGAACTTTTGTGTGAGAGGATTTATTCTCACGTTTCCCTTTCCTAATAAATCTTTGCTTTATGTCCAGTTAGAAATGGTCAGGAGCACCCGGAGTCATCCAAGCACAAACCAGGTGGTAAAAGCACCACAAAAAGCACTCTGGATAGGAAGGGTGGAGGGGTCAAGGCAGAGTTTGGACCTTGGGGCCCCCCCTCCGGACCGGTGTCCCTGCCGGTGCTGCCGGGAGGGGACCGTGCTGCTGTAGCCGTTGCAGCCAAGTGGAGAGGAACTGACACTGGCAATTCTTTCATGTACTGTTAGTGAACAGCCATCAGAAGACATTGACACTAACTGTGGGCCTTTTAAGAGTGTAATGTATTAGCAACTTGTCTCCTTGAAAGCTAATGACAAATGCCTTGTTTAAAAGGAAGATCAAAACATCAAGAAAAATTAGATTAAATGGTTATGAAACTCCCAGTGGAGGACGCATTTCTCAGAAGTATTCCCTGTTGAACCTTGGAAATCTGTAATTATTTCCCCTGCTTACTGCATTAGGGCTGGGAAAGTGTTTGCATCGCTTCAGCATGGAACTGCAACCACACTCCATACGGCGCAGCAAGCCCTGGCCAAACGCAGCCGGGAGAAGCGGCACGCTGGCGATGGGGCTCTTTGCACGGGGGTGAGCGGGGCGGCGGTCGGGCATAGGCGACGCGGGTGGCAGCTGGCTGTTTGCAGAAGGCAGGAGCGATGTGCGGTGCCCGCGGCGGGAGGGTCGGCAGGACTGGGCAGGCACCGCGGCGCTTGGGGACGGAGCTGCGGTGGAGGCACAGGCTGCTCCGGGACGGCGGCGCGCAGCCGGAGAGGGGCACGGTCCCTGCTGCGCCTCAGCTGCGCCTCAGCTGCTCCGCTGGGAGCAAAACCCCAAGTCTGTCGAGTACCTCGGGCCCCATCCATTAAAATGGCATTTTACATCCAACTCCGTGTGAGGGGATGTTTGCGTGGGCAGCTCGCTGGTCCCGCTCCATCCGCAGAAGTTGCCATGGCTTTTTGCTGCCTCTGAGCAAAGAGCGCATTGGCCTGTAGTGCTTGGGAAAGGGCTATTCAATAAATAATGAATCAAAGATGGCAAAGACCCATTTGGATGGGGTTTGCTGGATGTGCAGAGGTCTAGGCTGCTCCTAACCAGAGCTGCCCAGATTTCTGTGGTGCAGCGCTTGAATCCACAGTAATGTTTGTGCCCGGATTTAAATGTGGTCAGTGCCACTAAAGCCTTTATTTCAAAGTAGGCAGAGCACTACTTTGTCAGAGTTTGTCAGAATGTCATCTTTGCTAGAGCAAAGGCAATTAAAATGGTACATTCCAGACCTCATCCAAATAAGATCATTTATATATTTTTAATGAATTTCACTATTGAAACACAGACATTGGATCTCGCTTGTAGTAGCATGCAACTAAGAGAGTCCCCAACCAAACCTCAGAGGACTGACCTATCATCTTTCCAGTTACAAATTAGTTTAACATTTAAGAAAATGAAGCCATTTTCCTTCTAATTTTTTGTTAAACAGATGCATAGTTTACTGCTGCAAGTGACTGCCGTAACCATGTAGTTTAACACTGCGTTTTTGCACAGAAGTTTGGTGGTGTAACAAGATGGCAAATTCCCTTCCCTTGCAGAGGATGGGTGGGATGAGGGTCTGTCTTGCTGAGTGGTGTCGGTCTGCTCTGGGAAGGGGATGGAGAGATCTGTACTAGCTCTGTTTTGTTTGTAATCAAAGCCAGTTGAATTAGGCTCTTTCTCTCCTATTTCTATGTACCAATTTGAAGAGCTCAGATGAAAAGTGTTGCATTACACCAGCACCAATAAGTCACACTATCTATGTTGTGACACACAGAATGTTATTAATTGTCAATCACAAACCACCAGGCTTGTCAAGATGTTCTCTTCTGAACAGGCTGCTTTAGACCTGAAGTGATTTTTAATCAAATGTTAATAACACAGCATCTGTCAGTGGACCATTGGCATCATACAATAATAAAAAGTTAACATATGACATGGCAAATTCTAATGTTTTCATTTTTACTTCTTTCCAATTATCTGTGGAATTTCTGCCAGAATGAGAAGTGTGCTGACATTATTACATGCAAAACGCACTGCTGAAAGATGAACATGTCTATTAAAGTCTGCGTTCCCCATCACGCGAGCTCCCAAAAGCACCTTTTAATCTCTACTCTCGAGGCCTTGCTGCCAGAGCTCTCCCGTGCCCGGGAGCAGGGATTGCCGGTCACTGCTCCTCCGGTCCCTGCCTCGCCTTGCTGGAGCCATGGAGAGGGCTCCCTGCCTCCCTTCCCGTGCCTGCCCCACCACCTCCAAACAGGAACAACCTGGGACGTGAAGCCACAGGTCCCCTCTTGGCTCTGCAGCATCCCGGCAAGCCCAAAGGGACACCGGCAGGAGCGTGGAAGAGCCCTCACGTGCCTCCCCCTTTGCTGTGGCCAGGGATGCTCCGAGATGTCGGGGCAGCTCCTCCGCCTCCCCGCTTGCCGCATTCCCCACAGGCCCCAGGATCTGGGTGAATGTGTTGCCTGCGTCCCCCCCAGTCTGTGGGGTGGGCATCTGGGCAGGCTGGGGCGGGCAGCCCCCTGCCCTCAGCCACAGAGCGGGCGGGAGCTGGGGCAGGAGCTTCCCTCTCCTGGTGCCCACGCTCGCCTTTTGCAGTGCGTTGTTAGTGCTAATAACTCTCAGCAGTGTGTTGATGCAGCTTGAGAAGGGCTGCGCTTTTGTCAAATATTCCTGAGGTGCCGGGGCTCGCAGCGCTCCAGCCGTGCTCGTTAGCGCGCTCCCTCCGGCTCCGTCCGGGCTGGAGGATGGAGGCACCAAGTGTCTGGCACTCAGGAAAGTTCGGCTGCGGAAAAGCGAGGGAGGAAAAAAGTTGCTCCGCAGGGCTGGGGTGGAGGTGGAGGGGGGGGATCCTGGGGCGCGGGGCTGGGAGCACTGGCTGCCCGCAGAGCCCAGGACCTGCCGGGGAGCGCGGGGACGGCGGCACCGTGGGTCCCCTGGGGCTGGGCCAGCCCTCGCGGTCCTCGCCTGCAGCAGCATCCTTCCGGGGCGTGTGGAGTTGCAAAAGCTTTGAAACCCTAACAAGAGAGCTCTGTATGGCGGGGAACGTGATTATTATTAATGGTTTGTGTTACAGGATAAGCGGTGCATAACAGATCTGCTGCAATATCAAGTCTTCCATCAGAAATTCATCATTTTGAGGACTTTGTCAAAAGTAGGCTGTGTATGCAGTGTATACAAATCTGTATGAGCATAAAGCTATATGGAGGTTCCGAGCACCTGTATATTTAAAATACACTCAATTTCCTTTTCTAAATGCATTGTTTTCACTTGAATACTTCATAACATTCAATGGATTGCAGTTGCTTCGTCTATAGATTCAATTTGTGTCTCTGGACAGAGTTTGAATGGATTTATTATATTGAAATGCAATTTTGCAGACATAACCTTATATCTGACCCGTCATTACTTATAATGCTAAACTTTGATATGTTAATTCTGCCTTCTGTTTTTATATATTTTACGACACTTGGCTTAAACATTTTTAATCTACATATTGGTTTAAGTCCACCTAAATTATTGTTGCTTCCAGGGACAATGTGCACACAAGATCTGGCAATTCATTATGCTAGCCCCGCTTAAATGAATTTCAAAAATTTAATAAAGTTCTCCCCCCTCCTTCCATTGTGTTCAAAAGCTTCAGCATAAACACCAGTCCAGTGTTATCAAATCACAGAAGAAGAATAAGGTTAACCTCAAACAGCCCAGCCATACCGCAGACCTAGAGAAATGTCGCCTTTGATTAACGCTCCCCTCTAAAGCACCACGTGCCTTCCCTCTGCTGCTGCTGCTGCTAGCAGGGATATCGATTTGCTCCCAAACCATCCCTCCTGCCGGCATCCTCCCTCTGCCGACTGACCCCGGGGTGTCGCCGCGGAGGAGCCGAAGGGCCGTGGCCGTGGGTGCCACGAGTGCCGGGCTGATGTCGAGTCAGCCCGGGAGGGGCGGGATGCCAACGCCGGTCAGCCGCTGGTGAGAGGCGTCGCGGCGGTGGCACCGCCGGCAGCGATCCTGTGCCGTGACTTGGCCCAGGAGCGGAGGGACGGGAGGCTGCCGGGAAGAGCGGCCGCGGCTGCCGAGGGAGGCGACCCCTCGCCCGCCTCCTGCTCTGAATATTCAGCAGGTTCGCAAGAGGAGCCAGGGAGCACCTGTGAGAGCTGGGACTTGGGAGAGCGACCCAGGGCCGTTGGGTGGGCTCAGCATCGGCTCCGCCGGGAGCGATGCCCGCAGCCCGGGCAGAGCGTGGGGAGACGCTGTCCTCCGTCCCCCGGCTGCACCCGTCCCCCTGCCCGGTCGCGTCCCTCCGTCCTTTGGCCTTTTTCCTGCAACAATGTCATGAATTTTTCATCCTTGATGAACTTCAAAGTCTTTTAATGACTCTTCATGAAAAAACAGAGGGGCCAAAAGTTGAGCAAAGGGAGATGATTAAAGGACCTTATTAAAAGCAACCTTGTAGAATTCTCCACATGAAAGAGAGCGCCATTATGAGGGCTTATCCTTATAAATGACACTTCGCTTTTGCGAACATGCCGAAACCTGATTAGAGTGACAAGCACTGAGTGATACTGCAAACCTGTTAATAACATGAAAATTAGAAGAGGCTCATGCAAAGAAGGGAGATTAATTTAGCCCGAGTACATCTCGCGCAAATTGCAAAGTTGTGAATATGTTCTCAGATAATGAGCCTTCGCAGTCATCAGCTCACTTGTCATTTTCTGTAATTAATGTTAAGGAAGACTCCTTCCTGATGGTTCGTATTACTCATATACCAAGAAAATTTCTTCAGAGAAATAATTTACATTTATTATCATCGGTCTGTTTGTGTGGTTTATTTCGCTGTGGAGTAATTTATTGCAGCACCGTTTCACTTGCCTTGATTAGTCGCTCGTCAGCCTGAAATGTAATTTTTTTTTCCTGATGGCAACGTCTGAAAATTGACAGTGGTGCAATACTCTTTTTAATCTGAGGATGTGTTTTCTTAACTTGAATAAACTTTTGGGTTGGAAACTGAAGCTACTTCACAAGTTGAATTACTGTTAGAAACTCAAAGCACTTTGCTAATTCAGGTTCTCGGGCTGCATGCTAGACTCACCAGCGCACTCCTGTGTATGCTTGTTTATGTGTATATACCATATACAAAACACTTTCTTCCAAGGAGAAGCTAGTTACTGGTTTATGGCTTCAACAAGCCTGAAGTCGTGTGTAACGTGCTCATTACCCATACTCTCAGACTTTGGTTCAGATCTGTAGCCAACAAAAGCATTATCAAATCTTATCATTGTTTTCCCTGGATTTCAACTCTTATTTTTTATTTGTTTTATAACCAACTTCTTAGTTTTTCCTTATCTTAAAAAAACAATTTAGTTTTCTGACAGATGCAGCCATTAAATTTTGCTGCACGTTCTTCTTGACCACCCACTTGGCCATACCGGTGCAGATGCTCTTGTCAGAGCCCCCGTCCCTTGCAAATCCAGCACTGGATCAGCACGCACGACGCCGAACAGCGAGCACAGCTCTTCCAGAAGCCTCCTGCCGCTGCCGGGACATCCATGGAGCTGGAGGAGCTCCGCTGCCTTCTTGGGTATCCAGGTGCAAGCGGCTGCCCCTTTGCTCCCGTCGGCACTGCGGGTGCTGCCGTTCCTGCCGTGGGCTGCCCACGTTTGCCTCCGAGGGGACCCGGACCCTCCACGCGTGCATGCGGCGTGCTCACCCCGCTAACCGGGTAATGGCATCACGTGCCAGCCAGTGCAAAGCGCCACAGGGAGGAATTTTTCAGCAAATTCCAGGTGAATATCAGGCATTTCACTGAATTCACACCACTTTCCATTTTCTCATCCCAGACAGGGGCTTGCTGTCTTTCCCGTGCATCCTTGTGGCTCCGGGGCGTGCACTTTGTTTGCCTGGCGAGAGCCCGGGCAGCGCTGACTCTGCCGGGCGGCACTGTGCCCAGCACGGCTGCTCCTGCCATCGGCCCGTCTCGGGGCTGGGTGCTGCACGGCTTCCCCGTGCCTCCCGGCCGTTCCTTCGGCAGCGCCTGCCCTGGCTCTGGGAGCCGTTTCTGGATCTGAGGAGTAAAACTACAAAATCCTTTTCCTCCCAAACGACACAAACACATAAGCAGTTAAAGTGAATTACTGACCTCTGAGCTGCAAATGAACCAAACATTACTGATTAGGGTTTTTAGGCAGAGATAATGATTTTTTTTATTGGAGGCCTTCATTCTGAACAAGCCTCACGGAACACTATCTGTAGGCAGTGACTGCCTGTGCCAGTTAATGGTAATCCATATTTATAAAACTATAGTCCATCAAAGTGGTATGAATATTTTAAAAGCCATGGACAAATCAAATTGTCTTTGTCAAATTGCACGCTCTCCACATTGAATATATTTTATGATTCTTCCTAGTACAAGAACCAACGGGTTCCCTGCACTAGCTGAAAGCTGCCTGCCTAATTTTTGCTTCTGTAAACAGGCAAGTCTCTCTGCTGTTTTAAAGAACTCAATGAGCTGTGGAGATTGACATTTAAGCCATAAAATTGTACTTTATTTGATGAAGTTAACAAATAATGTATGAAGTAGATTTATTTGATGTCTCTGCGAGAACTATTTGGTTCATCCTTATAGAAACAAATTGACTATTTTTGAAGGACTTTTTAAGATGCGGGCAACACACTGAAGAGCGAAAGCCAGGGTTGCTCGGGAAGATCGCAAACAGGAGAATGAGCTCAGGGGACCCCAGGCGCTGGCAGAGGCTGCGCCGCGCAGGGCCAGCACGCTGCTGTGGAAAGGAACAAACCCAGACAAGTGAAAGAGGACACTAATCGGGTTGTAATTCCTGGTGGGCATCCATCAAGCTTCTCTCATCCTCCACGTGATCCAAACCTCCTATGTCATCAGTAGGCACAAGCCCTTCCACCCCAGCAGCCCCTGCTCCGGGGAGCATCGCAGCGCGTCCCCCTCCAAGCCCTGCTGCCGGATCAGCCCCAGGAGCCTGGTGAGGGTCTCTGAGCAGCTTCTGTCCTACCAACAGCTGCTGAAATCAGAAGACTGCTCTGAAACTCTCTCTCATTCTGTCACGTGTATGTTTTAACCTATTTCAGCTGTAATGCAGATGACTGGAATATGTTCATGATCCTGCAAAACCTGTGATACCTGAGGGCTTGCACTACATGGTTCGTGGCCAGGGGGACGTGTGCTTCCCCGCTGGCCCCAGCCCTCCGACAGGAGGTGAAGGGCAGGGTGGGGAGGTGCCGTGTCCACGCAGAGGGATCCAGCACTGCTCCTCAGCGGTGGTGCAGGACTGTCTGTTGTCTCTTACCGGAGAAATGCTCCAAGCTGTGTATCTGTGCAAAGAACATGCATGGTGCTACCTGAGACTTGTACCTGCAGATAAGGTTTTTAAATGCTACTGGATCATAAACATTTCAAAACTTCGAAACATTTCTAAAACGTTTCACTTTGCTGGCGTCAATGCGCACGGCACCCTTGCGGATCTGTAAGACGGACACATCCCTTCTGCACAGAGCTTGCAAACAAATAAAGGCCTTTGCAGGCTGGGGGCTGGCAGCAAGCGAGAGGTGGGGAGGTTGTTCCCCAACCCCACTGCCTTAATATGCATCGGAACGGCAACACCAATGGCAGCCACAAATCACGCTGCAGACAGAGGCAAGTGTCGAACGCGGTGCACGCTAACAAATCAAGTAGGGAGCAGCAAGGTAAAGCGGGAGTGCACGAGTGGGGACACGATGATGAAATCCTGGTAGTGATCGTATTGCAAGTGTCATCCCAGGAAATAAAATGCTGGCATCGAGGCAGGCCTCACCTCTTCTGTCTGAATTTAACGGCAAAAAGTTTTGCCACATCTATCTTGTGATGTCAGAGAGACAGGCTGATAGCACAGAGACAGCTGAGACAGCGCTAGGTTTAGCAGACAAATAAATTTGAGAATCATCTGCATAGAAATGGAAAGCTACTCCATGCTGATGAATAATATAACCCAGTGGCAGCATATAAACACAAAATAACAACGGGCCCAATATAGAGCCCTGGGGAACCTTGGAAACAACTTCACTAATGGAAGATGAAAAATCACCCATCGAAACAAAATGCTGTCTATTTGATAAATAAGATTTGAACCGACTGAGAGCAGTATCAGATAAGCCAAGCAAGCTGCTCATGTGACGATCCAAGGGGATACCTTGAATTGCAGCATCAAGTGACAAAGACCTAACAGTGTGAGAACAGATCCCAAATTAGGGCTAAAATATGAGTCTTTTCGGCTCCCTCATGCTGTACCAGGCTGTCCCAGCTGGGCTTGGCCGCTTCCCACTCAGCCAGCCTTGCCGAGCTGCAGGAAAGGAGCCCCGTGCCGGTGGCACCGGCAGCAGTCCCAGCACCACAAGCCAGACCCCCGCTGCCCGGGTGGCACGGCCGCTGCACACATGGGGGGGCTGCCCACGCCACTCCGGGGAGCACTGTGGCCGTGGGAGCTCTGCCGACTTCTGGCTTTGAGAGGTGAGGAGGGAGCTGTGGCCAGAAGAGCCCTGGACTGTGAGCAGACCGTCACTGCCTGCCCAAACAGCCGATGGGAGCTCACGTGCTGAGAAAGAAAAACTTTCCCTTCTCATGGACGCCTCTGCTTTTCTATAGTTTGGCCTGTGTTCCTGTGTTATAGGTAGAAATATGGTCCTGGACCAGGGATGTCTCCTTTGCTCATTCCTCTTTTGAATTTGAAATTGTTCTCTCCAATTTTGTGGCAACACTAAATAACCTGAAACGCAGATGAGAGCCCTCAAACTGCAAAAGCAGCAAATGAAAAGCTCTGGGAAGCCTTTGCAGGCACGTTTTAAGCAGCGATGTAGAGTATGTCACTGCAAGTCTGAAGCATTCTGCTGAACGGTTAAGAAGAAAAGAAAATGAGTCACTCTGAGCTCCCGCAGTTACTGCTGTCAGAAGGGTTTGCAAGCTCTCTGCTTCCAGGTGCTGCCCCGCTCGCCACCTCGCCGCTGCTCTGTTTTGCTCGTGCCGCCTTCGTGGTGTGTGGCGCCCGGTCTGTCCTACACCAGCACTGGTCCCAGTAGTTATTTTCATGTTCTGCAATGGAAATTATTATGTTGTAAGACAATTCCTGCAGAAAATAAAACGTTTGTCAATAAAAAATGCAATTTACCAAAAGAACGATTCCATCGGTTCACATGCAAACCAGAGATCGTGGTAGATGGTTTAAGAGCAAACCCTGCTGAAACGCTGTCGCCAGCAGCAGTCGGCGGTGGCTTGTGCTGCCACTTCAGCAGGAGGAGGAGATCAGCCCTGCCTTAAAGACCCTTGTCCCACCCGGGGGGCTCCAGGGCAGGGGTCTGGTCTTCAGCTCTTCAACAGCTAGGGCAGCCTCCCCCAAGGGTTTCGGGGGTGCCTGGGCTTTATCCCCGATAGCTCCAGGCCTCTCAGCAGAGTGGGAAATGCCCATCAGCAGCCACGACCCCGTGGCTTGGGGATGGGATGGGATGGTGATGGTGATGGCGATAGAGATGGGGATGGAGCAGAGGCCAAACCGGGCTCACCGGAGCGGCAGCGCCGGTGACATCCTCACGCCAGCATGGTGTTTCTTGAGTCTCCAGACTCCCCTCTGTACTGGACCCTGTCCTACAATTCATGCCTGTCGTGGCTTTGGGGTTGCTTTTAGTGTTTGCTGTAAAAAATGAGAGCTGCCAATTTAAAGAAGAAAAAAAGTCACTGGATGAGTCAAGCCCTTGGTGTTTTCCATTGCATCACCACTGCCATGGTCCCAGGCCCAGTGAGGTGCACTGCTTATAAACAATTACATTGTTTGAAAATATATTAATAATTCTGTCAGATGCATTAACATCGCCCATTGGTTTCTAACAAATTGACACCTTTTTAGCTGAAAGAAATCCTTATTAGTTTTCATTTTGATGGCTTTTCCTGGAATAACTATAAATTATGTTTATTTCACATAATTCCTCCTGTCAGTAGTTATAAATAACTAGTTCATATGGAAATTATGATTCAGGCCTGTATATGCATGTACCTTAAACATCGAACTGCAGCAGCGAGGGGGTAATGAATTGCCCGAGTTTTCATTGATGGACCGTTCTAATTTAAAGAGTGACTAAAAATGTATTTGCCAACAGTCTTCCTATCTTGGTTTTTACCACTTTAAATACCAACAGCTCTATTGTATCAGTCTTTTTTATATAGCATTTTTCATACAGTGTATCTCAAAGCACTTTACAGGGCAATTAATTACCTGGAGGAGAGTGACGGGATGCAGGCAGCGATGACGGCCATTATGCAGTCAGCAGCGTTCCCCACGCCGTGCTCCGCATTTGCATTGCTGTCATTTAATTTGTGGTGGTATTAATGGGAAGAGAGAGGGGGAGCAGGGTGGGAGAAGTGCCAGCGTGGCCGCCAGCAGCTCTCCTGTCTCCACTTCTCCATGATGGGCTGTGCGATGTGGCTCACCACCGAGGAGGGATCGTCCTGGTGTGGGACGAAGGCAGAGGAGGAGGAGGCTTGGCGTTGGGGTCCCCAGTTCAGCGGGGAGGCTGCAGGGCAGGCGTAGGTCCCCACCCCATCTCTGACTCTTCAGGGCAAAGCTCACCGCAAGGATGCTGCCTGTCAGCAGGACTCAGGTTCCTCCATTGTTGGAGGAAATTCTGATGGTTCCCATTTTTTTTCAAAATCAGAACAAAACGAAACATTTTGAAACCTCCCTATACAACAAAAACGGCTCTTTGGTTTTGCTGAAATGCTGACACTCTTCCATTTTCCTTTTGGAGTATAGCTTTTCCATTATTATTATAAGCATATAAAATATAAGTCTATTTTTTTATGGTAGTAGAGAACACTCAACATCAAGATCTGTAATTTCAATGTAAATACATTTGTTTTCTGCCTTAGTCAACTCATTGTTCAGTGACTTTCCTTCAGGGTTTTAAAAATAAAACAAAGAAAAAGAGTATTTGAACAACAACAATTAAATCTCTGCAGGAATACTGTGTAGCAACATTTAAGTATAGGCATAATATAACTAGAAATTATGTTTTAAGAATAATTCCTGACATTCTTAACCACCTTCAGAACAAGTTGTTCACTGTGGAAAAAAAAAAGTCAATAACTTTGCATACTCACAAACATAAGCTTGATTAAAACAATTTCTGGTATGTAAAAAAGGTACCCTGAAATTTGTGCCTTCCCAATTCTTTCAAGTGCCCTTTCCTGCCACTGCAGCACCATTTAGCCGAGCTGCGTAAAATACACCCAATCAATATCAGCATCACTCAAATTTTAAAACATTGGAGGAGTTTCTTGAGGTTTTTGTCCATATGTTTTCATTACAGTTGACTGGATAATTCATAACAAATTGTTTAGACAACACAATTCATCTGTTTTTCCCCCCCCCACATCTCCTGTCTACAAGTAGGCAATGTGATCCTTCATTTTTTTTTTTAGCTCCAGGATTTCTCCAGAAAATAACTCTCTCTGAACCAAAAATGTCATGGTTCTGATGACCAAGGCAAGGGATAACCTATCCTTTATTAATTAGCTTGCTAGTTGTTAAAAGTGAACTTGCTTTGGGGCACATATTGACCCGATGAAGGGACTGTGTCCCCAAAGCTTGTCTGCTTTGTCAACAATACCATTTTGTTTAAGACCTCTACCTTCAGGCTTCTCTTTTTAGGACTAAAACTAGCATTTTTGCAAAGATGTCCACCATTCAAAATTTAATTTCAGTAAATATGTCATCATTCAAGCTTAAATTATTCTTTTTGAGTAAAGAGAACTCAAAACAAGTGGAATCAAAGCAAACTTTTGCGCTGAAACCAGGAAACCTTTCATACCCCATTTGTCCAGGAGCCTTTCACCCTTTGGACTTTGCCAACTTCCCAAGCTGGCTGTGGTGAGGTGCTGAGATCTTTCCGAGCAAAAATCGTCATAAAAACATCAGGAACTGACTGGTGGAGGGCAATTCCAATTGTTTGCCAACTGACTCCAGAAGTGAGTTCATCTCATGACAAAGCTGACGGCTATCGTAGAAGCAAAAGAGGCCAATTCTCAGGAGTGGGCCAGGAAAGCTAAAGCTTGAAGGGAGGGGAGACCTGTGCCGCGCTGAAGGTCACTGGTGACCTGGCTTGCAGCAGCGATCAGTCCGGGTGGCCGGGAGGTCTGCGGAGAGCCTGGCACCACGCAGCCTCCAGCAACGGCTCAAACGGAGGACTTAATGGTAACTGCTGGGATGGACGATTAGGCAAGGGTTCTGACGCCGTGTTGCAGCAGTTAATTAAGTAGCCAGAACGATGGGGGACGTGGAGGTGCTGATGACGGGACAGAGGGTGAAGGAGAGCTGTCCAGACCGCAGCGGGCGGCCAGGGCACCCCGGCCACGCGCGGGTGCCCGAGCGCAGGTCGGTGCGGCTGGGGGGTCCCCAGCAAAGCGAGCACCCCGGGGCGGCTGCAGAGCTCTTGGGTTCACTGAGCTCCTGCATTCAAATTGGCCGCTGACAACTGAGGTGTGTGGGCTCAGCATGCAGCAGCTACTCCACTGTCCTGATCTCTCTCAGAAGCACCAGCTGTTGTTTCATCTATCTTTGTGGCCAGCAATCTGCTACCTGAATTGATAGATATCATCCTTCTAAAAATAGCAACAGCAGATTTCAACCTGTCCATGGTAAGAAAACGGTATGGGTAATAAAAGTGTCCCACTGAGCTTCGGCACCCCCCAGCACAAACCCCACCGCTCCAACCCCAGCACAGCGGCCATGCGAGGCAGCGAGGCCGGGGAGGCAGCGACCACCCCGTCAGCTCCCGCTCTGAGAGGAGCTTTGGGCTTCCCTTGGGGTTCGTCTGAGCACTCGGCAAAACCAGGACTGCCAGGCTGCCTGTCTTCCACCCTCCGTTTGCCCGGTGGTCCCCGGCCCCGCTGCCGCTGCCGCCGCTGTCAGTGTGGTGCCCTCAGCGGGGGCTGGTTGTGCAGCAGAAGACGTGGGTGGAAACAGCTCCGGAGTTTGGAAAGCGGTCACTGTTCAGTTTGTGCAAATCAGGGGTTTGCACAGAAATCAAACGGCGATGGATTGGCTAACTCAGTTCAATCGATCCCCTCCGCACACACAATATTCCCCGTCATACGCACCAGCCTTGCTTCCCACGACCATTTGAGCAGCGGGAAATGTGGGAGAGATGCTCCAGATCCAAGTTTGGGGCAGCCTTCATGTGCCTCCTGCGACCTGCCTTCCCTTGCCCAGGGCACATCACAAACTCCTTGCCCAAAGCAAATGGTTTGTTTCGCAGCCAGCAAAGCCCAGATCAGACAGAAAAAACTCAACCCCGCTCTGAGCGGGCTGCGCCAGCCTCAGCCGCAGCACGACGGCCCCGGCGGCACGCAGCGAGCCCTCCCGGGCTGCCAAACACCCTCCCCACCTGAGCCACCCCCCTGTGCCCCTGCAAGCACCGGTGCCCTTGGGACGAGCTCCTGCGAGGTGATGTGCTCTCCCCGATCGACCCGCTCTTCCCGACCCGGCTCCCGCTCTGCATGGAGAACGGACATGGAAATCTGCAGTGGGTGGAAAACAAAGGGATCCTGCACTTGGAGCCATATGGATCCCACGTATATACAATACACAATAAACAACACATCTTTCAGTCTGGGTCTGTTTGAAACCTTCCGACATATGTTCTGCTAACAGTTTAACAAATTGATTGCTAATGTTACCCTGCTCTGAAATCTGGCATAATGTGCAGGAGGGGAAAAAAAAAACAAAACAAAAGCATTCCTACCTCAACAGAAATTCACAAGAAAAGCTATTAGAAAAGGCTTCAGGATGCCTGACAGGAGAGAATTTCATGCCAATTTGTGTGCTCGTTGGAAAAATCATTTATTAAAAAGAAGATATACCTTCATGTTAGTGAGATGAGGGTGTAAAACTGAGCTGGGTCTCCCACTGCTTCAGCTCTATAACTCAAGTTATATTCATCAGAGGCATATATTTAAATCATAGCTTACTTTGCTTTGTGTTCTGAAATTTATTAGCCTACTACTTAAATGTTTTATTCATTAGGCCATGTAAATAATGCATGGTTGTTTCCATGGCAATTTAACCCCTTCTCTCCGGGACGCCCGCAGATTTCCCATCTCGTGTGCCTGCTTAATTGCTACGATCAGATTTGCCATTTTCTCCGTGTTGAGGCCATGGCCATTTTTTTCCTTCTTGTGGCAAATTCATTAGGAGGAAACTTTTCCATTGACAAATAAGATGTGTTCAGGCATGAAGAGGGAGGGGAAGGAACCGTTTGCCAGGTCATTTACCAGAGTTTGGGCATAGCTAATGTTTCCAGTTTCTGCTCTTCGCAGGGTTCCTGCCGCACCGCTAGTCCCCATGCTGTGGCAGCGGTGGGTCCTGGCCCAGCGCGGGTCCTTCTCCTCCTGGTCCCCAGGACACCCTGGGGACCAAGGTCCCACAGGGAGGAGGCATCGCTCCGCTCCGAGCGCACGTGGAGAGGCCAGCGCTGAGGACGAGGCTCTTCGGCAGTGCCCAGGACCCGGCTTGCTGGGGGGGGACGGGGCTCTGCCCGAGGGACCCATCAGCCTGGCCCCCCAGGTGGGGGTTCTCCATGGGCAAGGCCAGCGGCATCGCTTGGTCCCACAGGCAACAGGGCTCAGGGCCTGGGTCTCTGGCCGTGCGGGTGCCTGCGACGGAGATGCCGGTAGCCCACAGGAGAGTTCAGTGGCCACCACCAGCTCACAACCGCAGGGCGGGTGCGACCCCTCCTCCACTGTACTGCCCACTAAATAGTGACGCTCTCTAATGCATGTTAAACAGTTGGTTAGGATGCAGGAGTCTAATTTATGTACTATTTAAAACTACTATACACACACCACTCCAAGAATGAGGCCTGCAGTCCCACCTTATTCCGTCTCATTTAGTAGCAGGTAGCACTCCCCGGAACACATTTCTAAAAAACAAAAAAGAGCCCCCAGATCCACTAAACAGGGAGGAAGGGCATGAACTGCCTTGTTTCTGTGTCCTTTGGCTTTCATTAACTGGCTGTAACCTATCCTCCAAAACCTCTTACACTAAACAGGACATCCTCTTCAGTTTACAATGATAAAAACTCCCCACGGTTGTCTCTGGAGTGGTGCACTTGCAGTTACACAGACCTCTTTATAGGCAGCAGTAACAGCCTGATTTAAATTACACTAGCAATACGCTTGGAGCCTGTTCTTCCCCTTCCCTCTGCCTTTCCCCGGCTGAGCTGCCCCCAGATTTGACCTGGGAAGTGTCTCCCGGGACCAGGGATGCTGCATCCCTGCATCCCCGCCGCTCCCGCAGCGCTGCTGCACAGCTGGGCACCTGCCGCCGCTCCACAGGCAGAGTCTCCAATCCACCCACCCCGTGCTTAAGGAATAGGTGTCATCTGCCCGGTGTCAGCCCGAGGAGCCCCACGGGAGCAGCCTGCGTGGCTGGCCCTGTGCTCCTGCTGCCCAGCCTTTCATCTGAACCAGAACCTGCAGGTGACAAAGCAAAGAGATTTGTGAGCATTTCAGAAACAGGAGTAGAATGTAAAATAATCTGCATGCGTTTGGCCGTAGTCTGAAACCAATTAGGTGCAATTCAGTAAAGACAAGCACAGAGTAGTTCTACATGGAAGAGGAAAAATCAAACACAAATGCAGAGTGTGGATTGCTGCTTGAGTCAGCAGAAGACGGGGAGGATCCAGGGTTTGCAATAACCACTGCATCTGTCAGCAATGTGATGCTCTGCTACAGATCCCGTGCTAGGATGCAGGAAGAATGTATCACACATTTCTAGCCTGAGAGAAAATTCAGCTTTATTCCTTACAGGGAAGGGCTCAGCTTTCCCTTTTGGGGGGAAACAGAAAATGGAAGAGAATCCAGAGGCAACACAAACCCAACAGGTTTAGAAAATGCAATGCATGATGGAAAACTGGTGGGGCTGGATTTAGTGTAGAGCAGAGAAGCTCTACCCATTAAAGTCTGTTAGTACGCAAAAGTTTGAGACAAAAACGATAGTTGTCCTTTTGTATAACGGGAAGGGCAGAAATATTGTGCTGACATTGCAGGAAGGAAAATCTAGGTGGGATAAGACAGCAACTTCCAAACCATAAGCAAGTTACACTCTAGAGCAGATAACAGCCTATGGATGGACGCTGGAGGGTTTTACAGACTGGTTAGAGAAACACCTGCAAGGAATCATCCAGGACTATGTGATCCTGACCCATTGCAGAGAGATGGATTAGGTGATCTTTTGAGGCCAGTTCCAGTCCTACATGTCTAAAATTCTTTGCATAAAAATAATAATGAATGCCCCCAACTCAGGAAGACAGCTAGTTAATGTCCTACAAATGTGAAGGTGCATGAAATAGAGGCCTTTCAGCTCAGCCAGGACTTCTTCAGACAGCCTTTGTTCCACAGGTCAGCAGCAGCAGACAAGCAATGGCTACTATTGCTGCTCAGCTGGAAGAACATCTGGAGGGAAACCAGGACGTGATCTCCAATTCCATCATTTGTGATCATCATTCCAGCACTGTCTGCCTGGTGACACAGTGGCACCTTCCTTCCCAGAATTCAGGGGCCCAGAATCACCCTTTGTTTTTCTGCCAAAATGCAAGGTAAGCCCATAAAGCAAACTTCCCGGGAGCAGGGGATAACTACGGGCAGCTTTGACATGCATGTTTGAGCTACAGGCAGCAAATGGATTCAGTCCCATTATTTCAGATCTGATTAAGCTTATTTTTAAAACGTAACTATCCTACAAGAATCTTTTCCATATAAAATACAGCCAGGAACCAGGTAGAGGTTAGGAGAGAGAAATCATTGAGCTCCACAGATCTGAATAGCTGAGATCAATCACCATGAGCCATGGAGATGAGATTTGGGACAACATCTCCGCACAGGCCTTCAGAGGCTTGTAGATCTGCCCAGCCGTGCTCTTGTCCGTGATGGATGGTAGGAGAGATCTGCTTTTCCTCAGAATTGGCTTTGACTTAATTCACTCTCGGCATGGAAGGAGGAAAACAAAGGATGAACAATCAGATTTCCCATTTAGCACCTGGCTCTTCCATTGCCGAGCTCCTCCCGAGCACCGCAGCTCTGCTGTGGCCGAGCTGCCGCAGCGGCAGACGTAACCTCTGCGTTATCGGTGCCCGCAGCGAGGCCGCCCGCAGCCCCCTGCCAGCCCCCGCGGGCGGGTGGGCAGGCACGCAGGCAGGCAGGCCGGCGCCGCGGCGGTCGGAGGGCAGGGGGCTGCCGGTGCTGCGGCGGTGGGAGGGCAGCGGGCTGCCGGACCGCAGGAGCTGCACCGATAGCCCGTCCGGCTGCGCGGGGCGTGCCGAGCTCTGCCAGCCAGCCTTGCCTCTGCGAGGTCCCCTGAGGTACCACGGGGAAACCACCATCCCTCTTCTCCGGCATCCCATATGTTTTCTCTCTTGATAGTTTCAGGAAGGGCTCACACCTTGCGACCCCCCGCAGTGCTCTAATCCTCCACGGTGCCCGCCGTAGTTAACAGGCTGGCGGCTTCCATGCCCCGGTGCTTGCTTTCTTCCTAACGCGGTCTGCCCAGAAACCCATGTATCTCTGTCTCTGGTTCCCTCCAATTGCTGCTAATTTTTGTTGCTCTTCTACGAGCTGCCTCCCGCCGTCAGCGCCGTCCCTCGGTGCCTCGGGGCTGGGGTGAGCTGGTCCCGCAGCGGGGCAGCCCCTGCCCGGGGGCTGCGAGTGCCCGTAGGTGCGGGGGCAGCACCAGTGTCGGTGTCCCTTCGGCGGGAGCAGAGAGGTGAAACGTTGGGCTGTCACTTGCGCTGAGAGGGAGGCAAGCTGTGTGTCATCAGAAAGCCTAGCGAATTCATTGATCTTCCTGAGAACATCAATCTGTCTTTCTAATACCGCAATCAGGTGTCTCGCAGAACAATTTGCTGAGTGACAACACTCACAAAAACGTGTTCACTTCCCTCCCGGCTCCCCACAACCAGAAATAACCTCGACGGCGTTCGCCGGGAGCTCAGGGCTGGGGACCCTCCCTCTGCCTGGTTTCAAAGCTGCTCAGAGCACGAAGGTTTAACATTGGGGGTGAGTCGTTGGCCTCTGTTCTATGTAGAATGGACCCCGAAGGGCAACACCAGCGGAGAGGAGCCGTCATGACAACAGCCGATGCCACCTGCAAACAGCATGAGGGTCCCGCTGCTGCTCGTGCAAGTGCTGAGCACGTCTATGTGCACTAGCGCTTGCACATGCTGGCTCACAGCCAGGCTTCCATGAAACATGGTAGGCTAAATACAGCTAAGGAAAAGTGCCAACCGAGTTTATTATATTGCAACGTCTGCTCCTCCAGTCTGTCATTTACTTTCTTACCCCCTGTTTTCTGTAGAAGTAAGCATGTATTAAGTTTGCAGGACATAACAAACCTTGTGATGCCGGGCTGCCAAGGCTGCTATTAGCCGGAGAACTCCAGCAGCACACAGTGTAATTCATGTGATTCAAATGGATGTATTTTATTAACAAGGCCGTGCTGATTGCCTGTTAAGTAGCTCTATGTTAATAACCCACTGCAGATGCCCTTCTCGGGGAGCCATGTTGTACTTCCACAGCTGCTCCTCCAAGCTTGAGCACCCAAAGACGCCATCTCCCCTCTGTCACGTCCGCCTTAGAAAGCTCCGCAACACTCCCCAGGCCACCGTTGCGTCGGGCTGAGCCTCCGTCACCCTCGTATCTGTCAGGAAAACGGAGCTGTTTGATTCCTGCCGCGCACCCCCCGGTCCCTCTGCTGTAGCCGTCGTGCCGGGACAGTCCCCAGCCCTGTGTGACGTCCCTTGCTAGGGAGAAGGGAACGGGACTTCCACCCCCTCCAGCGTACCCAAGGCAGGCAGTGGCAGGCTTTCCTTTCCAGCTGTGAACCCCAGGGAGCAACTTATCGCTGAACAATTCTTAGAGGGTTTTGAAAAACAAGCAGCCACATAAAGGGTTAACAGTTTATTATATTTTTTCTGAGTGATTTTATCACTGTCGTTAGAACATTCATTGAACTAAGTGAGAAATCCATCAAGACGTGACAGCAATGTGCAGACTAATGGCTGTTAGATGGTAATAATTTTTAATATGATTTTTATTTCACTTAATTTCATATGTGCTTGACAAAAGGTCCCGTGTCACTAGGGAGCTATGTGGAACTGGGAATACGCTGATGCGAAGGTCTATTAAACCAAGTGTTTGAAGTATTTTTAAGTCCCAACTTCAGAATTCCAGAGACAACTCTGGCATTTTAGCCTTTTTTGGCAAGAAGTGACTGAGACAGCAGGAAAACACAGAGTGCCAGCTCCAAGGGGCAGATCATCCTTATGCGTACACTGTGTATTTCTCAGCTCAAACTCATTTCTCCAGGGCTTCTCTTAAACGCCTGATGCAAAGACCACCTGACTGCTGTACGCTGGTAGCAGCTCCTCTTGTCCGGACACCCGCACGACATGTTCTGGGTTAGGAGGCGTGGGACAGGGCCAGCACGATGAAGGACGAGTCCCTAAACCCTCTGCCCAGTGGTCACCCCTGTGACTCTTCCTGCTGCAGCAAGTTGTAGAATATCATATTTGTAAAGAAGTTTGTGATCAGCTGCTGACAGGCACCGCTGCAAATGAATAATTAATATTAGTGCCAATAAATCCTGTCATAGTCTCAAGGAACAGAAATAGGAAAGGCAACTACTGAAGCACTACAGTGTCAACCTCTAAAACTGCACATCAGAGCTACTGCAATTGAGATCTAAACCCAACTTCACCAGCTGTAATCCTGATAGAGCAGAACCACACGTCTTCTTTCCCATGTCTCAACATGTCTTTATCTTGTCCATCTCAAAGGTTAGGAATTTGAAGTAAACCCTGATCTCCAAAGAGGACATTCCCTTGACAAAGTGTTCTGTTGTCCAGTGAATATGGAGCCAGACTTTTCTTTTGGGCACTTAATGCTGCCACCTGGTAAAGTCAGAATGTCCTCGGACAACTGAAGACAAATCCATGACCTCACCTCCACACCAGCCACCAGCAAGGAAAGGTGTGACAAGGAGTTTCCTAATGCACATCACATCAGTCAAACTTCTCTTACCTGCAGCCTGCCGTGGCTCTTCTCCAAAAGGAAATAATATCAGAGGAGGCTCTAGTGCAGAGGCGAATAAGCAGAATCAAGGGCTGTTGGGGCACAGATGGTGCCAGTGCCAGAAACAGAGTCAAACACTTTATTTCTAAAATAAATATGAAAAAAATTTTGCATTAGTCAAAGACTAAATCCCCACTCCAAGGAGCTGAGCACTGAATCCCCAAAGGGGTTTCATTAATTCACTTTCGTACCTTGTTCTAACATCACTTCCAAGGGTGAAATCTCCCTTGGTCTCCCACAGACACCTCTCCACGCTGGCCGTGGGAGCCCCACCGGAGCCCTGATGCCCGTGGGAGGAGCAGTTCACACAGCCGATGTGTCTGATAGGGACTGCAGCAGGACTGACCGCAGGACGCGTGCGCGGGGAGCCTGTCAGTGCCACTCGCGCGCCCTGGAAAGGCCAAGCCCAGCGTGTCAGAGCTCCGGAACATCCCAATTCATCTGCTTTCCTAAACACAATATCGCTCTGGTTGCTGCGAATTTAGCAAATCCTCTCATCCATCATCTTAATCCTGGACACTAGGATTCAAAACAGGGAGCACAGACCCAGGAAGACTTTTCCCCACAGATCATGTTATAATTAATGCTGGAAGACCTGTGAGCACCTTACACAATGGCAGAGCCTTTCGGTATTAATTGCAAGAACTCAAAAATATTGCTGTGCCTTTAAAACAGAGGGAGGGTGTATGTGTACCTGTGCACGTGTGCTTAAGTATATAATATATAATATTTGTAGTAAGAGTCAAGTATGGAAGCTATACATTCCCCTGATAAATGGGAGGCTTAATAGAAAAGCCTGAGATAGATAGATTTTACACAATATGACACTGGTTTAAGGAAGCAATATCAACCATTGTTTAATGTAATAAAAAGCCAGAGGTGTAAGAAATGATGGTAATTCTATTGTAACTGAACTTGAAGATCCCTGTCAAATATGAGTGTGAATGTGGCAGTTATTTTAGGTATGTTTGTAATCTTTGCAGGCGTTTTGTCAAGGAGGCACTGTGATATTAGTAAGAGTGCACAAAGGCTCGGCAATGGTGTCATGCACAATTAATGTCCCCAGGTAGCAACTCCATTAGTCTTATGAAGTGAGCTCACAAATGGGAATACTAATGGGGACGCGCCTTGGGGCATTTGCTGAGCTTACTGCTAGTTTATTTCATACCCTTTATGCTCAACACAAAATTTACCTAGCCTGGATTTAAAATGTGTCTCATTACACAGGCAGCATCCTTTTACTTCAGTGCTTCCCTTTTAACATGCAAGATTTGCAATTCTAATCATATCAAAACCTGACTACTCTTGCTAAAAGGGAAAAAAAGGGATAAATAAATGGAAAAAATAATCTTACAATAAAGACTGTCTGGGGTTTTAATCTTCCCTGACAGGCTTTTTTCATATGTACATACTGGTAGCACATGTGTTCCCGTCAGGGGCTGTAGAGACTCGGAGCCGCAGGCAGCGCAGCCGGAGGCGGCAGATTCGGGGCGCAGGACGGGGACCTCGCCTCCAGGTCGCGGGTTTGTATCCCTGCCGAAGGGGGATGCTGGGGCCGGGCTTCCGCCTCGCCCGAGCTCTGCGCTGCAGAAGCTGTGGATGGAAATGGCAGCTTCTGGGCTGGGGCTGCCTGGGAAGATGCTGCACGTCGGCGGGGCCGCTGCGGGCGGCTGGGGAGGACGCGGGTGGTGTCCGGGCAGCCCTGCCTGGGGGCAAGGGCATTGCCACCCCGAGACGTGTGGCACGGGGCGCAGTCTTTGCTATTACCTGTGCGAGCGCTGTGATTTCTGTCTTGCTAGTTCCCTTCCCGAGAGCTTGCAAGGAGTGATACCCAACCAGTTAAAATGCTGTCATTTCCTACCTGCAGAAATTGAACAAGTAATCTATTTCAAAGAAAGTAACCCTCAGCAAAGAGGCTTTACTGAAAATAATCTGGAAGGACATCAGAAAAGCGAGAGTGACCCCTCGCCCGTCTCCGGTTTCACTCCCTACCCCTTCTCCTTGGCCGGGTCCCAGCCAGGGAGCACCCAGGCCATCCCCATCCCTCTGCACTCAGCCGTTCCTGGTGGCCCTGGGCGAGAATGAGCCCCCGTGGGGGTCTGTGTGCCCGCTGGCAGAGGGGGCCCCAGCCCACAGAGCTACCGGCTGAAATCACATGCCAGAGGATGAACTCCTATCCTCACTTTTGGAGAGGAAACTGAAATAGTGAGAAATAACAAGCTTTTCCTAAAAGAATCCAGAGAATTTGGGTTTAAGTCCTGCTCTGCCACACATCTGCATGCGTACCCGCTCCTTCCCCAGCATCCCTCTGCCTGCGGGGAAGGAAAGCATCCTGCTCCCCGCCCAGGGGCTCAGCATCCTCCCCTGCCCACAGCACCCTCCCGGGAAGGGGCATCTCCTACTCTGGCAGAAAAACTGCCATGCCACCAAAGCCACTGCTGAATGCCGCAAACCTTGCAGAGCAATAGACCCTGGCAGGGTTGAGACATCGAGCAAATTGCGACAGCTTAAAAACCTGTGCACCCAAATTGTCACAATTTGGAAAGCCAGGCTCTGCAGCCACTGCCTGCTCACCTGGGAAAACGGGCTCCATTCCCAGCACCGAATACCCCTCGATCAATACTCCGAGCAGAGCCAGCCATCGCTGCGCAGCCTCCCCAGAGCGCCCGCAGCCGGGACGGTCCAGCCCGCAGCTGGGCTGGAGGAGCAGCGCCTAATGCCGGCTCTCCCAGCACCAAAACACCAGATGAGCCCCGGACAGATTTATTTCCAAATCCTGACTCAATCACAGTATTGGATTTGTAATCACAGGCTCCAATTTTAGTGGAATAAATATACTAACAAAACTAATAGTTTGTTAGCTGCAAGGTAGGGACAATCAAAGTGTCTGAAGTGAAATACATGGCTCCTCAGGAGAAACCCCTACATGATAAAGACATTTAGAGTTTTATTTTTTTAAATAAATATATAGTGTGATGTCAAGCTGTTTCCAGCACATGCCGCTCGCTTGCGCTGCATGTGTGTGTGCACCCAGTGGGGAGGGAAGGTTCGGAAAGTTCACCGGCGTGTAACTGTCTCCAGCCACTGCACGAGCTACACCGGGAGAGGACATAAACCAAAATGACTCCTCGGGAACCCAGAGGAGAAGCAGGAACTGTTTGCTGGAGAATTATAGCTATGGGTGAAATTAGATGTACTCAGAGCCCCAAGGCTGAGAGAAATAAAAAGCATTTTAAATGGAGTGTAGAATTCATATTCCTCAGTCACTTCCAATAAATAAATCCTTGACAATTTTTTCTGTAAACAGTGGTTACACTTTGCTCTATTGTCTCCATGTTGCATATTCCAGGCGGGAATGTGGGCTTTCTGCCCCAGACAGGACATGCTCACCCACCACTGCCCGGGGCAGTGCAGCGGAGGGCTGGCAGCCTCTGCATCGAGCCCGTGGGCCGGCTACGACGGGGGCTCAGGGGGCAGGTTGTCACATTGGGCACCCAGCTCCCACTGCAACCAGCACGTTTTGAGCATCTCCTAAAAAATCTGACTCCAGGTGACCTCCCCTTTCCCTTCAAACCCTGACACCATCGGGCAGTGGACCTGCCTGGAGCTCCTTCACACCTTGGAGCAATTCCGCTGCAGCAGTGACGGCAGCCCTGATGGGGCATCCCTGGCAGGCGGCAGGGAAGGTGCCCACCCCCGGTGCTGTGCCACACAGCATCGCCGGCTGCTGCACAGCCACCCCAGGGTGGTGGGCTCGGCCGAGCGCTGCCCTGTGGGCAGAGCAGGCAGCACCAGCAGCGACCTGTCCTCCCTAAGCAGGGACCATCAGCGGGACTGCACCTCCGACCACATACAATCCTGCTGTTTCTGTCACCGGCACAGCACCATTGCCGTATGGGACCCCTCGGTGCTCCCCAGGACCTCTCCAGCCACCAGGTCCGTGGGATCCTACAGAGCTCCCCTGTTGGCAGGAGCACTGCAAAGCCCCCCTGGCTGGTTACGAGGCAGCCCACGCTTCAAGGCCCCTCTCTCTGGCTGTTCAAATTTCCATTTCATGAACAAATGAAGCATTTTATACTTTACGACTTCCCCACAATGGCAGTCATCCCATTTCACCTGTCTGGGACGAGAGATGATGGAGGGAGAACGAGAGAGCTGGGCTATTGGCAGCCGGTGCTGAGCACGCGGGAGGACACTTTCACATTCACTTAACTTGCATCTTTTAATAAGAAGAATAATAACTCTTAGGGCAGTAATAACAGGTCTTCTCTTCCATGGGGCTGTCGAAACAGGAGACAAGCTGGGCGCACCAGTACACAAGATGGCGAGCGCCCAGATGTGGCTTTAGCTGCCGCTGAGCCCCCCCGTGCCCACCACATCAGTGCAATTCGGGGATGCTGCCAGAGCGTGTGTGCAGTCCCGTGTTCTCCTCGGGCGGGAACTGCTGGTGTGGCATCTGCACAAGGGGCTGCGATGCTCGGGGGGGGACAGGGTGAGCTGCCATTGCCATGGGAGTCTGTCTACGTGAGCTCCCGCAAGGACGTGGCAGGCCCCCACCCCACCCCGGCACTCGGCAGCTTGGGCAGCCCCCAGATGAAAAGCTCCCTCAGCCTCTCCAGAGGGCACTTCAGCGGAGAGTGAGAAGCTGTAGTGCAGGGTCACTCACGGAAATGCCGCGTCCTTGGGTCAATTGCAGGGAATTATGTCTTCAGACCCCGTTATCCGTCGGCCAACAAGCCCCCGGAGAGCCGTTGCGCGAGCAGCCAGGCTGGGAGCTCAGGGCTGGGGCGATTCCTGTTCGCTGCCACCAACATTCGCTGGCTTGTGGAGGAGGCTGGAGCACCGCAGCTCCGATAAAACCTGCAGCCGCTGGAAAAAATGCATGAAATGTTTTTCTTCTGAAGGAGGCAGCTTCGCCAGTCTGAAGTACTTTGTGAGAGGTGGCAAATCCAGCCACACTGGTGATTTCAAGCTGAAATGCATCACTCTAGTTTTTATTTTTGTTTGGAGATCTTAGGCATTATTTTTACCTGATTGAGAATAATTGATCTAAACAGCTGAGTAGTTGTCAACTTTGTTCAGAATTTCATTCTGCAGTGAACTTTGATATTCATTTTGACTTTGAAATGTTTGGTAGTTTTCACCTTCTTTTTGAGGGTTTGCCCTGAATCTCACTGGGGAAAGTCTCTCGTCCCTGGGAGATCCCTCTGAGTGGAATACCAAAGGTCAGGTATCTCCGATAATCTCAGTGATGATTTAGTAATTGCTGTTGTAATAACAGGACCAAGGGCTTGCAACCAGGTTCATTGTATCAGAGGCTGCACAAATGCTCCAAATACAGGATCCTTCCTCCCAAAAGCCCTGCAGCCTGCTGAAGAAAGAGGGTTTTGTGCAGTTAATATTATGGGGTCATTTCTGCTGCATTTCAGAGGGTAACTAATACTACAGCACCACGACATAGCTCCAGCAACAGGAATCCGAAGAGCAAACATGAATACAAGCAGTTCTAAAGGGATCTTCGAAAAGCAGCAAAACTGCCAGAGGAGATGATTCAAGTGTGCTTTCTTTCTTTTTCAGAAACGAGATTTTTAAATTCTCTAGTAATTTTAAAAGAAAATTAAAACTTCTGCAATATGCTTATTAGACCATGACTAGCAAAAGAAGATGAAGAACTTGAGATGTGGAGACAATGGATTCAGCCCCATGCTCAGTCATTTATTTTTGGCTAATTAAAACTGTAAGATTTTTCTCTTTATTATGTACTGTTTGCCAAGTTCATTATTTGCTCACCCATAAATCATCTCCACTAGCCAAAGGTAAATTCCTTCTCTGTTGTGAGGCTGCCGTTAGTATGTGTCACAAACCCCACGTCTGCGGAGCTGCTCCTTCCGCCGGTGCCGTAGGAACTGCAGGACCCCCGAGACCCTGTTGATTCTGCAGGAATTAGAGAAAGAACATGCAAAGCACTGCTCTTTTCCCTGCTTTGGCCTGCATCTCCCCAGCGTCTCTGAAGTTAGCTTGATCTCTGTTAATTCTTTGGCATTCCTACCCAAGGTATTCAGGAACTGCCTGGTACGTTCCAGCTCCGCTGCCCGATTTACTGCGCTGCTGGCAATTTCACATTTAGGTGCGATGGAAAGTGCTGCGATGCCCAGAGCAGGCGAGGGTCCTTTCAGAGCTGGGGTGAGCCATGGAGCAAGTGAGTTCCCTGGAGAGAGGGGTGGGAATGATGAGCAGACTCACCTTCACCTTGTCCCGGCTTCCAACAAATCGTTCAGTAGTAAAACCCAAAGCAAGAAAAGTACCAGAGGAAACCTGTGATGAAGGGGCAGAATCGCCTAAATCTTTCTCTGCAAACAACTCCCAGAAACATCAGCAGAGCTTTAAATGTTTCAAAAGGGTTGGACAGCTGTCATTCTGCAGAAATCCATGTTCCTCTCTCCTTCTTTCAGGTCCTTCTTCCACAAAGCTCTTTACGATCACCTGGGATTCAGAAGCAGGAGCGACATGAAGAGCTTTTGCCTTCTGCTGTGGAGTCACCATTCGGGAAACCCCAAGGAGCTCTGCACAAGGAGTAGCGAGGAATATCTAGTTTGTCCATGTAACATCATTCCTTGACACTGAAGCCTTCCTTTAGGCTGACATGGTGCCAACAAATTTACCAAAGTTTTTGTAACTAGCAAGTTATTGAGTGTCACTTTAGTACAGTGTATGTGGAAAATGCATGGAAGGTGCCAAGAATGCTGCATAGTCTTTAACTATTACATTAAGCATCTGCTGCTGCCATTTATGGATCAGATAGCATTTTACTCTTGAGATATTTGATTTTATTACCTTCTAGGGAGAGAGCCAAACAAGTGTTCTTATTGATTTGCACATTAAATATATTAGTAATAAAACAACATCTCTGTAAACCAATTGTAAAATCAATATTAATTGGTACCAAAATATCACAAGTAGTTGAATTACAATTAAAGAGGGTAGCTTCAAAGTCTCCCTACCAATCCAGAAGTGATGCACACCAAATGAGAGAGGGGCACCAAATCTGAGCAGAACAACAATGTTCAGAGCAATTAACAGCTGTTCCAAGTAAAATATGAAGAGATACTCAGATCCGTTTGAGGAGAGCAAGGGTCATTGAGATTCAATTCATGGATAGCAGTTCACTTTGTCTGCATGGGCACATGTTCAGCTGATTAAATCTTGTGGGAACAGATCCAAACCTTGCTTATGTCTTTGTCTCCAGGACAGCTCTCGGGGCTGCCGAGTCAGTTTGGGCAGAGCTGTGGAGTTGTGGATCTGATCCACCGCTGACAGGGTCCTAAAGCCCAAAGTGGAGCCTACAAAGCATGAGCGGTGGGAGCAAAGAGCTGCTTGGAGAGAGCAGAGCCTGAGAAATGTCCTCTGCACCCAACAGCGAAACTCTCTCGCCTGGGTGAATCGACTCCGGGCATCTCCCAGGCCAGCAGCGCGTGGAGCCAGTGCCCAGCTGAGACGTGCACGAGAGGTTTCGGGTTCCAGCTGGGCTGCCAGTGCAGATGATGGGCAGTGTCCTGCTCTTGGGAGCGGGCAGAGGAACACCTCCTGTGAACGTTAGAGGCATTTTATAATGATGATGCAATGATCAAAGTTCCTCTGCTGTGCAACAAATATATGTTTGATGCCCACTATTTAATGAGCAGGTAAGAATAAGGCTCACAGCAACAGCTGTTGCTTGGTTCCTCATAAATGACACTGCTCACAGTCGGGGGTCTTTTCCTCCTCTGGATTTACATGCACATCATGGTACAGAAGGTACTTGTAATTCAAGAAAAAAATGTGGAAGTCTGCACTGGTCCTGATAGTTCTTATTAAAACCAAATCACTCTCCCCCTTGCAACATCTGACATTAGCCAGGCTGCTAGCATAGCTCACCTTCTTCCCAGAGTTTGTTTGCTTTTCATTATAAATGCCAGTTCTCAGGAATAAAGAATATGGAAATAAAGAGGTATGTCTGCCTGCCTCTCTCCAAAGTGGTAATTTCTGAGCACTTTCTTTTCTTGATGCTCGTGCTCCAGCCCAAGCTGCATATGAAGCTGCAGTGTGCGCTAGCAGGGATTCGCAGACCAGGATCCGCATGGGCCCAGGTCTTCAGGTGATGTAAATCAGCCTCGCTGGAGTTCCCCTGGCTGCCACCGGTTGGGGATCTAGTCCATGCTTTCTACGGGAGCAGGAAAATCCTGTCTAAACAGACAAACATTTTATTGGCACCCGTAAGGCATGGCTGGGTCTCACCAGTGGGCACTCTGTCTCGTTTGACTGGGCGTAATTCGTCCACAAACGCCACAGCTCAGCAAACAAGGCAGTGCCCAAGTACTACGTAACCCGCTCCCCGTGAGGAAGCCCCCCCGTGGCTCCCGTCATTTAGACACCCTTGCAGGAGAGGCACAAACACACTTTTTGGCTGTCACTCCCCATTTAGGAGACTCCTGAGACAGCCATGGGTCCGTCCCCACGGGGTGGGTCACGGCTCGCCTCCCCGCTGCTGCCCACGGAGACCCTCCCGGACGGAGCTGCCCGAAACACTGGACGCAAACTGGTCACTGGAGCCTGCCCTCCAGTGCCGGGGAGTTGCACTGCTCTCATGAAGAGAGAGAAATACTGTACTAGGTCCGGCTCTAAAATTTCTGAATATTAATTACCTGAACAAACTGTCAGCAAACAAGTTAGAGTCCGAAAACTCTTCTCAGAAATTATATGGTGAATTATAAATAATTAATGACATTGAAAAATGTTCATGAAAAATTCTTCAAAAATACATTATTTATTACAATTATTCATCAAGTTCTGTTTGACATAGATTTTCCTTTATTTTTTCTTAGTAGTTACTCTATTGTGAAAGTTTAAAATGTTTAATTTAGTGGCATTATATTTTATTAACTATTTTTGCTTCAGGGCCTGCAGAAATTTTGCATTAATGATTTGTACCTTGA